>NC_140929.1:9079692-9679692 GCF_045865225.1 Trachurus japonicus | reverse complement strand
AGAATAATGCTAATAGCTTGCTATTGTGTGCTCTGTATGGAATAACCACAAGTGAATAAAGTTGTTTTGAAGACCTCTCCAAACTAGGAGTGGCTCAACGTTTTCATTGACAACTTGTAGTGTTAGTATATTATGGATTTTTGAATTATTATGGTTTACTGTATGCAGATGCAGCCAAGGTGAACACTTTAATGTTTATTCAGAGGCAGTTTTGTGCAGGAACAAACCTAAGTGTTTGAATTAAATATATACCAATGGTACAGCATAAGTGCAGTTTTAAAGATTCTCTCAAAAATTTTCAATAAGTCTCTCAAATAAATAAAGGAACCGTTCCTTTCTATCCATAACGTCTGTGTCTTTGCTCGTGTCTTCTGTTACCTCCTCACTCCTTTCTTTCGATCCGTACAGTCTCTCCAGTCTGGCCTTCTCTCGCTCCAGAGCCTGCCGGTCTCTGCACACAGCATCTTTGTCCTTCTCCACCATCGTCTTTTCTCTCTCCATCACCACCTTCTCCCGCTCTATCATCGCCCTCTCCCTCTCCAGCGAGGCTCGGTCTCGGTCCAGGGCGGCGACCTCCCGATCGAGCACCGTCCTCTCCCTCTGCAGCACCTGTCGCTCCCTGTCCATCAACTGTTTCTCCTTTTCCATGGCCTGTCTTTCGTTGTCCATCACATTCCTCTCGTTGTCCACTTCTAGCATGATGCGATCTATGTCCGTGCATCCTTGCTCCCCATCCTCGTCTCCGTTTAGTGAAACCTCGATCTCCGGCCCGCCTGCTGCCGAAGCTGTGGAGGAGGCTGTATCCATGGATACCTTTCTCTTCTTGGTTTTGGGGATTGGTAAGAAATCACCGTTGTCTTTGTCGGTGACTAAAGCTTTGATGATGGGGGCACTGCCCTCCAGCCGACCCAGCAGAGCATCGTCCATCAGGGTGAAATGAACCCACGTTTCAGGAAACACTTTCACTCCAAGTGGGGGGCTTTTCAGGTCCTGTGGAGACAGATATCAGGTCAACAACAGAAACTTTATACAAGAATCATTAATGCGAAAATCAAAACTATGAATACCTTGTACCGCTTCTTCATGTTTTCCCATTTTTTGGATGCTTGGCTGTGGGTCATCTTGTGTTGCAATCCCATATGTTTCAGGATGGCCCTAAAAAATAGTAGATTAATAGTAGATCCAGGTCACTAGAGCTTAGAGTAAGACCTTTGTGCCATCAATCAAACTATAGAACAACACAAACAAGATGGTTTATATAATGGAACATGTTAAGCAAAATGTTATAATATTATGACATGAATATCTTGGGCAAAACCTGAAAGAATTACATCCCGTTATAACACTGTGTGTAACTGCATTACATAAACCTTCCTCTATTTCTACACCGACATGTTACTTGTCATCATACCTCCATGCCAACATGGATGTATTTCTTCTTCCAGAGAAGAGGTAATTATTTGAAACCCTCAGCTTCACAAACTCCTCAACTTCTTTTGAACTCACTGAGAAAGAGAAGAAAGGAAAAACATAGTTAAACTGCACAAAGGTGAAAAACAGTGCACAAGTCTCGACTCCAGTAACATATTAAGCATGATTAGGAAATGTTGATTCACTACCAGAAACTACAGTGTGCAAATACTTTGTGACTGTCTTAAATGTTGGGTTTTTTTTACTGGAAAACTAATACTTTTTAATTCAGGTGCAACAGGTGTCACAATCAATCAAGCTTTGGTGTGTTTCCCCACTTCGTCTGTGTTCACAGGTAATTTAAAATAAAAAAAACTTCACGGACACCTCAAGCCAACCGGGAAATGTAGGCGAAGAGCATTTATTCCCTGATACTGGATGATGAAAGGCTGAAAGGAGGCGTGTGCTTGCTGGGTAACTTTTCACCGTGGAGACGACTAGCCTACTTGCTAGGTGCTAAGCTAACGTTATCTCTAATGTGAGCGGCTGTTGCTCGATTAACACACACTTTCCCGCCGTCTGTACTCACTTTTATAGGTGAACTCCACGGGGTTGTCTTTGTTAAACGTGGCACTGGTGTAAGCGTGGTCCAGGAAATCCATTTTGTTTATTTTTTATTACCCTGTTCCTTGTTTAGGGATTTTGTGAAGTGCCCTTCGTAGGTCGGTGCTGCTTCGGAAGGACCCTTCTTTCTCCTTCGCGGGTCTTGAAGCGCAGCAACGCGCCACTACCGCCACCCAGCGGTGCGGCGGAGTTAGCGCACTACACAATGAACCTTGAGGCTAAACTTTTTTTTAATATAACAATTAATTAATTAACCAACAAACATTTTAAATATACAGCTCTGGAAAAAATTAAGAGACCACTCCCAAAATGATCAGTTTATCTGGTTTTACTGTTTATAGGTATGTGTTTGAGTAAAATTAAATTAAAACATTTTTGTTTTATTCTATCAACTACCGACAACATTTGTCCCAAAATTGAAATAAAAAATATTGTCATTTAGAGCTTTTATTGGCTGAAAATGACTAAACTAGTCTAAATAACAAAAAATATCAAGTCTTTTCAGACCTTGAATAATAATAATGCAAAGAAAACATGTTCATATTTATTCCTAAACAACACAGCAACAATATTTTAACTCAGGAAGAGTATATGAATCAGTTTTTGTGGGATAATGTCAATGTTTAATCCCAGCAGTGGTTTTTATAATAAGAATAAGAAACATTTGTGAAAGTGGTCTCTTATTTCTTTCCAGAGCTGTATGCTATATAGGCTATAGCCAATATACTGTATATTTAAAATGTTTGTTGGTTAATTAATTAATATTAGACATAATATAAAATTGACGAAATTTAAAAAACAAATTTTAATGATTAGAAAATAAAAATATATCAATGCTACCTTCTGTTCACCAGTAAAGGAAGGTGTTATTTACATTAACACAAGTAAAATGTTGACGTAGGTTTACTTCTATTTTTAGTATTTCCATTTGGCTATAAGATTATTCTCCACTTTATTTCAGAGCGATGTTGAACTATTCATTTCAGGGTATTTTTGGCAGCTTTTCCACATTAAGATGATATGAAAATGACTGAGCAGAAGCAGAAGAGCCAGCCTCTTGGAAATCACCCATGTGAGGGTGTGATTGGATTGGCATGAAGTGTTGACAGTAAAAACCGAAAGTAGGACTATTATATGGCAGATAATGGCGTCAGCAGCTCCCGGTAAGTAGATCTTGTACTTTATATGTTGTGCACTTTGCAGCGTTGACAGTATTTATTTGTGGGTCGATCGGCTTAATAAATGCGTTTCGTTGCTCTTTTCATTTGAACCATATGTGGCTTTTCTGCTGCCAGAAACTGCTTCGAGTTGCGTTTACTTTATGGGGCACTTACAGTCGATGCATATCAAATGAGAACAAAACCGTCAGGACAACTGGTCTATATGTCGCTTTCTTACACAATAGGAATGACACGAGTCTAAATTCTTAGTCAGATACACAGATTTATCATCGTCTATGTAGAAGTTTGGAAATAGGCAGTGTGAAGTTTCACTTTCGTTTCTCATGAAGCTCCTTCCTGGGCGATTCCACCAAAAGAGTGCCATTTCTGTCCCCAGCATATTAAATGTATAAAAACATGTAATAATATAATATAAATTGCATTTAATTAATAAACAAAGCACCATACACATGAATCACTGTAGAAATTAAAGATATATAATTTTTAATTACTATAAAAAGGCTTTCAAAGCACTGAAACATAGCCTTTGTTGCATGTCCCCAGAGCCAAACGCTATAGTTTACCACAATGCATTATGAATAAAATCCTTCTAAAATCTCATTTTTTTTGCATATTAGTGTGACTTTATATTATATCTACACTTATATAACATTTTTTAAATTAAAACCTAATTATATTTTGGTTAAAATTCACATTTTAGTCCCGTCCCCAGGTTTTCACTCAGTGCTGTTACCCGAACACATTCTACACTGTAAAAGTTTTGGAACATTCCACCAGTGACATGTTCTGCTGGAAGTGACATCATTTAGGTCTTTTGAAAGTCATGGGAAGACCAACATTAAATTCTGTAATTTATTTTTCCTGAAATTGAATGATATTGTAGCTATGTCAGGGTCCGTCACTCTTAAAACTCATTCCTGTTACCTAAATTATCTCTAGACAGTGTTTGTTGATATCAAAAGTAAAATATTCAGTGAAATCCTAAGAATGTGCTCTGTGTGCTCAAGCTATTAGTATAGATGCTATTTGGCTAGATTTCACACAATTGCTGATTTTATGCTAAAAACTCATTGCTGTTACCCTCATTGCTGTTACTTTTTCTTCAAAAATGCAATGATAAAAGAAGCAATAAATTAAATAAAGTAGCCTGAGATTGACCAGTACTCATTTTGAATGAGTAAATGTGTATATTAAAAAATTCTATACTGAAATGGAATGAAAAATGAAGTTTAATTTTTAAGAGTTACAATGAGCAAATGGCACTCTTTTGGCGGAATGACCCTCCTACAGGGTTGTCGTTTAGCCTCACTCCAACCTAATAGGCTACTCTATTGTAAAAAATCGTGCTTACTTTCATTTGCCATTATTATTATTGATAGTAATAGTAGTAGAGGTAGTAGTTGCATTACTCTTTTTTTGTTTTTTCTCTTCTTTTTTCCAACTAATTTCCTTGTAGGTCATGCAGCAAGTAAGTTTGTTATCCAGCAGGAGCAGAATGAGAGACAGAGTGTACCTGACCAAATAAATACATACATATATGTATCCTATATATTTACTGTATATGAATACAGTGAATATATAAGAGGACTTAAAGTATTTTTCCATTCTTTTGAAGAAATATCACCTCCCATGTGTGTATTCATATTACATGCAGCACATGTATTTTATGGTAGATCTGCGAACACCGGCAGTATTTACACATTTACTCTGAACACCTCATTTATGTGTAGCCTATAAGCAAACACTGGATATTAATTAAAAAAGTGTGGCATTTTTCTCTCCAGACTCAGATGAAGACCGCTACACTGCATCCAGTGACTCTGACGAAAGCTTTGAGTCCGACAGTGACGAAGATTCATATGAAGAGGATTGTCAGGTTTGTTTATTGACATAGTTGAGTGATTTCCTAATCATTACTTCAAGTTGAATTTGTTTGATGATGAAAATGTGTATGTTTTTATCTGAAGTCCAATGTAAAGGAGCCCTGCAGGTACTACAACAACGGCCGCTGTCGGGATGGAGACAGGTGTTCTTATTTGCACGTCTGCAAGTATGCCCTCAAAGGAAACTGCCAATATGGGTCCAGTTGTAAGCTGAATCACCCCAGAGGAGGGAGGAAGTCCTCTGGTGGGGGTAGTGGGGGCAGCCGGGAGCGGTCAGCATCTAGAGGTGAGGAGGAGGGGAAAAGAAAGGGATGTCTGGATGACAAACTGGTTAACTTTTACTGAAACAAATGCCCCTTTGAAATAAAATAATAACACATTTAAACATCATAGATCTCCACAAATTAATTTTAAAGCTCAATGTGATGATGTTTTTTTCTTTTCCCCTTCTTCTCACCAGGTCCGGTCCTCACTGACGGCCGATCCTACCAGTGGCAGCTGAACGATGGCAACGCCTGGATGAACGTGGATAATGATCAAGTAATCGAGGCTCAGTACTGCCTTCCTCATACTAAAAGCATTAAAATCTACAACACGCCATACGGGTAAGAGACAAAAATGTACATGTATGCTTCACTATTGTGTTTCACCATGGGAAAGGATTGAGAACTACAGTAGAAATCCTAAATGACACCATTGTGATCTTATACCTGTCTCTATAGGGCGGTGAGCATCGATTTTCAGAGGATGAGAGTGTACGGAAAGAGCCTGAGAGTGAGACGCTTGGATGATGGGAACACCGTGTGGACCTGGTACTGCACTTTGCGTCACAAGTGGATCCAGTATGGAAATAAGGTAAAATACACAAACACAAATACACTAGGATGCGATTTGTTTTGAAGAGTTTTGAAGCATATTGAGGTAATTTTCTGGACAGGATTCGAAGGGCAAATCAATCCCTGTGAAGAGTTCGGACATAGAGCAGAAGTACCAGAGCAACCCGTCAGGCTCTTTCACTTTCAACGTTGGTTCTGATTCTCTCGAGATTAAGTTCAAAGGTGATACAGTAAATGCTCTCACAACTTTCACAAAATACACATCTTTAATATAGACTAGCACTGCTGGTTTCTTCTCAGTTACTAACCTCATTGTTCCATTTTTTTTGTCTTTTATTAGAAATGCGGCAGGTGAGTAAAAAGAAGAAGAGGAAAGTTTCTCGCAGACCGGTGTTCAAACAGCAAGCAGCGGCAGCGTGAGTTTGGATTTTATTTGTTTGCTGTTTGTTTATTCATTTTTTGGGCAAAAATTGATCAAATTCCAATCGATTCAATGGTAAATATGTGAAAAAAAACAATTAAAATAGCCAAACAAGTCAAATTGATCTGTGCTTATTTGCTTTCTGGGTGACAGTTTGATAAAAAAAAAATGGTTAGCTTAACTTTGCATAAAGACGGGAAACAAAGGGAAACAGTTTGCCTTGTGCTGTTCAAAGATAATAACATTTGCTGCTACATTGACCTGAGCATAAACTTATCCATATCCCTAACCCTGACCACTTTCTAGTATGAGCCTTATCCATGCTAACCCACTGCTGCATACTGTATTTACCAGACTGTTGTGGTTGTTACAGAGCTGCTCAGGTCGGTGCAGCTGTGGGGAACATTTCCCTGGGCACCAAACCACAGTGGCAGTTCGAAGGGAGCTCTGGTACATGGCACGTCTTCAAGCGCAGGGTAACCCATCTGTTTGTTAATGATTTACTTTGACAGTAGATGATAATGCAAAGCTGAACCACAATGCGAGTATGGCCTTGTTTCAACAGAGCGGCACTAAGACTGAATGCTCAGTGAGCAGTGACGAGATCGAGAAGAAGTACCAGCTGAACCCCCAGGACAGCATGACCTTCAAAGTGGGCAGAGATACCTACAAGTTGGACTTCAAAGGTCAGAGATACTGTAACAAGAAAAAAATGAGCCATTTTTATCATCTAGGACTAATTTCTGGAAATGGCAATAAGCTCAAGCAAATATCAAGTGGCATCAAACTTGTATGTATGAATCCATAATTTGACGTTGAGAGGCTATTTCCTGAGCAAATTATCCCTTTTAATAAAGAGAGTACCAGTTAAACTCTTTAGCAGTTTGATTTGTTATTAGTGCTTGTTTATGATCCACACTTATTCCCTTTTATTTTTTACAGCAATGACGCAAACCAACCTCAGGATGAAGAGCTCACGCAAGGTCCAACGTGTGCTGGTGTGAGCAGCGTAGAGGATTTTGGACCCGAGAAGACAATCCACAAACATTTGTGCAATACCATAAGCTCTTAATTTGGGATTCAATTATTTTGGGACTTTTTATTCTCGACTTTCAATAGCGTAATGATGACAACTTGAGCATTGTGTTTACATTAGAAAGGGACTCAGGACACAAAGGCTGTGTGATTTTATTTTATTTTTTTTAAATGTATACACTACCAGTTGAAAGTTTGGACACACTGTCTCATTGAATGGTTTTCCTTTGTTTTTATCACTTTCTACATTGTAGATTCATATTAGAGACATGGAAACTATGAAGGAACACATATGGAGTTATGTTGTAAACACAAAAGTGTGAATTCAAACCAAAGTGTTATCTGTCACCTGACCTAAACCCAACTGAAATGCTGAGGGCAAAACAGACAACAAGGGCTCAGCACTTCTGGGAACTCCTTCAAGACTGTTGGAGAAAAAAAAGTTCCAGGTGACGACCTCGTGTGCAAAGCTGCCATCAAAGCAAAATATGGCCACTTTAAATAACCTAAAATATAAAACATATTCTGTTTTTTTGTTTGCTACATAATTGCATATGTGTTCCTTCATAGTTTTGATGTCTTCAGTGTGAATCTACGATATAAGTAAGTAATGAAAATAAAGAAAAAACAGTGTCCAAACCTCTGACTGGAGATTGTATTAAACGGTTTTGAAGGTTACCAACACACACCAAAATACTGCCTATAATATTTCACTCGGACAATGAGCAGCGTACTGCTCTATCTTACAGTTACACTTAGAGTAAAGCCATTTTTCATAACCTACACACTGCCATAGCAAAGAGATGCCAAAGGTTGGTATCAACAACAAACACTCCATTAATGATCTGAATTATATAATTCATGCTGCAACATATCAACACACTGCCTTTCCTGGTGTAACTAAGTGCCTCTAAGACAAATATAGTGCAGATTGAATGGTATTTTGTACATGATCTTTGCAGGGTTTTACCTCTGAAGCTGTAACTCAGGTGCTTCATTATGCAATCAAATCCCTGTGTTCGTGGATCGACAATTACTCAGTTCATTTTATATTTAGCTTTCTATTGGAAGTACAATCATGGGTCATTCTCTGCCTTATATGCATTCTGCATTAAATATTAAGAATGACATTAAAAAATATTTTCAAATCGAAACATCTTGTCTGTTTTGTTCTGTTGTTTTCAAGTCAGTGAGAAATGATAGCAGCTCTTATGAGAAAGACGTTTAAGTTTCCACACACTGTATCCCTGCTGATAAGTAAAGCTGTATTATCTGAATGGCACAAATGCAGATGGAAATATTATTTTGAGTATGCAGCTGCAAATCAAAAATCCCCAACTAAACGGACGGATATACTTATACAAGCTTAAATTTCACATAATATGGCCAACATGATATATCGAATTACTGTAAGTCATGGCTTCAATCAAACTGATTATTTTTATTGACAACGAGTATTACACAGATGAATACAGACCAAGATAGGTGTATACAACAGTATAACATAAATGTGTTATCATAAACACATCAGGGGGTTTAAAGGTGACAGCAAGAAAAAAAAAAGAAATACTTATTCAGTGAATATTTTGTAAAGCCTAATGAGATCATATGTTTTAACATGTTTTTTTTTTATTTTCACAGTCCTTTTGAAATAATTGACGAATAAAATTATTCTTATTCTTGTTATTCCATGAGTAACAAGCTTTTCCAACAGCTGTTTCAGTTATAAATACAGCTGTAATGACAGCAAACAGACTGTGATCATGGACGTCACTGTTGTGGCCAGAGCACGAAACGAAAGTGAAATACGACGCCTATTATGAAGTGAAACCTTTGTATCAATGCTGAGGAGGACGAGTAAGTAATATTTCAAACATACAAACCCACTTTTTATATGTCGCTATATATGTTTGTTTAATCTGCCTTTCTTATCATTACAGTGTATTATCAGCAGAGCACGGTGAGTTTTATATTATAGATTATTGAATCAGTCTGAGTTTGATTCCTGTCGAAAAGTTTTCAAACGGACTTCGTGATCTGTAAACTCTTTAAATCTGCTCTTTATATGTGTGACTCGCAGGAAGATGATGATGGCTGGTTTTTGCAAGAGGAACGAGGTTCGTATGACAAGACCATTCAAGTTCACAGATATTATTGATTATTAACATATAGGCCTGAGATCGATCCTTTCAGCTGATGCCCTCATATCTTCGATGAGGTAGAGGGAATTGAAAGCAAGTGCAACTAACTACATTTAAACGCATAACAGTGACTTACAGTAGGTTATAATGAGAAAAAATGCATATTTTTCTTTGCTACTTATTTGAGAAGTTTAGACAACTTTATTCTACACAATTCAATATACTGTATATAGCCTACTCTTTCCATTATAATGATGGTGGATGGACTCATTGGCTTTTTACTAATATGCCTCTGACAAATCTTTTCTTCCCATTTTTTCATGAGCTTCCTATAATGAGTGTGTGGGTTTAACAAAGGCTGGACAGAAACTGGGTTAAAGTATTTATCACCACACCTGCACCAGTAAACAGTAAAGACATAAACAGACAGTGTCAAACATTAACCGGCCTCAGGCTGCTCTAAGTAGCCTACTTGACACCTGTGTTTGTCAAAGCTTGGTCAGGTTTTATGTAAATCAAGGGAACACATGTTGTAACAGGATATTTTGTTCCTTCATGTCTCAGTCAGTGGGAAACATTATGAGTGGCAGCTGCTGCACCGACTTCAGTGGCTCAAAATTGACAATGACCATGTGATTGAGACCCACTACTGCCAACCTGGAGCTAAAGGAATCACCATCCACACCAGCCAAGGGTCAGTCGTGTGACTTTCAACTGGTCTTAAAGGGATAGTTCACCCAAATTTCAAATCTCATTATCTACTCACCCTCATGTCGACTAAGAGCTGTGAGAATTTTCAGAGTCCTCCGTGCCTTCTCGGAGTTACGAGGGGGTCCGCGCAGCAGTATTTGTCCATATAATGGTTGTGAACGGGGCTCAATTTTCTTCGTCCAAAAAGACGCACCAAAAAACATCCAAATACCTCCATACAGCTCGTCTGTAATGTTCCTCTTATTGAAGCCCCGACATGAGAAATTGTTCCGAAAAAAATCTATAGTCTATATTTTAAGCTTGTTTGTAGCGGAAGCTCCCAGTGTCTCAGTTCACTGCTCTTCCTGTGTCCGTGCAAATCTTGCGTGATTTGCACTGACCGGCGGAACAATTTCTCATGTTGGGGCATTACAGATGAGCAGTATGGAGGTATCTGGATGTTTTAACTCAGAGAAGGCACGGAGGACTCTCCCAGCAAAAATTCTCCCAGCCCTTAGTCGACATGAGGGTGAGTAGATAATGAGTGAAATTTGAATTTTGGGTGAACTATCCCTTTAACCTCCAGTTGTTTGTCAGATAGGACAGAAAAAATGTTTTATAGTTCAGGATTTTTATTTTGGAAGCACTTATTAAAGTTTAAAAGGAGGATTAAATCTTAGAAACAATATTTAAGAGAATTAAATTCACTATTGAAACTTAGACTGGTGACACAAAGCTCTAGTATAAATAACATCTGTGTGTCTGGATGAGTTTTGTGTTGATGAATTTAGATGAAAATGTAACTAGTTAGTCAATATTTTTAAAAATCTAACTGAATTTGGTATCTTCCAGGTCCGTGTTCATTGACTTTGATAAGCTGCAGACCTGCAACTCACATCTGAAGGTCCAGAGACTGAGCTTCGTCCCCCAGGGTCAAACTGAAGAAGTGGGTTGGTACTTCAGAGACGATCAGCTGTGGCGGGAATATGGATCCCAGGTGAGGAGGAGAATGATAATCACTGGCTTTTTACAAATCTTAACATCTCCATGTGCAGTCTTGATTAATCTTCCTCCTCTTCCTCCTCCTCTTCCTCAGGGCTCCACCACGTTGTCCTCATCCGTCACCAGCAGAGACGTGGAGAGTCAGTTCGCTGTCAGCCCTCGGGGGATCTTCACCTTCACAGTGGGCCATAACAACTACAGACTCGACTTCTCCGGTGTGTAATTAGCTCACTTAGCACTTAGCAGTAATTAATTTCAATCATTGTGACCAATATTACTGAGCTAAATCTAACTGGCGGTGCTTCACTCTGCAGCCATGACCCAGACAAACTGCACTACGGGCGTCTGCAGGAACGTCCGCAGGCGACCCAAGTTCTCCTCCACCGCTGGAAGGTGGGTCGATCCTCAAACTGTCTTGTCTCTTTCCTGCTTTGGATGTTTGTGCTTTCTGAATCTGAACCCCCAAATAATTTCACTTTTAATCTTCTGAGCTGTCTACTGACAAACAAACAGTATTTTAAATCAGTATATAGAGTATAGATGAAGAAACGGCGATAATGAGAGTAAAACCTCTGCAGTGAGACTCTGTTAGGATTAATTTATTGATTAGAAAATCCATTATAACAGAACCTATGTGATTGTGTCTCCATGTCTCTGCAGCCCTGTGTCTGCCTCAGTCCTGCTGCCCTCCTCCTCCTCCTCCTCCTTCTCCCAGCTCACTAATGGAAGTTACAAGTGGGAATTCATGGGAGAGGAAGGGGAATGGACAGAATACCAAGCACATGTAAGTGGAGCATCTAAAAGAGCAGAAGCTTAAAAGTGAAACAAAAAATGTATCGTTATAGTTTTGTTTTTACTTCCAGCTGGATATTTTGATACTTAATAACTCACCAGTTTGCCTCATAAAGATGTTCAACTTTCATTTTTCCCTTTGTCCCCCTGGTAAATAAATAATATCAGTCAGCAGTGGCATCTGGTGGTCAAACTGCAAACACATCTTAAGATGATTATTTTGTTGTTTCTTTGTTTGTTCACCATGTTCTGTGTAGTATAAGGCACTTTTATACTCTTGTACAAAGCTTTTCCTGTATAAATTGAAAAAGTGATAAAGATATCTTTAAAAATAGAGCAAAAAGAGGGATAAATAACAAAAGGATTCAGATAAATGTAATTAAATCAAAGCAACCTATGAAATTGCACGCCTTAATTTCCAAGTAGTTTTTATAATTGTCTCAAAAATATTATCTGGGGATAGTAAAGTGTAAAAGAATACATTTCAAAGTGGATGCAGGGTTAAGATTTTTAGTAATAATAATAAAAAAGCAGAAAAGAAGATGATTATTTCACTTCAGTCTCATTCAGTGGTTTAATAAAGTGTTTCTATTTGTGCTTGTGTGTGTGTAGATATGTTCCTTTGACAGCACGGCCATTGAGGCACAGTACCAGATGAACCCACAGGGCCAGCTTCACTTCGCGGTCAACAGATACTCCTACACACTGGACTTTCCAAGTAATACATACTCACACAGATCATCAGAAATCACTCCTCAGCTTCAACCAAAGAAAAAAACAGCTTCCTGTTTCATTTGCCACTAATGTACTATTAACATTTTTTTGTATTCATAGGTATGTATCAAGTCAATGACCGAATCGGGACTAGGAGAGCAGTGAGGAGAACTTTAAACAACGGGAACAGCAGGTAAAGAGACTCGTTATTCTGAAAGAAATGAATCACAAAGTAAAAGGTGCACAACTTCCCCTTTGCTCTACGAATTACATTTCAAACATGTCCTCTAGTGAGCTGTGTAATGTGTTACTATTTATATGTGAATATCTCATGTATTATCTATGTCAACCACACATTATATTTGCATGGCATTAAAGATGCAAATGTTTCCGTCTGTGATTCCTCTCCACTGCAGTCTTAGCACGACGCCACGATGGCAGTTTCAGGATATCGATGGGATGTGGAAAGATTACTCCAGAGTAAGACAAAAATGTCTAAATAACAATAATATTCAGCACTAAATAAGATTGAGAATAATAATAAGTTAACAGCTATGTAAGCAGTTATTTAGGCACAGTACTAATTGTTAAAATCAGTTTTCTTCATCCTGCTCCTTTTCATTCATGGTGACAATGTACATTATGTAAATATGTGCAACCATGTGAGAATGTATACCATGAATGAAATAAATCAAAAATGAAATGAGATGTACAGCTCGAAATGCATTGCTATATGAAAGAGCTAACCACACTTTTCCGTGCTGTGCAGAGTTATCGTCACTGCAGCATTTCCAGTCAGGATATCGAGCTCCAGTACCAACAGAACCCGTCGGGCTCAATGAAGTTTAACACCAAGAGCTTCAGCTACGAGCTGGACTTCTCAGGTGAGCTGCACAACACGGACGTCGTCTCTTTTTGTTGTCACAACCTTGATTTTTTTTTTTATGTCTAAATAATCGGCGCCATGTCTTCTCCAGCCATGACACAGAAGAACCTGTCCACTACCACCACCAGATCGGTGCGACGACTCAACCAGTGACAGATCTGGAGTTCACTCAAGCTGACTCAAGTGGATTTAGATCACTGCTCCTCTCAGGTTGAATCTTACACTGAAAATGAATGTTTTTTCCCTTAAGCTGCTTCCTCTCTGTCTTTGATTATCTTAACGTGGGACATTTACTTGAAGGTGAAGGAAAAGACTTGTGTCATTTTATCTGCAGCACTTTGGCCTTTTCGAAAAGTATCTGATGAAACATTGTGGATACTTTTTTCATGTAACACTGCCTTATAAAATCCTACATTGTTCATGAATTCTGCCACTTTTTAACTGTTTTCAATGTTTACTTTTTGACAAGATACCTCTTTAAACCTAAAACCAAAGAGAAGTTAACATTGATATTTCATGTGATGCTGCCACTTGAATGAAGTGTAAATATTAAAATTCCCTTAATGTAATGCAATGCCTTGTAAGCAGTTTGTGGTTTGTTTTTCTTTTCTAAATCAAACTTAGTTGAACTCAAGGGTCTAAAAGCTGTTGCACAAATAATGACCACAACCTTTGAGAGTATTAGATTGTGTACTTTCCTTTATATGTACAGATTTTCATTGAACCATTTCAGAAACCAGCACCTGAACACAGAAAACACGGGCCACACTACACATATGACAGCAGTAGTAGTATACAAACGATCTCGTAGAAGAATAAGATTTAGGTTTTCTGCTTTGGGGATTCTGCCAGGATCTCGTCCCGTTTTGTGACTAAATGAAAACTGCCACATACTATAATTTGTAGGCTACGTCGATCTACAGATGAAGACGGTCGCAGACATTTTTGTAGTCGTGTATGAGAAGAAAATAAAAAAAAGAGAAGAAAAACAAACAGAACCTGAAGAGCCAAATTCACAAGCGCGGTAACACTGCCATGCGGCCGGAGAGAAGGTTTAATCTCACCTCGTGGTTTTTTCTTTTTTTACACAGAAACAGAATCCGATTAAAGACGTTACACTTCAGCATGTTAACAACAATCATTGTCAGCAGAAACACAGTGTGACCGAGGTGCATCTAAAAACCCTAAAACGGTGTCATTTCCTTCAAAAAACAAGATTTAGAATGAGTACACATTGATGTTAAGCTGTTTAGAAAAAATCAAGACAGTCCTATTATTAGTTCTTGTAGGTCAATGAAGATGAAGGTAAGGACACATCGATCGATATGCACCCTCAACAACCAATAAGGATTATTGCACACGACTCATCTAAGGCCTCTTAACCATTATCACAAGAACATAAAAATGCCAAGGCCCTCACAGAGCTATAGCTTTTCTTTTTTTTTTTAAATAACTATATATTTACACTTCATAACATAATGTCGCCAGCACGGGTCCTCTGACAGCTGGAAAGTGCTGAAATCAAAATATATAGTGATATCTTCTTCACTGTACAAATTGATCAACAGAAATTATACACGGCAAGATCCACAGCTCCTTTAAAAAAGCAAAAGCAAAAAAAAAAAACTCATCAGGGTAAATCCCGGAGCTGGATGTGTGAAATTTAACGCCATTGGTCACTTGAGTAATTAGGAATTGTTAGAAAATAAAAAGTGGTCCAGTTCAGTAACATGCAAGAAAGCAAGTAAGTGATTTGAGAAGCAAAAAGGGCAGACAGCTGATTGAGAGGGAAAATATTAATACTTGGGTAACAGATGGAAGCTGTCTGTCTGGTTTTTCACATGTAGCCATGTAAGGCACAAGAGCCTAAGCAGCGCATATGGTCCTTTTTAAATCGCTTTCAGCATCCGCATCTAAAAAAAAAGAAAGAAAAAAAAAAGGACACTGCTTGTAATAGCTACTCCACACATCCTCAGTCACTGTCAGACACATGAGTCATTCGTGCTGCATTTACAGATTCAAACAGATCACATGTTTTTCTTTTTTTGTTCTTGTTGTTACTAAAAAAAGAAAGAAAAGGAGGTGAAATGGTTTCAGCAACTTTGACCGGACAAAACGAACCCCCCTCCTCTCCTCTATGTCAACAAGAACAATGAGGAAACACAAACTGGATCATAAGTCCAGTTTGTGTTCTCAAAATAAATGGAAATGCTGCAGCAGGAGAACAGTTACCATGGAGATGGACTGCAGAGGGATGAGGGAGAGGGGGGGTTACTCCGTTTGCCCCAGTAAAATTGCAACCCCCCACTCCCCCTCCTTCTCCTCCTTTCAGGAAGTCTCCACGGAGGAGCCTCCTGGATGCAGATCAGTGACCGCCGGCTCGTTGGTGCTACACTCGAAACGTTTTGGTGTGTGTGCAGTATTTGTTTTCAAGCCAACCCTCTGATCACTTTAGACATGCAGCAAATCCTAAAAATAGTCTGGAGGAACCATAAAACGGTACAGAAGCTTGAAAAGTGAGCAGATGTGCGGCACTTAGGCCATTTTTTTTTTCTTTTTGTTTTGTTTTGTTTTGTCACCCGTCATTTATCTGCCAATTGTTGCGGGCGATTGTGATGCAACTTGTTCAGGAGGTGAAATTCACTCGATCCACTCAGTCATTCATGAAATGAAATGAACACAAAACCTTCCTGAATAAACTGAGTTGGGATTTACCGTCCTCAACCCACGGCATTTGGACTCCCAATAATGTCATTGTCAAGTACAAAAACAGTAGGAAACCCCCAGCATTTTGAAAGAGCACAGCATAGAAGAAGTTGTCGTCCCCCCCACCCCCACCCCCCTCCCACCGCTACCACCACCACAGCCCCCCGAGCTATTTGTCCTTCTGGTCAAGTAGAAATGGAAATCGAGTGCGGGCGAACGACTCGCCGGCCGACTGTGAGCGAGATTCAGATCTAAACCAGGTCAGATTAAAAACACAGACTGCGACATTCTGTAAAGGATTTTTCTAGTAAATCTTCACATTCAAACCAGAGTCTCTTCAGCCTCTCCTTTCGTCCACAGTTAATAAAAGAATAAACTCAACCCGGCGTCTTTTTTTTCCATTTTCATCTTAGAATTAGCCGAATAAATCCTTCAGGTCGTTGTTGACGGATGCGCTATGTTTAATTCCACTTTGGTTCATGCTCGGCGCGGCGGCGGCGGGTTGGGAAAAGTTCTGCGGGCTGAAAAAGGGGTTCGCTTGCATCCCGAACCCGCTCGGCACCCCTCCCATTCCCACCGCCGCGCCCGGCATCGGAGTCTGAGCGTTCTGGGCCGAACCGAACTGATTGAGCCACGGGGCGCCACCGGGTCCGGGCGCCGCAACCGGCGGACCCATCTGGTTGAGGGTGACTTTGGGCTTGTTGGATGTAAAAAGATTGTCCAAGGCCGACAGATCGGGGGCTTTGTTCGTCTGCCCCATGGTCGCTTGGTTCTGCGTGAGAGCGCCAAAGTTCGGGGTGCTGGTGGCGGTGGGCATGCCGCCGTAGAGGCCGGGGCCCGCGGGCCGCATGCCCATCCCCATGCCGCCGCCGCCGCCGCCGCCGCCTCCTGCTGCGTGGAAGCCCATCGGCGGGTTGAAGCCGTTGGAGACCGAGGCGCCCATGGAGCCGACCATGGGGGCGGTGGAGGGGAAGGCAGCGATGGTGGCGCCCTGCACGGGGGCCGGTCGCGCCGCGTTGGCCAGAGACAGGCTGTTCAGTGACGTCATGCTGTTGAGAAGGCTGCTGGTCAGATCCTTGGTCTGCAACGTTAAACAGGAGGGGGTTTAGTCACAGGTAGGGATGTCACAATAACTTGGTTTCACTTTTTAAAAAAAGATCTATGATGTATGATATATGAACCGTGTTGGCAGATGTGCGCCAAAGTAAAGGTAAATGCACAGATACTGGTCCATTTATCTAACGTAACACTGAATTGGTAGGAATTTAAAACAGAAGTAAGCGATCCGGTCGTTTTGGCTAACTGCCTGTCAGCCGATGGAGTTAGCAGTCCCCGCCCTCGTCCCTACGTCACCACATTCACGCGCATCCCTTGGCTGCACACACAGAGAGGACCGCCCCTTTATGCCGTTCTCTCTCCTCATTGGATAAAGGTTGTAGGATACAAGGAAAGTTTTCTCCTCGGCTTACAGCAGAGCAGAGTGACTGACAGACCCGAGTTTCAGACCAAACACTCTATGTAAGTGATTGCTGTCGGAAGATATAACTATTTAAGACTTATATTAACACAAACATTCCGCTTACTTCTGCTTTAAATGCTAGAGTGTCATTTGTAATTTTAAAAAAAAGATTAAAATTAACTTTAACATTTGGTATCAATGACACTTCACCTGGCGGATTAATAATTGGTCATATTTTAATAGATATTTAAAATATTTTATAATTAGTAATGTATATTTTAACTATATTTGATTTTACACATTAATAGTGTTGTGAAATTAATCAAGGCATAATAATCGTGATAATCGTAATACCGTGATTATTTCTCTGACAATAATCGTGACATCCCTAGTCACAGGTCGTTGGCGTTCGAGCACGACTTTGTGTTGTGTGCTGTTTGTACCTGTGAGTTGGTGGTGGCGGCTGGTCTGATCGTCTGCGGCGCCAACGGCTGCTGGCTCCTCAGTTTGGCTGCTTGTTCCTGCTCCTTAGCCAATCGCTGCTTCTCCTCTAGAGTCAGAGACATCTAGGGCGGTTCAGAGGAAGAGAGACAGAGAGAGCGCGTGATGAACAGGTTGCGCTACATGCTAAATAAGCAAAGGTGAGATTTCCTGGAAATGAGGTGTGAAATCATTTCCATACCCTATTAGGCTGCGAGGCTGCTGACGATGCTGCCGCAGATCCATTCTCTTTCCCATTAACCCCCGTGCTACCAAAGATATCATCAATCTGAAAGCAGAAAAATGCAAAGTGGTGAAAGCAATCACCGCTGCACAGAGAGGAAAACACCTCCAGTCTGTTCAGGGTCTTTTAAAGCAAAAAAAAGACATTTCTCTCAGTAAGGATACCCATGATCTTTGACCTGTTGACTTCTTACCTGGTTGACAGAGCTTGGTGGGCTCTTGGTCTCCTCTGATTGGCCCCCAGGGTTTGTAATGTTTATACTTCTGTTAAGAGACGGCAATGAAAATCAGAAAAAGGAAGGAATTTGAATGGAAAATTTTACTATCATCCTATTAATGTGATCAGTAGTGACTGTTCATTAGAAATCCAATTCCCCAATGTCTTATCTAATTTGTACTTCCCATTAATATTTATGTTTATGTGGCTAATAACCAAAGACAGAGTCTACTCTGCAGGGAGAATTAAATCAACACAGATACCTCTGCTGCTCCTGCATGACGTGCAGCTGCTCCAGCTTGGTCTTGTGTTCAGCCTCCATGCGGCTCAGCATGTCCCGTATGACCATCATGAACGAGTTAAACTGAAACACAGATCACAGATCAGATCATTTAAAAACAGTAAAGCAGATTATATAAAATGAATAAACCACCATTTGGTTATTAATGTTACTGAAGTAAAAGGTGTGCTGGCTGTGCAGTACCTGATTCAGGTTGAGGTTGTTGTCTATACTAAGAGAGACGAGGTGGGGCAGGCTCTTGGTTGCAAGGTGCTCTTTGGGAATGCCCAGCTTCTTGTGGGTAAAGGTGCATTTATAGATTCCTAAAATGAGGAAAAGGGAAGGTGAATAATTGATCATTAAGTAAATCCATAGGGAGCTGAACAGTTTGAGAGGTGGAGCAGAGAGTCCAGTTACCAAGAACGCCCATGAGTACCGCTGGTTCCCTGGAGGGGATCTGCTGTAGGAAGGGCAGGATCTCATCGATGACATACCACTTGTCTAGATACTCCAAAATCTTCCCCAGACACACCAGGGAGTTGACTCGTACCTATACAGTAAGAAAAGAAAATGCACATGGAGACAAAGTCAGAATATAAACACAGCTGGATGCAGGCAGTGGAGGAAGTAAGAGACAAGGGCAAAAGCAAAGACATACATTTTGTTGGGGCAGGACTTGCCAGATAGGAGACGAGAGCAGAGAAAAGCTAATAAAGACTCACAGCTAGCGAGGAGGTCTGTAGGCAGGCTGATTTGATCCGAGGGATGAGGGAGTTCTTCATTGACGGGTAGTCAATCAGGTTGGCAAATGTTGGGATGATGTTCAGGCACAGCTCCTGCAAAGCCACAGATAAGATGTTATGAAATGTGACACTTTTATGATGCCAAACACAGCATCCGTCCTTATTGTTCTCTCAAGATAACACTAAAAAGAGACGAACAGCACCAGCAGGGGACAAAAAATAAAATAAAAATGTTCCAAGATTTGTGAGTGGGCGCTAAAAATACACAACAGTGAAGTAAAAACTGGCAACTATTCTGTCTAAAACAAGTCTAAAAATATACTTTTTGATAGATTTGGCCATTTCAAAAATCATGGTCATGACTTATTTGGTGATTAATAATAACCGTCTTTAACCGCTTCAAGTTAATACTGAGCAACTGCACCTGGATCTGTACTGAAGGTGCTTCCAGAGCTCGGTAGACCATCGGCAACACACTGTTCTTAATGTCCTCCGGTGGCGTTTTGGTCAACAGCAGGTCCATCTTTTGCAGGAAGATCAGCAGGATCTGCACAGCACAGAGACACGGTTAGGAAACCAAGAGTCAAAAGCAAGAGAGCGTTTTCTTTGTATTTTGCATTTTCTCTTTGTGAGTATGGGAGTAAGTGAAGGTGAGGACAGACTGTGACTGCAGTGGCATTAGTACAGCTTTTAGTAGCACAACGCCAACAACACAACAGATACACTAGCTGATGTAACTGGGGCTTATTCACAACAGAAACCACTCACCATATTACTAGCCTGAGGAGGCATGGAAAGAAAGATACAGAGAAAGACACGTCTTGATAAAGCAACAGACTGAGCACACACAGAGCATGCACTTTTAGTCAGGTCGTATTTCACTGGTTCATGTCACTTTCAAAATCTCAAACTTAAAAACCGCCAGAGGGGAGAAAACAACTTTATAGAGGGTTTTTTTTTTTAAAAGGGCACATTAGCTGAGGTAGAATCATGTGCTTAGTAAAACATGCTTAGATTATAAAGTTACAGCCAATCGGTGGTGTTGGTGGACCACTGCACTGCTCTGCCTACCTGAATAGGCTCCTGCTGCTTGAAAACAGGTGTGAGGTCGGGCAAGATGAGACGAATATACTCGTCCTTGGTGCACTCCTCGGCGATCAGGAGCACGTTGGGAAGCACAAAGGGAACCATGTCCGGGTTGACGAACTCGGAGGTCAACGCCGGCAAAATCCGATAGACGACCACTCTCTGTGAAAACAGGAACAAAAATTGAGTTGGAGAAGCGTCTTATTTTGTGCACGATTTCACTGCAAACGCTTCACGAGCATTCACCTTGGGCAGCTTGGGCAGCACTTTGGGGAGGCCTTTGTAGAACTGAGACTTCTGTAGGTTGTCCCTTTGGAAGAGGGAGTCAAAGTACTGAAGAGTCACAGCGCCCACGTCGTCAAAAAACGGAATCTGAATCACAAAGAAGATGGAAAATAAGAAATGCGTCATCGAATAAAAGTCAGAAAACATTTCAAATGGTTGACATAAATCATCTTAATGCATGAGTAGCTTGTAACAAGACAAACCTTGGTCATCTGGTCTGCGTCAGGCCGCACATTAGGCGTGACACTGAGCAGCATTTTGACGTGCTCCCGGACCTCCTCAGGGATCTTGTTGAGCAGCGCTGGATTCATGGTGCTCAGCTACAGTTAGAAAAGACAAAAGTCAAGAAAGAGAAAAAAAAACTCTGTGTTTGACATTTTTTAAATACAGCACACATCTTTTTTTTTAAAGAATCTGTGATGCACAAAATGACTTGATTTATAAAAGAAATTGCACTTTAGTTTGGAGCAGGAGCAGCAGTGTCAAGTCACACAGACACAAAAATGGTACACTGTGGTAATAGCTCCTAGAAATTTTATAAAATACTAATGTTCTGTTGCCTGAAGAAGATCAGATAGAAACACTGCCATTTTAATAAATTTCTGGGAGCTATTGGCACCGTGAGCTGATCATTTTCTTATTTTTGGCTCCCTTTAACCTGTTTGATCTAGCACCTTTTTGAAGTGTGTGCTTCACACCCTGTGAGTCATGGCGCTATCATCAAATATGTTATTTCAAACATTCTTTGGTTTGGACAAGACATCTGCCTGCGCTACGAGCTGCTATAAAAGATTTACCGCGACTATGAGTCAGTCCGGCCATTTGTTGTGCTTCCACATTTCGCACACCTCCACTCACCTGGTCCAGCTGCCTGCTGAAACTCTTAAAAATGTCGTGCTTGTTGACTTGGAAAACAGGCTTGCCCTCGTTGAAGAGTGCATGCACAACCACGCCCAGCGAGTACATGTCCGAGGCCGCGTCGCAGCTGACAGACAGGATGTACTCGGGGGCCAGGTATTCGGGGTTGGGGAGGCAGAGTGGAGGCAGGTTGGGTTCCCATTCTTTACATGTGTATTTGGGCTGAAGGGGATGAGAGGATATGAGAAGTTTGAGAACAGCTGGAGGTCAGTTTGTCAGAGCCTCTTGCAGGAAGTACAGAGGGAACAAATACCTCGGCCTCTGAGGGGTTTGCGGAGGAGATGCTGAAGTCGAAGCCCATGATCTTCCACGCTCCGCTCTTGTTGAGGATGATGTTCTCTGGACACAGGTTGCCATGGACCATTTTGACCCCGCTGTGGAGGAAAGACAACCCCTCCGAGATCTGAGGAGACAGAAAAATAAAAACGTGTGGGAAAATTAAGAACATGACAGATAGAAACAGAAAAACAGCCACTGAATAGCAAAGCAAACATCCGGGATAAACCTGTATGTGCATGTGTATGTGATCATGACTCTGTAATGTAATAATCCTAGGAGTATTATGCAGTTGCAAAATAAGCAGTGTAACCACAACTCTATAAACGCTTCAGGTATTCTCCAGCCTTCTGAGCTATAAATCCCCTTCTTCAACCAATACAAACTGTGGCATGTCAGACAACAGCATAAACTGTGAAGGGTGAAGCAACAGCATGTGGACTTCCACATGTTGACTACATGGTTTTGAAACCTGCCAGACAACTAGGATTTAGTGTGCTCGTAGAAATGATGACAACTTCTTCTGTTCTGTGAAAACATCAACAGACCGAGGATTGTACGTAGGTAGATGATGAACAACAATGTGTGTCACTCTGCCGTCTCTCACCTGTAACAAGCCGTACTTGGTCTCCACATCATACAGTTTGTACTCCTTGATGTCGTTGGGCACGGGGCTGGGCAGGTTGTCCCACTGGCCCAGCACGTTGGACAGACTCGCAAACACTGGCTCTGTGCAGAACGCCAGACAGTCTCTGAGGGCCACACACAGAGGGAATGACATCAGATAACAGCTCATTAGATGTTAAGCTGTTATTATTCTTCATCAGACACAGACAATTAACGACACGACCAAAGGCAAAAAAAAAAAAAAACAGAGACAGAAGAGTACTGTGTGCTGAGAGCTGCCCTAGGTGGAAGTTAGAAAAAACAGAAGTAGAAAGAAAGGAAGCAGAAGAAAACCATATTTTTCCCCCAGAGGGTGTGTGTGCATTATTCATGTGGTAATCTATAGACTCTTTTGATGATGACAAGCCTCTGCTCACAAACGCGCAGACAGAGGCAGACAAACAGATCTGTTATCAATTTTTTTTTCTCTTGAATGTCAGGTCCCCTCTTTGAGGTGTGACTCATCCAATTTGTCCTTGGTCTATGTGCTCGTGTGTGTTTGTGTGTGTTTGTGTGTGTTTGTGTGTGTGTGTTAATCACCGTGACTCTTCCAGAGGATGCTGCACAGTCAGGAGACGGGGGTGACGCAGTCTGGTCAGCTGTTGCACGCCTTTTTTCAACGAGTCAATGATTTGGTCCTTGTCGAACTTCTGATACTTGTCAATCATCTTCTTATCAAACACAAACACGGCCACTTCCTGGCGGATCAAAGACAAAACAACAAGGTGCTGAAATCAGTCATATCAAGTGCAACAGTTATTTCTGGCAGGAAAAAAAATCCTCTGCTGCACCTTGACTGATTTATCCATTTAACTCTGAATTTTAAGGGATAATTCAACATTTTGGCCCATTGCCATAATCCCTGTAGTCATAGCAGTAGGTTCATTACCTTTAATTGGGTTAGGGTTAACTTGTCCACGAGAGCATTTTGGAGTGTTGGATTGTGTATTTGATGAGTTAAACCAAGAAAGAGAGTGGAAACCAAGAAATCCCATGAGCCTCTGTGGCGTAGCTCTGAGCAGTTTGCAGCTCTGCTCCACCGTTCTAAAAATAGCTTGCATCGACAATTAAAGGTAATGAACCTACTGCTATGACTATAGGGATGAATGGGCCAGTTTGCCAAAATGTTGAACTATCCCTTTAACTCTGAATTTAAATTGAATTAAATTGATATTAACTCCCACCTGTTTGGTGGACTTCTTGGTGCCATTGTAGATCCTCCAGCACAGGCCGGGACCCCCGCTGGCAATATGTCGTCCAACCTCAAACTCCCGTGTCACCGGGTTGCCCATGACAGCACTGGTGACGTCAGCTGTCACCTTAGTGACGGTGCTTTTTAGCTTGTTCAGCATCGACTCCATGTTCAGGCCTGAACTGGCAGCTAGTGCAAAGAAGGGCAGATGACGGACCACCAAGGACAGGTAAGCAATTACAGAAAACACAAGCATTCACTGAGAGTTACTGACTTGGTGGAGTGTCAAAACAACACGTCTTCGCTATCACTCAAAGAAACAGCCGTAGCGTAACACTTTTCTAGCAAAGTAAAAAGCCTTTAACAATCCATTAGACATGCACTCCAATGCACCTGCTTGAAAATTTGCACATCAAAGTGCCACCAGCGTCCGGTTGACAAGAAATAAGCACCACAATAGTCCAAGCAGTCCACAGAAATAAATAAAAAAAACGACTCAGAGCCAAACTCAGGCACACCACAGTTATGTTCTCCTTCCCCACAACACATCAGCAACTTAAAAGCACAGTGACTATATATATCCAAATTTGTAGGTCTCTGCCAACACGTACCATAACCAATTCTGTTAATGGGAACTCCTGCTTGTGCTATATACAGTCCCACCCCCAGAGCTTGTGTATGCTCAGCCGGTGCCAACTGATCTAACAATATGCCACTCCAAAAAAAAAACCTGGAAACCTATGTAGTCTATCAGCACAGCTCCATCGGATGCTGTCAGCTTTGTTGAAGTTTTCTCTCCCCTTCATTTCGCACATTTTCTGGAGCAGCCAGATCTCCTCAATCCTCACCCCGAAACAATTCAACCTCAAATAGGAAGATGTGAAACTGTGCTCATCATCATCATCATCATAATAGTCAAAGCAGGTATTTCTAGCCTGAATTACTCATCTATGGAAGAATGAGCAGAAAACACTGTAGCAGCAATAACTGTGTCATTGTTCATTACTCACTTCATGATAGACACAAGGGCCACGCAGACACAAAGCCAAATAAGAGTTATTGTATAACAGATGCAGAGCCCTGCTGGTAACAAGTCTTAATTATTAATCAATAACTTTTTTAAGCTTGAGCCAAAAAAGCTTTTATCAGCAACAAGTTTAAAGGTTTTTTCTTTTCTTTTTTTTTGCTAGAGTCCCGACGTTGCAATAACGTTTTTATTTTTTACAATAGCAGTCTATTCACGTTGCATGAGGTGACATCAGTCGACACCAGTTGCCCAGAGGTAAACTGAGAGACAGTCACCTGCAGCTCACCTGGCCTAGCACACTCATTAGCACGTTAGCCGCCGTATAATAACACTAATAATAAAGAAAACACAGGTTAATCGCTTTGTTTTATCACAATATTCACCTCATTCTTCAGTTTAAGTATTTTTAAATGTTGTATTTGTCGTTTCCTCCTGTGACTGTCAAGTAAAAGTGTCGGTTGCGACATGCTTTGATGTTAGCTCAGTTAGCTCAGCTGTGGTTTAGCCTGTTCATCACAACTAGCACAACACTGTCGTTAACCGTCAACAACTACCTTTATAAACCTATTTTTTCTTTATTTTTTAACCTTATTATCTCCCTTTGTAGGCCTGGAGACTGGCATCACCGCTGTAATCCGTGAAAGGCTTTTTTCTCCCCACTAACAGACATCGGTAGTCAAAGCTAACGTAACTAGCCAGTAGACACTGACGTTACTAACATCGCTGTCAATATCTTCAAACACCACTTGTTTCCGTGCAAAACTTCCCCCCAGAGAGCCCCTCCGGCTTCTTACCTCAATATGAAAGGTCCTCTCCGCTTTGTTTCTTGTGATATGTGGACTCTCGGCAGCAGCGCTGTCAGTAATAGCTGTGAAACACAGCCCCCATGTCTTCCAGCAGCAGACGAAATGAGTTAGCTCAGTGCGCTAGTGAACTAACAACCTACTTCCGGGTTTGTCGATGGCGTCAGGTGCGTCCTCGTCATCTGAGTGGCTTCTTTTTTTTTTCTTTTACACACTAATGTAAGGATTACATTAAATATAATATTACATGTATGTATTATATGTTCATCATATATAATATATATTGATACTAAACAAAGCATCACAACTACACATCTATATGAGAATCTTTTCAAATAGGAGCAGCATGCCTAATCAGTTTCTTTTTCTTCTTATCCCCATGTCAATTTTTTTTATTTACTTGCCTATTATTATTTTTCTAATAATGTTAGTACTGCTGCTCATATCCCTTTGCATAATTTTTTTTTTTTTTCTGATACGATTTATGTGGAATTATATGGAGCACTTGTCTGATGTTCCCGGTACATTTGTTTGTACAAATCCTTTCTTTTGGAGCCACTCAGTATGTTCATAAACTGTAAACTGAACATCTCTTCACAGCTGCAAATTTTGACCACCAAAATAGAAATAGCACAAATTTAGAGCAAATAACATATATTGTTGTTAAATTGTTTGCTTATTTTTGTAATTTAGGGTTAAAAACTACATTTTTAACAGTAAACTGGGCTTGTTTATGCACTCATCTTGGTTATTATCTAGTAATACCTGCAATAAAACTGTAATATAAGAGTTAAATGGTGCACACTATAAAAGCACAAAATTTTGCTTTGCTGACATAATGAACGTAATCAAAATACAACAGTGGCTGTTTTATCAATGTATCCCTAACAACCACTCCAAGGTTCAAGGTCTGTGGACTTCATGCACTGACTAAAGAATGTGAACAGGGACATTATTGTCTGAGATGAATTACATTTTTATTGGATGTGTTAGTTTAACAGAAAATAAAGCATGTTTCAGCATCATAAAGTGCAATCTAACATGATTTCATTGTTTGCAGAGAAGAGAAGATATGAGGTTTGACTGCAAACTGCTTTTGGTATAACCAGTGTCATCAGTTAAAAACAGTAAAATAAAATAAAAACTCTGCTTTACCAAAGATTAAATTAGTGTCTTTTATGTCTCTTTCAAGTAAAATCCTAAAGTCTCAGCTAAGAGCTACTTGACCAAGTTACTGGCACTAAAAGCATTTAAAACCAATATAATTAAAACATGATTTATTAACCTGAGCTATGGTTAATCGTGTCCTTTCTGCTGACGCATCATATTTAATTTCAAGTTAATTTTTTTAACAAAAAAATATTAATATCTTTGTGTATCATCTAAAACAAAAAGTTACACACTGTGCTATACTTCATTCAGCTACATTAGTGTTTCAGTATTTTTCCTCAGCCACGCTATGGCACACTACAGTAAAACAAGAAACAAAATGGCTGCCATACCAGTATTATTCTTCACTTGATATGTAGAAATATTAATGCCTGATCAAAGTGCACATCATTATTTCTGACAAACACAATTCAATTCCCAAAGCCCCAATAAATCTAACACAAAGAACAACTTAAACCACAATGCATTCACCGGCAAGTACAAGTAGCCTACACCAGTTAGTACATTATTTATACAGCCTCACAACAGCTGGCTGAATGGCTGATGAAACTCAAGAGATGATTTAATTCCAGTGATCCCTTTTATCATGTGTACAACTTACTTTTTAAAAAAAAGCAATTCTTTATATATAATTCATTTCTGCAACATAAAATTAGTAGGATTTAAAAAAAAAATTCTTCAACAAATACCAACTGCAAACAGCTGGAGTTCCCACAGCCTTCAGTCTACTCCCATTTAGACACTTGATATCTCCGATGAACTGATACGTCATTGTTCATAAACTAGTGCAAAAACCAGTCTCATGTAAAGCCCATTACCTTCAGCAAATAGACAAATATCTCAAAAGGCTTCATCAGTCAGATAACAGACCCAGTGCTATGGCAGATAAAACAACTTTCAGCATAACTACAAATAAAAAAAACTACTGTAGCCCCCTGGAGATTTAAACAAATTTGGAGAGGGCACAGCTGTACAATAATGCTGCAGCAACGTTGTCTATATTTAGGAACAGCCACACTGTCATTATAAATCTATATGTACAACAGAGAAAAGTAGATTATAAGTGTGTCTCTGTGCCAGTTTTTAAAGCATGCTCAATTATAAGGCCAGCATGTATCATCAGAGCTCCAATGTGCATTAAATCTCATTCTTTAGTGTAAGCGCTGTACCATCGCAGACTGGCTGTGTGAAGTGCACCTTCGAAGTCAACTAAAAACCCAATCTGTGAATTAGTGTGTTTTCAGAAGGTGCTGGAAAAATGCTGGAGGAAAACCACAGGGTGGTGTTTTTCAAACTCCTTGAGCAACCTCCTCTTCTCCTTGACAGACATGCTCTTGCTGGAGGAAATGTCATGAAGAAGCTGTTTGAGACTCTCCAGGGTGGTGGCCTCGCGCTGGTCCTCGTACTCCTGTGGTGTCACCTGCTGGCAGAAGGTGAACGCTGCAAAACACAGTGGAGAGGGAGGCTGACTGGAGCAGAATAAACATGACACGAGGTTTTTCGCATAGAGCAACAGTGCCTCCATGTGGACAAAACACTTTAGGATCATTACTACATGTCTAGTATCTAGTTATATATACACACAGGACTGTGGTGTGAATCCCAATTCCTATCTTAACCCTTAGTCTTAAAAATGCGCACTCCTGCGAAGACACCACCCTTGGGAGTAAGGGCTACCCAGAATGTAGTATTTTCTTTGTTAATAGAGCTATAAATATTACAAGAACCATTGTATTATCTTAGTTTAGGCCCATTTTATGGATTATTTACCTCATTGTTGCATTACATTTATTTTTTATTTCACGATCTGTTGTCAATAGCCGGCTGGTGCGGACAAGACATGTTGCTATCCTTTAGTTACAAAATGCTAATTTTTCTCGGTGGTAATGTCGTTGTTAAGTTGTTTTATCAAGATTACATCCAGCCTACGTAAAATGTTTGCGCCGATAATGATGACCGGGCTAATGTCATCTCCCGTTGCCGGAGAGTTATCTAACGATACTTACAGCTGGTGATTACCTTTCAATAAGCCGTGGTATGTGGTGACTTTCAGCTGAATATGCCCATGGTTGTGGTATTTATACAGATTATTTGTTTGAATATCAACTTATAACTAACTCAACTAATTTATAAGCTACGAAAAAATAATAACTGACAGATAGTCTACAGCAATTTTGAAAACATGGACCTGATGGACCCATCGATGATAGCTGCGCTTGTGGCTTATGATTAAACTGGCAGATGTCTGAAGATGTATCTGCATTAAGGGGTGTCCCATTTCTAAGTCACAAAATAGTTCTTAACACTTGGTTTTGAGAGTATAGATGTATAACTCCTGAGTTGTTAGGTCATGTGACAGTGCAACATGTAATGTCAGTCAAGAATGTGTACTATTCAGTTGTGGCTGTATTTGACTTACTGGCAATTGAATCCGGGTCTTTTCCCTGCTGCATCGTCCTCAGGGTTCTCCTCACAGCTTCAATAAGAGAGGTAGGCGTCTGTGTTCATTACAGGAAGTGAGAGAGAGAGAGGAATTTTTAAAAAGCTGAACCCAAACTTATGAAGAATGAAACTGATCTTGCAACTACCACAATTCAAAGACCTTGAGATAACATATGATGAACATATGATAGAATGACAAATACAAATTCCCCATTGTCTTTATCAATGCATGTTTGTGACACCAAAAGTTTCCAACAACATATATGTATAAAAAAAAGCAGAAGTGTACCTTGAAAAGCTCAGTGTGATTGTCCATGAGAAACAGTACCAGGGTTTCACTCTGAGGCCGAGTCAGCTCGTGATTCTGAACAATCGCTCTCTGAAAAGTACGGCCGACCACGGCCCTGTTATCAGTCTGAAAGACAGGAAAAACATACCAGGAAATCAACAATAGATCACAACACATTAACTGCTTATTCACACCCTACAAATAGAGATACACTCTATACACTGAATTATTAATTAATTAATAATTCAGTGAAATGATAAGCTGTTTATGCTAAAGCTGTATGCTGACTTGTTTCTGCAGACGACAGGCATCTGGGTGGGCTGCCGTGGCCATGAGGGCCAGAAGTCTCCGCAGCTCATCTCTCACACTCGTCTCCAGTAAACGCAAGCACAACTGAGATGCTCTGATGGCGTCCTGCATCTTCCCTTCATCTGAGAAGAAACAAGACAAACGGGTAAGATTCTCACAGGGAGAGGGGAATTAATGACAGTGGTGAGTTACTAAAAACAAAACTGCCCGAAAATGAACTCTCACCCAATAGTTTCAGGATTGCAACATGTATATCTAGGTAGCGTCCTGAGAGAAGTGGAGCCTTTTCCTGACCGCTGTAGTACTTGGAAATAGTGTCAAAGAGCAGTCTCTTGTGGTTTGCCATCTGCTCGGCGCTGCCTTCCTCAACAGGAGCGTGTTGTTGTCTGAGCTGTTCCCCTGCAACCACGATCAGCTGATCGGGGAACAGCTCCAGGCAGTCTGCTGCGGCGGACAACCAGCCGTCCAACCTGAGATGAAACCACGATGAAAGAGAGCAAAGGATTACTTCACTGTCACTGTGGCAGCGGCGTAGGGCATACATAATATATACACATTTATTATCTGAGCTGTAGAGCAAACTCTAATTTAATATTCTCTTTGAATGCGTGCCATCAGGATCAGATCATGTCCAAATTGCAAAAAGCCTTTTAAAGGGATAGTTCACCCAAAATTCAAATTGCACTCATTATCTACTCACCCTCATGTCGACTAAGGGCTGGGAGAAGTTTCAGAGTCCTCCGTGGCTTCTCTGAGTTACAGGGGGTCTCGGCGTAGCAGTGCATGTCCATATAACGGTTGCAAATGGATACCAACTGTCTTCGTAACAAAAAGACACACCAAAAAACATCCAAATACCTCCATGCTGCTCGTATGTAATATCCGTCTTGTATTGAAGCCCTGAAATGCGAAATTGGACGGACCAGGAAGAGGAGCTTCCGCTACATACAAGCTTGAAATATAGACTTATTTAATTTTTTTCGGAACAATTTCGCATTTCGGGGCTTCAATACAAGCAGCATGGAGGTATTTGGATGTTTTTTGGTGTGTCTTTTTGTTACAAAGACAATTGGTATCCATTTGCAACCGTTATATGGACACAGCTACACTGCTACGCCGAGCCCTTAGTCGACATGAGGGTGAGTAGATAATGAGTGCAATTTGAATTTTGGGTGAACTATCCCTTTAAGTATTTATCGGAGCACTAACTGGGGCAAGTTAAGCGTGTCAGGCAGCTCTCTCTCCAGACACGTGTTAGAGATAACCAGGTCCTGGGCGGTCAGAGAAGCTCTGCAGGCCAGAGGCTGGACCCTGGCAGGAGAAGTCAGGATGCAGTCCAGCATCGGCAGCTCCACGATCTGCAGCAGCTGCAGGAGCGTCTGCTGCTTCCAAACCTCATCCACCACTGTCAAAGAAACAACAGAGGTCAAATCAACCCTGAGCATTAATATCCTTATTAGGGAACCAACCCATCATACAGGCAAATTTTATCTCCGTCTTACCAGCCTTGGACAGAAAGGCAGAAGAAGTCTGGGTTGTGTTTAAAGCCGGGGACATGGAGGGTCGCAGGTTGATGGTCTTCAGTAGTCTCTCAACCCTCCGATCTGACGGTCCAACAGCAAGAGGATTGGAAATTGTCCTCAGTTCGTTCAACCTGCAGAGAGAATCATTAATAAAGACTTAAAAATTAACAAATGTTTTTAGTATAATGCTTCCATGACACTGTAAATCTGTATATTTCCCTGGTCTGCTTTGTTTAGTTTTTTTTGTAAAAGGTTACAAAGAAGGTCTGAAACATCATTTAATTTCTGCTCTGTAAATTTAACTGCTTTGGCATAAATCAGAAGAAATGACAAGATACACACTTTCTTTGTGTAATCTCCTTAAAACTCTTTTTTTGTCTGTTTATTCACATTGTTCTTGTGTTTCATTATTCATATATTTTGATCGTTTACCTCTTTGTGTAATTTCCCTATGATAATTTTTCATTCATTTATATTTCTGATAGTTCATGTTCTGTTTTCTTTTTCTTCTTTGTGTTTGTTAACTATTCATGGAGACATCTAATAAACTCTTTGAGTTTTCGCCTCTTCCAACACTGTAAATTATCAAACTGTTCCTTTTACCTGTGCAAAATAAATCTAAATCTAAAAAATAAAAAATAAAAAATAAATACAAGATGAAAAAACCAACCTGGAGCTCTTCTTCCTCTTCAATCCAGACTCTCTTGGTGGCGTGTTTTCTGTGTCGCTCCCACACTCCTTCATGGAGACGCCGGGTAACACTTTGTATTCCAGAAAACGATAAAGGCTGCAGCTGCTGTCTTCGAAGGCCACGTCCTTGTCTCTGCGAAACAGCTTCGTGCCCACCGACTCAAACACCTTCGCCTCCATCAGAGCCTGGCAGAGTCGAGCGGCCTTGAGGCGAGACACTTCGCTTGTGCAGAACACCACATTCTGCATCAAATAACTGAGGACGGCGTCCACGGCGTCTGAGCCCGTGAAGCAGTCGGCATGGATGCGTAGATGCCTCCTGCAGCGGCGCACCTCCACCTGGGTCTGCAGGGCCTGGATGATGTTGTGCCACAGCTGAGTGGCACCAAAGGGCCCCGAGAAACCTATTAGAAGAGACAAGGTAAGAAGACTTAACTCAGGGCATCAGACTGACCCTCAATGGGGGCATTTCGTCAAGTGAATTGTTCATTACTTTGCACATGTGCAACCAGTAAATTCACTTTGTTTTGTTTGTTTTAACACTGTTGAAGGGGCGACTCAATAATCTGGTATCTGTCTGTCATTACAGGTGGTAGGCAATAGTGTGTAAAGATCAAGATTGAAAAGTAAATGTTTGCTTTGCAACTAGTCGATTTACAGTGTGTGTCCCTAAATTTTCCGCTTATTAGGAGCCACCTCGTAAAAAAGTTAGTCTGGAGCTCTGACTTTACTCACTCTATTTGTGTACCTTAAAATAAAATAAAAAGTTATTCTAAAGATTAGTCATAAACGCGTCTAGTCCTGAATTAATGAAGATCTTGAATGACAAATTAGACCTCCAACAACAACTTTTAAGATCAAATTAAGACAATTTATCTGACTGCTATAATCACAAGTTATTTTTCAATTATGAAATCAGATGAAACCAGATTTAGTAGTAAAATGCTGCTTACACATTAGTGATAATAATTCAATAATGTTGTATATGTAATGGTGTAAAACTCACAGGGGATACCGGTATGTCTACTCTTACTTTTACTTTTAATAGTAATAACATGTCGCTGGATCACTTTTACTTGTAACCACATGTTTGTTTGTTTTGCGCTCTATCATTCAATACTTCCTCCATCACTTTTGGAGATTATATTCTGGCTCATAAAACAAAGTCTTTAGATGTTAGTGTCCAGAAAAAACACTTAATACACGAAAAAAGCAAAGACGTTTCTCCCAGGATCAACAGTGTCAACACGGCTACGTGGCTCACGTTAACGTAACGAGAGGTCGTTTATATTCACAGTTCAACTTGTGTTCGTCTCGTAATGTCAAGATAAAGGGCATTAATACTGCTTGATACTTGTTTAGCGATAACTTACCGGGTTGTATATTTTCTCGAAAACTTCTTGTTTGACTGTTCAGCCTCCGAAACCGAGGAGTCAAATCAACCGCCATCACGACTTCTCCTTCTGACGTCAACGCGTCGCCTTCTTCTTACGTACTACGTCGGCTGACAAGCGTGAGGCACTCTAGTTACCGCCACCAACAGGCAGAATATATTATAGGCGACAACTAACTGACCTTGGACTGGGAGCCTGTGAATATTCTCATTTGTCCAGGCAGGGTCATAGTTATCTCAAGGGATTTTAAATCGAAAGCAACTGGACTTGGTATTTGTCTAGGAAGAACTGCGATGATGAACCATTGTATTGAGAAGTAGGCTACGGTAGTTAGGGTGCGATTTGCCGGGGGGGATCGTGGGGACCCCCCCCCCCTTCTCATCCCCCCTCCAGTAGCGCACAGTGTCTCCCAGACCGTCATATGTAGCCCAGGCTACTGTAAATTCTCAAAAAAAAAAAAAAAAAAAGGCGAGTCTCGAGATGCCGGTTGCACTGCGTCGGGTCTGTCTCCAGGTTTGAGCAAATAAAAGCCGGTAGTCGGGTCTGTATAATTTTTGGGTGCAACAAGTCACTGTTAACAAAACCAACATCTAATCTGTTCAAAATAAAGTTAGTGACTGTCTGTTTGGAGCAGCTGCTGACAGATGCGCAGCGGACAGTGACATTTCCTCATCACTAAACCTGGGCCACCATCCGATCCTTCCTCGGGACAAAGTCTTTCTGTGTTTTTCCTCTCTTTTACCGTCTTATTTCAGTTTTGTCGGTTGGCAATCATCTGGTGCCGCTGTTTCTCTCCGCGCTCGCTCACTCACTCTCGATGGGCATATAGCCTAAATGTTATAAAACAAAATAAAAAGGAAAAGAACACAGATGCGCAAATTGAAATGACCTACTGTAGGCTAGTCTATTCAATGACCCCACAGCTGATCACCATGCTTGTCGTACCACACCTGTTACGTCTCTATGAACACAGCTACAGGCTTTCTTTTATTTATTTTTGCCGCGGTCCGACCGCATCGGGTCCAGGGTCAACACGGGTCGGACTGGTCGGGTCTCTGCTCACTTGCTCAAACTCGGAGCCAGACCCGGTCCACTAGGAGACCAGAGTCTGTTTGAGAACGGTAGTTGTCAGGTGCGGAGGTGGGGACAAAAGTGACTATAGGAAAACCCACCCACCGCAAACTATCCCCCCCTCTGTTTTTTTCACAAATCGCACCCTGGTTATTATGTCTGTCATTCTGTCATATGCTTGTCTTTCAATAAACAATTATGAGATGAGTTTTGGTGGCCTATACTTTCATTGTCGTTGTTGTTTGCTGCTGCTGCTGCTGTAAGATAATAATAATAATAGGCTATTTAAAAAAAAAGCATAATATTTTGTAATGTGACATGTGAATTTACACCGTTTTAACCTATAAATGAAGTTATAGCCGACTTAAATTAGTTTCAATGATTTTAGGAGGATAAATAAATGTGCTAATTATCAAGGATCCACAACAAGTATACATATTGGTCACATCAATATCATCCTTGAGTTAGTGACTGACTGCACCCTGTAACTCAGGATTGCACGGATCGATGACCACATCACCGCAAAGCTTTCTGTATTCATTTCCTTATCCGAGTGTCTTCCTATCAATAAACTATGCAATTATCATTATTATTATTATTTGACTGACTAAATAAACACGTATGGATAAAAGAAGACAATTGATGAGTGTTACAGTATAACTTTATTTCAACTTGGACAGACTAATAACGAAAAAAACAGACAGTTTTGAAGATGAAGATGAATTACCGTACATTTACTGTGCACAAAAATTTACCTATACACTTGGACCTTTGGGGGTGGACCAGCTGAGTTAACTGATCTAGGGATAAGAAGGCTGCATCCGATGAAGATATTCCTAGACACTGGTGGTAGGAAGCATGAGGCTGCCTGACAACGTTACAGGGGCAGTCACTTTTTGGCAGTAACTCAGGAGTGCAAAGGGTGACACTGACCAAATTCACTGTACATACACCTGGTACCCTCTATTATCACTCCAGACAATTCTGTGAATATTGCCCTATGCACTCCTGAGTTACAGGGGGCAGTCACTTTTTGGCAAAGCCTTGCCGAAAAGTGACGCGCTGTATCACTCACTTTTTCCGAATGAACAAACACTGGTGTAGGCTACGTGATACCAGAATTGTTGTTATGGAGAAGAGAGGAGTCTATCTGTCTTCCCTCCTACTTTCACTGCACTTTTTAATGTATTTATTTCTTTTTCATTTCATTCATTAGGCTGAAAAAAAATACAGAGGTCGTGACCTTGGTGTCCTCAATGGTAGTTACACGTACACCAAGTGGATGTTAGAAAGATCTGCAGAATGTTGCATTTCAGTAGAACTGCTGTGTCTTGAATTAGTTGGTTGGTGGTTGGCTATTTGTGATGCAGCCTATATTGAGCTGTGTGTAAGGCACGTAGGCCTATCACTTTGATGTGAACGGTTTCAGTTTTACTTACAGTTTTTTACCACTGCTATGACCCATTTATCAGTAGGCTACTTGAACCACTTTTTCAGAACTTTTAACACACATCACACCTAAACTACACAATTCCCAAAACAGTTAATTTCATGCTCGAAATCACACAATGTAATAAACACAGTCACAAGGTTCCAAAATACAATAATACACTAACACAACTCACCAAATCTACCAAAACACTGACACAGGTTGTCTTCAACAGAAACATACTCAGTCACAGCACAGTGTCATAAAAACACTAACAACTAATGAATAACACAAACTGAATCACTTTACATGTATCAGCTCTACTGTTTTACAACAGATAGATTATTTTATTGATCATAAATTGATGTTCGTGCTGTAGTTTATTTTGAACCCCTTTTCATTTTTCATTTGTTAGGCATGAATTTTGTTCTTTCTTTTGTAACACTCAGTACAAATAGTGAACGATCCATCTCAGAGCAGCTTTGCAGAATATGGGGTTTATGAAAGAAGAAGACAGTAAATGACAGGATTTGCAGTAAACACTTTACTGTATTACAGTATTTGTAAATGCAAATTACTTACTGTAGAGTAAAAAGAGATAAAAATCAGCATTTACAGAAGCTGTCATTCACTATTGTCAAATACACTAGAAAAAGAAAAAGGAGCAGAAGAAATTAGTTTTTCTCGATTGCTAAGACACATTTCTCAAAAGCTGCTCTCCTTTTCTCTAAACTGTGAACACAAACCCCAATTTTCAAACTACATTCACAAAACCTCAGACTCTTCTTGCAATACCAAACTTTCACCTCAAAACAGTTTAATCTGTGCCCAAAACTGAACTATGTTGTCAAATCGTGCCCCGAGTCAATCAAAATTAAAAACACTACTGAGCAGTCATTTCATTTATTAGTTTATTTCATAGGGACAGTGCACCACTAATCAACAGAGTTAAAAGAAAAACTGTAAGTGGGCCAGAGTTAGCCAACAAGGCTAGTTTTCATCCATCACTAAACACTACATAGAAAAATAGAAAACACAATGCTCAGAAATAAATGTTTATTGTTCACTGTAGGCTAAATGCATGTTGCAAAACAAAAAACCTGTGCATTTAGCACTTGTACATAGTACAAAAAAAGTACAAAAAACAGAAATTCTGTGCATTTTCCATGTAGCACTTGTACAGTACAAAAACAAACAGAAATCTTGTGCATTTAGCACTTGCATGCAGTACGCCTACGTAAAAATAAAGTACAAAAATATAAAAATGAGAAGTGCATAACTCAGCCGCAGCATCATTTCTCTGTACTGGATCAGGCCACAGGACTTCATCCTGAACTGGCTTATATATGTGCCCTCACATAATTGGACACAAGTGTGGGGATGTGGGCAGGCATGCTGACAGTGGCAACACTCACACATCCTACAGGGTCACATGTGTCTCTCATGGTCACATGACTGAAATCAGGAAGTGATAAATGTTTGGAGATGCCAGTTCTGCCAGCCAACTCTGCACAGCTGAGCTGGGCTCACCTCACACACAGGATAATCTAGTGTGTTTACTCCTTGTGGAGAACACAGACCACTGCATGGCCTTTCCACATTGATGTGATCATCACATTCTGACTCCAGATGCAGAGATATGGACATAATCTGCACTTGGAATGTTCAACTACGCCTGCATAGTTACTGCGATGTGGAGCATACCTGCCAAAGACAGGACCAGGCCAGCCACTGTTTTATTGTTATGTAAATCATAGGCTTTTTGTGAATTTATCTTGTTTTTTTGGTTTCCCTTTTTTCTTTGTGTGCCTCTGGGGCCAATAATGGTCGGTTGTAATTCTTAGTGAATTCCTTGAAATGCTACTGATGCTGGTTGTCCTCCTCTCATATGTGTTCTCTTCGTAGGCTGTCTCTGTATAAGGCCGGATTCGCACGGGTGTATTACTCTCTCTGGGGGACCACACGGGTGAGACACTGTAGTGGTGTGTAGTAAACCTGTAACTGCAACACGGTGTGATATACTGTAGTGGTGTATTGATATCTTATGTGTGTAGTGCTTGCTGTGTTGCATGTGTGTCCCGGTGTTGGGTTTGCTGTCTCTTCTTTCCTCTGCTCTACAAGGGCCTCCTGAGGAAGAGGGATTTTTGCTTGTGCCAGTCCGACCTTTCTTGATTGAGGAGTTCCAAACAGTGATCTTTTCAAATATTCTAATTATAGCATCTCAGACTTATCACTTTTATACTGAATATTGTGTCTTTATACTAAATGTAATAAATTTGTTGGGTTTTTTTTATACATATTTGCCTCATTGTCAGTTGTCCCTTTGCGGGGAAGATATAAGATAGCCACACTACATATAAAGTAAAACTAGGGGTCCCCTCTGCCCACCATCAGGGGATGGCGTTGTCAGACAGTTACGTGGTCAATCTGCTTGTCAGGCACCACACAAGTGTGATGAATTTTGAGTTGTTGTGTTCAACCCAAGGGGGCAGTTGTCGGTCTGAGAAGTGAAGCTCACTTCCGCGTTCAAAAAGCTGCAATCCCCTCGGCTGTCGCTGGGGGCTGGCTCCAGAAGGGAGCAACTCCAATTGAGCCCCATGTTAAAATAGCCGATTTTACAGCTTTAAAAAACATATTTACAGCCTGGTACATTTCATTTTTTTGGTCTCAACCGATAGTTTCTACCCCCGCACACACTCTGAGGGGGGTGAATTTTTTTAAAACTCTACCGTTTTACTGTTATTAGGTTTAAAGTTCTGGCCAATTAGGGCGCAGAACCGTTGAGTGACAGGTCCGGCGACCGCTGCTACGAGGCCAGTGGGCGGGCCCTCGGCTGGCCAACGGCCGCACCGCTCCAAATATGGCAAGTAGAATCCAACATGGCGCGGCTCAAACCCCCGTAGTAGCGGCACAAAACAGACTCCCCCAAACCAATGGGTGACGTCACGGGTGCTACGTCCATTCTTTTTACAGTCTATGGTTCAACCGGTGAAACGTGCTTTACTGTAATTGTATAGCCCACATAGGCCATAGCGATCGTAAAAATAAAATAAAAAACTGTAAAGAGGATGTGGTTTACCTGCCTGATAGAAGCAAATCTGTGAGAACTTACTTTCCAGTAAGTTCTCAAGATTTCTAAACAGAGGACAGGCTGTGTCTCAACCACAAATGAAACAAAGAAAAGACTTTGATGTCTCTGTCAGCTGTAGCACAGAATCCGCTATAAGTTCACACAGTCATGTTTCAGTGAAGCGCAAAACACAGGATGTAGAAAAGTTTCTGTTTTTCTTCAGCAGCAGGGTCAGCTCGTCCATCTTGTTGCAGAGTGAGCGCACATTAGAGAGGAATATCCCGGGAATAGCTGTGCATAATCCGGGCCGGCGGAGGCGCACAAGCGCACCCGAACGCTTTCCTCTTCGGCGCCTCACCTTGTTGCGAGCCTCCTTGACCAGAATGGGCAATAAAACAGCAGACGATGCCAAAAAGGATGGAAATAAGTCCCTGGGGGTAGTAGCTCTGATATTCATAAGCTCTTCCCTGGAGTAGGAGCCGCCACAGTAGTGGCAGAAAACACAAAACAAGACAGAAAAGAGCGCACCAAAACACAGAGGCAGCCATCTGTGGCGCCAAATTGAATCTTGAATCAAATTGTGCCAAACTGACGAGCGACTGCAGCTGAGTGACAGAGCAATTTTTTTGGGAGCCACATGAGCGACAGCGACAAAAATAAAAGGGTGCGTTCACACGAGCTCCAAAAAAATCGCTGTCACTCAGCTGCAGTCGCTCGTCAGTTTGGAACGATACAACAGATCGCTCTGATGACGTCATTTTGAGTCGCTCTTTTCTTCCCATTTGTATCCACCTTTTTCCGAATGTCAAAAACGTAGCCTGTTTTGCCGGTTTTGCTCTTCCGGTGGAATTTTATGTTTACGTTTCCATGGTTTCGGTAGTCGCGGTAAATGCATGGATTTCTTTCTTTTTTTTCAATGAAAATCTGCAAATGCATGGATCATTACACCAGCTTTTAACAGTGGATATCACAAAAATTGACATCCGTGTCAAAAGCCAGCGTTAATAGATCCATGCATTTACCGCAACTATGACAACGACTGAAAACCATGGAAACGTAAACGTACAATTCCACCAAACCGGCTTCCGGTTTTGACCATAGATGATGTTCGGAAACTTGTGGATTGGTCAAGCATGGCTGACATTGTACCTGTTGCCGCTGTTTACCAATTGTGGAAGAAGTTTATATGGGCAGGAAAAAAAAACATGTTTAATCGGACCAAGTTATATGCTGCAAAAGACAAGGGGGGGGTTAGCATTATCACGAATAGACTGGTATCATTTATCATTTTCTTTATCGCAGCTATCTAAAAGTCACCTGCCGCCTTCAAGGATCCCTCTGTGGGTCAGGATAGAAGAGCAACTGGTAGCTACATCCTTTTTCTGTGGAGGCCTTCCTCTCACAAACAGATAGACCAGTCCCCTCCCAAGACCCGGTAATGGCTTTTGCCAGAGAGTCATGGATGTTTGCTCATCAAATAACAAAAACTGATCCATATTTATCAAGCAGATTCTCCATATGGTATAACAAGAAACTGTTAATTGATAAGAAAAGTTTATTTTAGAACAAATGGATTAGATCTGGGATTCATATTCTTGAGGATGTGATGGGAGATGTGGGATTTAGAACATTTGATGAAATTAAAAATAAATATAATTTGAGTAACTCTGAATTTTGGCGATATTTACAAATGAGACATTGCATTCTCTCAAACAAACATATTCAGCACAGTCTGACTGAAATCCAGGTAATCTCCCATAAGATTGGAGAGAAAAACAAAGGAGCTTCAAAATTCTTTGAACTTTTTAGAAATACACAAATGCCAAAACTGGATGGTCTAAAAGCGTGTTGGGATAGGGACCTGGCTCAAGAGATTCCAGAAAATATTTGGAAAAAAGTATTTCCCACAGGATTTCAGGCCCGTTAATTAATGGGAAACACTATTATACATGGCACTGGTACTCATGTGAAGCACAATCACAACTCATTTGTTATAAGATATTAAATAGATCCTACTGGACCCCTTCAAAACTGGCAAGACTGAAACACAGAAACAGTGATTTGTGTTGGAGATGTAATGGAAGGGTCGGAACTCTGGTACATATGTTATATGAGTGTGACAAAACTAAAGACATGTGGAATGCAATAATTGTGTTCTTGAATAAGGTGCTGGGTACGCACTTGATCAAAAACCCTGCATTATGTTTGTGTTGGGATTACTTCCAGATAACAAATGTTGAAACACCAAAAACTTTGGTGTCGTTGAGCTATGACAACAGGGTGCAGGATAACTTTACGCCACTGGAAATCTCCCACTCAGTCCACTTTTAAGGAGTGGACACAGGTTTTAAGCTCAATGGCCAGTTACGAGCGGGTCACCTATAGAGTGGCTGTTTTCTGTTTTTTGTTTTATACTGTTACCTTTGAGTTTTTCCTCATAAAGTTTTCATATGTAAAATGTTCACCAAATTATATAGCTTATCCATCATATTGGCCTTATTAGATAAACTAACATGATATACTGTATGTACTTAAACCTAACCCTGTACTCTTGAAAACTTCCCCATTTAACCAAGAGCTATGCTTCATGGGCGCACCCACGCACGCACGCACGCACGATCAATAAAAGTCTTATGTCATAGTATGGTGGACCAAAAGGGCTCGACATATCCAGCTGGGTAGCTCAGTGGGTAATGAGAGCTTGAAGTTTGAATCCCACACTCAGGCCTAATATTTTGCTGTTTGATCAATGAGATATGTGGAAAAAGAGCTGGTTGTGTAATGAATACATGTGGAATTTGCTGCAATCACAATGCATTGCATATTGTGTCACTATCAGTACCAGGAAGTGTAATAAGATTATATAATAGTATGGTGGAGCTGAGGGCTAACACATATGCCTTATGGTATACAGTATGAAATTCATGAGTGAGCTTATGGACAAACACAGTGCCAACAGACAAACCTTTTTCATGACCCCAGTCATGGGTCATAACCTCAAATCTGGCACATTTCTTCTTCTTTTTTGAACCAAGTTTGTATTGGTATTAATATGTATTTCCACATATCTTTTAGTTTATATCACATTTTCTTCTTTCTGTTATATGAAAAAGAAAATTCCAATGTTATTCATCATGAAATGTATAAACTGAACAGTCAAAGAAAAACAGTTTGGCAAACACTCAGTCACTGGACTGTTTCTGACATTCTTCTAAATCACACTTGACAGTTCTGAGATAGCATAGTTTGTTAATGTTTTACATTGGCATGTTTAAATATTTGCTTACAGGGCCCCATCTTGTTGAGAAGATGTCCATCTTGAGATGAAGGTGTGCTCTTATCTTCTCCATCACGTATACCTTTTTAACTCTCTCCTGCCACTGGGGTATGGTGAGAGGGAGCGGTTTTAACCACAAGACAGTTATCATCTTCTTAGCTATTAATAATAGGACATGTAAAAGACACAGCTTTCTTTTTTCCCATCTTGTGCTCCTATAATATACAATTGTGGGGTCAGAAGTAAATCAATGTTTGATATAGAGAATATTTCTTTCTGAATCCCTTCCCAATAGTTTTTCAACTTTGGGCAGTGAACCTGGCACATTTCACATGTGCTATTTAGTGTAATTCCTCTATTGTAAAACGTTGCTCCCTCTTCTCAGGACTTCCTTCCCCCACCACTATTCTGTACAAAACAACTAGCCTATCATATTTGGTAGTTCAAGTGCATTTGTTTCCTGACAAAGTATTGTGTTTAAAATTTTAAGTTTTTTAAGGACAAAAAGAGAGGAAGGAGAAGGGCAGCTGGATTACGGGTAATTTGTGTAAAAAGGGTCCAGCCCACAGGGAGTCGTTTTCAGGAAGAGGTTAGGCTACTGTAAACTGTATCAGTCTGATGTCAAGAGGCCAAGTTCAGTCTTGTTCACTCCCCACCATGTGACTGTCGGTGTTATACTTCACAGACCACAGACTATTTAGCACCCGCATTGTTACCGTACAGTCTCCTGTTGTATGGATCTGTGCGCTCAGTTTGATCAGTGCGACGGCGATTTCTGCTGCAAGTTCCACGTCCAACCTCTGCTGAGATGTGGTGCACACAGGGACTGTGCTTTCTGCCGGCGTTCCTGGTCATCTGGACGGTCAGCACCTTCATTACCTGCTACCTGATTGCGATTTTCAGAAAAGATATCGATTTGATCTTTCCATACATAAGGTAAGATTTGCGCACACAATAAAGAAACTAATGAAAGTCTCACTTTTATCTCAAATACAGGTCCAATTTTTATTAACAAAACGCTATATTTTTGTTTAGTTTTTGTTGTTTTTTTGGTTGTGAAGTGATTTTTTTTTTTCTTCCAAACCAGACAGAAGAGTTGTGTCTTAGTACCAAAGTTTAGTTTCGTTTTCCTCCTCCGCGGAAACAGAGCTGGTACCTAATCTGCAGCTGCTGACACAGGAGACCTCAAGCTGCTTTTCACTTTTGCCTTTCAAAATACTTTCATATTTATAATTGTGAGATGTTTTTACACATAGGCCTATTTACAGTGGTGGCCAAAATTATTATTATTATTCTGCATAATAGAGCAATCATGAGAAAATTCAGGTCATTTTCCTTACAAAACACAAGCTAGGCCTTTTTCACTGTAAATGTCACACAATCATATGCCTTATGGTATACAGTATGAAATTCATGAGTGAGCTTATGGACAAACACAGTGCCAGCAGACAAACCTTTTTCATGACCCCAGTCATGGGTCATAACCTCAAATCTGGCACATTTCTTCTTCTTTTTTGAACCAAGTTTTTATTGGTATTCATATGTATTTCCACATATCTTTTAGTTGATATCACATTTTCTTCTTTCTGTTATATGAAAAAGAAAATTCCAATGTTATTCATGAAATGTATAAACTGAACAGTCAAAGAAAAACAGTTTGGCAAACACTCAGTCACTGGACTGTTTCTGACATTCTTCTAAATGTGCTGATGGTCCTATGTGACCCATTTTTACATTTGAGAACAGTAAAATCATACATGGAAATATTTCAACCTTTTTTTCAACAGACACAAGCAGTAACTTGTTCTGGGTATTAGGGGTGTGACTTTGTACACGTGTAAACATTTACACTGAATGAAACTGTAAACGTTTAGTAAAAAATCCCTAAACGATACACGCAAATTTTTTTTTTTTTTTACATAGCGTACATTTTGGGGGGGCTGGGTGAAAAATAGTCCCACACACTGTCTTAATTTAGAGAAAACTATGATTTAATAAAAAATAATGCTCTGATTCGCTTCCCTCCTTCCGACAAAATGTGTGAGTGCGTTTTTTTTTTCCTTTTTTGCTTGTCTTTTTTTTTTGCGAGCGAGTGTGATGGCGCCGCCACCGAGTAAACCGCCGGGTCAGACATTGCTTTTCAGGGGCCGTATTCACAAAGCCTTTTATCTTACCGCTAGGAGTGCTCCTAACTCGCACTAAAAGTTTTTACGTAGGAGTTTTTTCTTAAAAGCTATTCACAAAGCCGCTGAGACCGACTCTTACTAAGGATAAATCACTAAGAGCAAAGTAAGAGTGACGCCCTGGTGACGCCCCGTTGCTATGGATTATGTCAATTCTCGTGCACGAATTCAAGGCGCTCAATACAGTGATTGGCTGTTCAGTGCCGCCCCCCCTCCCCCCCCCTCCCTCCTCCTCGCCGCCGCCCGCTCCGCTCCACTTTTTTTTTTTTTTCGTCAGGTCCGACGGGGCTCTTTAGATTGCTTCGAGTCCAAACCACTCTCTCTGCTGCCAAGTTGGGCTCTGAACTTTCTGTCTTTCTCTCTGCCATCTGCATCTTTCTGCTACAGTTTTTGTCGCGTCTCACTTTCACTTTCAGCAGTGAGTGACGCAGCCGCTGTTTTTTTTTTCTTCCCACATTTGAATATTAATTTTCACATTTGTTGACAGCCCTAATATTATATGGTGATCATAATAATGATGAGAAAAGAAAATGCATTACCCACATTTGTGGCCTATAGCAGGATTCGAACCAAGACTGACAACAAGTTTAGTTTACTGAAGGAGCTGCCCTCACGTGAGCTATTACTACTAACAGATATATATGCCTAGCCAGCGCACGCACCAACTTTATAAAAATATTTTTGGCTCACATCAGCATGACTGCATCGCAGCAGTCACAGTTACCTCGGTCCCCAAAAAAAAAAAAAAAAACACAGACAAAAAGGCACTTTGGGCATCAAAGGGCAAAGGGGCAGGTGCTCCAGCTCCCCCCTCTGCAGCAATTCGCAGTCCTCCATACATTTGCCTGGCTGCAGCCATTTCCGATTCTTTGTGAATACGTCTTACTGAGTTAGGAGTCCTCACGAGGACTTTTAAGCTCTCCCAGACTTAGGAGCTACTTTTAGGCCTAAAATACTTTGTGAATTACTCTTATTTTAAAAAACTAGGAGTCCTAAATTTAAGACTGACACGCCCACTTTTTTTAGGAGTTGCTCCTGAATTCGGCCCTTAGGAGCTACTTTTAACCTTAAGATTCTTTGTGAATACAGCCCCTGGTTGCCAAAAAATATTCTATGCAAATATAGCCTCCCTAAACACAAACAAATAACCTTAAACGGATTGAAAGGGGTGTCTAGAGACATTAAAGACGGCCGAGGACTGACGAGACGCCTCTGGGCTGGTTGCTCCTGCCCGGTCTGTCCACTCCTCTCATCCGCACTTCAGCACCTGTCCTGGGGCCGTATTCACAAAGAATCTTAAGGTTAAAAGTAGCTCCTAAGGGCCGAATTTAGGAGCAACTCCTAAAAACAGTGGGCGTGTCAGTCTTAAATTTAGGACTCCTTGTTTTATAAAATAAGAGTAATTCACAAAGTATTTTAGGCCTAAAAGTAGCTCCTAAGTCTGGGAGAGCTTAAAAGTCCTCGTGAGGACTCCTAACTCAGTAAGACGTATTCACAAAGAATCGGAAACGGCTGCCAGGCAAATGTATGGAGGACTGCGAATTGCTGCAGAGGGGGGAGCTGGAGCACCTGCCCCTTTGCCCTTTGAAGCCCAAAGTGCCTTTTTGTTGGTGTTTTTTTTTTTTTTTTTTTTTGTCATCTACAACATTTTCGCTATAAAACGGGAGTAGTGACGGTGACGGACCGTCCAATATAGGCGTCACAACGGACCGAGGAAACTGCGACCGCTGCTGATGTGAGCCAAAAATATTTTTAAAAAGTTGCTGGGTGCGCTAGACACAAACATCTATTAGTAGTAATAGCTCACGTGAGGGCAGCTCCTTCAGTAAACTAAACTTGTTGTCAGTCTTGGTTCGAATCCTGCTATAGGCCTCAAATGTGGGTAATGCATTTTCTTTTCTCATCATTATTATGATCACCATATAATATTAGGGCTGTCAACGAATGTGAAAATTAATATTCAAATGTGTGAAGAAAAAAAAACCAGCGGCTGCTTTGCGAGTGTGCGCACTGACCCTCATAGGAGTTGCAGTTGCACAGCGTCACTCTGAAAGTGGAAGTGACACGCGACAAAAACTGTAGCAGAAAGATGCAGATGGCAGAGAGAAAGACAGAAAGTTCAGAGCCCAACTTGGCAGCAGAGACAGTGGTGTGGACTCGAAGCAATCTAAAGAGCCCCGTCGGACCTGACGGCAAAAAAAAAAAAAGTGGAGCGGAGCAGCGGCAGCGAGGAGGAGGGAGGGGAGGGGGCAGGGGTGCGCCGCCGGCACTCAACAGCCAATCACTGTGTTGAGCGCCTCGAATTCGTGCACGAGAATTGACGTAATCCATAGCAACGGGGCGTCACCAGGGTGTCACTCTTACCTTGCTCTTAGTGATTTATCCTTAGTAAGAGTCGGTCTCAGCTAGCCTGGTTGGCACGACTTTCCAATGTTGATACTCAGCATTGGGTCTGGCCAAGACGTTAAGAGAATCCATTTCTCAAAGCGCATCCTTCAAACCTGGTTTACCCGCCCCCCTCAAATGCCTCAGTCTGCTATTGGTCGAAGCCAGAATAGGCGGTGTCGAAGCTTAAACCAATTACAATGAGGTTCCGGTCGCTGCTCCAAAGACGGTTTGGCTGCTCTACTGCGTCACTTACTTGAACACGCCTCTACCCAGAGCCGTTGGAGAGGCTCGACGTTGATTGGCTCTCGAAAAAGAGGGTGGAGTTCCCGAAAATTCGGGAGACAGAAATCCAGTTAATAGCACGGTTGGCCAGACTAGAAGTCAGCAGCGCTTTTGCGATGCGTGACGTCACTAGTGTGGGCGCGACCAGGCTAGGTCTCAGCGGCTTTGTGAATAGCTTTTAAGAAAAAACTCCTACGTAAAAACTTTTAGTGCGAGTTAGGAGCACTCCTAGCGGTAAGATAAAATGCTTTGTGAATACGGCCCCTGGGCTGCACCGTGTCGGCTCGGCTCACTCCTCGTTTTAAATGACTTTACTCCTTTTAAAAGTAGCGTAGACAATGTACTGTTCTGATCACTCATACGCGTGTTTAGTTAGGCAATACGTTGCATTATTATTTGTACATCAAAAATAAAGGACGGTGGAGCGAGCCAAGCTGTAGCCCAGGACAGGTGCTGAAGTGAGGGAGAGGAGGGAGAGACTCGGCTCCGCGGGGCTCCTGCAACTTGCAGCGGATCAGGAGGGGGGGGTGCGGTGGTCGACTCTGAACGCTCACCGGGCGGATCTCTCCAGTTACGGTGCGGTGCGGTGCGGTGCGGTGCGGTGCGGTGCGTGTCGGGAGGGGGGCGGGGCGGGGCGAATCCGCCGTCGGGTCTCCTCCGATCCGGTGTAACACCGGCACGGTGGCTTGCAGTGTCAGTGCTTCCACCGGCTGCACATATCAGACTAAACAAAAATAAGGCTATAGCAACCTATAGCGGTCCTGAAGCGTGCACACAAAAAAAATTGCACAGTGTACACGTGTACATATTTTAGTACACGTTCACATCCCTACTGGGTATATTATGACCACACAATATTTGGTGAATTGGTCTTTCCTGCCACTACACTATTATTATGATATTAACTCTGATATTAACTATATCTTACTATTTAACTACTTAAATCACAGTAGTATTCTGATTTGTTCACCTCATCCTGAAACATTAAAACTCAATATCCAGTCACACAAGCAGCTCCATGTAAGGGTGCACTGTGAGACTGTGACCCGACATCCGCACGACAGAATAAGCGTGTCATGCCGAAAGCTCTAGCTCCCAAGGAATATAACATTACTATTTTTAAAAAAAACGAGAAATAAATACTTAAAATCGAAAAGTCATGGACTGTAGTCCTGTAATTTTAATGTAAACAGAGTTATTGTTAAAAAAAAAAAAAAAACGTTTCCGTCACCATACTCTCCCTTTCCTTTCTCATGCTGCTGTAAATTAGCTAATAGATTAAAGCAGAAGTAAGCAATGTTTTTGTGTTAATATAAGCCTTGATGGGGCGGTGTTTAGCTCAGTTGGTAGAGCACCCGCCCCATGTGTAGAGGCTATAGTCCTCGCTGCAGGCGGCCCCGGTTCGAGTCCCGCGTCGGACGGCCCTATCCTGCATGTCATTCCCCCCTCTCTGCCTCCCGTTTCCTGTCACACTCTGAACTGTCCTATCTAATAAAGGCATGAAAAGCCAAAAAAAAATATACTTTAAAAAAAATATAAGCCTTGATAAAAAATATGTGCAATTTAATAAAAATTTTCACACTTGCTGAGGGCCGGATTGGACCAACTGTTGGGCCGGTTTTGGCCCGCGGGCCGCATGTTTCACACCCCTGGTTGAAGCGCCGTCTCCACGTGTGTTTATTGACAACAGGATTATAACCTAAAAAGGACACGTTAGCTCGTCGGTATGGTAACTAAACGGTAACGGGTGACTGTTGCGTGCGTCTGCCCCGAGTCTGAAACAGCGGCGGCGTTAATGAAGCAGCGTCAGGCCGCTCACCGTCAGTGAAATGCTCGGTGAAATCACCGATTAAATACGGCGAGCCGCGAGCGACGTACAGCCTATCTCACCTGGTAGAGCACCCGCTGCAGAGACCCAGCTCGATCCCACCTGACAGTCGCTTTGCTCCGCGTCAACCCCCCCTCTCACTCTCCCCCGTCTCTCTCCAGCTCTCCTTCCAAAATAAATGCATAAAAAGTCCGAAAATAAAAAATAATAAAATCTGAGTCGGTGCTTGCCCGACCGGGCAAGTCCGCGCAGGTTCTACCTGCCCGCCGGTAATTTGGGCTACCGTTATTGTCGAACCCTGGAGTGTTTGGACCGAAACACGGGTCTGTCAGTCACTCTGCTCTGCTCTGAGCCGAGGAGAAAACTTTTCTCGTATCCTACAACACAACGACCGGATCGCTTACTTCTGCTTTAACTTAGCATGAGGCAAATATCCCCCCCACACACACACACACACAAAAAGGGATAATTTGAACAGACCAGTCACCTCCATAGTGGAAGCAGCTGAACATGAGATACACCACTGGACCTCAGCATGGTAGAATTAATATTAAGATAACTACTTTAATGTCGCCGAGTCAGTTTCCTCCATTTTGTTAACGCTAACGTTACCGCAGCTATGTTTTGCCAAAGCCAATGCCAGAGCTACCCATCCCCCACACTCATTAGCCTAAAGGGCCTTTCACACCGAACGCGGTATGCGCTGCGCCCACCGCGAGGTACAGCGCAGACAGGCGCAGAGCAGGGCGGCAGCGCGTACACATATGGCGCGAGTTGCTGAGCAACCGAACAAACAAGACAGGATTTGGGGGGGTATATGCAAAGATATGTTCGCCAGGAGCTACAAAACGACCGCTTCCAGGTGAACTTTAGCGTCAGGCTGAGCAGGGAGCAGTTTAACAGCCTGTTAGAGAGAGTTGGTCTGATCCTCAGGAGGATGACAACTCACTTCATGCATCCCGTCACTTTAACTGAACGTCTGGTCGTTTGTTTTCTCTCTGCAAGCGGCTGATTTTTTTTCAGACTCCACTACATCCTCTCCTATTGGACGCGCCGAGATGTCGTCACAGCGCGCTGCGCCCAGATTAAACATTTTTTAATTCGGGCGCAGCGCGCCGCCGCGGCATGCGCCCACCTCGCGTGCCGCTCAGCTCGGCGCAGAGCCGTTCGCCGGTGCGCCGCGGTAGCACATACACAATGAATGGGTTTGCTGCCGCCTTCCGCCGCCTGCCGCGTTCGGTGTGAAAGGCCCTTAACCTCCGAGTGCCGGTTAGAAAAGAGAATAGACCTAAGTTATATTCTTTGAATTTTCCCATACAAACTAGTTGCCGTGCACACATTAACAGTCACCTTACCAGAAATAAACACTAATGAAAAGACATTTAAGGACGGCACCCATGACCGCTGCCATCAGCAGAACAGAGAATGACCGAACAGTTAGGCTAACGTTAGCAGTTAGCCCCAAGACTAACTCGGTTTTACTTGACGTTACGGGGCAAATACAAAGCTAAACGTTTTCAAACCTTGATTATAAACACTCCACTTCTATCTCTGGCTCATATTTGGCACGTTTTTTATTACCTTTATCGTGTCCAGAGCAGCCCAGATCCACAGAAAATATCACAGCGAGGGAGAAAATGGCGGAGCCTGCTGTCTTCAACAACCGTCTTCTGTCCTGACAAAAAAATGCCCGGAAAAGACCGCCCTCTAGAGGCGGGCTTTTCAACTTCCGGCTGATAAAACATAACTTTTTTCTTTCTTCTTAAAAACCTTCTTAAACCTACAGAGACATGTAGGTTTAACATTGCTCAGTATTGAAATACTTTTTTAAGATTTAATCATGTTTTAGAGAGAAATATAAAAAAAAAAAAATGTAGCATAACAACCCCCCTCCTTCCATTTTTTCAGTGCAAGAGGGGATAACATTAGAGTTGAAGCTCTCCAGAGAAATGTGCTGCTGTGTGAACGTAGGCTACTTATTAAACTTAAAAGTGGATAAAAACAGTAGACTCACTTCTCAGAGCAACCATCTGCATTGCAGATGCACATTATGAAACAAAATCATGTTTTGGAGGCAAAAAAGTCAGGTAGGGGAGAGTGGGGTAATTTGTGCCATGGGGCAAGTAGTTCCACCCCTGTTATCTAGAAAACCATAGAACTAGTTGGTCATGTGACCACATATTTTTGAAGGGGCATCTATTTCACTCATCCTGTCAAGAAGGGAGACACATGGCTTGAGAGGAAAGCACATTTATGTTCAAAAAACAAGTTTTTGCCCTCCAAAGTAAAATTTCTATGATCAAGGTTTTTTGATTGCCATGTTTGAACAATTATAGATAACTTTGAAAACAGTTCACACATGTTTTATAGTCCAGTCATTTTATGAGAAAAGGTTAAACAAATTGCAACAGAAGCAAACTCATCTGATTTTGTATCCTCAGCATGTCCTGAGTGAGGGAAAAAAAGCCCAGAAGAATCCCATTAGGGGAAAGTTTCGAAAAACACCCAAACATATCCCATTTATACGCATATAAAACAAATTTTTCACGTGAATAGGGTAAAATTTTTAACCTAGGTATGACAGGTATGACATGCTACGTCTCTATTAATGCTCATGGGCCTAAATTGGTTCCATTCCTTTTTTAACTGTAATATCATATTACAGTTAAAAAATGTCTTGTTCAATCTTGTTAACATATTATATGTTAACAAGATTGAACAAGACATTTTCACCTGCTCTACTCAATGTTTAGATCAGCCGTTGTATGTATGCAAATTAGCCATACGTAATTGGTTTATGCACTGTTGGCTCATGTCATACCTGCTCTACTAAGGATGTGGCTGTCTTGAAAAATTGCAGTCATCTTGAAATTTAAAGTGGTCAACTTGTCGGTTGACCGATGGAGTCAACTCATTCCAATTTTCATGCCGGTACCACCACAGCAACTTCATATATACATGTGCCGTCAAAACGGTGGAATTTATGCAAATTAATACACATTTATGCAAATTAGCTCATGTTAACAAAGAATTTCCAAAAACTTGTAATACATTTTGTTTGTCTTAATGTAAGTAATCAACTCAGTAATTTTCATGGAGATATCTAAAGGTTAAAAATTTTACCCTATACACGTGAAATTTTTTTTTTATATGCGTATAAATGGGATATGTTTGGGTGTTTTTCGAAACTTTCCCCTAATGGGATTCTTCGGGGCTTTTTTTCCCTCACTCAGGACATGTTGAGGATACAAAATCAGTTGAGTTTGATTCTGTTGCAATTTGTTTAACGTTGACCCCTTTTTTGGCCTAAAATTACTGGACTATTAGTGCTTTATTAAGCTACACCATGAGTCTATACAGTTAGCATGATGCCAGCTCAAAACAGCTGGGGAATCCTTTTTTCTCAAAATGCTGGGCTTGGGGGCGGTGCGTGGCGCAGTGGTTAAGGCGGCCACTCCATGTAGAGGCTACAGTCCTCAACGCAGGCGTCCCCAGTTCGAATCCCGCGTCGGGCTGACCTTTCCTGCATGTCATTCCCCCTCTCTCTGCCTCCCCCTTTCCTGTCTATCTCTACTATGGCTATCAAATAAAGGCATAAAAGCCAAAAAATATACTTAAAAAATAAAATATAAAAAAAAAATATAAATAAAAATGCTGGGCTTGGGGTAATTTGTGCCAAAGGGCCTGGGTTAAAGCAGAAGTAAGTGATATATTTGTGTTAATATAAGTCTTAAATAGTTATATCTTCCGACAGCAATCACTTACATAGAGTGTTTGGACTGAAACACGGGTCTGTCAGTCCCTCTGCTCTGCTCTGAGCCGAGGAGAAAACATTTATCGTATCCTACAGTTTTTATCCAATGAGGAGAGAGAACGGCATGCAGGGCTGTGTGTGCAGCCAAGGAACGCCGTGAATGTGGCGACGTAGCAACGAGGACTGTTATGGTGCGTTCAAGGAAACTCGTATTTTTCCGACCGTGAAGTGGTACCAGTTCGATCTGGTACGAGTTCACCGGTCGGAAGTTACGAGTGGCCGTTATAGTGACTTTCACCGGTAAAACAGGTCGGAAAAACACGAGTGGGTTGCCTGAAACGCTACAAAGTCGTAAGTTGTGACTTGAAGCTGTAATTTACGATTTCAAAAGCCTGCCTGGAACGCAGCATTAGCGAAAACGACCGGACCACTTACTTCTGCTTTAAGTTGTGCCAGTGGCAGTGCTGTCTGTGTATAGGAGAAACATGGCAGTGGGCACGGATTTGCTTGAAACTTAACATGTGTGATGAGGGACCGCCCCTGAACACACCTGCCCAGTCTGGTTGTGCTCGTAGCCTGGTGGATGAACAAAACATGACGTTTCTTTGCACCACAGCCCCCAGCGTGCCTCAGGCCTCCGCGACTGCATGGGGACAAGCGAGGGCCCGATCATCGCCGCTTCTGGCTTTAATTTTGTATTGAATGTCTTGCTTTTATGTAGCATTAACATTTGTGAGATTAAAATGATCTGTTTTACTTCAATTATCAATGGCACAATTTACCCCAGTGTATTCTCTCTAATGGCACAACTTACCCCGCACCGGGGGCAAGTTGTACCAGAATTTTTTTTTTTTTCTAAAGCTATATTTCTGAAACAGTTGATTTAAGATTCAAAGTGATTGGGCCTCATTCACCAATATCTTCTTAAGAATCTTCTTAGATTCTTTCTTAAGTTGTTCTTAAGAGGTTCCTTAAGAAAACCCTACGTCAGATTCATCAACGCGTTCGTAAGCCTCAGAATTGTTCGCAGCTGTGTTCTTATGCCATCTCCTCGTAAGTTGAGGGCGTGTGCCAGGTGAGTCTAATTAACATAGGATTAGCATAGGTAACAGCCCCATCAATGCCCGTAAAAGGGCATGAGACTGCAGGGCCGTGTGCACACAGAACCCACAGGCACTGAGCAGAGAAGGTGAAGTGAGAAAGAAAGTTGAAATGCTCAAATGAAAATCTTGGAGGGAGCACCAGACTCCAAACGTAAAAAGAACTTAGGTAGTGAAGTGGCGCTACTGCGGCAGGAATGAAACAAAGAAACAAACAAAAGGCTTATATTTAGTTTAAACTTTATATTTATATTTAGTAGCGTCAGCAGTGGATGCAGCTCTTCGGTTGTTATCAGAGAGACCACACTCTCACATGTGCCACCATAAATATCATCATATTATCACATATGGAAAAAAAAACAGTTGTGTGTAGTGTGAACACTTACAGTAAGTGCACTGTTGCAGCCCGGAATTACGAAAAAAAAAAATCATATCGGCAGCTGTATGCCCCCCCCCCCGCCAAAGAAAAGGGGGGGGGGGGGTGATATGAATTAAGTGTCTATAATGTTTTTTAAGAGACTGAAATGATTTGTCAATTATTATTATTAATATATATGATTATTAAAAACATCATAAAAGATAAGAAAATAATTCTTATTTAAATCATATAATATCATACAACTGCAGAACAAAAGAAAACGCTAAAATCGGTTATTTTTGGAGAAGTCTCAGCACTTAAAAGTGCGTAAGTATACTCCTGACTGTTCGTAGATTTTGTTCTTAGTTAAGAACAAATTCTGGATAAGAAAACATTCATGAATGGTACAATCTTCGTAAAAACTTCGTAAGTAGGACTTAAGAACAAATTTGTTCTTAAGAACGGTTCGTGAATGAGGCCCATTGTTCCCATGGATGCACAACATCCTAAACTATATGTACATATATTAGTTGGGGGCATTATTATAGTCCCCTTGCTTTAAAGGCAATTTAAGTAAAAATTGGCACTACTTACCCCGCTCTCCCCTATTGTTGTTTCTTCTCTTTTCTCAGTGATACAGGTGCAATCCCCCCAGAGAGCTGCATATTTGGTCTGATGACATTCGTCTCTGCATTTGCAGGTATTTCCCTCCACCACAAACACCAACACCACCACCGCGCCTCCCCTTTCCTTTACAGTTTCAACTTTATCCACTTCTTGAGCAATGCTTGGGTTTTTTCTCCTGGGAGGAACCAAAGACGCCAGAGATGTTTGTCACACTTCCGCTTTTCAAGAAAATGAATGCAGAATTTATGGCTCGGGATGCAACGAGGGATCTGTTATAAAAAAAAAACAACAACATATAATTATATATAATTTTGACCTCTGCACAGGAATCCACACCATGTATGCGCGGTACAAGTTTGTGGACAAGCTGAGCCCCGAGATAAGCGTGTGTCTGAATAAGGCCGCTCTGGTTCTGGGGCTGCTCTGCTGTTTAAGCTTGTGCATTGTTGCAACTTTCCAGGTTCGTTTTGAATATACATTTTACCTTATGATGAATATGACATGATTGCAGTGTTTTAACAGCAAATGTTTCTTCTCTTCTTTGTGTTTACAGAAGACCACCGTCGTGCAAGTTCACGATCACGGAGCTCTGCTGTTCTTCTTTTTCGGCGTCTTGTACATAATCCTCCAGTCTATGATATCGTATCGCACCTATCGCACCTATCCCAATGTATCCTCCTTGTGCCTGTGTCGAGTACGAACAGCCATCTCCGTCCTCACTGCGTTGGCTTCTATCCCCTGTATCCTTTCACCCAGGACATTTTCACACAGCTGTGAAAATTCAAAAACAAAAAGTCAATACGCCCTTTGTTTCCATGTGTGCATAAAAATGCTTTTACAACCAGGAACTTGTAATCCATGCTTTATGATTGCAACATGATCATTAGTTTCATTTCATAAAAGAGGCATGTGATGCATCATTCACCTCTAACATGTTTTAAAGTGTTGAAACAACATTTTCCTTAGTGGATAATTCAGCTGTCATCTGTGCGGGTTTTGTAAAACAAACTGAACTGCACATAGACAGTGGAGACCCGGTAAGCACACTGTTTATTTGGTTTCGTTCCCTTTGCTGTGAGAGTTAAAGGATAAAACTGAATGTTTTATGGTTCTTGACTGAGATGTTAGTTAGACATCATCTTTGGCTTTAGGATAATTATGATGGAGATTGCTATTGATACTGATAATGACTTTCCCTATAATTATCCCTTACAGGAATATCCCTTCCATCTAGCCAGCGCTGTCTTCGAGTGGGTTGCTGCCTTCAGCTTCGTCTTATTCTTCCTCACTTACATCGATGATTTCAAAGTGAGTATCATCATATCAGATCATTAAACTGAGGATCAGCTCTTTTTGTTTGTATTGTTGCTGGTAGATGTTTCTTATACCTTTTTATGTCCTGCAGAAGTTCACCTTACTAGTGACCATAGAGATGCTTGAGTCTGAGCACACGCCTTTGCTCGCCAACTAGTAGGACTATTTTTGGAGAACTCCTTTTTATTGCTGTATTATGTGTCACCTGATTGAATGTCTTTTGTGGGTACTTTTTATATTGCTATTTATATATTTTGTACAATAGGCTTGGTATTAAAAAAAAGAAGGAAACTGACCACTCCCTGTATCTTTTATACTTTTTAAACATTTACAAATCATTATACAAGCGTCCTTATCGCCACCTGTGTGTCATCAAACTTCACTTTGCACTTTGCACCCACACCACCAGCGTGACACATCCTGTCAGACCTGTGACTGCTAATAAGAGTTAGGGGCTGCGTTCCAAAAACAGTTTGAGTTTCCCTCGCTCACTTGCCCTCAGCCCTTGGTATTACGTCACACGGAGGCCACTTGGAGAGCGGAGGGAAAGTGGGCGGGGGAGGAGTAGAAGAGGTAAACGGAACGCACCTGCCCTCGTTCACTAACAGCTGGGACAATCACTGGTCGACCACATGTTGTAGGTGTAGTGCTGTACTGCCTCTTAAGGAGGGGGGGGGGTTGGCCGGTTTATGGTGAAAACTCAATAGGCTACTCTATAATATCAATATAATACTACTCTTTCTCTCTGTCTGTCACTGATGATGAGCTCTGCTTCATCAGACCAATCCTGATTAAAATTCCTTATTAAACTACACATCAACACAGGCACAGCAACTATGTGAATATGAAACGTCAGATTAAAAAGGCTCTTTAGACACGTTTTTTTTTGTGACAAATAAGTTTGCCTATTATACATCTCTACTAGCCTACCACTTTTAAATTGTTTGTTCTGACATGTCACTGCTAAACTAGTTTATTGAATTGAATATTTACTGACCCCTTTCATTTATTTTCTTCTTTGGTGGTAAACACACAACTGGTGCTTGAGGTTCATTATCGCCACCGCATGGACGTATTTTTCGTGCACCACTGCAATGCATTGTGGGTGATATACAGCTCTGGAGTGACCATCGATGTTGACTCGATCACTCAGCCCTCAAGGGTTGATCTCACCAAGTTCACTTCAGCTGTTTAGAAAAATGGAACAGCCCTTATGATGGCGGCGGGGATTCCCCCGAGGGCAAGTGCTGAGGGCAAGTGAACGAGGGCGACTCAACCCGCTTCTGGAACGCAGCCAGGGTTAGGTTCCCACATAGCAAAAGGACTCCGCCGCGGATGTAGCGCGGCTTCCGGAACGGACCCGCGAAACGGTCCGCATCCGCGATTAAAACCATACCTCCGCGGCGGGTCCGTTCGGGACCCGCAAATCCGCCACCGATCCGCAATGGACGCAAAAAAAACCTCTGGCCCGGGTCCGTTTTGGACCCATTCATCATTTTCAAAATCTCAATAAAATAGCTTAAACTAAACTAAAATTATCACTATGCCTAGCCTAGTCTTCTACACCAAGCTTAAATCTGCATTGCCTTGCATTTTTAACCCAACACTATTGTCAATAAAAGGTTCAAGTCAAGACATCAATTTACTGTACAAAATGAGGCTACAACTTCAGAAAATGAATAACTGGTGAACGACAAGAAGTTCAATACAAATATTGTTTATTCTTTTTAAGTAGCCTACTGGGGTTCTCGTTTATTCCGTGGATGGAGGCGGGACACGTCTCCTCGCTGCACGATCTGCCGCAAGGTGGATGGCGTGTTTGGTCACCTCGTCACCTGTGGCTGACCTTGTCACTGTATTTTTTCTTACAGTATTGTAATCAAACAGATAGGAGTCAAGGTCATACTATGTTTGATTTTGAGCAAAAAGAAAAAAAGACATCAAACGTAAAAAATAAAAATAAAAAAGTCTATGGTATAGTACAGGGGTTTTCAAAGTGTGAGCGAGTGAGCCCCCCTTAAAGGGATAGTTCGGGTCTTTTGACATGAATCTATATAGCTTCCCCATCACCAGTTAGCCTACGTGCTGTGACAGTGACTTTCTCTCTGGCCTGGTTTCGGTGCTGACGAATGTAGCCTAGTCCGGTTAGTTGGCTGGGGTCACGAAAATAAAGTGTTTTACTTCTCAAAACAATATGCGTTCTAAAGAGTGATACATTTGCATCACAAAACCGTTGTCCACAAAAAGGTCAGACCTCACAATCGCTTGCCGCTATTTTCTCACCCTTCGTATCACTGCACGCTGCCGCCTGTAGACGGCTGTGCGCGTTTCCATCAGCTGTTTCATGGAGTTTATTGCTCGGATAGTTCACGTAAACATATCTGACTATGACAATAACATCTCAACATACTAAACCTAAGTAATACTTACCACATACTCTCTCAATAGATTCTCCGGGTCCTCATTCAGGTAAACGCAGAGGGTCTTTAGGACGCGTTCTCTTCCCAGATCCACGTCGTCATCCTACGGCAGAAAAGCAGAGGCACAAGTTGTGTTGTTTGAGTTCATGTCTGTGAAAATTCTCATTTGTCCTGGTAAAAGGCATTTTTGTCTTGAAGACAATCAGTTGTTACACCCCCAACCCAGAGAATATATTTACTTCATCTATGGGTGCAATGATGCCCCCTATTTCTTCTTCATTACTTAGTAATTGTTTAAAAATTATACATAAATGAAAAAAAAACAATAAACTCAGAAAACAATAACAAATGATTTAGTAATACTCACCACTACTACAGAGCCTTTGACACAGCACCCTGAGACATGTCAAATATTGCACAGCAACTGAACACCCTTTACACTGCCACATTCACTAGAGAAAGAAAGACAAATGGAAGTTGGTTTAGTTTGTGGTGCCATATTATATTGTGTTGTTGTAATGAAGACTGATTATTAGACATATCTCTCCAAAATAGTTTCAACAAAAAAAAGGCAATAGGACTTGCAGTAATTATCTTTACTCACAATATTAAAAAAATAATAATATCATTAGTATCATAAAAGAAGGTCAGACAACAAATGTAGCCTACAGGGACATCGATCTGCATCACCTGTTACAACAGAGCTGCGCAAAAAAGAAAAAGTGATCGCCCCGAGAGCATTGTAATCATATCGGTTAACAAGCGTTGTTATCATCAGTCAGAAAAAAAAATTCTACATGTGCATCCCTAAAACCAACAAAAGCAATTGAATAGCCACTACTACAGGGCCTTTGACACAGCAGCACCCAGAGGCATGTCAAATATTCGCCTAGCTGGAGGACATAGTAAAAATAGAAAAAATGTTGAAAAAAAGTCAAGTATGTGGGTGTGTAGACAACATCAACTCAAGGCAGGACATAGAAGACACAAAATAGCTAACTTTAATTGACTTAGCAAAAATGACAGCCTCATTATTTAAAAAAAAAAAAAAAGTTAAAGAAAAAGAAAAACTGTGTGCCCGCCCCTCCTCCCGAGCGAATTAAACATAGCCTATTTATGACCAAAACAATATCTGATTATATTTGATTCATTAAACACAAATTATTGGTCTTTCCTGTAGGATTTGCTTGATTTACAAGCTTGTTTCTCAGCATATATTAATTATCATAAAGCACTGACAAGCTTGAACATTGATATAGAACTCTGTAACACACTCATCACACAAGCAGCTTCATGCTCTCCCTGTGTGATCATCTGGGAAGCAGACAGTCTGAGGTTGAGGTTGCATTTTTATAGTGGTCGACGCATTTGTGATCATTAATTAACGTTATTGATCGCATTTTGCGATCATTAACGTTAATCATTGATCGCATTTTGCCGTTAGCCGCTCGGCTAGCGAAAAGTCAAGGAGAATTAAGACATGAGGAGCAAAGAGAGGTCGAAGATAAGTCCTTCTAAACTCCGTAACGTTGGAGTTGGTTGCCCTCTTCATAAACATTACGGTGTTTTTTATTTTTATTTTTTAAATAAAAGCCGAGCGGCTAGTTAGTTTTAAAAAAAAGAAGAAGATAATTATTATTTTTAAAAAAACACCGTAATGTTTATGAAGAGGGCGACTCGTAATTACTGGGAGTCGGAACACCGGGCATAGTCTACTTAAAGCAGAAGTAAGTGGTCCGGTCGTTTTCGCTAATGCTGCGTTCCAGGCAGGCTTTTGAAATCGTAAATTACAGCTTCAAGTCACAACTTACGACTTTGTAGCGTTTCAGGCAACCCACTCGTGTTTTTCCGACCTGTTTTACCGGTGAAAGTCACTATAACGGCCACTCGTAACTTCCGACCGGTGAACTCGTACCAGATCGAACTGGTACCACTTCACGGTCGGAAAAATACGAGTTTCCTTGAACGCACCATAACAGTCCTCGTCCCTACGTCGCCACATTCACGGCGTCCCTTGGCTGCACCAAGGGGGCAGTTGTCGGTCTGAGAAGTGAAGCTCACTTCCGCGTTCAAAAAGCTGCAATCCCCTGGGCTGTCGCTGGGGGCTGGCTCCAGAAGGGAGCAACTCCAATTGAGCCCCATGTTAAAATAGCCGATTTTACAGCTTTAAAAAACATATTTACAGCCTGGTACATTTCATTTTTTTGGTCTCAACCGATAGTTTCTACCCCCGCACACACTCTGAGGGGGGTGAATTTTTTTAAAACTCTACCGTTTTACTGTTATTAGGTTTAAAGTTCTGGCCAATTAGGGCGCAGAACCGTTGAGTGACAGGTCCGGCGACCGCTGCTACGAGGCCAGTGGGCGGGCTCTCGGCCGGCCAACGGCCGCACCGCTCCAAATATGGCAAGTAGAATCCAACATGGCGCGGCTCAAACCCCCGTAGTAGCGGCACAAAACAGACTCCCCCAAACCAATGGGTGACGTCACGGACGCTACGTCCATTCTTTTTACAGTCTATGGGCTGCACACAGCCCTGCATGCCGTTCTCTCTCCTCATTGGATAAAAACTGTAGGATACGATAAATGTTTTCTCCTCGGCTCAGAGCAGAGCAGAGGGACTGACAGACCCGTGTTTCAGACCAAACACTCTATGTAAGTGATTGCTGTCGGAAGATATAACTATGTAAGACTTATATTAGGCTAACACAAATATATCACTTACTTCTGCTTTAAATAGTTATATCTTCCTGCCTGGAACGCAGCATTAGCGAAAACGACCGGACCACTTACTTCTGCTTTAAGTAGCCCTAACCCTTAACCTTACCCTAAACCTAACCTTAACACTGTAGAATGGGTAGTCGGAGAAATGAGCCATCGGACTTATGGGCAGTCGGACTGATGTATGCTCCCCCGTTACACTGGATAACAACTGCGACACATTAAAACAGATAACCATACCAAATAACAATGTGTGTTTATTTTAGTCACACAACCACAACATATTCTCCCGAAATTGCTATCCCATTTTAAAACAAAATAGCTACAGACGTGCATCATCACATCTCAGCTAGAAGCTAACCTAGCCTGGCTGTTGCACAAAATTACACATGTAAAAAGTTCTAACAGTGCTAATATCAAACAACGTCATTACAAGCATTAATATACATGACGATTAAAAACACAAAGGCCAGTGTTTACTGTGAATGTCGCAATACATCAATAAATCAATAAACTTACTCGAGGCTTCAGCACAACCGTCTCCCAGCAAAGAAAGATGACTCTAGTCTCGGCTCGGTGTGGACTAACTTGCTGTTACAGTAAAGGCACGTCCGTGTCCCAATAGTGTAAACCTCTTGGATCAGGTAGCCTATTATGAAAAGGCCACACTTTACTACATTCACACTATTTTTTTTAAATTTTTAATTATGTACATTATTACTAGGCTATACAATGAATATACAGAAATGTGTAGCCTATTGTTTAGGTGACTATTTGATTCATGTGGTGACTATTCAAAAAACAAAACTTGTCACCTGATGGTGGTTTGGGATGGTTCTTAACTCGATTCCAGAGTGAACAAAAAGGAAAGGTTGCGAAGGTTATGATGTCTTTGGGTGAGGTTCCCGTTTATTTCAACAAAAAGGATAAGGTAATAAGTTGACAAACAAAAAGCTTCCTATTGATTCTCTGGCTGTCGTGTAAAAACTGTGTCTTTCCCACCACCACTCAACTCAAACTAATCAGCTCTCCTGATCTCAGACAGCTGGGGCAGCTGCTGGGGTAACTTAAACAATACTGCACCCTTGTGGAAAAGTAAATACCTACACAACATAAAAAATGGCTCCTACCTAGATAACAGAAGGGGTGATGGAAACACAATTCCCAGTCAAATAGTTTATCAAAATGAGGGGAAAAATACATATATTCACACAACACAACATATCGAACATGAACTGATGAAGCCTCTTGGATGAGAGGTGAAACGTCGTCCTAGACAAATAACCAAGTCCAGTTGCTTTCTATTTAAATTTCTTTGAGATAACTATGACCTCGACAAATCACAATATTCACAGGTTTATTCACACAACATATTTTATTTTAAAAAATTATGTTCACACATTGTCAGGCACAGTTAATTGTAGAATAAAAAAAAACATGTATTTGATTACTTACAGTGGAGGACCTAAAGAAAAGGTGGAAGAACCTAAGGGACCGTTATATGAAGGAGAGGAAGATAGTCAGGGACAAAAAAAGTGGATCAGCTGCGGGAGAAGGGTCAGTGTGGAGGTTCTTCTGACCCTTCTGCAGTTTATTTTGAACCCCTCTTCAATTTTCATTTGTTAGGCATGAATTTTGTTCCTTTTTTTGTAACACTCAATACAAATAGTGAACGACCCATCTCAGAGCAGCTTTGCAGAATGTAGAGTTTATGAAAGAAGAAGACAGTAAATGACAGGATTTGCAGTAAACACTTTACTGTATTACAGTATTTGTAAATGAAAATCACTTAGACTCTTAAAAAAATCAGCATTTACATTTGAAATATGTTAATTGTATGTATTTGTGTCAAAAGAACAATACACTTGTTACAGTAATTAGCCCACACAGGCTGATGTTGTGGTAACTGTATCAAGAGTTTTGGAAAAAGTGTTACAAGTATTGAAAATGGGTCATAGCCATCGTAAAAAACAAAACAAAAAAAAAACTGTAGAGGATGTGGTTTAGCTGCCTGATAGAAGCAAATCTGTGAGAACTGTTGTTTGGAAACATCTGCCTTTTTTGTGTTTTCCAGTAAATTCTCCAGATTTTTAACCAGAGATTTTTTTTATGTGTCATCCTGAGGTCTGGTACTATCAGTCTGAAGTGGAATGGTTGAGTAATAACAGGTAGTTAAAAAAAAAAAAAAAAGAATCCTACTGTACATAGAGTACATTATTATTAGGTAGGTAGCCTATGTAGGACGAACACAATTCTGCAGTAATAAATACTTGCATTAATTTGGCTTTTTGAATACAGAATTGGCTTGAAAGATAAGGAAATTAATCATATAATAAACACACACACACAGGATCAATAAAAGTCTTATGTCATAGTATGGTGGACCAAAAGGGCTCAATTTATCCAGCTGGGTAGCTCAGTGGTACACTGACTTTGGTTTGAGAGCTTGAAGTTTGAATCCCACACTCAGACCTAATGGCTGTTTGATCAACAAGATATGTGGAAAAAGAGCAATCACTATGTATTGCATATTGTGTCACTATCAGTACCAGGAAGTGTAATAAGATTATATCTACTATAGATGCTTTATGGTCTCAGGGACCCCACAGTAAGAAATTCATGAGCGACCTTTGGACAAACAAGGTGCCAACATTCAAACCTTTTTCATGACCCCAGTCAGGGGTCATATAACCTCAAATCTGGCACATTTCACATGTGCTATAGCCTATTTCATGTAATTGCTCATAGGCTATTGCAAGATGTTGCTCTCTCTTCCCAGCACTTCCTCCCCCCACCACTTTTATTCTGTAGAAAACAACTGAATCATAGGTTATATGGCAGTTCAAGTATTTGTTTCCTGACAATGTATTGTGTTTAAATTGACCTGTGTACTGTCACGTGAAGACTTCCTCTGTTGTTCCTGGTACTGACCGCCTCTGGGGTTCTGTTTTTTTTTTTTTTTTTTAAGGACAAAAAGAGAGAGGAAGGACTGGAGAAGGGCAGCTGGATATAACGGGTAGTAGTATAATTTGCGTAAGACGGTCCAGCCCACAGGGAGTCGTTTTCGGGAAGAGGTTACTGTAAACTGTATCAGTCTGATGTCAAGAGGCCAAGTTCAGTCTTGTTCACTCCCCACCATGTGACTGTCGGTGTTAGACTTCACAGACCACAGACTATTTAGTAGCTACCCGCATTGTTACCGTGGATCTCCTGTTGTATGGATCTGTGCGCTCAGTTTGATCGGTGCGACGGCGATTTCTGCTGCAAGTTCCGCGTCCAACCTCTGCGGAGATGTGGTGGTTCACGCAGGGACTGTGCTTTCTCCCGGCGTTCCTGGTCGTCTGGTCGGCCAGCACCTTCATCACCTCCTACCTGATTGCGATCTTCAGAAAAGATGTCGATTTGATCTTTCCATACATAAGGTAAGATTTACGCACACAAGTCTAAAATAAGAAACTAATGAAAGTCTCACTTTTATCTCAAACACAGGTCCGATTTTTTATTAACAAATGCTAGATTTTTGTTTTGTTTTTGCTGTTTTTTTGGTTGTGAAGTGATTTTATTTTTCTTCCAAACGAGACAAGAGTTGTGTCTTAGTACCAGAGTTTAGTTTCGTTTTCCTCCTCCGCGGAAACGGAGCTGGTACCTAATCTGCAGCTGCACTAACACAGCTGCTGACACAGGAGACCTCAAGCTGCTTTTCACTTCTGCCTTTCAAAATACTTTCATATTTATAACTGTGAGATGTGTTTAAAGGCCTATTTACAGTGGTGGCCAAAATGATTATTATATTATAATACTTTGCCTATTTAAAAAGTTAGTTGTTTTTGTTGAGCTGGCCATAAATCATAATTATGCTGCATAATAGAGCAATCGTGAGAAGATTCAGGTCATTTTCCTTACAAAATACAAGCTAGGCCTTTTTTACTGTAAATGTCACACGATCATATATTTGAAATATAACCTGGACAGATCTATTATACAGTCAAAGGGGAACTTTTGGCTTGAATAGAAGAAGGCAAGAGGGGATAACATTAGAGTTGAAGCTCTCCAGAGAAATGTGCTGCTGTAACTGCTGCAAAAGGTGAACATAGGCTACCAAAGTGGATAAAAACAGTAGGACTCACTTCATCTGACTGTGCTCAGAGCAACCATCTGCATATTTCATGCACATTATGAAACAAAATCATGTTTTGGAGGCAAAAAAGTCAGATCAGTCAGCTGTTCTATATTGTAGTGGCCATTTGTCCTCAATGTCAATGATCAAAAAACTCAAAAAATATCAAAACCTACAGTATAATAAAACAAAATCAAATCAAACGGCCACTGAGACACCTAGGGAGTGAATTTACGCAGGAAAAACAGAGTCCATTGTCCAGGCAAAAATAAAGTTTCTTAGTTTTATTTTCCATTAGCAAACAAAGAACAATGGCCCTTTGCCACCTCTCTTGCCCTGGTAAAAACCCACCAGCCCATAGGCCCACCTATGCCTGCCTAACCATCTATGTAAACTCGCCCCAGTACCTTCAAAATAAAAGCATTGATAAATATCCAAATTAACTCAAACAATACTAAATATTATAAGCAAACTAAAGGTGTATTCCTCAAAGTGGTTAAATATTAGAAAAATAACAAATAGCTCCAACATATAATATAATAATAATAATGTTTCGTCTTTCTTCTCAGTGACACAGGTGCAAACCCCCCAGAGAGCTGCATATTTGGTCTGATGACATTCGTCTCTGCATGTGCAGGTATTTCCCTCCACCACAAACACCAACACCACCGCCGCCGCCCCTCCCCTTCCCTTTACAGTTTCAACTTTATCCACTTCTTGAGCAATGCTTGGGTTTTTTCTCCTGGGAGGAACCAAAGACGCCAGAGATGTTTGTCACACTTCCGCTTTTCAAGAAAATGAAAGCAGAATTTATGGCTCGGGATGCAACGAGGGATTTGTTATAAAAAAAAAAACACATATATACTGTATATAATTATATATCATTTTGACCTCTGCATAGGAATCTACACCATATATGCCCGGTACAAGTTTGTGGACAAGCTGAGCCCCGAGAGAAGCGTGCGTCTGAATAAGGCCGCTCTGGTTCTGGGGCTGCTCTCCTGTTTCAGCATGTGCATTGTTGCGACTTTCCAGGTTCGTCTTGAATAGACATCTTCTATCTTATGATGAATATGACAAATGATTGCAGTGTTTTAACAGCAAATGGTTCTGCTCTGCTCTGTGTTTACAGGAGACCACCGTCGTGCAAGTTCACGATCTGGGAGCTCTGCTGTTCTTCTTATCCGGCGTCTTGTACATAATCCTCCAGTCTGTGCTGTCCTATCACACCTATCCCTTCGCATCCTCCCTGTGCCTGTGTCGAGTACGAACGGCCATCTCCGTCCTCGCTGCGTTGGCGTTATTCCCCTGTATCCTTTCACCCCGGACATTCTCACACAGCTGTGGAAATTCAAAAACAAAAAGTCAATACGCCCTTTGTTTCCATGTGTGCATAATGCTTTTACAACCAGGAACTTGTAATCCATGCTTTATGATTGCAACATAATCATTAGTTGGTTTCATTTCATAAAAGAGGCATGTGATGCATCATTCACCTCTAACATGATTTAAAGTGTTGAAACAACATTTTCCTTAGTGGATAATTCAGCTGTCATCTGTGCGGGTTTTGTAAAACAAACTGAACTGCACAGAGACAGTGGAGACCAGGTGAGAGCACTGTTCATTTGGTTTGTCAGTTTCATTACCTTTGCTGTGAGAGTTAAAGGATAAAACTGAATGTTTTATGGTTCTTGACTGAGATGTTAGTTAGACGTCATCTTTGGTTTTGGGATAATTATGATGGAGATTGCTTTTAATATATCATTTTGTGTGTTTTATACTGTTTTATTGCTGTTTTTAATTGTATTTCACTCTCATTTTATGATTTTCTAAGTGTAAAGTGTCTTTGAGCATTTGTAAAAGCGCTTACAAATAAAATGTATTATTATTATTAATAATAATCTAGAAAATACTGATAAATCATGATGATATTGATAATGACTCTCCTTATAATTATCCTTACAGGACTATCCCTTCCATCTAGCCAGCGCTGTCTGTGAGTGGGTTGTTGCCTTCAGCTTCGTCTTATTCTTCCTCACTTACATCGATGATTTCAAAGTGAGTATCATCATATCGGACCATTAAACTGAGGATTTGCTCTTTTTGTTTGTATTGTTGCTGGTAAATGTTTCTTATCTCTCTTCTTTTTTATGTCCTGCAGATGTTCACCATACAAGTGACCACAGAGCTTGAGGTCTCACCTTTGATCGCCCACTAGGAGGACTTTGAGTGAACCAGTATTTTTGGAGTTAGATTTGTTTCTGTGAGGCGTTTCAACTCCTTTTTATTGCCGTCCTGTATTATGTGTCACCTGACTGAATGTCTTTTGTGGGTACTTTTTATATTGCTATTTATACATTTTATACAACAGGCTGTTATAGGCGTAGTGTTATGGGAAAAAAAAGGAAACTGACCACTCCCTGTATCTTTTATACTTTTTAAACATTCACAAATCATTATACAAGTGTCCTTATCGCCACCTGTGTGTCGTCAAACTTCACTTTGCACTTTGCACCCACACCACCAGCGTGACACATCCTGTCAGACCTGTGACTGCTAATAAGAGAAGTTCATCACACAGTGACCACATGATTTCTAAAGCATGTGCCTCCATCTGAAAACCAGTCAAACTAAAGACTATAGTTTCCCTGCTGTGGAGGGAACGTGGTGGTCAGTACTGTATCAAAGTGCTTATTTTATCCGTATTGCTTCACATGGGATTATTATTCAAATGCTGCCAGTTGATTGACAGAAGATGTTTTGTATTATTTTAAAGCTTTTTCCTGCATCTCTGTAGCTATACTCTTTCCACGGATGCTCCATGTCAGAGGTTTGGTTGTGGTAGTTAATTAACCGTGCACCCCTCATGTTAAATGGAATCAGGTGGTGCTGCTATAAGGTACCACGCTGCATCTATGGACGTCTTTGTCTCAGCTCTGTCCGTGGGAAGCAGGCTACTCAGTTGTATGGAATTAGTTTACTTAGATAATTAGTTTTCTCAGTACAGTTACAGTAGTTGACGAGGTTATAGCTTCCTGTGCTTGGCTGCTTTTCTTTTCTTTTCTTTTTTTTAAACCACCAAATGTACTGTATCTCTTCCTCTCTGCACACATTAATGGAGACGGGTCTTAGGCAGCTCAATCATAAACTGAATTTTTTTTTTATCTTACCCTGCTTCGTTTGGCAATTATCCATTGGTTGTACGTCTCAAATGCACTAATCTGAGATAAATGCAGCTATTTCTATGTATTATGAAGCATTAGTTTAGTAACCACTGTCAGCACTGTTGCTATTTGCACTGACATTTTGTATGACTAGGGGCTTTAAAAAAAAAAAAAAAAAAAAAAAAAGTACAAGGACTGAAGCCAAAACTGTGATTATGGGATTAATAATTGAAATTGATATGAAATGACTGGAAGTAAAGAAAGTCAAGCTTTATAGTATTGTTGGCTCTTGTATTGACTGGGATATTAAACTGAGTATTGGCTGCTGGATCCTTGTTTAAATGCTTTCCATACTGTAAGTGCTGCAAAGAAAGATGCTGTGCTCTAAAGTATAAGTGGACTGACTGGAGGTCACATGAAAACAGGCGAATTTTGTCACTACAGATGCTGTATTTACAAGGGAAATGTGTGTTTTTTGTTTTGATTTGTTTTTATTACTCAATCACTTTGCATTTTTGCTTGTGATATAATGAGCTGCACAGATTATAACTGCTGAGCTGAATAATAAAGATGCACTTTAAAAAAAAAAAAAGTGAATCATATGAATGTTTATTACAGGCAAACTCACACATCCAACAAGTCTTGCTGTCGCCAACAAAGTGCTTTTCCAGACTTCTCCACTCTCACTTCTTCACAATCACTATGGTGTAATGTTCATTCATAGAAATCTTTCCGAAGACGATAAATCTAGTTTGTGCTCAAGTGTTCGTAGCGCCATTTCTCTACTTGACTACTTGACATTTTCAGGAATGTTCCCACAAACTTTTTTTTCTTTTCTTTTTAACAAATGGTGTTTATCACTCTCACAGAGATTATTGTGCAATGAACTGATTCTCTTGGCATTAAAACTACAAGATTAAGACGCATGACAATGAAAAAAATGTTCAGTATGGGAGTACCCAAAGAAGAGCTGAGCTAGAGATTAGTATTGATTAATTATTGACTAAAACAAAACACACTTAAAGCTGCTTCAGAAAGTATTCAGATTTCATTTGGGGATTTTCTTTTTATTTAACATTTCTACTTGTGGTTGTGTGTAGATTAATGAGTAAAAGATACAAGTAACCCATTTAACTTTAAATCAATGGTACAATAAAGTGCAAATACTGGTCTGAATCTGAATCTGAATACTTTCCAAAGTTGCCAACTGTGTCACATGAACAGTAGATCTACTGTAGTCGTCTCTCCTCCAACAGGTCACTGGAAAAAGACAAATAAGACAGGAAAACACATTTTATCCTGTAATATGTGACTGTTTAAAACAGAGAAACTGATCATTCAAGCATCCAGATTGGCAGCTAAAAATGCTAATGAGATTTCCTGTTACTTTTCCGCCTGTTTTGATTGATGCCAACCAGGCTGTTTGAGTCACTAAGCAGGTTTGTGATAAATAGAACAAGATCATTGTCGTGTTTTTCTCCCACTTTATCTGGAAATACAACTTCCAAGTGATGAGTGCATCTCCTCATTACTCTTGTGGTAATGTAGTGAAATCCTTTGTAGAGAAACAACCTGCTCTAACATAACAGGGGAAATTATTCCCTGCTTTTGTAAAAGAATAATCAATAATGTCCATCATGTATTAAACTCAAAGAGGTCTGACTGACCAACAAGAGAAGCATTTCAGCTCATTCAGACTGAAACTACAATCGCTCTTAGGTAGGTTTTCTGTGTCAGGCACCAACACGTGCACCTTCTTGCACTGGCACGTCTTCACAGGCACACTGCGGACGTGTCCCCCTCCCAGAAAAAAAGGCCAAAAGGAGCTCCGATAACTTCTGCTACTGACGGAGGGCCTCTGCAGGAAGCTTTGTGTTGAGGAGGAGGACGTCAGTCACTGAAAGACGATTCGCTGTCGGAGCTGGTGGCCGCGACATCTTGATCATCTGCGCTTCCCGTCACTCCGTCGGGAACTGGGGCGTCTGGTGTGCTGTGATCAGCGGTGAGGGAAGAAGTTAATAAATTAGTTTTGTTGCTTTGTTTCAAAATCAAACGCAGAAACATTCATTTATGTTACTTTAACTCACTCAAGCAGATTCGGGTCCAAACCCTCCAGGACCATTTTATTCCTTATGGCCATAACTGGAACTCCCTGTTACAGAATAACGATTATTAAAGGTATAGTTCAACATTTTGGCAAATTGGCCCATTGCCATAATCCCTATAGTTTTAGAAGTAGGTTCGTTACCTTTAATTGTCAGTGCAAGCTATTTTTAGAACGGTGGAGCAGAGCCGCGAGCTGCTCAGAGCTACGCTACGGAGGCTCATGGGATTTCTTGGTTTCCCTCATCAAACTCATCAAATACACAATCCAACAACTCCAAAACGCTCTGGTGGACAAGTTGTGACCTGCACATTCACCACGCTATGAGATAATACTGTAACATTATGAGACAGAGTTGTTTTCAAAGTAAATTCATGCAAAACAGCAGTTTTACGGCAAGCAGTCTCTGCATTTACCTCTAAAACAACTTCTGTTATTATCTCATAGCGTGGTGAATGTGCAGGTCGCAACTTGTCCACCGGAGCGTTTTGAAGTTGTTGGATTGTGTATTTGTTGAGTTTGATGAGGGAAACCAAGAAATCTCATGAGCCTCCATATAGCGTAGCTCTGAGCAGCTCACGGCTCTGCTCCACCGTTCTAAAAATAGCTTGCACCGACAATTAAAGGTAACAAACCTAATGCTATGACTATAGGGATTATGGCAATAGGCCAATTTTCCAAAATGTTGCACTACCCCTTTAAGATAAACACACTGCTTTGCATACTCACAATACCTATGAAGGTGTAACTGTGAACTCACCACTTGAACCATCTTCAGATATCTGGCGTATCGCGGGTCCTTGGCCACGGTCATGACATTCTCTGCAGCTTCTTCTGCTTTCTGCATCGGTGCAGCTTCCGCTGTCGCCTGAGTCGTCTGCAGGATGAAACGTTCAAATTATTGACGCGGTGGGAAGTAACACGTGGTTTACATGGTATTAGATGCCAGATGTGGTGCTGTGCTGTGCTCAGCATTTCACAGTGTTTTTACTTTGATCATCTGATGTTGCAGTGAACAGTATCGCTATCAATTTATCTACCGTTCTCACAGTAATGGTGTTTTTTTTTTCCTATTTTCATAAAACTATTTTAAATCTGCATTTTGCCAATTTTGAGACTACACTTAAGAGCTGATTAGCCTTACTTACTATAGCATATAAATTGGATAAGGGCAGTCTACAGTAGTTCATTTAAAATGCTCAAAAATGCATCTACAGAGTTCCTAGTAATAACAGACTAGCTAGTTGTATCTTGTTTATTTTTTCTGCACACATTAAGAAATGAAAAAAAAAAAAAACCACAAGCTGTGGTTTTGTGTCGAGTTATGTTTCGAAAGCATTTCCCACGGGTGCAGTGACTTACCATGGAGATATAAATGTGTTAGTCTGTGAGCTTCTGGCTGATTGAGCTGTTTCCAGTCTTATATGCAAAGCTAAAATAATCACCTACTGACTCAAGCTTCAGACATGAGAGTGGCAATTATTTTATTTCCTACAAGACCTTTGAACTAAAAAATTTCTTATTTTTAAAAACCCATTGTGGCTTTTGGCAGTTCCACAGTTGAGCAACATTATATGTTTGTATAGATACATATATATTTTGATATTTCAATGAAACATGTTAATCGCAACTGTACAGATTATATTTTTTTTTTTACAATTCAAAGAATTATGTCCCTCCTGTAACTATGTAAATGTACTTATTCTGTTATCTACTGGTCCTCTGTCTTTATGGACTTTTTATGTTAATTGTTGTATTGTTTTGGGGACTACGGATGTAATTTAGCACATGTGCTAAATCCGGTGTATTTACAGTGGGTACTCTTGCACTCACTGTCTATTAATATGCATTTTCCCAACTAAATAAACAAATAAAGTAAGTAAGTAAATTTGTTTTCCATGAATGTCGGTGCATCTACCTCTGGTGGAGGCAGAGTCGCTGCTGCTGCTGCTGCTGGTGGTGGTGCTGGTCCACCTGTTTGGCTCTCAGCGGCTGCAGTGGGTCCATTCGCCTGCGCAGGTTGCTGCTGATTAATTCCATCTATTGTGACGTCTTCCAGCCCAGGGATGGACGACAGCTGCTCGGAGCACAACAACATTAAAGATAAGGAGGAGAGTGAGGACATAACATGCAGATTAAGACATAAACTCATGTGTTTATTTTCTCAACAACTCACCTTGGCTTCCAAAATGCACAGAGTGGTTTCAATCTGCTGTATGCGCAGAGATATGTTGGCAAGTTTCTGTGGGAAAGAAGTGTGACAAAAAATCGTTGGTGGTGTGACTGAAATGTGAAGGAGGAATTAAGGAAGTAAAGGTGGACAGCACAAACCTCTTCGCAGACTGTGGAGAAGCGGTTGAGAAACCGAACTGTGTGCACGACAAATTGATTGAGATAGGCAACTATTCTTCTCTGCTGAATGGCAGGAACCTGCAGGAGACACAACGAGAGTTATTCTAGTCACAGGAAGAGCAGGAAATGAAGCAATTCACACCATCTCCATCATGCAACGACTCTCACCACTCCCACTACACCTACTACGATATCCTGACTTATCAAATACTATGAAGACATAACATGCACTGAATTGTTACAGTACATTAAACTAAGGTTGGAATAATATGTTAAACTCAATTAAAAGGGACAAGTAACAATATTTTCAGTCACTTTTCAGACAATGTTCAAGAAAATGAGGATGTTCTGCTTTCTTTGTCAGATAAACATCTTGTCATTTAGGTTATTTGAAGAAGTGGCTTTATTTATCTATAGCTCTAGAGTGAAATAGACATGTGATCTTTCATGAAAGTGTCCACTGTGTTCACAGACAGCTATGATAAGGAAATTCATTTGCAAGTGACACAATTATTAGGAAAATTCAAGAGAAACATCTCTGTCTGTGCTGTCAGCTGATCAAAGTTTCTCCAGGGTTGAAAATGTGCGAGTGTTAATCAACCGACCGACTGCTGCTTTTATTACAGCCAGGTGGTTTTTGCAGACGCATTATAATCATGACAATTGTCTGTCTTGCAGCTTTGCTATAACACGTTTATTCCTATTTCCTCAACAGGTAAAGTATCGTTGCTGTGATGAGCTAACAGCTAAAACACAAACCTTGGTCAGGTCAACTCCAGAGCCCACGATTGGCAGCCCGTCCTCGTCCATGTTGGATGTTTTTTTTAATCGTTAAACTCACAGTTTCACTTCCACAAGCGAGAGTTTTCAAACACAAAAACGACAAAAACCAGTACAATAAAAGAATAACATTTGCTATGTGAGACGATTCATGTGACTCTGGGCTGTTGGAGGGGGTTACGTAATGACGTCACCTCCGGCTTCCGCAAGCAGTCGAAACTTTTATTTTGAAGTCTGGAAAACAACAACATCCGGTATAACGTTTTGGACGGGTTTGTGTTGACTTTTTTTTTACAGTCTATGGTTGACTGCTTTATTTTTGTAATTTTGTAATTTATTTATTTAGAAGTCAGGACAATGCACATTAATAAAACATGTAGGCCTACCGTAGTACCTGTAAATGTGCCAGATTGTAGCCCGTGGGCTAATTTCCATCTGGAGTCCTCTAGGCAGGTTACAATACAGTACAAAAGGTTATTTTAAGTAGGAAATAGCATAAACACATACAATATTACAACACATTACTAGTACTAATATATGTTAAGACAGATCAGTACATTAGAAGCATGCAGTTAGGACATTAAAGGTGATTACACGTTTGGTTGGCTCTTTAGATTTTAATTAACAAACTCCCTATAAGTTCTGCAAACATGTTTGGTTGGCTCTTTAGATTTTAATTATTGCATTTAATGAAGAAAGATAAAGGTCATGTTAACAAAACAAAACAAAAAACAGACAGCTAGACACATGCAACAGTAAAGTGGAACTAAATGTATTTTAGTGTTTAATGGGCTAACTTTGCTGTTTACTGTGTCCGTAGTACGCTATTATAAAGGGTGATGTGAAAGTTCATACTTTCTAGATTATATATATTTATACAATTTTACATGTCGTGTATGGGAACCAAACATAAATTTAATTTTACGTTTTCATCACAGTGCAGTTCCCAGACTTTTATTTTGAAAAGAGGAAACGCAGTAGCAGACTTGAGGAAGCGGGTGTTTGCGTGCTAACAGCGCATGCTAGCCGCTAAATCCAACATGTGTCATTTAATGTTTCTTCTGCAAGACTAAGGGAGTCGTATTTCACCAATGGAGGTCCCTGGGTCAACAGAGAAGTTGAACGGTTTGTATATTTATGTTTTGGTTTAGCTTCAAGTTGAATAAGACTAAGTTTATGGTGGTGGGACAGTTAGCGGGGCCCGTCTATTTAAAGGAAACGTGAAACATGTCAGCTGTCAGACTAGGGCCAGTGCTTAGAAATCAACTTTAAACCACCAGACCTCTTTTTTGTCATAGTCAGGTATAATAGCCCTTTGTTAGTTGATTAAATGCATAGTTTCAGATGCTGTGTCAAGTTGAAAAATTAAAACTCAAAATAATTATATTCCAGTAATTAGACTGGTTCTTCTTAGGTATGAGATTTGTACTTTACACATAGGGAACAGAATATAGATTTGTCAGGTGGCCTACATTTATTTGTTTTCATAAAATATTGCTTCTGCTATACATTTAATATCAAAGATCTCATTTAAATACAGTTTTTAAATGGTTCAAATAAATATCTGTTGCTGTGTTTATCTCTGAAGTTTGCTCTCTGTCTGAATTAAAAGCTCATTGCTTCCCTCTGTTGTCCATCTCTGAAATCACACACATGTTACTGTACTGTATGTTTCAGACCCAGGCCTGCCCCTGTCCTCTCTTCGCCTCCTGGTGCCTCCGCTGCAGCTGCTGTCTGCTGCTGTGTGGCAGCTGGCGAAGCAGAAAGATGTGATGAACTATGGGAAGATCCAGGAGTTTGTGCTCATGGTCACAGAGGCCGTCCCGGGACTGATCAACCACAGACAGAGAGCGCAGCTTATTCTGGGTCTAAGAGGAAGGGTGAGAAGGACCCCTGCTATATATCACAATAAAATATGTTACTTTTGCAGTTATTAACTAACTAAGGTAGGTATATTCATATTGCAGTTGATCCTGGAGCTGTGTAAAGGCTCGGCTCGAGGTTCTGTTGATACTCAAGTGATCCAGACCTATTTGGACAAACTCCCTATAAGTTCTGCAAACACAGATGTAAGTACATTGAAAATACACCATTCCTCCAAACTAAATTATGATGCAATATGGCCTCTTTTAATGATATAAAATGAATCTGTGTCAGTACAGGGATGCAGAGGTGAAAGCGACAGAGTCCACATTCATTGCACTTGTTCAGAGCCTGCTGAAAGATCCGATTGAGAGAGCATACTTCTTCCAGGTCAGACAGATTTTAATTATTAATTTCTTAGCTTTACTAAATGCTAAAATAAACTGATTTAATTTTCTATTATAGGAAGTATTCCCAATGGAATATGGGCAACAATATGATGCCGCTCTGAATGTGTTATTGTGGGAGTTGCTCTCAAAACTGGAGAAGCTGCTGCCAATTCCAGATCTCAAACAGGTATTCAGTCAGTACATACAATTGTACTATTTCAGGTTGTTTTACCTTCTAGAAAAACATGTGAACAGCTGTGCTTTGATTACAGACATCAGCCTGGCTCAGCTCAGCCCCCTCTGTTCTGGAGGAATGTGTCCAGCCTGAAGAGCTGAACTTGATCTTTGAGCACTACAAGAGTTCAGGACTCCTGAAAACGCCTTGTAAGTGGAGGTGAACCGTTGAACAACCGAAAATAAACTTGGGTTCATCATATTCAATTTATGTCAGTTAAGTAGTGATTAATTACAGCCCTGTGCTTAAAGGGATAGTTCAACATTTTGACAAATTGGTCCATTGCCATAATCCCTATAGTTTTAGGAGTAGGTTCGTTACCTCTAATTGTCGGTGCAAGCTATTTTTAGAACGGCGGAGCAGAGCCGCGAGCTGCTCAGAGCCACGCTATGGAGGCTAATGGGATTTCTTGGTTTCCCTCATCAAACTCATCAATCCAACAACTGCAAAAAGCTCTCATGGACAAGTTGTGACCTGCACATTCACCACGCTATGAGGTAATAACATAACGTTACAAGACTGAGTTATTTTCGAGGTAAATTCACGCAAAACCACTGATGCGCGTTCCTGTCGGGGCAGTTTTTCGGTAAGCAGTCTCTGCATTTGCCTGGAACGTTATTATCTCATAGCGTGGTGAATGTGCAGGTCACAACTTGTCAACAAGAGCGTTTTAGAGTTGTTGGATTGTACACCTAAGACTATAGAGATTATGGTAATGGACCAATTTGCCAAAATGTTGAACTATCCCTTTAACGGTCTGAAGGTGTTGAGTCATCCTTCCTTAGGTCTTGCCAGCTTCAGTGACTCCTTGTGTTTTTACAGGTGGACCCTCATCCACGATTGGCAGCTGCATCATGTCTGCGTTATCCATTCCTCCCTCGCAAAAGACAAACATCTCTGTTGGACTGGAAGCGATCCACAACTATGCCAACGTCTTAAACCCTGTGACTTTTGTCGGCGCGGACCAGTACAGCGTCGTGGCTGTTTACACTGAGGTGGAGGTCGGGGTATCTGAAGTGAACGAGGAGGTGATCGAGTCGGCCGAAGTTCAGGTTCACACGGATTTCTACGAGGAGGAGATTGTGGCTGTGAGTGCAGAAAGTGTTGACGGCGAGGAGACCGGCAGCTTGAGAGCAGAGGAAACGAGTGAAACTGTGGATGTTGCTAAAGCGCTGGAGACCCTGACGAAAACCTTTGCGCTGAGGAAGGAGAGCCTCGGTCAAGACGTGGTGACGGGAAAGAGCTCCGATTCTTCCCTAAACGACGAGTGTGCATCAGGAAATGGCGATGATGAGGGAAAAACAAATGAAGCGCACGAAACAAGCGACCAAACTGATGATAGAGGAGAAACCACTGGAGAGGTGACGGACAAAGCTGCAGGCACAGAAAACAGTAACAGCTCCTCGTGTACAGAACAGAGGGACGACCACGAATCCCTCTCTGGCCACCAAGAGATGACGGATGTCTCCAGTGAGGCCGCCGTTCCTGAAACACAACAGCCCACCTGCACGGCGAACACCCGCAGATCCTCTCGTCTACAGATGAAGACTCCACATAACTGGCAGGAAATCCATAAATTCAAGAGATCATTAAAGGAAACGACGGAGGAACCAAAAACGTACGAAAAACCATTTGCACCATAGCTACTCATCCAATCCAATCCACTTTATTTATACAGCACATTTTCAAAACATTAAAGGTTGTGAGAAAAACACGCACATCAGGTAGGCCCAGTTGGGATGGGTGCTGGATAAAGGAGGAGTCAATGAAATAAAGAAAAAATCCGCACACCATAGGAGCTCCCTTAAGAGGATTTAATAGTGTGACGTTTCGAGCAGCAATGCTCTTTTTCAAACTGCTGAGTGTTACCAAGGTCCTGCACAGTGGTTTACATAAAAGACATAGAGCCCAAAATGGTAAGAAAATGTAATGAGGATTAAAAATAAAGATAAAATAATAATAATTTAAAAAGAATAAAAAGGAATGAATACATTTTAAAATAACAATAAAAAAGGAATAAAATAAGAAAGAAAACAGATTAAAAATACAATAAAATGATAATAAAAAGACAAACAAGAACAGAGATCACACAACTCTCATGCTGAGTTAAGAGCCAAGGAGTAAAGTAAGTTTTAAGATGTGATTTTAAAGTAGGTATTATTTCTAATGGTAGCTCATTCCACAGTTTAGGAGCCGCCACAGAAAATGTCTAGAGATCTCTTTGGGACGAGGAGAAGGAACTGATCAGCTGACCTCAGAGATCGTGTGTGTGTGAGTGTAGACATTTAGGAGGGTTAGAAATGTATTGCGGAGCTGATCCGTAAACTTTAAAGCTTTAAAAACAAACAATAAAAATTTTAAATTCATTCTAAAATGGACTGGGACTCATGACATATCTTCCAGTGGTTTAGTCACTGATCTCATTTTTATAAAAAGAATATTTCTTTTGATGTCCTGTTATTAATCAATATAATGTCCAACTGTGTTTTTTTTTTATTTCCCCAGGAGCAAAGCTGAAGAGTCAGTTGCCTCCTCTGTGATCGCAGTCAAAGGTAATATGTTGACATAAAGAGGAGATGCATTTCTTTTAGTGACATCTACATGTTTTACTCAAACCCCTGTCTTTTTTTTTTGTTTGCAGGCGGTCCTAATGACACAACCTCCATCATCTTCACCTGCTCACAGTGTCCCTTCCACATCTCCGATGAAAACAGCCCTTCTCACTTCCACATGCAGAGCATTCAAACTGAAGTGTACAGGACTCTCTCAAAAGACAAGTTTACGCCTTCTCCCTGCAGCACCGATGAAATATTTACATCCATTAAGCTCCTCCCTCAGGGGAACGCAGAGCAAAGCAAAGAAGAATCGCCCGACGACAATCAAAGCAAAGTCGGTGCTTCTCAGTCTCAGTCGCACGGCAAACAGAAAGTCCCCACGTGTGAAACGTGCGGTAAGACATTCACGCGGACGTCGGACGTCAGGAGGCACCAGCTCACGCACACCGGGGAGAGACCGTTCCACTGCTCGCAGTGCGACCGAACCTTCCAGCACTCGTGGGATCTGGCCAAGCACGAGAGCAAGCACCGCGGCGTGGCCATCGCCTTCCCCTGCCAGCTGTGCAAATGCTCCTTCACCAACCTCCGCTCGCTGACCGTCCACCACAAGAGGTCTCACTCGAAGGAGTCGGGGCTGCCGCAGCTCTGCTCCATCTGCACCCGGAGCTTCGCCACTTCCTCCGAGCTGCTCGAGCACAAGAAGTCCCACGTCTCCGCCAAACGCTACATCTGCCAGAAGTGCGGCGAAGGCTTCGACTCCCTGCTCGCGCGCTCCCAGCACCGGCAGATCCACCGGGGGAAGCCTCAGTTCAAGTGCCCGCAGTGCGAGAAGACGTTCACGCGAAGGTCTGACGTGAAGAGGCACCTGTCCACTCACACGGGGGAGCGTCCTCACCAGTGCAGCCAGTGCAACAGGAAGTTCTCGCTCCACTTCATGCTCATGAAACACCTCCGCGTGCACACGGGCGAGCGGCCGTTCCAGTGCTCCCACTGCCCAAAGAGATTCACGCTGGTGCCGGTACTGGCCAGACATGAACGGATGCACACCGGGGAGAAACCGTTCCTCTGCTCCCAGTGCGGGAAGGGTTTCCTGTCTCAGGGAGAACTGTCGAAACACCACACGTCACACGTGGACGACAGGCCCTACTCCTGCCCGCAGTGCGACAAGCGTTTCAAGAGCAAGAAAACCCAGCAGGAGCACATCGTCACCCACATGGGGGCGCGGCCGTACCCCTGCACCTACTGCGGGAAGGGCTTCGCCAAACCGCACGCGCTGACCAGGCACAACCTCATCCACACAGGAGAGAGGCCGTTCCCCTGCGGACACTGCGAGAAGTCGTTCCTCACGCTCACCGAGGCCCAGCAGCACCGCAGGATCCACACCGGGGAGAGGCCGTACGTCTGCAACGTCTGCCAACTCAAGTTTAGGAGCTCGTCGGAGCTGGCGCGACACAAACGCAGCCACTCGGGGCAGAAGTCGCGCAGGCCGTGCTGCGAGCAGTGCATGAAGACGTTCACATCCAAGGCCAAGCTGCAGGAACACATGGAGACGCACAGGGAGGAGGGAGGAGCTGCACAGTCGGAGGACTCCACACAGCCTATTGAAACAAATACCTGTGGATAAATTAGAAGAATTATAAAAAAATAACAGACAATATTTCTGAATCTTTAAGTTTTGATGTTTAGCTTTATCAGATTTAACAAGTTCTGATTAGAAGATAATATATTTTATTAAGACAAGGAGAGAAACGTTGATCCACAGTGAGTGGACAAGGAGAGTTTGTTATTGTTGCATCCTTCAACCTTCAAGATAATGTTCAACACTAATCACTTTTGACATATCAAAGTTTATATGTCAGCTCTACTGTCTCAGTTCCACTTTGCTTTAAAGTTGCAACTCAGAAATTATGTTTACGATAGTTTGCTTTAACTGGAAACCACTAGTGAAAAATTAATTCATTAAATAGATTTTCACTTTACATACTGACTGTTTCTTTCTATGTTGTCACTGTGATGTGTCAGCGATACATAGACAATTTCAATTGAATCACTTATGAGATTTTAGACGCACCACTTTAAAATACAAAGATCAAACATCTTTTTTATCATGGCTGAAGTCTTTGCTGAGGCCAGTGTTTCCATAAGAATTTCTCTAAGGCAGCATTTCCCAATATGACAGTCACATGAGCATTCATAAGACGATAAACAAGCACTCGAAACCAGAAAAAAAAAAACAGCTTTCAAATGTTGCTTTTATTCGAGTTGACCACTGTTTCTGTACAAAAACAGAAGAGTTGTTTCCACACACCTCTACTGCTTTACACTTCTGTTTCTACTGGAGCTGTATCTCAGGTGTCTTTGAATTATGTATTCCCTTCATTTCTGTCCAGAGAGCACATAAAAACCAAACGACTCTGAGCCGACAGTTACAGAGCAAAAGATTAACTATAAACATCATAAACATAAACTCATTTCCTCCGCAGACCTCCTGGCGACTGTGGTCGTCGTCATCATCCTGCTCGCTGTTGTTGTCAATCAGATACATTTTCTGCACTTCAAACAAATAGAAACAGATTTTAACCTGCAGGATGAGACAGCAGTGGCAGCTCTGCACAGCCTTCCTCTTCCCACACCATCAACATGTTTCTGGGTATTCCCCTCGCTGTTATTATGTCACTGTTATAGCTGTCCATATAAAAGAAGCGCCATTTATTTGTGGTTAATTAACCAAGAAGCCTTTAATTAGCTCCGACTGGGCAGAGAGGGTTGATGGGAGGGAAGCCGGCGGCGAGCAGGAATCACCAGGATAAAACTGGCTGCATTGTTCCACACAGGGGACACACACACAGAGTGCCGTCTAATGGGGCTTTTCACAGGTTTCAAATTGGTTTTCTATTTTTGGCATCGCTTATGTTTCTCAATATTTCCAACTATTAGTTTAAAAAAAGTGCAGTTCTAGAGGCAACCTAAAATATGGTGAATGAAATGTGGCCAAATCCATGTTAAATGAGTAAACATTATAGAAACACTAACAAACACTGACTGTAAATGTGAGTCCTTATGAAGAATTTGTAATAACTAACTTTATTTATGGTTAATACGCCAGCCAGACAATTTTGTGTTGCCAGGTTGTGCTTGACAAATTGTATTTCCTTTGGCTGCTGTAAATTCTTTGTGTTGTGTATTTATAAATGTTAATAATTCATCAAGAAATGTTCATAATTTATTATGTCTGAGGATTTTAATACATAGGTTATACATCTTATGTATAAAAATAAATAAAAGGGCTGTGAATTTATCACTTGATTCTAGTCCAGATTCTCCACAGATCTTTTTCACACATGCTCAAATAATCCATATCAGAACAATTTCCGGGTTATCTATCAATAAGAAACATAATGTCCTGCAGTTGGACGTATAAAGATGACGCAAAAGTATTTTTATAGCCTGGCAACCCAAAAGTAATCATTATAAGTGGCAGCTACAACATTAATTTGTATTAATATCAAACTGTTAAGGCAGAAAAATGTTTTTTGAGCCAAAGTTGAACACAGACGGAAGTCCCCTCCACGCCGAGAGAGGGTGTGCATGGAGTGACTCACACTCCATCCCACCGTCTTCACCTCTCGCCTTGACCAGAGCGAGGGGCGGCAGCAAGCGAGCGAGCAAGCAGATGTCGGGATGTGACTATCAGCGAAGGGATTTTGAGAGCCGGTGACCATGCAGGTGGAAAGAACCCCCAAAATAAACAGAGAAATAGGGTGGAAACAAGGGGGCTGTGGATGCAGATAACGGCACGGAGCAATACCCATCAGCAAGATTTACAGTCCAGTCGCCGTTGGTCGTGTTGGTGGTGGATTAATAACCAGTCATAAAGAGGTGGGAGGGAGACTGTGTGTTGCAGGAGGAAGAGAGTGAAGGCAGTTATAGAGGAAAGAAAAGAGAGGGGGAGTGGGTAAAAGAGAGAGAGAGTGGGGGGAGTAGATAAAGCCGGAGCCGGGACGATGAGCTCCCCACTGCCCTACGACTCGTTGTCAGCTCGACCGAGTCCCAGCAGACGAGCGTTGGACTGGGAGCGAGAGCAGCTAGCCGTGCGAAGACTGTCCTCTCCGCGGGGTCTGGACCTGCTCTCTCCCCCGCCTCTTCCTCGACGACCCTCCGCCATCCCCGGCTACCTGCTGTCGCCGTACCAGGAGCAGGAGGAGCAGCTCCACCTCCAGCACCAGCGTCTATCCCTGTCTGTCGGCTCGGAGGCCTCCCTGGCGCCCCCTGCCCCTCCACCTGTGGGTGTCATTGCCCCACCTTGCTGCCGCCCGGTGGGAGTCATGCACCTCCTGCGCCTGGGGCTCCTGGCTTTCAGCTGCCTCTTCTGGGCAGCCGGCTTGGCCCTCTTCACCCTTGGCGTGTGGGCTCAGATCTCTCTGGCGGACTACATGCTGTTGTCCGCCAATCGTTACCCCAATGCCCCGCTCATCCTGCTGTCCACGGGTGCCGCCGTCACCGCCTGGGGCTTCCTGGGTTGTCTCGGGGTGGCTGCAAACCTGCCGTGCGTGCTAAGAGCTTATGGGTTCTTTCAACTTGCCGCACTCATAGCCGGTTTGGCAGGGGGACTCTCCGGCCTCTTCTATCGTGAAGATATTGCCGGAGGGTTTCGCAGCGGTTTACAGCGAGCGGTGGCAGGCTACACAGAAGACGAAGGCCGTGCCGATGCCCTAGACAGCTTACAGAGGGCCCTGGAGTGTTGTGGAGCTGAGGGCTGGCGTGACTGGCTCACTTCAGATTGGGCTATCCAACACATGACCTTCTTTCCCTCCGAGAACGGTACTTCAGTGTCCCTGCCCGACAGCTGCTGCGTCAGGCGCAAGGGTTGCAAGAATCGGCCTCTTCTGTCCGACGATAACGAAGGGGTAACTGCCGCGGGGATCCATCCACACGGCTGCTTCCGCAAAGTCTTCAGTTTGGTCAACGACAACGTCTTCCACATCGCTGCCACCGTGTTGGGATTAGCCTTCACCCAGATCGGAGGCATTGCCCTGGCTTGTCTGCTGGCCAATAAACTAGCGCCAAGACAACGTCGCCGTGTAGTGGCACATTAATGGTCAACTCCGAACCAATGGGTTGACCAGTTTGTAGATGGTTAAGATTGGTGATGAACAATGCCCTGAATTAGCAAATCGATAAGAGTTGCAAAGTTTGGGAAGGTTTTGGTGCTACAAGTTGAAGTCCCATTTATTGTCCAACAGTTAAGTCATCTGTTAGTGCACTCCCAAATATTGGCTGGTGCATAAAAACTAGTATCATCTAGTATTATCAACACAACAACCACTTCAAAAAACCATCAACTGTTTGTTGATGGTAACTCAAAGGTAAATAGCCAATGAGCGTACAAAATTGAGGATGGATTGAGGATTCCTGTCTGCAAAAGGCACAGAATTGGCTTTATTTCTGATTTACACCTTAACTGCCTATCCACAGCAATAGCAGCTCCTTTGTTTCTATACTGAGGAACTTCAAGGATATCATTGATATAAAAGGGAATTCAACCAGAAACTCCTCACACTTTGCAATTCTTTGACACTCACTGTTTGCCTGACTCTTTTCTGCCCAATTAAAAAATATATATACCTACGTATATATGTATATGTTTGGGTAGAAGAGGTGCAATTTAGTCTTCTGTCTGTTTCGATACCAAACAAGAGACAGTGTTAGATCACATGTGGGGTTAGATTGGATAGATTGTTTAATATGGTAGCAGAGAATGATCGATGCTTTCCTTTATTTTCTTTTTTGCTGTATAATTTCCAGAAATATATAAACAATGGCATGATTTGATGAAATTCACTGTGTAGAATGTGATTAATTATTTACAGTCTATCAGCTTTTGTATTGGATTTTTCCGCGAGTTACCTCATGTCATAAATTTCACCACTGAATGCACAGGAATGTTCACCAGCAGGTTTCCACTTTTGTTTTAGTCTGGCTGCGTTCAACAGATGTTCATATCTACGTTATTTAGTTTTTCCATGACAAAGACTACACTGTGTTAGAATGGTGCTTTAGGAAATGGCTCGATACTGTCACCCAACAAGCTGCAACTGTGTTGCTAGAGTTTGTATGTTCTGAAGCACAAATTTATCTTACAGCACTAAATTTTATGATTAGCACTACAACTAGGCTATGCTTCTACAATGCTTGGTTGCATTGGCTTGACCGCAGACATTGTGCAACCAGCAGCATGAAACAGTTGGTAGAAACCTTGACCAGATATTAGCAATTTCTTTTTAGTATCTTAGCATTCGACAAGTCTATGCATATTCTCATTCATCCAGGCCATGGTTATCTCTGGGCAACAAATTGAATGGAAGGCAACTGGACTTGTATTTTTTTCTAAGAAGACAATTAGCCTCTAATCCAAGGGGCTTCATCAGTTCGCAACGCATCGGTCTTACTAGTTCAGTGAGGACTAGTAAGGCTGATGCCTTCAATTCAATTTGTTGCTCAAATCGAGCATTCGACATCAAACTTAAACTTAATCACACAAAAAAAGGGTTCAACATTTCTAGAATATGTTTGGTATTAAGTTGGAGCAAGGAGGAGCTAGCAATCAGTTAGTTTAGGTTAGGTTGGCAAATATGCAGAAAGTGGGGGGTTCTTTCTTTCTTGTATTTTTTTAAATTTATTTTTTTTTACATCTTTGCTTAGCTGTTTTTGTTTTCAGTGTTATGCTTTAAGCTAACAGTCTAGTGGCTGTAGTTTTAATTTTACTTCGAAACAAGAGATCTGTTCATCTACCTCTTGTGGAGGAATAAAGAAAATAAGTGTACATACCAAATGGTCACTGTTACAAACTGTTACTTTGATAAATGTGAAATGTGTTGTTTTGTTTTGTGTGTGAGAGCTTGTTATCTGTGTTTTGAGATTACTAGCATTAGCTTCCTGTCTATCCTCAGCATCTCACCTTTCCTATTCTGGATAGGCCTTTTTATTGCTCCTGTAATTATAATGTATGACATAAATATTGCACATTCAATAATGTATAATCCATTCTAATAATAACCAACAACGGACACAAGCATGACTGAACCTGTAAGCTATATCTGTCAACAATAAACTGAAAATCGTTGCCTGATCACAGGATATGATATTGATTCCACACTGGGAATGACCATGTGAAGGTCGCTGCCCTTGAATATATTAAATATGTAGCTATAAATGGCAACATCATCCTTATGTAATGGTAATCTAATGGTGATGTAGTGTAATAGGTACAGTACAGTACAAACAACATGCAGCACAGCAAGGTGAAGGCATATCTGAAGTGTATGTATTTAATAAATGTGTGACTCAGAGAGCTTGTGAAGAGAATTTTTTTGATTCAAGGTATTTTTTCCCCTCTTTTCTGTAGAAATAACGGGACAGATGCCAGGTGTATGAAGCCACCACTTGCATTTTAAAGACCATAGAAGTGTGTCAAGGGTTTTAAGAAAGGCCGTGGACGTGTGCCAGAGTGGTAAATTCTCAGCGCTGGGAGTGGTCGATCCTCGTATAAGACCTCTGGCCTGGCAGGTCTGAATTACAGCTATCTGAATGACATCTCATTTCTGCCACCACCTGAGACAACGGTGATTACATCTGCCCTTGAAGGGGCGACAACAGATACAGCCACACTGCTGTGCATGATGAACCACAACAGCATGACACAGCATTGATTAGTTTATGGAGCAGAAAATCATGAACTACTGTATATCCTCTGCTTGAACCGGATAGCTAACATGAAGTGTTTTTTTTAAACATTTATCACAACGTTTGCCTTAAAACCTACATACATCGATGCTGTGATCATCAGTGCTTTGGGCTGTGGCCTCTAAACAATTTTCATGACCTAATTATGGTATTGATTAGCCTACATTATACTCCGACAAGGCTTGCGGATGCTGTCTGATTACATGTCCTTGTTTAACCCATTTTGCTTCACGTTTCCACATCCCCACTGCTTTCACTTAGCCGACAGAAGCTGTGATCTGAGAAACATGCAAGCAACACCTTAAACACAAGGAAACCACAACGGGCATTTATCTCACAATTGTACTGAAAAACATCTTTGGTGTTGCTGATTAGCTGTGTGATAAAGGGAAAAAAATATCACCAGAAATAACAGATCTTTGGCACTTGGATATCAGTAGGTTACACATGTAGGCTATATAAAGACAAAAAAGTGAGAAGACTGTGCATCAACTTGATTAGACATGTTGCAGCTTTAATTTTCAGTATCACCCAGTCAAATACTGTATGTGTTGCCACACTACAAAGACACGTTATCCATAAAATATATAATTCAGTGTGTAAAATAACTTCAAATTCTTACAATAATGAGTTTAAAGACAACATAACTTCACTGTTATGTTTCCACTGAACAGAATAAACAGAATAAATCCAGAGTTGGTTGAGAATAGGTATAAAAAAAAATGCTGTAGGCCTATATCATGTAGCCTACTGCCCCTCCACGTTTCTGATTTTGAAGCTGCTGATTAAAAATGGCTTTAAGCTTTGAACACTAATGGGTGTGTCCCTGAATCCTCTGCGAGCCTCCTGAATCTGATAACAGCACGGATACCACTCATTTGCCTTTTTGGTTTTTTGGCTTTGAGCACTTTGAGGAATTCAGAAATCCAGCCCCTAGGCTACTGTCTGAATAAATGTCTCAGATGTTAGAAATGGAGCTTGGATAAATGGAGATTACGCCTGAATGCTACGTTTTTGTTTTATTCAAAGAGACTTATTCGTGTTATTGGAGGATTAAAGATAAAGAAAACGGTTTAAAATATGAGTAAAGTCGGACTGTTCATTGTTGAGGACCGTGTGGGACTCCAGGCTTTATCTCTACTCTCCGCCTCTTTAAGTCTGCCCTACATCTGACTCATTTAGGTCCTTTGCCGTTTGCACAGCAGTCTGCGCTCTGCCCCATATTTTATTTGGCAATTCTCGCCGCCACCGCCGCCGCCGCTGCTCCTGCTGCTGCTGCTGCTGCGTAAAAAAGTCCTCGCTCTGCGCTTTGGAAATGTAGTTCTTTTTGCGCACGACGAGGTCTCCGAAATGGACCTGAAATCCGAACTGCTCAAGTCCATCTGGTACGCGTTCACATCGCTGGACGTGGAGAAGTGTGGGAAAGTCTCCAAATCGCAGTTAAAGGTAAGATGGGGAGTGACTGGGAGTTGTTTTGAGTTCAGGAAACCGAGCCGAGGGGTCGACTCCTGGGCAGCACAGATACACACTTTAACAGTTTTCTGCGACTTTTTGCTTGGAATATATCATAGCTCACCTCTTTCTGCATTTGTCTGTATGACATATGAGTTAAAGATGCAACGTGGGTAACACAGAGGCTCTACAAGCTCTCAGAGAAGACCAAATATTTGCTGAAGCTTCCAGTTTTCTCCAAACAAACATGCTCAGATTGGAGGTATAAGGTGTGATCCTGTGTTCTGGCTTCAGAGCTCAAAGTCCAGCTTTTCCCAGTGGCCCATGGTCTTTATGAGAAACACAAAACCACCACAATCAGGGCCTTTTATCAAACTATAACACAAGACACAACAAAGAAGCTGTATTTTGACCTTATTTTTTGCCATCTGTGACACCACGGTGAGTGTTATTTGTGTCTGTCATGTTGCTTTTCTGTCCAGTTCCTACTTGCCTGCCTGAGCCCCCACAGCTGAGAAGAATCCAGGGAACTGGCAGAAAGCTGTCCTGACATGCTTTAGTCCCCGAGGACCAGCTGTCTGTACTTGTGTGTGTGTGTGTTTGTAGTAGATATATGAAGAAATATGGAGGAGCACACAGAAGACTCACAGACTCATACGTGCTGCTGACTTTTGTGCATTTTGAGCAAGGTCATATATAGCTTCTATATTCAATGTATGTCTCTGTTTTTCCTTCAGGTGCTTTCCCACAACCTGTACACCGTGCTGCACATCCCACACGACCCCGTGGCTCTGGAGGAGCACTTTCAGGACGACGATGACGGGCCGGTGTCCAATCATGGCTACATGCCCTACCTCAACAAATATATACTGGATAAGGTACGGTATGCACTTTTATTTCTAACAGCAGACATCTTGATGGCACTGTTTTAACAGCTTTTATACGAGTTGTGAATTATTGGCAGGAAATGGCACTTAAACAACTATGTGACAAATTTAAAACTACATAGTCGCTCGAAGAGAGTTGCTCAAAATTCACAAAACCTACTGATCGTACAGACTTACTGAGAATAAATAGATTGTTGAATTAGCCAAAAGGCGGCGGAAAAAGGCCATAAAAACACAACTGAATCAACAAAGGGGAGAAGGACAGAAGAAGCCAACAACTACAAACTGTGTGTTTGAAAGTTTATCTGGGATTAACCAAACCGTACATAGCTCCACATGCTTACTCAGGCTGGATGGTGAATTTTTTTTACTTTATTTCAGGCAGCAGTGAAGTTTGGTCAACACAGCCAACAATTAAAACAACATGAATCATTCTTTATTTCTAAAAAAAAAAGATTACAAACCTCGAGTTGAAATAAGGCCATGGAGGCTCTGGTGACGAATCTTCAGCCTTGTGTTTTTCCAACGTCACCATTGTTAAAGCACTGCTAAGTTGAAACAGACAGTGTAAGGCCTATTATAGTTCACAAAATAAAAGAAAATGGAGTCAAAAGCACAATATTTGTCTTTCTAAGTGTCAATTCGTGTCAAATGAACTGTTCCCCTCTGCTGACAGTTCATCTTTATCTTTGTCCTTGTTGCTCTCACCAGGTATGAGGAAATTTAGTTCAGAAGCCGAGCGACATGTAGAGGTGGAGATAAAGTCAAGGGTTAAAGTGGGCGGAGCAACTTCCCATTAATCTGGACTGTGTTTTGTTTGTTGATATAATATTTTCCACAGTTATTAAAGGCACTAAAGTCGTCGCCGTGTTTTTTTTTGGTCTTCTCAGGTTAAAGAGGGGATGTTCGATAAGGAGAAGTTCGACGACCTGTGCTGGATGATGACGATGAAGAAGAACTTCAAGGGGCCGCCACAGGGGGCGCTGCTATCGGAGAGGGACTGTTTCAAGCTCTTCTGTTTATTCAACCTCCTGTCTGAGGATCGCTACCCGCTGGTGATGATACCAGAGGAGGTAAACGATGACGGAGGAGATAATTAGCCTGTCAAGAACAGGAAATAGTGAACATTTAGTGTTGTAACTGAAGGATTTGATTGAGACTTGATTGATTAGGGATTGGCTGAGAATCATGACAATCGAGATAAAACTAGGGTCACATATATATATATATATATATATATATAACATTCAATAAGTGCAAACATGTCTTCAATAACATTGGATAGACGAATGAAGATTTAATCAGCGATAAGTCTCACCACCACAGCTTTTAACGCAGCTGCGAGCTGAGCCACTTTCACTGTGACCGGTTTATTGCTAGAAAGAAATATTAGGCTCCATAAAACCCCAGCTTGTGTCCCCAACAAAGTCCGACCATTTTACATTTTTTCACAGCAGTGCAAGTTAGTAAGTTAATGAGGCTCTTCCTTCCTGCACTTCCTCCATAATGCGTTTGGTTTCCTGTCGACAGAGACCAAAATAAACCGCCTTTGTACCGGCAGCACAGCTAGCCTTCCTCTGTAAACGTATATCACTGAATCATACTGATACAAGATGTCAATGCCTGTATCGGCTGATCCTGTATCAATGCGGTAACACTTTACTTGAATAGGTATTCATAAGATTGACGTCACAACCATGACATAACAGCTGTCATAAACACCAATGAATACTTATGACAGCTGTCGTTAAGTGTCATTCGGTAAGTTATGTCACTTTTAATGCAAAGTTGACATTGTTTGAGATGTTTTTGTTCTGAGAACTTGACATCATTTTTAAAGTTTGGCAATTCTGGTCTGCTATGACAGTTTAAATTGTCTTTATGTCAAGTTGTCAGAACAAAAACATCTCAAACAATGTCAACTTTGCATTAAAAGTGACATGACTTACCGAATGACACTTAACGACAGCTGTTCTTATGAATACCTATTCAAGTCAAGTGTTACCATAAATGCTAATATGTAAAAGTATCTGGCTGTTGTTGATTTTTTTTTTTTAAGGTGGAGTATCTGCTCAAGAAAATCTCCACAGCTGTGAATGAGGAGTGGGATGGGAAGCTCTTGGAGGACTTGATATCCCAGGATGCCACGTTCCAGGAGGAAGGGATGTCCGTGTGGTCGTTCCTAGAGCACATGGGTGCGGGTCAGCTGCTGAGGGTCACCAGCGGCGAGGCCTTCAGCCTGGCTCTGGACGAGGTCTTCCTGGAGATGTACCACAACGTCCTGAAGAGGGTGAGCATTTCTATCAACTTTTTATTCTTTTATTTTATTTATTTATTAGTCAAATCATCTGCTTCCTCTGTCGTCTTCATCCTGAACGCTGTTTTCCAGGGTTACATGTGGAAAAAGGGCCACGTGCGTAGGAACTGGACCGAGCGCTGGTTCGTGCTGAAGCCGCTCTCCGTGTCCTACTACGTCAGCGAGGACCTGAAAGACAAGAAAGGAGAAATCCAGCTGGATAAAAGCTGCGTGATAGAGGTTGGTGTGGAAACATTAGTCCAAACGAGTTCACCACCCCCTCACTTTCTTCAATGAACTATTAAACTAACTCACTGACTGTTTCTTCCCCGCGTCGCAGCCTCTTCCAGACCGGGACGGGAAGCGCTGTCTGTTCTGTGTGAAAACCCACAATAAAACCTACGAGATGAGTGCGTCTGACCAGAAGCAGAAGGTGGAGTGGACTCAAGGTGTGTTGGTGTGTACAAGTGGAAACACAAGGAAACAATCACAAATTAACACCATCGATTTATAATGACATCTTTGGACTTCTGCTCATCTGCTATAAACACCAAAACTCCTGAACTTTTTTTATTTAATTTGAAGCCATTTAGTGATGAGTTCAACAATGTCAAAAATGTGTTGCTTCCTGCTTCGTAAATATGAGAAACTGGAGCTTTGTTTGAATTATGCATTTTGGTAAATCTTTTTTTTTTGCTTTTAGACTGTTACTTGGATAAAACAAGCGATTCAATTTCAACGTCATGAGTTTTGGAAATTGTGAATGTTTCCTGCTGCTTTCTGTTGTTCACAAACTAAACAAGTGAGCGATTTATTAATCATCAGATAAACTGGTGATGAAAATTATCATTATGTGCAGCTCTAACCATCTTATGTGTATATGTTTATTAAAGGGATAGTTCAATATTTTGGCAAACTGACCCATTGCCATAATCCCTATAGTCTTAGCAGTAGGTTCGTTACCTTTAATTGTTGGTGCAAGTTATTTTTAGAACGGTGGAACAGAGCCGCGAGCTGGTCAGAGCTACGCTACGGAGGCTAATGGGATTTCTTGATTTCCCTCATCAAACTCATCAAATACACAATCCAACAACTCCAAAATGCTCTGGTGGACAAGTTGTGACCTGCACATTCACCACGCTATGAGATAATAACAGAACGTTACGAGACAGAGTTATTTTAGAGGTAAATTCATGCAAAACCGCTGATGTGCGTTCCCGTCGGGGGCAGTTTATCAGCAAGCAGTCTCTACATTTGCCTCGAAAACAACTTCAACTGTTATTATCTCATAGCGTGGTGAATGTGCAGGTCACAACTTGTCCACCAGAGCGTTTTGGAGTTGTTGGATTGTGTATTTGATGAGTTTGATGAGGGAAACCAAGAAATCCCATTGGCCTTCGTAGCGTAGCTCTGACCAGCTCACGGTTCTGCTCCGCCGTTCTAAAAATAGCTTGCACCGACAACTGAAGGTAACGAACCTACTCCTAAAATTATAGGGATTATGGCAATGGGCCAATTTGCCAAAATGTTGAACTATCCCTTTAACCTTAGAGCAGGGAGAAGATGTCACAACAAGCAGAGGAGAGAGAAAGGAGCAGTAGGAATCTGGAGGAGTCGTGTTTTTGTTTTGTTGAACGTGACCTTGACATTCCAGCTCATTTTCAACAACGTCGTCATGTGACACTGAGAAATTTCAAAGTTGCACAATTTAGCTTATCGTGTTTATTTTAAAGGCCGTGAATTATTTCATGCCATGAAGCTGTTTTATGCACATCCCAGCTAAATCAACCGCAAACCATAGCGACAACTGTTACAATACTGTTCATTTACAGTAGGATATCCATGTTTGTGTGTGTGTGTGTGTCGCCTCTCCAGCCCTGCAGACAGCCCTCCGTCTCCAGAGCGAAGGCAAGTCTTCCTTCCACCAGGAACTCAAACTGAAGAGGCGGGTCCAGCGGGAACACAGCCAACGGGAGCGCAGCCGGAGCGCCCGCAGCAGCTGCAGCAGCCAATCGGACGACTCGAACATCCAGGAGACGGAGAAGATGGAGAAAGAGAAAGACAGACAGGACCTGGAGATCGAAAGCATCATCCAGGTAAAAGAGGGAGGAGGATGGGGGAACAAAAGAGGGACAAATCTGTGTGATCGCAATGACGAGCTCATATGTGTGTGTGTTGGTGTTTCGCAGCACGCACGGGAGTTGGAAACTAGACGAAGGGAAGCGGAGGAGAGAGAGAGGAGGAAACAGAGGGAGGTGCAGATGGAGCTGGAGAGGCAGTTGAAAGAAGCTGAGATGGTGAGAAAAAAGTTGATGAGAAGCCAGATGAGAAGATTTATTTACAGTTCCTCTGAAAGGGGAGTTGACGTCCGTCCCGTTGGGTCTGATGATCCGTGGAAACAGCACCAACACATTGGCATTATAAAAGTCAGATTTAACCTTTAGTGATGTGGAGAAACGGTTACGACATTACTGGAAAAGGTGATTCAGGAATAGGTCAGTTTTTTCCACTTAACTGGTGCTGTTTGTGTGTGTGTGTATGCATGTGTGTGTGTGTGTGTGTGTGTGTAGTTGAGAGACAGCATGCAGGCAGAGATGCAGGAGAAGGCGAAGGAGGCCGAGCAGCAGAAGAAGAGGATCCAGGAGCTGGAGCTGACGCAGCGGAAACTGGAGTCGGCTCTCAACATGGAGATCCAGGCTCGACTGGAGGAGGAGCGGGCCGGGCAGGAACTGCAGAGGTGACACACACACACACACACACACACACACACACACCCCTCTGGGCTCTAAACCAGGGATAACACAATGTCGGACACTGTGAGCTTCCTCTCGGGCAAAACTGAGAGAAGTGAGCTCAAGAATATTAAAGCAGACACTTTTATCATTTGAATAACTCCTATTAGGTTGTGGGGTCGCCTGAAATGTCCAGTAATTGATAAAAATATTCTTTAAACTAATTATTATTCTTTTTAAAAACATGATTAAAAATACCACACACACAATCCTAAACAACTGTATTCTATACTTTCACTTTCTCAAATTCAAATCGAGTTCAAATAAAATGCAGCATATAAAAATATCTGAGCTGGCGCATCTTGATTGTGATACCAAAATGGAGTCATGAGCCAGAAAAGGTTGGGAACTACTGTATTAGGGGCTAATAATGCTCTGAGATATAGAGCTATAACTTCCCATAATGCTCAGGGGGATATAAATCATATATTTAATGCTGTTTTATAATCCTATATTAGTTTACAGGCGACTGTCAGTGTTTTAGCCCGACACTGAACAGAGCCGTGTCTTCTCAGAGGATCTGTGGATGTTTATTTACAATGAGAAACTAGCTGAAGATAAGGACTTCCACGGAAGTGCGAGTTGCTCTGAAATATGTGTGTCATGTCGATGTGTTTGAAGTAGATTGCGTCAGTCGTGCGCTGATGGTTTCATAATTGCTTCCATTAACTCTGTGTGTCAAAGCTGCTGTTGGTAATTGGGTCAAACCAAACCAAACCAAACCAGCTCCTCAACTTCTTCTGCTCTTTCTTTCTTCTTTTTTTTTCTCTCCAGGTTGCTGCAGGCTGAGGAGGAGAAGAAGAAGCAGTTCCAGCTCCTGCAGGAGCAGCAGAGGGCCCTGGAGAACCTCTGCACCATGATGGAGGACGCCGACGGCAGCGCCGAGGTGGACACGCCCTCGGCCCTCCACTCGGCCTCGCAGGAGCTGCAGGACCTGAGGGCGTCGCGCCAGAGGAGCCACCAGCGCCTGGAGGTGAGGGGAGGGAGGAGGAGGAGGAGGAGGAGGAGGAGTGCTGCTTGGATCAGCTCTCTGTGTGTGTGTGTGTGTTTAAAATCAATAAAACAAAAACACTGACGAGCAGATGTGACTTTCCTGCTCTGACTGCAGGAGGTGCAGGAGAAGCTGAGGAACGCCAGTCAACACGTGCGTCACTGGAACGTCCAGCTGAACCGCCTGATGACGCCCATCACTCCTGGAGGTGCAGCGTCTCTACCTACTACATGTCATTATTACCTTCATTTAAAGGGATAGTTCAACATTTTGGCAAATTAGCCCATTGCCATAATCCCTATAGTCATAGCAGTAGGTTCGTTACCTTAAATTTGTTGGTGCAAGCTATTTTTAGAACGGCGGGGCAGAGCCGCGAGCTGCTCAGAGCTACGCTACGGAGGCTAATGGGATTCTTGGTTTCCCTCATCAAACTTATCAAATACACAATCCAACAACTCCAAAATGCTCTCGTGGACAAGTTGTGACCTGCACATTCGCCACGCTATGAGATAATAACAGAACGTTAGTTGTTTTAGAGGTAAATTCATGCGAAACCGCTGATGTGCGTTTCCCTCTGGGGCAGTTTTTCGGCAAGCAGTCTCTGCATTTGCCTCTGAGCAGCTTTTGGGCCAATGTGCCAAAATGTTGAACTATCCCTTTAAATACTCTGTGCTCAATTGTGAAATAGAGTATATTTAAAAAATGCAGAAAATGATTTAACATCCATGAATTATTAAAAAACCCAACACAGATGAGAACATTGAAACAAGGGCGAGGTTCTGTTATCACAACTTTTCATTTTAAAGCATCGTAGCTAGTATCTTTTCTAATGGAGAAAAAATCCAGTCAGATGTAATTAAACCTTTATGTAGCGGCTACTCATCCTGAAACAAAAAAAAAAAAAACATAGGCCCACCCAGGTGCATGCTGGTCCTAAACTGGTTGACCTACATGAATGACCTAATAGCATTATCCGTAAAATAAACACAATTGTTAGATAAGCAAACAATATAAAGAAACTAATAGAAGAAAAATAAAAACTGATTAATTGAAGTAATCCAACTCAAAACAAATATAGATAAATATAAATAATAGAAAAATCATCAAACTAGTTCAGCATTTTCCACAGTGGGACGATGCAGTTGAGTTTGCACTTTGTCCTTGAAGGGGAGAGAGATAATGAGACAGTATCTGGGTTCTTCAATAAATTCTAGCAGCCGCACATGGGAACAAAGCAAAATAATAATAATGAAAAAAAAAAGATATCTGTAAAAATTCCTGTGTTTGGACCTGCTCCAGAAACTAATAACTTCTGTCTTGGACTTTGACCTAAATCCTTAAAATAGGACGTTAACATAAACTCATTGGGGGACATAGTTAAGTGGCGGTTTTGAGGCCTTACTTGGAGTCAACTGGATGTTTTTTCCTTCTAATCTTCAGAGCGTTTGGAACATAGCCTATCATCCCAAAAAAAGTGTCCCAAAAAGGAAGGCGCCCTGGCGAGTAACGAGTTCATCTCCAAATTCAAGATCCGAGCCGAGCAGAACAGCAGGAATCCGGAGGACGAGCAGAGGCTGGAGGAGCAGCTGGAGGCCGCCCACCTCGCAGACAAATCGGACCAATCGCAGGGAAAACCCAACGGGCAGATGTGATGAACCACAAGGGAACAAGTTCTCTAATGTACGAGTTTAAAAGTGATGAGAGAAAGTCTTCGTCGTGTGTGTCGAGAGAGTGAGAGTGGAAGGAGGAAGGAGAGCGATGCATAGAAAACATGCTAAAAAGCTTTGTATTATATTTATACTCAGAGTTGCACACACTAACATGGAGAATGACGCAGGAATAAATGAAAACACATTTGTCTAAGATCAACAGAAATTTACAGTTTTTGTACAAATAAAGTTTCTCGGTGAATAATAAAATTCACTAAAACCTCTCTGAACAACAGCCTCAGTTCATCTCAGACTCGGCTGCTCCTCTCTCGCTCGTAGCTATCTGATGACGGTGGAAACCACAGGAAGTCGAGTGCAGACAAGAAAAGGGTTGAAAAAAAGTGCAGGTGAATACATCATTGCACAGGAGCCAGAGGTTTCAACACTCTTACCTTTAGCGGTTTGCAAAACAAAACAAAATACTGAGCAGCTGAACTCTACACGTGAACCAGCTGGTAAATATACCGCCCGAGGCTCGCTCATTACAGATATATTATCAGCATATGGAGCAGATAAGTGATCAGAAATTGCACAACAGGAATATTTAAGTGACAATGATGCGTCGAATTTACTTTATTTTTCAGATGCTTCATAAATCCTCCACTGTGAAATGTAAATAATCCAAAGTTGTTTGTTTGTGGTTCATATTCATACTACAATAAAGATAAAACTCCACGTATAACGAGGGGAAATTCACAAAATATAATATTAGCTGATATATTTATTATTACCATAATGATTATATTTTAAAATCTCAATTATTTATATCAACCACCCTTAAAAGAAGCATTAGATCATCATAACAATTTAAAGGTTTTGGATTTAACTTAACTTTGGAGTCAAAATTATCAGAAAGTAAATTAAAAGGTCAAGGCTTTTCTATTCATTTTCTCCACAAACCTTACTAATTTGAAATCATTTGCAATAGTATACATACATGCATGCATTTATAAGTGAAGTGGAGTGGTGCCATTTCATTTGCAACAATAGTTTATAGCCAAAATAATAACAAGGTTGATAATATCTCAAGCCTTTTTTCAAGTTGTCCATATACATTATTTTACACAGCATAAAATGACATTTCTCTTCTCTTTTTTTTGGAATACTTTATTTTAAAGTTTACAATTATGCAAGAAGAGTACAACTCAACTCATTCCCACCTAAGGACTGAGGTAAAAGAATAACAACAGTAACTAATCAAAGTATAAATAATTTAAAAAAAACATGATAAATACATAAAGATGAGAATAAAAAAAACAATTATTGCATTGTGATACATGTGTACCTAGCATAGACGTTAAAGCTATAGTTTGTAAGTTATTTTGGGCGTCATTCGGTCAAATATCCATAATAACCTTTCAGCATATTGTAATTCAAAGTGTTATGGGAGGGCTGAAACATACCTACTGTTAATGGTAATGTTTCTATATATTCAATAGAAGGTTGCAAGAATAAACAACTTCATCAAAGAAAGAAAGAAAGAAAGAAAGAAAGAAATACCTGGAGGTGGCGCTGCAGCAGAGAAGAGCATGACCCGGAAGGAAAACAGAGAAGTCAACCAGCTTCAAACCGTCTATGCTTCAAACATCATGGCAGCGCCCTGCACCGTGTCATGCAGGTTGTAGACAGTCTGTTTTTTATTTAACCGCAGTTTATCCGGACAGATGATGATGAGTTTGTTTTGACCCGGTCGGTGAGACATCGTTAGGTTTCGGACTCACTGCACCATGTTGTTGTCGTCGGTGGTTGTTGTCAGAGGGAAGCTCCGGGGGGCTCTGGGGTCTCTGGGCCGCCGGACCCTCTCCTCCAGCGGTCCCACTCCCCCTCCTCCTCCTCCGCCGGGGACCTCCGCTCCTCCCCCGGTCCCGGGCAGCGAGGAGCCGCAGGAGGAGGAGGAGGTGGAGGCGCGGAGCTGGAGGCGCTGGAAGGACCCGGGCGACCGCTCCGTGTTCCTGTTCCCCGGGCAGGGCAGCCAGTTCGTGGGCATGTGCAGGGGGCTGTTGAAGTACCCCAACGTGAAGGAGATGTTCACCGTGGCCCGGAGGATCCTCGGCTACGACCTGCTGGCTCTGTGCCTGGACGGGCCCGAGGAGCAGCTGCTGAAGACGGTGCACTGCCAGCCCGCCGTGTTCGTCACCTCGCTGGCCGCGGTGGAGAGGCTCAACCGGGAGAACCCCAAGGTGAGCCACCGACCGCCTGTCGCATGATATGATATGATGATTAATCGATTAATCCGTAATCAGTGGACAGGAAATGATCAAGAAACTACAATGTTAATGTGTAACTCATTGTCTTGTCTGATGAGACCGGATGACCCCTGGCACTGGCTAATAGCCTACTGTAAAACAGTTCTGTCTATAAAATATTAGAAAAAGGGCAAAACAATAGCATCTCCAGGTATATTCTTGAGTTTTTAAATGTCTTAAATAATAAACAGAAAATCATTCATTCCAAATGCTGTCCACTTTATCAATTTAAATGGCACTAGCAATGAACTGCTCTCAATTTGTCTTTTTTTCTCATCTTCTCTTTCTATTTCTCCTTATTTAACTGTGTTTTTAATGAAATATGTATCTCTTTTATGGTGAGCCGAAGACAATTTTCCACGATGGTGGACAATAAGGTGTTATTGTATTGTATTGTATTGTAAATAAACAGTTACAATAATTACCAATTAATTTTCTGTCCACCAATGAATCGACTAATCATCATAGGGCGTACATTATAATATTGTGGTCAATATTTTCACTTTTTGCTATGTTGAACGTTGGCTTATCAAATTATAACAGGATATTGTACAATAGTAACATAATACTCAAAAAATACTTAATTGCAAATAAAACATTATGTAAAAGGACATAAGGATCAGGAGCAAAATGTATAAGTCCCAAAAGTTGAAAGAAGATGAATGTAGAATGACAATCTATGAAATTAGAAAGTATTTTATCTTTAAATGTCTTGTTATGTCTGATAAACTGATTAAACATTCAATTTATACTGATACAAAGAAGAATGTTGGAATCTGATAAAATGATAATATATTTTCTGTCATTAGGTCATTAAGATATGAATTGTGTCTGCATTAACCCATTATATTATTATAATACTGAGGTGTTATATTCTTTATCTCTTCACATCTGTCCTCAGGCCGTTGAGTCGTGTGTTGCTGCTGCAGGTTTCAGTGTTGGAGAATTTGCTGCTCTGGTTTTTTCTGGTGCCATGAACTTCGCTGAAGGTAAATAAACATGCAGGACATACTGATGGAGCTCAGTGAAAACCTCACTGCCCCATTAACCCCAGATGTGTCGTCTTTTTATCCAGCTCTGTACGTGGTGAAAGTGCGAGCCGAGGCCATGCAGAAGGCGTCGGAGCTCCTTCCCAGTGGGATGCTGTCGGTCGTCGGCCGACCTCAGGCTCAGTATAAATACGCCTGTTTGCAAGCGAAGGAGCACTGTAGGAGTCTGAAGGTCGAGGATCCTGTTTGCTCTGTGGCCAACTACCTGTTCCCTGACGGCAGAGTCATCGCAGGACACCAACAGGTGGGACACATCTGTTTCATCAGAGCTGTGTTGTATATTTACCCAATATAGTTTTTTTTTTTTTTTTTTTTTTTCAGCTGTTTAGGTCATATCCTGCTCCAGAGCCAGATGTTTGTTCATGGTTCATAGTTTATATCAAAACAGATAAAACTTTACTGATACCCAAAGGAAAAATCCACAACAAAATAAAAATAGCTGATATATCATGATGATCACCATTATTATGTTAGAAATGTTCCATTAATCTCAATTATAAATACCAGTAACTGTATTGAAAATCTCTGAAAGCATCAAATTCTCTTTTAAAGCTGGAACCAGGAAATGTTTGGCAATTTGTTTTTATGCAAACTATGTTGGGATAATATTGATCTATCAAATAGTTGCCAGTTGATGTTGCTGTTAATCATAGTTGTGTCGTCCTCGCAGGCTCTGGATTTCCTCCAGCAGAACTCCAGACGTCTGGGCTTCATGAGGACCAAACGTCTCCCGGTCAGCGGAGCTTTTCACACGGAGCTGATGGCGTCGGCCACCGAACCTCTGAGGGAGGTGCTCAGGAAGGTGGAGGTCAGTCATGGTGTTTTCTACTGTAGCCAACAGCCATTATGTTAATTATTATGTATTGTTTTGCATTAAAGGGATAGTTCAACATTTTTGGCAGATTTGCCTATTGCCATAATCCCTATAGTCATAGCAGTAGCTAGGTTCATTACCTTTAATTATGTTGTTTTGAGATCCACAGGGCAGAGACACAATGGAGGTGAACGGTACTGGTCCAATGTCCCTCATCAAACTTATCAAATACACAATCCAACTCCAAACACTCCAAAACGCTCTCGTGGACAAGTTGTGACCTGCACATTCACCACGCTATGAAATAATCATGTAACATTACGAAACAGAGTTGTTTTCAATTTATATGTATAATGTTACATAATTATACACGATTATTTCATAGCGTGGTGAATTTGCAGGTCACAACTTGTCCACCAGAGCGTTTTGGAGTTGGAGTTTGGATTGTGTATTTGATGAGTTTGATGAGGGACATTGGACCTCCACCATTCACCTTCACCTTTGCTGAGCAGCTCACATCTCTGCCCCGCTGATCTCAAAACAAACATGCACCAATAATTAAAGATAATCAACCTACTCCTGCTATGACTATAGGGATTATGGCAATAGGCGAATTTGCCAAAAATGTTGAACCATCCCTTTAATCACACGACTCCTCCTGCAGGTGAGGCGTCCCGAGATCAACGTGTACTCCAACGTGGACGGCAAGCGCTACATGAACGAGAGCCACGTGCGCCGGCAGCTGGTGAAGCAGCTGGTGTCGCCGGTGAAGTGGGAGCAAACGCTGCATGAGATCTACGAGCGGACGCAGGGCGAGCGCTTCCCTCACACCTACGAGGTCGGCCCGGGGAAGCAGCTGGGCGCCACGCTGCAGATGTGCAACAGGAAGGCCTACAAAACGTACACGCAGGTGCCTGTCACCACTTACGAAGACTGATAATGCAGAGGTGTGGACTATTAAGACCGGCTAGACCTTGCAAGCTCCTGTGGTTGCTTCCTTGGGTCTTGTTTGTGTGTGTGTAATTAAATAAATTTGTCTTTTTTTTTTTTTTAATTATTATTATTAACGAGACAGAAACAATTTGTCATTATGAATTTTATTTGCATCACGTGAAAAGCAGTTTCAAGTCTGCAACAGAAAGTCCAGCTCCCTTCATTTTCCATTAAAACCAGGCTATATATCATCTGTTTAAAAAAAAAAAAAAAAAAAAAATTCTGTGTTGGCCTCTTAAACCAGTAAGAAACAAATCAGGATATAAAAGACTGCAGGCCAGCAACAGTCCAGTCAGTCATGGTGACATGCTTTTTGACAACTGTGAACCAACACGTCACTGCTACAATACGCTGGCCAACTGCTTACAACTCATTTAAACTATATCCACACGGCCCTGTTCAGTTTAAGTTTTACTTAATATTATTTTTTTGTCGCCTGCCCAATAAGTTGTTCACAGTCTTTTAAGTGTCAGCCTCAATACCGCTCATTAAAATAGTATCAAAAAGAGAAGTCAAAGTAAACAGCAGGAACAAATCAGTTAGCAGTAATTGATAATTGTCACTCGTTTGCAAATGTTTTTTTGTTTTTTTTTCCTTTTTTCTTTTTTCTGTCAAACGTATAATGGCCCTAAAGGACCTGCTGCTCACGGCGCCTCAGGCTTTCCACTCCATCCACAGCGCTCCGAACACGGCCACTGCAGCCACCAGTGCCACAGTCACCGCGGCTCCTCTGGTCCAGCCAGCGCAGGTCATCGGTTTGTAACTGGACACCTGGAAAATGATTGAATTGAATTGAATTCCGAACATGTAAGCAAAAATAAGGTACAGGTTTGTTTGTAAAAAAACATTAGCAAGTTATAGAACAAAAATTGAAAACAAAAACCTAGAAAACAAAAGCATAATCATTACATTCCTCATACATATTCGAAAATGAGTGAGAATAAGAAATGCTTATTTTATCTCATCCCTTCTCCATAAATAATAAATAAGTCATTTATTCAGCTTCCTTATTATCGTATGTTGCATTGGTTACAACAGAAGAAAACGAAAAACAGAAAAATTAAGTGTAGTGGGGTCAAACTTGATGTGCATTTGTGTCTCAGTGCTGAGCAATGGGGCATTTTACACCCTGTCTGGTTGTAGATGAGCGTTTTGGATCCCTTCACAAGCAGGAACAGGGTGCATTTCTTAATTTTAAACCAATTTGGAGCGACAGAATTTCAGCTTATACCGTGACTTAATTTGGTTTAAAAGTTAAACCTCATTGGTGCAGCCTTAGCTAAAGAAATGACTAAAGAGTGTTTATCTGCTCTACTATAACCCACTAATAATAGCATGTCAGTTAGTAGCAAACACTTTACATCCAAACTAAGACTGAGTATGGGCATTTTTATAGGAGATGCTAATAAGAATAAGAAAAACTTCATATGGTCAATTGAAAGAAAAAAGTAATCATATAAAGAATATACATATGGTCAATTGAAAAACAAGTGTTACCCAGGCTGTCCAGGCCTCAGCTCTGAAGACCCCCTGCCCAGGCCCAGTGTTCACCATCCAGGCCTTCACAGCAGCACAGAGACCCTGGAAGCTCCACATCTGGCTGTGGATATCACTGCAACGGGACGAGACAAGCATGTTACAGCCGGTCAGATGAGTGAAACAACATGGAGAAGAAAAAAGGCTCAGTCAGACTTCTCACCGATAGATGGTCCTGGTCAGCGCCTGAGTCGGCCTCAGCATGTGCAGAGGAGTTGGAAGCCAGTTTGGCCCTCGGCCGGTCCACTCCCGGTCCAGCTGGTCTCCAATCGCGGCCAGTTGGCGAGCAACAGCACGTGCACTCCTGTCACTGACCCTGCAGCGGGAGATTTTTTTACTCAGTGTTTGTTTTATTTAGTTAAACTGATCCCACACAGTCTGTTGCGTGAGGGTCATTCTGTCTGAACTGTGTGGTGTTGTTGTTATTACGTAACAGTCAAGGGCCTTTATTTGTTGTACCTGAGGTTCACGTCGAACATGATGGCCCCTGCTGCGTCCACCTCGCCAGGTCCAGCCTGGAGGGAGACGACACGACTCGGCTGTCTTGTTTGCTCCACCATCTTTGTTTTCTGGGACACCAACAACCAGCAAATATGCAAATTAGTCATCATGGTACATGCACTATATAAAACCAGGGGCTTCATTAGCCATGCAGGGTAGATAATGGAGCAGTGGTTTGACAGTATCTATCTGTCTGTGTGTGTGTGTGTGTGTGTGTTATCCCTGCTTGACTCCCAACGGTCATAAACAGGCTGTGTAAATAGAGGGTCAGGTTACCAGGATAGGTGGTGGCCTTGTTACTGGGGAGAGACGCCAGGTAGATAAAACAGGCTCTCCTTGGTTTGACTAGATGACATCACCTGTTGGATTTAGTCCAACGGTTGTAGGCCGCGTACTACTACTTACTCCAACAAAAGTGAGTGTGTTGTAGTAGCTAAGTACTAGGCTAACAAATGTGGGTGAGGTTAAGGATGACTTTATTACACTACTGCACATCTGATCTACTTTTCTCTTTATCCACGTATGACTTTTTATTCTCTGTTTACACTCAGGCCTTCATGTGTTTGTTGTAGCCTCCTACGTGCACCTGTCCGGGAGCCAGTTTCTGTTGTGCTGCTGCAATCATGTGCCTGAATGCAAATGCCTCAATTTCCATAACTCAAATCAACCAAACTGCCTTTTTTACCCTTGCCAAGAAGTTAAAAAAAACATAATTTGTTCCACAGAATGTCTCTATATGTGTTTAATGTTTGTATATTTATACATCATGATGCATAATAATGGAAAACTTTTCTTTTTAAACCAATTAAAAGACAAATATATGAAAATATAGACATACATTTGTGAATTTTAATAATATGATCACACACAAGGCAGAAAAATAATCCTCAGGACAGTTCTTGAGTGTAATTCGTGTAATAGTCTGTAGTAGTTTGGCCTATTGTCATAACAAAGAGATGAAATCATCCCTTTCACCCAAAGCAAACAAAGGTCGTTTTGAAGATCACACAAACTTGGTAACACTTTAAATCCACATAGGTTGATTAATTTGAAAATAATAAACTATGTTTTATTATTAACTTAATCAATCATATTGTATTATGTTATAATAATATCGTGTTATATACTAATAGGATATGAACGTCCTACCGCCCAGACAGTCAACAGGTGCATAGACAATAAAAAGAGAGTAAAACCTACCTTTTGTGTAGATTAAAATGGACGCCGCCCTGTAATAAATACATATATACATTATGATTATAGTATTTTGAAAATTATATAAATGAAGTAAAGAAATCATCGTAAGGTGTTTTCCTGTACTTACAGCAGCGTCCTTTAATCTTGTTGCTCTCAGGTAACTGCCACAAATATGATTGGCCACGCCTTTTACCTGCTGCTGCCGACAGTGGCCACTAGGAGGTGACAGTAGTTCTGCTTTAGAAAATTGATTTTTGGCTTATCGTTTCTGGATAAACAAAAAGTTTTCCTTCTTTCTTTGTCTTCTGGGGGGCATAAAACCTTACATCACTTCTGATATAAGGTTTTATGCATTTCAAACCAACAATGTGCAACATTGCAAGACAAATTGCAAGAACAAATTGCAAGAAATTATGTGTTATTAAGTGATTTGAGTGTTTTGCCAAATATGCATGCACGTTTTGTTTCTGTGTGCTTGTTTTATGATACAAAGTTGATGTAAAAATTTCTTTTGGTTTATAGTTTGCTCATACATTTACATAATTGAGAATAAGGTCCCCAAAAAATCCTATAATGAATGCACTTTATATTTATACTGGATTTTATACTTGACTTTATACTTTTTCATATGGCTGCTAATTGTGACTGATTGATTTATTATGTAAACTTTGTATGTAAATGATTAAATGGGTTACTGCCATAGGGTTACTGCAGATGTTATGAAATGTTTTCTTTCTTTCTTTCTTTCTTTCTTTCTTTCTTTCTTTCTTTCTTTCTTTCTTTCTTTCTTTCTTTCTATAAATGCGTTTTTATGCAAGCCAAAGACCAATTTCTTCCTTTGCATGCACTTGTGCAAATGTCAGTGACTGTCCGACACCGACCCCTGCTGGTCCACTGTGGTAATTAACCCTTGCGATGACGTCACCGCGTCCTCCGTTGCTAGGTAATTTCCCCGGAAAAGCCAACCTCACAGCGGTATCGTTTAATGTTTCTGATACATTTTAATATGTTTTCTACGTACATTCTAACTGTATTCACATTATGTGGTTATTATATATCTAGATACATGTAATTAATAACAAAGACTTTTATTGTGAAGAGCAGTTTTGGCCGCCGTGGGCTTGTCGTCACTGTCCAGCTTCACGACGCCTCCTGAAGATCAATAAATGTAGCTTGTTAGCAATAAGGTAAGGGATGCTAACATGGGAGAAACGGTGTGATAAGTTAACGGTGATGCTAACAAACCTAGCCCCGCCGCTGCTGCGCTCGGCTCGGCTCGGCTCGGCTGTGTGAGCTCAGCTAAACGACAAGTCTGGTGAGATTGCATCAGTGACTGGGTGATGTCCGCCGCCCAGCCTCTGCAGCAGCAGCAGCATCAGCCCGGGGAGCATCCAGCAGCAGCCTGCTAACAACTCAGCCCAGCCCGGCTAGCTGATGCTGATGACTGGCTGTTTTCCTGACATTGATTTGCAGGTGGGTGACTTGGTATAATATAGCCTACCAAAAATGCTCCTGTGCACAGAAACCACCCATGCATTGTATTGCCATTGTTATTATTATTCCCCTCCCCTGCAGTTTTCTATCCGTAGTGCTGTCAAGCTTGTTTTATCTGCTTGTACCTGTTGTATTTGTGCTCCACCCTAGTGGGAGGCACCATGGCCGGTAAGGTGAAGTGGGTGACAGATATTGAAAAATCAGTGCTCATCAACAACTTTGAGAAAAGGGAATGGATCCAAGTCACAGAAAACGAGGACTGGAATTTCTACTGGTAGGTTTTTCCATGCACATGCACATTACACCTTGGACACTAGTTCATGCAAGCATCATGTACATGTGCATCTTATATCAGTGTAATGTAGTAAGTGATGACTGAAATATTCAGTTTCATCATTAAAGTTCTGCATAAAGGTGCTGGATGCATTCAAAATCATTTTAAAAATCACAAAAAATAAGCATCAAAATGAAAAGACCTTGTTCTTTAGCAAAGTTGCCCTTATTATACATTATTAACATCTTATACTGTACTAGTTGATGCTAGATGAGAGAATACCAGTTAATCCTACTACTACTATAGTATGTTATTAGGCCATTTAATCCAATAGTTCCCAAACAAGAATTCAGGCCACTCCCAAAGGGTCACAAGTTAAATCTGACAGAAAAAGAGAAGCGATAGGGAGGGGGAGGAGAAGAAATAACATTTGGTTTGCTCCACATGTGCTTTCATTTTTCTACCCTTTCCTGTATCTTATCTTTTTTTGGTCTCACAGCTCATAACACATCTGAAATGTGACAAGGGGCTTTGGCACATTGCTGCTTTTTCTGTATGAAGGCAGCGATCAGAAAGGTCACAGGCCATTGGTTAAATCTTCTTTACCTTTTCTGTCAAATATGAATTAGAAAAGTGCCTTGCAACAACTGCAGTGATGTGGTGGAGTTTTCCCACTGAAATGCAGTGAAGGAGAAGTATAAAGTAACTATTTTAGTGAATAGAGTACTTCAGTCAGAGTATTGATCTAACTTCCCACCACTGTTAAAATAGTGCACAATGATCCTGTCCATTTAATGCAGGATGAGCATCCAGACCATCAGGAACGTGTTCAGTGTGGACACTGGCTACCGCCTGTCCGATGAACAGATGGTTAACCACTTCCCCAACCACTACGAGCTGACCAGGAAGGACCTGATGATCAAGAACATCAAACGCTACCGCAAGGAGCTGGAGAAGGAAAGCAGCCCGCTGGCAGAGAAGGATGAGAACGGCAAATACATTTTTCTAGGTATCTGTTTGGGAGGGATGAGTTTAGAAATGCTTCTTCATCTTCATCTGCCTTTCTTTTCGTTTTCATCACAGACACATGTGACTAACTTTGTTGTTTTACTTTTAGATTTTGTCCCCGTGACGTTCATGCTGCCGGCCGATTATAATTTATTCGTGGAGGAGTTTCGTAAGAATCCGTCCAGCACCTGGATCATGAAACCCTGTGGTAAGGCCCAGGGTAAAGGCATCTTCCTCATCAACAAACTGTCCCAGATCAAAAAGTGGTCCAGAGACAGCCGCACGTCCACGTGAGTTCACCGCAGCCTCTGACACCTGACTGCGTGGTTGCACTGTCGGTTTATTTTATTTATTTCCTCTTTTTCATTTCTGTTTCTTAAAACAAGCCGAAAGACACCTGTTGTCTCTCTGTTCTCTTCTTATGTAGTCCCATCTTGATAGTCCCACTTCTCAATACATGAACTGATATGAGCAGAAAGCTAAATATTAAAAAGTTATATGCACACAAAACCTGTATAATCTTCTCTTAAAGTATCTAGTCTCCATCTCAGACTGATGTTTGGTTTGTTGCCTCTCCCCCCCAGGTTTGTAGCAGCCTCTAGTGGTAAGGAAGCATATGTCATCTCCCTGTACATTGACAATCCTCTGCTGATAGGAGGGAAGAAGTTTGACCTGCGTCTTTACGTCTTGGTGACGACCTATCGACCTCTGAAGTGCTACATGTAAGCCCTGATTCAACTCATGTCTGCACGTATCTCAGCTATTACCAAAAACTTGTCTCCAATTATTCACTAGGAGGAAGATTTTGCTAATTAATTAGTGACAGTAGTGTTATGGGGTTAGGTTTGATGATACTGAAGTTGTGTCATTGAGCTCTCTCTCTGGTGTTCGACTCTCAGGTACAAGCTGGGCTTTTGCCGGTTCTGCACAGTCAAGTACACACCCAGTACCAGTGAACTGGACAACATGTTTGTTCATCTCACTAATGTGGCCATCCAAAAACATGGGGTAAGTCCGTATTGTTGTATTTTAATATAATGTTGTGAATCAGTGTTTAGTGGCAGTAAATTGGTTGTATTTGATGTTAAAGGGCCATTCCACCAGATGCATCAATATGTGGAATTGGTCGTCAAAATGTGAGGCTAAATATTCAGTTTCACTAAATACACATAATGTAATTTGTGCTGATCCAAAGACTCACTGATGCATTTCAGGTAACTTTTAATGTTTCTGTTTAAAGGGATAGTTCAACATTTTGGCAAATTGGCCCATTGCCATAATCCCTATAGTTTTAGGGGTAGGTTTGTTACCTTTAATTGGCAGTGTAAGCAATTTTTAGAACGGCGGAGCAGAGCCGTGAGCTGCTCAGAGTTATGCTACGGAGGCTAAAGGGATTTCTTGGTTTCCTTCATCAAACTCATCAAATACACAATCCAACAACTCCAAAACGCTCTCGTGGACAAGCTGTGACCTGCACATTCACCACACTGTGAGATAATAACAGTTTAATTGTCAGCTTGCACCGACAATTAAAGGTAACAAAACTACTGCTATGACTATAGGGATTATGGCAATGGGCCAATTTGCCAAAATGTTGAACTATCCCTTTAAAAGTTAATACAAAAAAACAAACAACAACTCCAATACCTAGTTAGAGTGTGTGCCTTTAACGCAGGATGACTACAACCACGTTCATGGAGGCAAGTGGACGGTCAGTAACCTCCGTTTGTACCTAGAGAGCACCAGAGGAAAGGAGGTGACCAGTCGACTGTTTGACCAGATCCACTGGATCGTGGTGCAGTCCCTGAAAGCTGTGGCTGTGAGTAGACATGAAGTCACTGTTGCACCTGTCACCAACATTAATTTGTCTCTTTATGTCTCCCATCCTGTCATGAACAACAAGTTTATTGTGAATATGTTCAATGTTAGTTAGTCGTGTGTAAAACATCAGCTTGAAACAGTGTCATTCTTCTTTTTTTTCTGCATAATTTATTCTTGTGTATTTTTTACCTTGCTCATTCATACAAGCCTACTTTTACTTGTTTTTCATGACCACCCACACTGTGCAATATCTCTGACCAAACAACATAGTATATAGTTTTTTCTCTATTTAATTGATTATATTTTTATAGTATGGGGCGTTTAAAGACTACACAGCTGTAAAACAACCTCAGCGTGTTGTGGTTGTTGATGTTGATGCTCTTTTGTTTTTAGAACAACACTCCACTCAACTTAAATGTGCACTTCCCTTTTCCACTTAGCGATCTGCTCTACTTCCCCTCTTGAGGCCTCGACGCACCGGCTGCTGGGTGCTAATAGTTATGTCCACTGGAATATTTTTTTTTATTTCTTAACTGTGCTATTTGCGAACATCCTTCCCAGCTCAATCACTCTGTGATACATTAAAAAGTTCCCAATGTTATCACGATGAACTAATCGGTTGACTCCTCTTCCTTATGTCTCCCAGCCCGTGATGAACAACGACAAGCATTGTTTTGAGTGTTACGGGTATGACATCATTATTGATGACAAGCTGAAGCCGTGGCTTATTGAGGTGAGTGATGTGATTTAACGGGAAAATAGTGTTTTACTGACGAAAATTACAACCAAGATGTGTTAATAAACATGTTTTTCTTCGGCCTACTCCCTGAGGACAGCTGTGAGGTGTTCAACCAAGCCGTGACACACGTTACATGCCTGTGCAGTGACTCCACGCACTTTTCCTTTGATTGTTGAGCAACTTTTAAATGCCCCTGAGGTCGATCTTTTACGTGTGCATATTTGGACTTGAGCCTTTCTGTGTTCAAATGTGTGCTAAAGGCGTTTTGTTAACTCATTCACTGAAACTGAGTCACACAGGCTGAAACACGCTTTTTCTTTACCTTAAAATAGGACGCCTGCCTTTGTTACTGTTGTATTTGCAATCTGAATATTGTTCTTTTTATGCAGCTGTCATCCTTTGCTGTGCTCCTTTTTGACAGCCCAACAGTGAATTGCTGGGTTTCCAGGCTAGGTCTCAACTATTTCTGTTCCCAGACACCAATCTGATCTATTTTGGTTGGTCGGTTGTAGGACATCAATGCTCCTCGGTGACAGAGCAATAAAACCTGTGCCACAAACCTTTTTATTCATTATTCATCGGTTCCTACTTTTGTTTCGTTTTGCTCTGACCTCACATCATCAGTTATGAAAGTATGTATGAGCGTATCCATAAAAGGTAATGCCTGACAATAGAAGTCTTTGTTTAATTATTTAAGGGTGTGTTTGTGATAGCTCAGTAATTGCTTCATCTCTCTTTGAGCACCCATGTACGTTTTCCGGTGTGTATCTGCTGTTGTTCTTTGAACGTGTGTTTATGGCCACAGCTGTTAAAGCACATTAGCAGCTACATTTCCTGCCTAGTGAGAGCTTCTGTTGGGGGCGGGGGGGAGGAAATTAAACAATGTACTCAAGCCTATTCGAATCCCACAGTACTTTTTTTTAATGTCTGCCCAGTTTCTGTGAAACTAATCACTCATTGTTCTAAATTCCTTCTTTTTCTTATGTAAATGTTAAGTTCTGTATCTCTGTGCTCCTCAGGTCAATGCCTCCCCCTCTCTGACATCCAGCACGGCCAACGACCGCATCCTGAAGTACAACCTTATCAACGACACGCTCAACATCGTCACACCCAATGGGGACATCCCAGACTGCCGCTGGAATCGCAGCCCGCCCCGAGAGGCCCTGGGCAACTACCAAGTTCTGTGAGTGGATCCACCGGACGTCTCACACACACACACACACACACACACACACACTTTTCTTGGTGCCAAGAAAGCTTGGAGCTAAAAATAACTCCGAAAAGTGACAGTTTTGCCAGTCACGGTGACTGAGCTCTGGGTGTCATGTATCCATGGTGATCCTCACTCCCTTCGATAGCTCAGTTGGTAGAGCGGAGGACTGTAGAGGAAATGACAGACATCCTTAGGTCGCTGGTTCAAATCCGGCTCGAAGGAGTGACTTTTGAAGTGTGTCTGCTGCAGACGGCCTGTGGCTGTACAGGTGTGTGCTGAACTGTAACTCATTAACCAGGACAGAGACGGCTGACCGACATGGGTCACTGGGTTTCCTTTAAAGGGAAACTACGCAAGTCTGGTTGCTTTTCCTCTGTTTTGCCAAACCTCCGCCTGGCCATGTGCATTTGTTTACAATGAAGCCGGCAAAAAAACAATCCACGTAGCGATGGATAACGTTATATAACATACTACATGTTTCTGTAGTCTTAACAAAAGATTGCCAGTTGCGGAGTTTGTGTCGCAGTGCGCGGAGACAAGAGCTGGGACACTGGCGAAAAGATACTACACTTCAGCCATGAGACGCCAGGTGCAAGGCAGAGAGCCTCTCTCGTAACTAGTTACAAGTCATGTAGTTGACTATCACAATTACTATGGAGCTTTTTAATTAAGGTAAAGATAACCATGCATAACCATGGGAATAATCAGTGCTCACACTACACCAACAACAACTGTCCAGATGTTGCTGGATAGTGTGAGTTGTATGAGTGGCAGATATGTGCACCTTCGATAGCTCAGTTGGTAGAGCGGAGGACTGTAGTGGACACACCAGGCATCCTTAGGTCGCTGGTTCAAATCCGGCTCGAAGGAGTGACTTTTAAGTGTAGAAACCCTCTAAAAAATAGACTTTCATGGTTTGTGAAGCCTCTTAACTAGGGGCAGTGGGTCTGGGTGAACTGATCATATAGGCAGGTCTAACCCTAAGTCCAGGTGTAAACACAGTAAGGCTTCTTTCATATCCGATCACTTGTTGCAGATCTGTTGCGGCCACATTTGAAGAAGCTACTCACTACCCTGGCTTCTTCCCTTCACGTTTTTGTGTTTTTGTTTTGTAAGACCTGGTATTTTAAAGCCAGGGGTGAGCTGACCACCAATGGGATCAGATTTCTACAATATGAGTTTGTTTTTCTCAACAAAAATAGATTGTAATACATTAATCACATATAAATTTGGCTGCTTGTCCAAATCTGACATGAAGGAGAGTTAACGTAGCTGTGTGGCTCCAGAGAGAGCACTAAGCCTCCGCCATTGTGGTCAGCAACCTTCGATAGCTCAGTTGGTAGAGCGGAGGACTGTAGTGGACAAACCAGGCATCCTTAGGTCGCTGGTTCAAATCCGGCTCGAAGGAGGGACTTTTAAATGTGGAAACCCCCCCAAAAAACTAGACTCTCAGGGTTTGTGAAGCCTCCTAACTAGGACCAGTGTGTGAGCTGATCATATGTGGACAGCTCTAAGTGTAAACGCAGAAAGGACGTTTCAGATCTGATCACTTTTTGCAGATATGTTGGCGGCATTTGAAGAAGCTACAACTTTTTCCCGTCAGGTTTTCCCCTTTTGAACCAAAAATATTTCACAACTTCAAATGGATAAAACTTTATTTCATTGTAAGGGGTGAGCTGACCACCAATGAGATCAGACAAAAATAGATTGTAATACATTAATCACATATAAATTTTGCAGCTTGTCCAAATCTGACATGAAGGAGAGTTGGCTTACCCACCTGTAACCAGGTAATTACAGTGTTGTTGCAACCTTCGATAGCTCAGTTGGTAGAGCGGAGGACTGTAGTGGACAAACCAGGCATCCTTAGGTCGCTGGTTCAAATCCGGCTCGAAGGAGTGACTTTTAAATGTGTAAACCCCCCAAAAAAACTAGTTTGTAAAGCCTCTTAACTAGGACCAGTGTGTGAGCTTCTCATATGTGGACAGCTCTAAGTCCAGGTGTAAACACAGTAAGGACACATACAGGCTGCGTTGGTCACTTGCAGATATGTTGTGGCAGCATTTGAAGAAGCCTCTACTCACTATCCCGACTTTTTCCCGTCAGGTTTTCCCCTTATGAACCAAAAATATTTTACGATCAATGGGATCACTGAAGACACATGTTCATGCCAGATTATAACATGACAACAGATGCTGATTGAAATCTGGAAAATACAATATGAGTTTATTCTTCAAAACAAAAATAGATGTAAGCGTGACCCACCTGTAACCAGGTAATTACAGTGTTATTGCAACCTTCGATAGCTCAGTTGGTAGAGCGGAGGACTGTAGAGGACAAACCAGGTATCCTTAGGTCGCTGGTTCAAATCCGGCTCGAAGGAGTGACTTTTAAATGTGGAATCCCCCCCAAAAACCTAGTTTGTGAAGCCTCTAAACTAGGGCCAGTGTGTGAGCTGCTCATACTTGGACAGCTGTAAGTCCAAGTGTAAACACAGCAAGTTTCAGAGTTTCAGATCTGATCCCTTGTTGCAAATATGTTGTGGCGGCATTTGAAGAAGCTACTACTTTTTCCCGTCACATTTTCCTTATTTCCTTGGCCACTTGTCTAAATCGTGACATGAAGGAGAGTTGGTTTAGCAGTGTGGCTCCAGAGAGAGCACTGTACAACCACTATTGTGGTCCACATGGGTGTGAGTGTGACCCACCTGTAAACAGGTAATTACAGTGATGTTGCAACCTTCGATAGCTCAGTTGGTAGAGCGGAGGACTGTAGTGGACAAACCAGGCATCCTTAGGTCGCTGGTTCAAATCCGGCTCGAAGGAGTGACTTTTAAATGTAGAAGCCCCCCAAAAACCTATACTCTCAGGGTTTATGAAGCCTCTTAACTAGGACCAGTGTGTGGGCTGCTCATATGTGGACAGCTCTAAGTCCAGGTGTAAACACAGGAAGGCCGTTTCAGATCTGATCACTTTTTGCAGATATGTTGGCGGCATTTGAAGAAGCTACAACTTTTTCCCGTCAGGTTTTCCCCTTTTGAACCAAAAATATTTCACAACTTCAAATGGATAAAACTTTATTTCATTGTAAGGGGTGAGCTGACCACCAATGGGATCAGACAAAAATAGATTGTAATACATTAATCACATATAAATTTTGCAGCTTGTCCAAATCTGACATGAAGGAGAGTTGGCTTACCCACCTGTAACCAGGTAATTACAGTGTTGTTGCAACCTTCGATAGCTCAGTTGGTAGAGCGGAGGACTGTAGTGGACACATCAGGCATCCTTAGGTCGCTGGTTCAAATCCGGCTCGAAGGAGTGACTTTTAAATGTGTAAACCCCCCAAAAAAACTAGTTTGTAAAGCCTCTTAACTAGGACCAGTGTGTGGGCTTCTCATATGTGGACAGCTCTAAGTCCAGGTGTAAACACAGTAAGGACACATACAGGCTGCGTTGGTCACTTGCAGATATGTTGTGGCAGCATTTGAAGAAGCCTCTACTCACTATCCCGACTTTTTCCCGTCAGGTTTTCCCCTTATGAACCAAAAATATTTTACGATCAATGGGATCACTGAAGACACATGTTTATGCCAGATTATAACATGACAACAGATGCTGATTGAAATCTGGAAAATACAATATGAGTTTATTCTTCAAAACAAAAATAGATGTAAGTGTGACCCACCTGTAACCAGGTAATTACAGTGTCATTGCAACCTTCGATAGCTCAGTTGGTAGAGCGGAGGACTGTAGTGGACAAACCAGGCATCCTTAGGTCGCTGGTTCAAATCTGGCTCGAAGGAGTGACTTTTAAGTGTAGAAACCCTCTAAAAAATAGACTAGTTTGTGAAGCCTCTAAACTAGGGCCAGTGTGGTGAGCTGCTCATATAGGACAGGTCTGTAAGTCCAAGTGTAAACACAGTAAGTTTCGTTTCAGATCTGATCCCTTGTTGCAAATCTGTTGTCGCCACATTTGAAGAAGCTACTACTTTTTCCCGTCACATTTTCCTTATTTCCTTGGCCACTTGTCTAAATCGTGACATGAAGGAGAGTTGGCTTAGCTGTGTGGCTCCAGAGAGAGCACTGTACAACCACTATTGTGGTCAACATGGGTGTGAGTGTGACCCACCTGTAACCAGGTAATTACAGTGATGTTGCAACCTTCGATAGCTCAGTTGGTAGAGCGGAGGACTGTAGTGGACACACCAGGCATCCTTAGGTCGCTGGTTCAAATCCGGCTCGAAGGAGTGACTTTTAATGTAGAAGCCCCCAAAAACTAGACTCTCAAGTTTGTGAAGCCTCTTAACTAGGACCAGTGTGAGCTGATCATACGTGGACAGCTCTAAGTGTAACGCAGAAGGACGTTTCAGATCTGATCACTTTTTGCAGATATGTGGTCATTTGAAGGAGCTACAGCTTTTTCCCGTCAGGTTTTCCCCTTTTGAACCAAAAATATTTCACAACTTCAAATGGATAAAACTTTATTTCATTGTAAGGGGTGAGCTGACCACCAATGGGATCAGACAAAAATAGATTGTAATACATTAATCACATATACATTTTGCAGCTTGTCCAAATCTGACATGAAGGAGAGTTGGCTTACCCACCTGTAACCAGGTAATTACAGTGTTGTTGCAACCTTCGATAGCTCAGTTGGTAGAGCGGAGGACTGTAGTGGACAAACCAGGTATCCTTAGGTCGCTGGTTCAAATCCGGCTCGAAGGAGTGACTTTTAAATGTGGAAACCCCCCAAAAACCTAGTTTGTGAAGCCTCTTAACCAGGGCCAGTGTGTGAGCTGCTCATATGTGGACAGCTGTAAGTCCAAGTGTAAACACAGCAAGTTTCAGAGTTTCAAATCTGATCCCTTGTTGCAAATATGTTGTGGCGGCATTTGAAGAAGCTACTACTTTTTCCCGTCACATTTTCCTTATTTCCTTGGCCGCTTGTCTAAATCTGACATGAAGGAGAGTTGGCTTAGCTGTGTGGCTCCAGAGAGAGCACTGTGCAACCACTATTGTGGTCAACATGGGTGTGAGTGTGACCCACCTGTAACCAGGTAATTACAGTGATGTTGCAACCTTCGATAGCTCAGTTGGTAGAGCGGAGTACTGTAGAGGACACACCAGGCATCCTTAGGTCGCTGGTTCAAATCCGGCTCGAAGGAGGGACTTTTAAATGTAGAAGCCCCCCAAAAAACTATACTCTCAGGGTTTATGAAGCCTCTTAACTAGGACCAGTGTGTGGGCTGCTCATATGTGGACAGCTCTAAGTCCAGGTGTAAACACAGAAAGGCCGTTTCAGATCTGATCACTTTTTGCAGATATGTTGGCGGCATTTGAAGAAGCTTCTACTCACTATCCTGACTTTTTCCCGTCAGGTTTTCTCCTTATGAACCAAAAATATTTTACGATCAATGGGATCACTGAAGACACATGTTTATGCCAGATTATAACATGACAACAGATGCTGATTGAAATCTGGAAAATACAATATGAGTTTATTCTTCAAAACAAAAATAGATGTAAGTGTGACCCACGTGTAACCAGGTAATTACAGTGTTGTTGCAACCTTCGATAGCTCAGTTGGTAGAGCGGAGGACTGTAGTGGACAAACCAGGCATCCTTAGGTCGCTGGTTCAAATCCGGCTCGAAGGAGTGACTTTTAAATGTGTAAACCCCCCAAAAAAACTAGTTTGTGAAGCCTCTTAACCAGGACCATTGTGTGGGCTGCTCATATGTGGACAGCTCTAAGTCCAGGTGTAAACACAGTAAGGACATACACAGGCTGCGTTTCACATCTGATCACTTGTTGCAGATATGTTGTGGCAGCATTTGAAGAAGCTACTACTTTTTACAGTCACATTTTCCTTATTTTCTTGGCTGCTTGTCCAAATTTGACATGAAGGAGAGTTGGTTTAGCAGTGTGGCTCCAGAGAGAGCACTGTGCCTCCACTATTGTGGTCAACATGGGTGTGACCCACCTGTAACCAGGTAATTACAGTGATGTTGCAACCTTCGATAGCTCAGTTGGTAGAGCGGAGGACTGTAGTGAATACACAAGCTATCCTTAGGTCGCTGGTTCAAATCCGGCTCGAAGGAGTGACTTTTAAATGTGGAATCCCCCCCAAAAACCTAGTTTGTGAAGCCTCTAAACTAGGGCCAGTGTGTGAGCTGCTCATACTTGGACAGCTGTAAGTCCAGGTGTAAACACAGCAAGTTTCAGAGTTTCAGATCTGATCCCTTGTTGCAAATATGTTGTGACGGCATTTGAAGAAGCTACTACTTTTTCCCGTCACATTTTCCTTATTTCCTTGGCCGCTTGTCTAAATCTGACATGAAGGATAGTTGGTTTAGCAGTGTGGCTCCAGAGAGAGCACTGTACAACCACTATTGTGGTCAACATGGGTGTGAGTGTGACCCACCTGTAACCAGGTAATTACCATGTTGTTGCAACCTTCGATAGCTCAGTTGGTAGAGCGGAGGACTGTAGTGGACACACCAGGCATCCTTAGGTCGCTGGTTCAAATCCGGCTCGAAGGAGTGACTTTTAAATGTAGAAGCCCCCCAAAAAACTAGACTCTCAGGGTTTGTGAAGCCTCTTAACTAGGACCAGTGTGTGAGCTGATTATGTGGACAGCTCTAAGACCAGGTGTAAACACAGAAAGGCCGTTTCAGATCTGATCACTTCTTGCAGATATGTTGGCGGCATTTGAAGAAGCTACAACTTTTTCCCATCAGGTTTTCCCCTTTTGAACCAAAAATATTTCACAACTTCAAATGGATAAAACTTTATTTCATTGTAAGGGGTGAGCTGACCACCAATGGGATCAGACAAAAATAGATTGTAATACATTAATCACATATACATTTTGCAGCTTGTCCAAATCTGACATGAAGGAGAGTTGGCTTTCCCACCTGTAACCAGGTAATTACAGTGTCGTTGCAACCTTCGATAGCTCAGTTGGTAGAGCGGAGGACTGTAGTGGACAAACCAGGCATCCTTAGGTCGCTGGTTCAAATCCGGCTCGAAGGAGTGACTTTTAAATGTGTAAACCCCCCAAAAAAACTAGTTTGTAAAGCCTCTTAACTAGGACCAGTGTGTGAGCTTCTCATATGTGGACAGCTCTAAGTCCAGGTGTAAACACAGTAAGGACACATACAGGCTGCGTTGGTCACTTGCAGATATGTTGTGGCAGCATTTGAAGAAGCCTCTACTCACTATCCCGACTTTTTCCCGTCAGGTTTTCCCCTTATGAACCAAAAATATTTTACGATCAATGGGATCACTGAAGACACATGTTTATGCCAGATTATAACATGACAACAGATGCTGATTGAAATCTGGAAAATACAATATGAGTTTATTCTTCAAAACAAAAATAGATGTAAGCGTGACCCACCTGTAACCAGGTAATTACAGTGTCATTGCAACCTTCGATAGCTCAGTTGGTAGAGCGGAGGACTGTAGTGGACAAACCAGGCATCCTTAGGTCGCTGGTTCAAATCCGGCTCGAAGGAGTGACTTTTAAATGTGGAATCCCCCCCAAAAAACTAGTTTGTGAAGCCTCTAAACTAGGACCAGTGTGTGAGCTGCTCATACTTGGACAGCTGTAAGTCCAAGTGTAAACACAGCAAGTTTCAGAGTTTCAGATCTGATCCCTTGTTGCAAATATGTTGTCGCGGCATTTGAAGAAGCTACTACTTTTTCCCGTCACATTTTCCTTATTTCCTTGGCCACTTGTCTAAATCGTGACATGAAGGAGAGTTGGTTTAGCTGTGTGGCTCCAGAGAGAGCACTGTACAACCACTATTGTGGTCCACATGGGTGTGAGTGTGACCCACCTGTAACCAGGTAATTACAGTGATGTTGCAACCTTCGATAGCTCAGTTGGTAGAGCGGAGGACTGTAGTGGACACACCAGGCATCCTTAGGTCGCTGGTTCAAATCCGGCTCGAAGGAGGGACTTTTAAATGTAGAAGCCCCCCAAAAAACTAGACTCTCAAGGTTTGTGAAGCCTCTTAACTAGGACCAGTGTGTGAGCTGATCATACGTGGACAGCTCTAAGTGTAAACGCAGAAAGGACGTTTCAGATCTGATCACTTTTTGCAGATATGTTGGCGGCATTTGAAGGAGCTACAGCTTTTTCCCGTCAGGTTTTCCCCTTTTGAACCAAAAATATTTCACAACTTCAAATGGATAAAACTTTATTTCATTGTAAGGGGTGAGCTGACCACCAATGGGATCAGACAAATATAGATTGTAATACATTAATCACATATAAATTTTGCAGCTTGTCCAAATCTGACATGAAGGAGAGTTGGCTTACCCACCTGGCTGTAACCAGGTAATTACAGTGTTGTTGCAACCTTCGATAGCTCAGTTGGTAGAGCGGAGGACTGTAGTGGACACATCAGGCATCCTTAGGTCGCTGGTTCAAATCCGGCTCGAAGGAGTGACTTTTAAATGTGTAAACCCCCCAAAAAAACTAGTTTGTAAAGCCTCTTAACCAGGACCAGTGTGTGAGCTCCTCATATGTGGACAGCTGTAAGTCCAAGTGTAAACACAGCAAGCACATACACAGGCTGAGTTTCAGACTTGTTGCAGATATGTTGTGGCGGCATTTGAAGAAGCTACTACTTTTTCCTGTCACATTTTCCTTATTTCCTTGGCCGCTTGTCAAAATCTGACATGAAGGAGAGTTGGCTTAGCTGTGTGGCTCCAGAGAGAGCACTGTACAACCACTATTGTGGTCAACATGGGTGTGAGTGTGACCCACCTGTAACCAGGTAATTACAGTGTTGTTGCAACCTTCGATAGCTCAGTTGGTAGAGCGGAGTACTGTAGAGGACACACCAGGCATCCTTAGGTCGCTGGTTCAAAACCGGCTTGAAGGAGTGACTTTTAAAAGTAGAAACCCTCCAAAAAACTATACTCTCAGGGTTTGTGACGTTTGTGAGCTGCTCATATGTGGACAGCTCTAAGTCCAGGTGTAAACACAGTAAGGACATATACAGGCTGTGTTTTAGATCAGATCAATTTTTGCAGATATGTTGGCGGCATTTGAAGAAGCTACAACTCACTACCCTGACTTTTTCCCGTCAGGTTTTCCCCTTTTGAACCAAAAATATTTTACAACTTCAAATGGATAAAACTTTATTTCATTGTAAGACCTGGCATTTTAAAGCCAGAGGTGAGCTGACCGCCAATGGGATCAGATTTCTACAATATGAGTTTATTTTGCTGAAAAAATAGATTGTAATACATTAATCACATATAAATTGGGTCACTTGTCCAAATCTGACATGAAGGAGAGTTGTAACTGGGTTATTGTGTTCCAGATAGAGCACTGTACCTCCACTATTGTGGTCAATATGGGTGTGAGTGTGACCCACCTGTAACCAGGTAATTACAGTGTCATTGCAACCTTCGATAGCTCAGTTGGTAGAGCGGAGGACTGTAGTGGACACACCAGGCATCCTTAGGTCGCTGGTTCAAATCCGGCTCGAAGGAGTGACTTTTAAATGTGGAAACCCCCCCAAAAAACTAGTTTGTGAAGCCTCTTAAGGACCAGTGTGTGAGCTGCTCATATGTGGACAGCTATAAATCCAAGTGTAAACACAGCAAGTTTCAGAGTTTCAGATCTGATCCCTTGTTGCAGATATGTTGTGGCGGCATTTGAAGAAGCTACTACTTTTTCCCGTCACATTTTCCTTATTTCCTTGGCCGCTTGTCTAAATCTGACATGAAGGAGAGTTGGTTTAGCTGTGTGGCTCCAGAGAGAGCACTGTACAACCACTATTGTGGTCAACATGGGTGTGAGTGTGACCCACCTGTAACCAGGTAATTACCATGTTGTTGCAACCTTCGATAGCTCAGTTGGTAGAGCGGAGGACTGTAGTGGACACACCAGGCATCCTTAGGTCGCTGGTTCAAATCCGGCTTGAAGGAGGGACTTTTAAATGTAGAAGCCCCCCAAAAAAACTAGACTCTCAGGGTTTGTGAAGCCTCTTAACTAGGACCAGTGTGTGAGCTGATTATGTGGACAGCTCTAAGACCAGGTGTAAACACAGAAAGGCCGTTTCAGATCTGATCACTTCTTGCAGATATGTTGGCGGCATTTGAAGAAGCTACAACTTTTTCCCATCAGGTTTTCCCCTTTTGAACCAAAAATATTTCACAACTTCAAATGGATAAAACTTTATTTCATTGTAAGGGGTGAGCTGACCACCAATGGGATCAGACAAAAATAGATTGTAATACATTAATCACATATACATTTTGCAGCTTGTCCAAATCTGACATGAAGGAGAGTTGGCTTTCCCACCTGTAACCAGGTAATTACAGTGTCGTTGCAACCTTCGATAGCTCAGTTGGTAGAGCGGAGGACTGTAGTGGACAAACCAGGCATCCTTAGGTCGCTGGTTCAAATCCGGCTCGAAGGAGTGACTTTTAAATGTGTAAACCCCCCAAAAAAACTAGTTTGTAAAGCCTCTTAACTAGGACCAGTGTGTGAGCTTCTCATATGTGGACAGCTCTAAGTCCAGGTGTAAACACAGTAAGGACACATACAGGCTGCGTTGGTCACTTGCAGATATGTTGTGGCAGCATTTGAAGAAGCCTCTACTCACTATCCCGACTTTTTCCCGTCAGGTTTTCCCCTTATGAACCAAAAATATTTTACGATCAATGGGATCACTGAAGACACATGTTTATGCCAGATTATAACATGACAACAGATGCTGATTGAAATCTGGAAAATACAATATGAGTTTATTCTTCAAAACAAAAATAGATGTAAGCGTGACCCACCTGTAACCAGGTAATTACAGTGTCATTGCAACCTTCGATAGCTCAGTTGGTAGAGCGGAGGACTGTAGTGGACAAACCAGGCATCCTTAGGTCGCTGGTTCAAATCCGGCTCGAAGGAGTGACTTTTAAATGTGGAATCCCCCCCAAAAACCTAGTTTGTGAAGCCTCTAAACTAGGGCCAGTGTGTGAGCTGCTCATACTTGGACAGCTGTAAGTCCAAGTGTAAACACAGCAAGTTTCAGAGTTTCAGATCTGATCCCTTGTTGCAAATATGTTGTCGCGGCATTTGAAGAAGCTACTACTTTTTCCCGTCACATTTTCCTTATTTCCTTGGCCACTTGTCTAAATCGTGACATGAAGGAGAGTTGGTTTAGCTGTGTGGCTCCAGAGAGAGCACTGTACAACCACTATTGTGGTCCACATGGGTGTGAGTGTGACCCACCTGTAACCAGGTAATTACAGTGATGTTGCAACCTTCGATAGCTCAGTTGGTAGAGCGGAGGACTGTAGTGGACACACCAGGCATCCTTAGGTCGCTGGTTCAAATCCGGCTCGAAGGAGGGACTTTTAAATGTAGAAGCCCCCAAAAAACTAGACTCTCAAGGTTTGTGAAGCCTCTTAACTAGGACCAGTGTGTGAGCTGATCATACGTGGACAGCTCTAAGTGTAAACGCAGAAAGGACGTTTCAGATCTGATCACTTTTTGCAGATATGTTGGCGGCATTTGAAGGAGCTACAGCTTTTTCCCGTCAGGTTTTCCCCTTTTGAACCAAAAATATTTCACAACTTCAAATGGATAAAACTTTATTTCATTGTAAGGGGTGAGCTGACCACCAATGGGATCAGACAAATATAGATTGTAATACATTAATCACATATAAATTTTGCAGCTTGTCCAAATCTGACATGAAGGAGAGTTGGCTTACCCACCTGGCTGTAACCAGGTAATTGCAGTGTTGTTGCAACCTTCGATAGCTCAGTTGGTAGAGCGGAGGACTGTAGTGGACACATCAGGCATCCTTAGGTCGCTGGTTCAAATCCGGCTCGAAGGAGTGACTTTTAAATGTGTAAACCCCCCAAAAAAACTAGTTTGTAAAGCCTCTTAACCAGGACCAGTGTGTGAGCTGCTCATATGTGGACAGCTGTAAGTCCAAGTGTAAACACAGCAAGCACATACACAGGCTGAGTTTCAGACTTGTTGCAGATATGTTGTGGCGGCATTTGAAGAAGCTACTACTTTTTCCTGTCACATTTTCCTTATTTCCTTGGCCGCTTGTCAAAATCTGACATGAAGGAGAGTTGGCTTAGCTGTGTGGCTCCAGAGAGAGCACTGTACAACCACTATTGTGGTCAACATGGGTGTGAGTGTGACCCACCTGTAACCAGGTAATTACAGTGTTGTTGCAACCTTCGATAGCTCAGTTGGTAGAGCGGAGTACTGTAGAGGACACACCAGGCATCCTTAGGTCGCTGGTTCAAATCCGGCTTGAAGGAGTGACTTTTAAAAGTAGAAACCCTCCAAAAAACTATACTCTCAGGGTTTGTGACGTTTGTGAGCTGCTCATATGTGGACAGCTCTAAGTCCAGGTGTAAACACAGTAAGGACATATACAGGCTGTGTTTTAGATCAGATCAATTTTTGCAGATATGTTGGCGGCATTTGAAGAAGCTACAACTCACTACCCTGACTTTTTCCCGTCAGGTTTTCCCCTTTTGAACCAAAAATATTTTACAACTTCAAATGGATAAAACTTTATTTAAGTAAGACCTGGCATTTTAAAGCCAGAGGTGAGCTGACCACCAATGGGATCAGATTTCTACAATATGAGTTTATTTTGCTAAACAAAAATAGATTGTTATACATTAATCACATGTGAATTAGGCCGCTTGTCCAAATCTGACATGAAGGAGAGTTGTAACTGGGTTATTGTGTTCCAGATAGAGCACTGTACCTCCACTATTGTGGTCAATATGGGTGTGAGTGTGACCCACCTGTAACCAGGTAATTACAGTGTCATTGCAACCTTCGATAGCTCAGTTGGTAGAGCGGAGGACTGTAGTGGACAAACCAGGTATCCTTAGGTCGCTGGTTCAAATCCGGCTCGAAGGAGTGACTTTTAAATGTGGAAACCCCCCCAAAAAACTAGTTTGTGAAGCCTCTTAAGGACCAGTGTGTGAGCTGCTCATATGTGGACAGCTATAAATCCAAGTGTAAACACAGCAAGTTTCAGAGTTTCAGATCTGATCCCTTGTTGCAGATATGTTGTGGCGGCATTTGAAGAAGCTACTACTTTTTCCCGTCACATTTTCCTTATTTCCTTGGCCGCTTGTCTAAATCTGACATGAAGGAGAGTTGGTTTAGCTGTGTGGCTCCAGAGAGAGCACTGTACAACCACTATTGTGGTCAACATGGGTGTGAGTGTGACCCACCTGTAACCAGGTAATTACCATGTTGTTGCAACCTTCGATAGCTCAGTTGGTAGAGCGGAGGACTGTAGTGGACACACCAGGCATCCTTAGGTCGCTGGTTCAAATCCGGCTTGAAGGAGGGACTTTTAAATGTAGAAGCCCCCCAAAAAAACTAGACTCTCAGGGTTTGTGAAGCCTCTTAACTAGGACCAGTGTGTGAGCTGATTATGTGGACAGCTCTAAGTCCAGGTGTAAACACAGAAAGGCCGTTTCAGATCTGATCACTTTTTGCAGATATGTTGGCGGCATTTGAAGAAGCTACAACTTTTTCCCGTCAGGTTTTCCCCTTTTGAACCAAAAATATTTCACAACTTCAAATGGATAAAACTTTATTTCATTGTAAGGGGTGAGCTGACCACCAATGGGATCAGACAAAAATAGATTGTAATACATTAATCACATATAAATTTTGCAGCTTGTCCAAATCTGACATGAAGGGGAGTTGGCTTACCCACCTGTAACCAGGTAATTACAGTGTTGTAGCAACCTTCGATAGCTCAGTTGGTGGAGCGGAGGACTGTAGTGGACACACCAGGCATCCTTAGGTCGCTGGTTCAAATCCGGCTCAAAGGAGTGACTTTTAAATGTGGAAACCCCCCAAAAAAACTAGTTTGTAAAGCCTCTTAACTAGGACCAGTGTGTGAGCTGCTCATATGTGGACAGCTCTAAGTCCAGGTGTAAACACAGTAAGGACACATACAGGCTGCGTTGGTCACTTGCAGATATGTTGTGGCAGCATTTGAAGAAGCCTCTACTCACTATCCCGACTTTTTCCCGTCAGGTTTTCCCCTTATGAACCAAAAATATTTTACGATCAATGGGATCACTGAAGACACATGTTTATGCCAGATTATAACATGACAACAGATGCTGATTGAAATCTGGAAAATACAATGAGTTTATTCTTCAAAACAAAAATAGATGTAAGCGTGACCCACCTGTAACCAGGTAATTACTGTGTTTTTGAAACCTTCGATAGCTCAGTTGGTAGAGCGGAGGACTGTAGTGGACAAACCAGGCATCCTTAGGTCGCTGGTTCAAATCCGGCTCGAAGGAGTGACTTCTAAATGTGGAATCCCCCCCAAAAACCTAGTTTGTGAAGCCTCTAAACTAGGGCCAGTGTGTGAGCTGCTCATATGTGGACAGCTCTAAGTCCAGGTGTAAACACAGTAAGGACATACACAGGCTGCGTTTCACATCTGATCACTTGTTGCAGATATGTTGTGGCAGCATTTGAAGAAGCTACTACTTTTTACAGTCACATTTTCCTTATTTTCTTGGCTGCTTGTCCAAATTTGACATGAAGGAGAGTTGGTTTAGCAGTGTGGCTCCAGAGAGAGCACTGTACAACCACTATTGTGGTCAACATGGGTGTGACCCACCTGTAACCAGGTAATTACAGTGTTGTTGCAACCTTCGATAGCTCAGTTGGTAGAGCGGAGGACTGTAGTGGACAAACCAGGTATCCTTAGGTCGCTGGTTCAAATCCGGCTCGAAGGAGTGACTTTTAAATGTGTAAACCCCCCAAAAAAACTAGTTTGTGAAGCCTCTTAAGGACCAGTGTGTGAGCTGCTCATGCTTGGACAGCTGTAAGTCCAAGTGTAAACACAGCAAGTTTCAGAGTTTCAGATCTGATCCCTTGTTGCAAATATGTTGTGGCGGCATTTGAAGAAGCTACTACTTTTTACAGTCACATTTCCCTTATTTCCTTGGCCGCTTGTCCAAATTTGACATGAAGGAGAGTTGGTTTAGCTGTGTGGCTCCAGAGAGAGCACTGTGCATCCACTATTGTTGTCAACATGGGTGTGACCCACCTGTAACCAGGTAATTACAGTGTTGTTGCAACCTTCGATAGCTCAGTTGGTAGAGCGGAGGACTGTAGTGGACACACCAGGCATCCTTAGGTCGCTGGTTCAAATCCGGCTCGAAGGAGTGACTTTTAAATGTAGAAACCCTCCAAAAAACTATACTCTCAGGGTTTGTGACGTTTGTGAGCTGCTCATATGTGGACAGCTCTAAGTCCAGGTGTAAACACAGTAAGGACACATACAGATCTGATCACTTTTTGCAGATATGTTGGCTGGCAGGAGTGAAGCTGACAATCTTTTTCCCGTCAGGCATGTTTTTGACAGATTACTTAAATTACATGACAGATGCTGATGGAAATCAGGCAAATACAACATGGCTTTATTTTTCTCAACAAAAATAGATTGTTATACATTAATCACATGTAAATTAGGTTGCTTGTCCAATAATGATAATTAAAATACGAGTACATCCACTATTGTGGTCAACATGGGTGTGACCCACCTGTAACCAGGTAACAGTGTTACTACAACCTTCGATAGCTCAGTTGGTAGAGCGGAGGACTGTAGTGGACACACCAGGCATCCTTAGGTCGCTGGTTCAAATCTGGCTCGAAGGAGTGACTTTTAAATGTAGAAACCCCCCCCACACAAACGAGACTTTCAGGGTTTGTGAAACTTCTCTCACAAGAGTCATGAACATTATGAGTCATTGTGATAAACTCACAGTTGTCGTTATGGTACTTGATTTTGCAACACTTAGTTTCCAGTTTAGCCTAGTAATTGTCTTGGTATGTTACCTGTCTTATTGCACTACAGCAGATGCTCATGGAAATCAGGCAGATACAATATATGTTACATGTGTGTCAGCAGTGAGAGTCCAGGGAGGGAGACATCAGACAGACAGACCAACACTTTTGTGGATTAGCCTAATTCAGAAAAGGTTAGGATCAGTTAGCCACCTGAATCCAGGTTGTTATCACAGTGTTAATGCAACCTTCGATAGCTCAGTTGGTAGAGCGGAGGACTGTAGCGGACTCACCAGGTATCCTTAGGTCGCTGGTTCAAATCCGGCTCGAAGGAGTGACTTTTAAATGTGTCTCTTCACAGTTATAACACTGTAATTACCAGGTTACAAAGTTTCTAAAAACAAACCTTTGTAACTTTGTCTTGTCATAATTGTTCAACCATTCTTCATTGTGTTATACTTTCCCCCATAGTGCCTTTTCTAAGCCTGTTAGTTATAACTTGTTGCATTCCCATGAGTGTGAGTGTGAGTGTGACCCTCCTGTGGCTCAGTTATCCCTGTGTCATCACCCCCTTCGATAGCTCAGTTGGTAGAGCGGAGGACTGTAGTGGACATACCAGAGATCCTTAGGTCGCTGGTTCAAATCCGGCTCGAAGGAGTGACTTTTAACTGACTGGATACATACTGGGGTTTGTTGGTATACTATCTGCTGTAGATGATGAAAAGTGAATACATAAAGCCGGTGACCTAGTAATAGATACATAGAGTGAATGTGTTCTGACTGTGAGCTATTAGCTGCTGAGGATTTAAAACATGTTGGTTATGTTTGGCTCAGCTGAGGCAAAGATGAGGTCTGTTGTGGCAGTGGCTCAGATCCATGACTCGCCGGCACATAAATCCAGTTTGGAAAAGCAGCATCTGTTAAAACAAACTGTTCAACATCTGTTCAGCACAAGGGGGATCAGCCCTTCTCTCTCTTCTCTAAGCAACCGGTGCCTGTTTGGTCAGCAAACCTCTGTGAATTCATGTTGAAGAAGTCGGTTTTCTCATAAAATATTTAAAAGGAAAAGATTTTATACAGTTTTTACTAATGAAAAAGTTTCATTTAACACATTCTCCTCTGCGTCTGTGTTGAGATGTTATAGATATTCAGTCAAGTCTACTCATGCTGTCGCTATTTCACCACGTAAAATATTTGCATGTCTGTGGAGGAAGCTGCCTCTTCTTGTTTGCAGACGCTGTAACATGAGTGTAGATTTAAAAAAAGAAGAAAAAAAAGTCACTCCTTCGAGCCGGATTTGAACCAGCGACCTAAGGATGTCTGGTATTTCCACTACAGTCCTCCGCTCTACCAACTGAGCTATCGAAGGGAGGTGAGTGGTTGCAACACCACTCAGCTGCCGGTGCCTCACTCACACTTTAACCCCTCGGTGAACACAATGGCGTGGAGGCGGGGTTGTAGCGTCACTGAAGCACTGAACAAAGCACGCTGCGGCCGTCTGACAACATGTGCTCAGCGCTCAGCAGGGGGGTTATTGAGGAGTTAATCCCCCTTTGTTGCTCCATGTGAAGGCAGCAGGAACTTTCCTCATAGGGTTGTCATGATTACTGATTTTCTTGGTGAATTTTGTTAGAGAAATAAAACTTTATTGTAATAAATTGTTTCAGTTTATTTTATTTTTCTTACATGATTTGGTTGAAAGTGTTATGCACATTGTTTTATGGCAAGCCCACATGGGCTTATAAAACACTAAGCATTAAGTACATACATTCAGGAATGGCTAGTGTCTCATCTTAAAAGAAAAGAAAGGAGAAAAAAACCCAAAACAAAACAAAAAACAGACAAGCTTCCATGATATACAAAACAACAAACAGTAATTTATGGTTTTATGTGGGATATAATGTTTTCTGTCTCAATGTCCAGGCTTTATCAATAAAATCTAGCCAGGACATACTGTAGATCTCTTCCTTAAAAAAACAACACAACATATCATGCTCAGACTTCCAAAATAAGTCAGTCTGTATTCTTCGTCTGGGTTTTCTCAAACAAATGACCTGCAAACTTTATAATTTCTACCAGTTCTGCGTTATGTTAAATGGTAAATTGACATTAACGTTATTTAACTCAGTTACTGTGCGTTTTTTATTGCTACTTTTTTGCAGCAGTGTTTTACAGGCTTCGTTTGGAGGGAATAAGTCTTGCTCTGCCAAACTTTACCACTCTGGCACGTCTCTGTTCTGCAACTCACATTGAACGAAAGCGTTAAACAAGCGGTAACACACAGTCGTTGTGTAACTTTGCCGATATGGTTCCAGCATAATCTTTTTTTGGAAAATGACGGTATTTAGAATTTTTACCATTAATTAATTAATTGTGGCATTTAATACCGCCATTAATTGTGAAAACAAGTAATCGTGACCTCATATGTTTCTTTTTCTTTCCTCCACTGACTCTTAACTTCCTCTCTGTGTCACCAGCTACGACGAGGAGCAGGCGCTGAGCGAGAACGCCGAGCGCGACCTGCGAAGCCGCTCAGGTCAGTCGCTGGGGTCAAAGGGCTCCAAGGGGAGCGCAGGCGTTCGCCCCGTCCCTGCCACCTGGAAGTGAGGTGATATTACTAACTCTTTAATGACTTCCTGTATAATATTACAGGGTCCAACCAGTGGGGCACATGGGGGGATAAAAAAAGGACCACCCAGACTTTTTTTTAGCCCAACTCTCCAACGTGGGGACTGCTCTCTCTCTTTCTCTCTATATCTGTCTTTCTCTCTCTACACATTTCACTGACTGGAGCACAGGGGGCAATGACCCTGCTGCCGAAGGGGAGAGACCTCAACAGTACTGGGGTCATATGTATTTGGAGAGTTTAAAGGCCGGAGTTTTGTGGCTGTTTGTATGAATGTGTAACCTGAAGTGTGGAAATTATGTTGGTATGAGGGCGAAGTCAAGTCAAGTCAAATCAAGTTTCCTCAGTGTCACTTTACAGTCTCTCAACTGGAACACAGCCCAAAACCTACACAAGGGAAAATGATCCAAATAAGTAAAAAAAACAAAACAAGGGGGAGCACAAATAAGGAAAAAGGTAGTTATACAAAAACAAAAAAAATATTGCAAAATATTTAATATAAAATTGAAAAAAAAAATCAAAGGTTAGAAAGATGGATGATCGTCCTGAACTATGCATGATTACTGAGTACTGATATTTTAACTTGACCCACCACACAGGAGCGCTGTGTGATGAACTGTATGGAGACAAAGATAAAAAAAAGAAAACACCAGATATTAAACAAACACAAAAGGTATAAAGATGTGATGTATTCATAGGTAATCTATAGATGGATTGGATTTAATAGGACTAAATGTATAAAGGCCCTTCAATTGAATTTAATAATGTTTTTTTTTTTATACGTTCATTATCAGTATGTTTATGTGTGGGGGGGTTTCATTAAGATTGATTGTATTCAGTACTGAACCCTGTTGCACTTTATCTCTTTATTGACTTGACTGTTTTTTTTTCCCATGTTGCATTTTGAGTTGGACTGCTGATGTCACATAATCCTGCAACTCGCAACCCGCACCTGCTGAAATACGTAGTAACCACTGACGACGGATTAACATCCACCTTTTTAAACTCACTAATGTGGGGGCTGAACAGTATTGGGGTAAAAAAATCATTGTGGTGTTTTACTTTGGTCCGTGTGAAATGCAGTATTTTGAGTTGCATACTCATAATTAATATTTAACTTTTGTATAATCTATATCTATAACAGTGATTAGAGGAGGATTAAGGGTTAAGACAGTTGTTCAAATGTCAGTTTTCGCTTTCATTTGACGCTGTTTTATCCAGTATTAAGTTTTTGCTCATTTTGATTCTTAAGTCATAAGTTTGCTCTGATAGAAGAAGAAGCTGATTCTGTGAACTCATAAGAAGAAAACAAAATACTTTAAACAAATTATTAACGATATGGGCTATACTATTTTTCTTTAATATTAGTATCAAAAATTAGAAATGGGTACATTTTTATTTCTTGTCCAGCGGTAAAATGATTTACATCATGTTTTTTTCCCTTATTTGAATATTACAAACACATACAGCATATTCTGATGTGTAAACTCATTTGTGGAATTAAATTATGCCTTTGTATGACTATATTTGTTGATTTTGCTTTGGAATAACACAGAGAAGGAACATTTTCCCCTGATTTATGTAACAGGCCTCTTCATTTGCTCTATAGTGGAGTTTGGGTTTTTCATTTCTTGTCACCTCGCTGCAGTCAGAGGCCCTACAGCCTTTGATGAATGTAATCTGTCTGGAGTCTAGATTAATCAGAGGTCAATCCTTCACGAGCTAAACGACCTCTGCTCCTATGTTCCTCGCTGTTGCTACGGCGGTGAAGTCGGTCTCTGCATGGCACCGCTCCTTGACCTTGAAAGTTTTGACACAGTCTCACCACCTCCTCCTCCTCCTCCTCCTCCACCTCCATCTTGTTCCTGCAGCTGGTTTACTACACGTGGAACAAGCAGCTGAACGAGGCAGCAAACACAAGTCCTACACATGTTTTGTGTCCTGTGATCTCCGACCTAATTACACCCCCCAACTGTCTCATCTGTGTGAGTCTTTGTTGGACAGTGAGACGCACACATCCTCCTCCGCTGCTCGCGAGCTAAAGTGTGAGGCAGCGTATCTAACACGGACTTGGGTCGACACGAGGCTGGTGGTTTTCTATTTGTTGTGGTGGTTATAAACTGTGCCGCTTACATTGTATACATGACATGAAGAGCTTCCCTGGGGTAATAACATTTCAATTTCACGTTTAAATTGATTTTTATTTTCGATCCTCCATATTGGTGCTGCTTTGACAAATGTTTATATTTCAAAATCAGAGAAAACCTGTGTGAACGGGTTCTTTAAAATACTTGCAGATGTTAATTTATTTGCATTTTTGAAGTATTTAAGTCTCATTTACAGGAAAGAACCTTTTTCTAAGTTGTGGACAAGTTCTCACGTCCTCTCAGACTGTAAGTGATTAAAAAAAAGCGATTTAAATATACTCCTGCACACACCTATGAGTAAGCGTTGCACAGCTCTGCATCAAATATATCTGTTCTGATTACAGAATTAGTTCATGGCTTCTGCATGAGTGAAGAAAGTGTCTATATTTGCAGTAGCGAGAGAAACGAGACAGTCGAGGCATTTCTTTTTTTCTTTGTCTGTTGTTGATCTTTATTAATCTCTCAGATATTACATTTATTTGCAGGCTGTCATCATATATTTGTGCATGGGGGAACACGCTATCTTACATCAGTTTAGTTTGCTCCTAAACCTGTGCCACAATTGTTATGTTTTATATGACCTGTGACATAAATAAACTCTGAACTTGATTGATTTTAAATATATTTTGTTCCAACATGGTGCATATTCTTATTTAGATCTCAATAAAAAAAATACATGTGGCAAACACTCGGATGTGGGTTTTTGATTTTCATGAAACTTTTAAAGAGTTAGAGAGAAATTAAACTAAACCTTGTTTTACTGAGGGCCCCCTAGAAGTCTCTTAGGGCCCCTCGGAGTCCTCAGACCCCCTGTTGGGCACCATGCAGGCTGCAAGCCCCCCTTGAATACAGTGACCAAAAAAAGTTTTGATAAGGGATGTGACGTCAGACAGGCGCGCCTCCTCATAGTTTGCATAAAGCTCATCGGTCTTAAATAGCTCAAGGTCGTAAATGTGGTAATGTCAAAATAAAAGCATTGCAACTTCAGAGTGGAGGCTATATCACATTTTAATGTGTGTAGCACTAATTCTGCTTAGCCAATGTGAGTACCCAACTGTATGCTAATCAATAATTGAGTCATTCACCCTGTAGAGATGTTTAATCTGCACATACGGCAGAACATTTATAAAGTAATCTCATAATTTGTATAAAATGTTTTAAGAAAAAAATTATTAAACCTCTCATGTGTAGTGGAGCATTAGTGGTGCTTATATTACAATGTTGGACAACAAAATGATAGTTCTCTGGACATATAATAATTCTAATAATAATATCATATTTTCATCTAAGTGTGTGTGTGTGTGTGTGTGTACTAATTTTGTTTAGCTTATTTGAGTACCCAGGTGTATGTAAAAATGTTTGGTTGATTAGATTTTTGTATTATTATTATTTCATTTCCACACTTATGTTTAAAATAAAAATGTCAGTTTGAATAGCTTGTCTACATGATTACCAGTTGACAGACATTGTTGATATTGGCATTAGTATCAGTTAACAAGGTCTGTTTATGAATGTCAGTGGGACGGCCGCCCTGTACCTTAACAGGTGTTTATGGTTATTGGATGGATCCCCATTAGCTGCCCCATTAGCTGCTGCCTTGGTGACCAGTAAGCTTCCTGGGGTCCATAAAGTAGATGAAATATAACATAAATGATAACATCCAGTACATAAAATAAATAAATACAGTCATGCATTCCTAGCTACACTAATCCACTATCAATTATGCATAATATCACAAACTATTAATAACACTATAATTATACTTTTCAGTCACTACCATCATAATAATAATTCTACTAATTTAAATATCAATAATACAAATTCCCAGTCATTCCCAGTGAACCTATTTGAAAAGCTGTTGAATGCACAATAACAAGGTACGTTTATACAAGGCACTAGGCCCAGTTTGATATAAAACACAATTTTATACAATATATATATTAGTAAGGGGGTCTCTGCTCCTTCTCTCCATCAGTTTGGGGGTCCTTTGCTATGGTCCTTTGCCGAAAAAAAACCCCAAAACAAACCATTGAAGAACCCTGTGACACTTGTCTTGTCTTATTTTGAAAATCCCAACCGGATGCGTGGTGGCTGCCTAACTGCCGCTAACTGACGTGACGTTACGTCGGTTTCAGTCAGTGGAGTCGATCGATCGATGGTGCCGCTGCTGAGCAGAAAAGGGGACGAAAAGATTTGTAAATAGGCACCGAGAGGAAGGATTATTAATTCTCCAGTTACACAGAAACTCTCAGGAGGAATAAAAAAGAAAAGAAAAGAAAAAACACAGTTTCAGGTAAGTTCACACGGAAACGTTTGGCTTTTATACATTTAAACTTTTTCTCTTTTTTTTAAACTTGTGGCTAATTGGCTAACATTAGAGCTAGTGAGCTAACGTTAAAGTTTAGTTACTTCCCGGTGGGAGGAGGTTGATACTGTGGCTGTTTATCAAAACTTAAAACGGTTTAACTACGTGTAAGATACGTTAATGATGATGTATGGTTTATTTCACAGGCGTAAAAGTTGAATTAGTCCACTATTAACTTCACTATCTGCAACACGGTAGGTAGTAACTTGGGTATTTCAGGGTATTAGTTCAGTCTTGAAGACTTAAGCTGGCACAGTTAAGGTCGTAGTTTTACTGAATACCACTGTAATTAATGTCGGACTTTAGATTGTTATTGCTACGAGCCTGTACCTGAGGTCGCTTAATGTTAAATTCCTTAAGACATTTTAACCCAGCTGTTTAGCTTTTTCGCCGGGGAGTCTTTCTTTCATTTGCCTGTGTGGAGGGTGATGAAGGGCGGGGCAGGTTTCGCAAGTAAAAGATAAACCCTCCCTAGTAGTCCCCATGTCATATCATCATAATCATATCATCCTGCATGCAGAGGCTCACAGTATTTATTATACAGCTTTATCATTTTCCACACATAGGAAGAAAAAGCAGAGCAGAGTAGATCTGGTTTCTGCTGCAATGTCGCAGCTGTCTCGGCTCGGCTCGGTCCAGTTTGCGCAGTGCCAGCAGGCTGCCAAGTTCACCCCTGACTCCTGTGCTGTCATTTAACCCACCTTACATCTGTAGAAAATCAAAAAACAAACACCAAGCTGCTGTGTTGGAAGATGTCATGATATTTCCTTATCTTACACCCAGATAGCCATGTGATTAATCACAGAAAACAGGACCTGCCCTGTTCCCCTGCACATGACTGAAGAGCCAATACATGATGATGATTATGATGATGATGAATGAACAAAGTGGAAGTTATCAGTCATCACAGTGATGCTTCCTGTCCTGACGCGGACGGACATCTACATATGTGGGGTTTTGTTGTCACTAGGATAAAAGCAGTAGTGAAAGCTCTGTGAAAAAGCTGCTGGTTCCTCTTTGCAGGGAGAAAAGATCAGGCATGTGAAATGAAATGATTGCTTCAGCAGCAGCAGCAGCAGCACACAGATCAGGGTTAAACTTAGAGTGGGGTAAGTCCAATTTAAGACCAAAGTGAAGGCACTGCCCTCCAGCTGCTGGTGGGATCTTTATTTGTGTATTCTCCAAGAGCACCGGCGGAGGAGTTAAAATGGTCAGGAGCTATTTCCAGCAGAATTAATCATGTAGTTCCTGTAGCCTTGGTGAGTGCTGTTGGTATAAAATGAAGATTAATTGTTCCCACCAAAGGCAGATATCTGGCTCCTCAAAGTAGCTAAAAGTACAGTCAGTGCTGAAACATGTAGTTGATTTATTGAGCAGTTTGTCAATGAAAAAATATAACAGGAAATGTTTGAATTGTAGAGAGCGTTTTCCATATCTGCAGTGTGATTATTTGCATTTTTCAGTCTCCAATGACGATAAACTGAACGACTTTGTTATGGAAATAGGTTTTTGTTGCTTCCCTCGTTCATAGGTCTCTTCTTGGTTATTGTAAATACTGTAAAAAAGAAGAGTTTTAAATGCTTAAATCACAGTTGACATAACATTCCTCTTTGATTTCTGCCGTCTGTGAGAGATTTACCAGTTTGAATGGAGCCAAGGTTTAAAGGTCAAAGGTCGAGCTGATGCGCTGCATTCACGGCACTTTCCTGAAAAGTCTGCAGCTCGGCCACATCACATGAGACTCGCTCCGCTCTGTGTGTGCTGTGCTGTGCTGTGAACACTGTGCAGGACTGCGGCTTCCACAGGAAAACACTGCAGAATTGCCCTGACGGTGACATAAGGATCTCCCCCTTCCCCGTCATGTAATACTGAATTTCCCTCCATTATGTTCCTCTCTATGCTGCTGGCGTGTCCAGTGGAAAATGCCTGAAAGTGTGGAACAAACGCTATTGTTTTTCCCTGACCGAGGGTTTTCTGAGCAGGCGGACTGGTCAGTTGTGCCGTGGCTACAGTCGACCCGGCGTTGATGGACCCACGGTCTCATTGTCTTGTGTTTTTGGAGCCTCGTCGTAACTTTAGTATGAGGCTCTGACGCCACTTTTTTACAAAAAGGGCCCAGTTCCTGTGAGATCTTGTGCAGCTGTTGAGCTCACATGAGGAAGGAGGGCAGAGGTGATTGACTGACAGGGAAATAAAATTAAGCTCATGGCCATGGAAACTTCTGACCTTCAAGCTTGTGTACAGCAAGAGGAGAAAGAGGCAAAGGCATGATTGTATTTTTTTCTCTGGTAGCCCAGTCGGGATTTAGCGATGTCCTGCTGTGAAACTGCAATATTGAAGGGATAGATCAGCTCAGCTGCAACTCCCCGCCTGGGAGATATTGCAGGCGTTTATGCAACAAGAGAAGGAAATGGAAACAAAAAAAAAGAAAAGAAAATCACCTGTTGTCACATAAGAAATGTTCATGTGGTCAAGGCTTTTGCAAAGTAGATTGCTAACATAGAACAGCTTGCTTCACACTGTCTTCCTGTAATCTCCATAGTAAGCATTTATACTGAGGACTGAATTTCAAGAAACAACAATTATTTTTTCGAACTATGGATTATGGATTGACTCATTTGATAATGTCAGAAAAAACTGAAAAACACCCTTTCAACTTGCTTATTTTGTTCACCCCGCACTCTTAAAGCAGAAAAACATTCATGTTAAAGCTGCAAAAATGACTGACTGACTGACTGATAAATGGAATTACAAAGGTCAATCAGAAGCTATTTTAATAATTGATTAATTGTTTAAGCTTTTTTTGCACAGAAATTGTGAGGTTTCAGCTCCTCCAGCATGAAGAAAAACGAATATATTTGGGTTTTAGAAAACTGGTTGGACAGAAGAAGATCACTGATGACTCTGACAACAACTGTTACTGGTATTATCCACTATTTTCTGACATTTATTGCCCATTAAATTAATAAATAGATTAAATGATGATGAATAAGACAACATAACAAAACAACTCCTCATATTTTAGAAACAGAAGCACGTAAATGTGTTTGCCATATATTTGCAGATTTATCTTCTGGTCTTTGGACTAATGGGACTAAATGGCCTAAGAACTGATCAATTACAACCTATAGTTTCTTTCCTGAACCATTTAAACAGCCAGAAAGAAAGACAGTGATGTGTATTTAAAAAAAAAAAAAACTTGCAAAGGAAGTCATGTTTTCATTTTGGATAAAACATGTAAGCTGTGGGTTTTTGCTTATAACACATGACGCTCGGTCAGGTGGACGAGACTGGGAGGTTTCAGTATTTGCGAGGAAACGCAATGTGACAAACGGCGGTCTGTGTGTGCACTCTCAGGTTGGTCTCCTTGCGCTCTGCTTATGTTTTTCACCCAACAACCAACGTAAACACACAGATACACACACTCACACAGCTTACGGGCAGACATGCATGTGCCTGTCAGCTGTGTTATGTGCTCATCTCTCTGCTCTGTGTATCCTGTTGTTTCCTGCCTCCTCTCAGCTCCATTCATGACAGTTTCTGTGTGACAACCCCCAGAGCACTTTGAGAAACATAAACACAGGGAGGAGGGGAGAACAGACAGACAGTTTGCTGCAGAACACCGTACGCTCTCGAACGCACCACCATCTGTCCAGCGTTTTGCAGAGCCCCCGACCCCATCGTGTGTGTCTTTCTTTAGTCTCGTCTACACTTCTTCTATCTGGACTCTTAAAGGTCACTTGGATCTCATGTCTGCTGCTGCTTAGACATGACTCAGGTTCAGCCTCCATGTGCTTTTAATAACACAACACACACACACACACACACACACACACATACATCATCGTCATCTTACTTCTTTTGCTGTCTCACCCTCTGCGTGCCCGCCCTTCTCCATTTTAGCTGCTCCCAACTGTTAACCCTCCCCTCTAACTAACTTCTAGGATACACTGTGTGTGTGTGTTTGTGTTAAAAAAAAGTGGGTTAGATGAGAAATGTCAGTGTGGGAACTTGCTCAACTTGCCAAGCTTCAGTTTAGGCATGGTAGCGCCGAGGAATGCATTTGTTCACTTCTATCTTGAGTTGTTGTCAGCAGCCAAATTCCAGCATGCTCAGTACATTTCGTTATCAGCCGTTGAGTGGTATCATTGTTACGTTACGTCCTCTCTTTCTCTCTCTGAGCTTGTGATCTAAGAATCATTGTCCAAGCCGAGGCTCTTGATGAAATCATGCGTTCATATAGCTATTAAGAACTGCATCTTTGCGTCACTTCATATTTAGATAACAATAACACACTCCCAAATAGTAGTAGTATCACTTTCACATTGTCGACTCGACTCATCACGTGTTTGTTGCTCGTGCATCGTTGCCTTGAATTGTCCGGCGTTCTCCTCCTCCTGCGGAGTGATGGATTGAATGGACTTGAGACCTCGGGCTTAGTCAACAGCATTGTTTACAGTTCTGGGTCAAGCCGCGTTCAATTGTTCAACGCGATGTCCCACAGAGCCAAGGGTGTGCAGACATTTGTTCCTGTTTGCCGCTGATTACATAAGACCTGCGAAAGAGCTGTTATGATGAAGGAATTCCCAACACATTGTCGTGCCCGTACAAGGTCATTTTCCATTCATGTGTGTACTTGTTTTTGATTTAATTTCCAGTCATTAGATTAGAAAACCTACCTTGACGCAGACTAGGCCCGTTCCTGTATCAACATATCACTCTGGTATCAGTGTATGAGGCAAGAGACGATTTGTAATTTCACATTTTAATTGGCCGTGTAAGTAAGTTCCCAGCATCACATGGTGGTAAATAACTGTGTATGTGTGTAATGTTCTCTGAAATCATCAATAACCATCAATACAGCATGACTAGTGTGTCAAGGTATTTGGACCCATGTGTTGTGTTTTTTCAGAAGAGGAACATGACATTACTTAAAGGATAATTCAGGTCATTTTCTAAGTAACGCTCTACAGAGTGCGACCATATGAAAAAATCAGAGTAAAATATGTGCAGACCGGACCTAGCTCTCCTCCTGCTAGCTCAAAATATCACTACAATGCTTTGCAACATCCACCAGTTCCCTACCACACAACACTGAGTGTGAATAACTCTGTTAATATGAGAGACTGTGTTAACTGTGTGTTTTTATCACGTACCTCTGTTTACTCTAGCTTCCTGGGTAGACCTTACTAGTCGACTGTCGAGCTCGGGACTGTTTCCATATCAAGACAATAATGCGAGGAAAACATGGATTTAGGAGGGGGAAAAAAGATTTTGGATGGGGAAAAAAGCAGTTACATTCATATTGATGCTTTTTTTCCTCCTAAATCCATGTTTTCCTTGCATTTTTGTCTTTGTTGATATGGAAACAGTCCCGAGCCAGACAGTCGACTAGTAAGGTCTACCCAGGAATCTAGAGTAAACAGTGATAAACACACGTTAACACTGCTCTCTCATATTAACAGAATCATTCACACTCAGTGTTGTGTGGTAAGGAACTGGTGGATGTTGCAAAGCATTTGTAGTGATATTTTGAGAGTTATATAGAGGCCAAAGTTGCGGTTAGAAGAACTGCCCCCATTACTTTGCTGTTTAACTGCAGTGTAGCGCAGCTAGCAGGAGGAGAGCTAGGTCCGGGCTGCACATATTTTGCTCTGATTTTTTTCCTGTGGTCGCACTCGGGGACCTAGAGCTGTAGAGCCAAGTGTTACTTTGAAAATTACCGGAATTCTCCTTTAAGTATTCAATGGCGCACAGACACACGCACGGTTTTGTGCTGCTGTGGTCAGTTTCCCAGCAGCAGCAGCAGTGTTTTGTCGCCATGTTTAGAGCAGATATTTGTGGCCTGGTCCATGTGTTGTTGCAGTAGCGGCTGGTGATTGAAGAATATTAACAGCTGTTAGGGGGAAAAAGCAGAAGAGGCCAAGATGAAAACACCTGTCTTCATTCTCAGATATGAACTGTGTTTTTTTTATTTTTTTTATTGTGGACACATCACATTTTCTCTGGTAAAATCCAACCCAGTGTCATGAGTGAATGATCTCTGTCGCTGCTTGTCTCTCAGTGCGTTAGGTAATAATCCATCCACACCTGATTCAAATGAATGTTTTTGTGAGGGCTTGAGGCAACAATAAATCAAGGTCTGGGCTCTTAACCCAGGGCACATTAACAACACATGTCTTGACTAGAACTTGAAGATAGTAGAAAATTATACATTATTACAGTAATTGAGATGGTAAAATGTTTTATTATAACATTTATATAATTATTATTGTAACACTTTAATGCATCTTGGATTTTGGTAACAATGACAGGACCTAAACTAACAATAACCATTTTCATCATATAGTTTTGATATAATACAAAACAAATCAATATAATATAATGTATAATACTTTTAGTCTGTAAAATTAGTGATCAAATTACAATGAAGTGATAAAATATCGTGATTATTTTTCTCAAATATCATCTCATTCATCTCTGGTGTCAATTTGATATTTGATTTATAGCACCAGCTGTCATCGAAGCAGCCGTATTTGATGAACACATGATGCTCTACTGCACATACATTTGTGTCTCTTGTATAAAGGCTGCGATTCAAAGGGGAAGCTGGGTAAAAATTAAACATGAGGTTTTCTTGTGAAATGGAGACGGACAGACCACATCTGTTTGTGCAGCTCTTGTCGTGCGAGTTGCGTGTGTTTGATTGTTGCGACTGACCTGATTGTAAACTCCAAATACACAATTAAAGAGAGGATTGTTCATTTGCCTCCTCAGCTTGTGGTGGCCACAATACTTCCCTCTGTGCAAGTCCTGGCCTGCAGGGCACGGGCCACTGACCATTGACCAACACACACACACATACTCAGAAACACACTCTCACACACACACACACAGAAACACACAGTAACAACCCTCATCCTCTTGCTGTCTCAGTAAACTGAAAGAGGCCCTGTTCACATTTGGCACTAAAATGTATCTTGTGTGATCTGATCACAAGAACAGCTCCGACATAGAGACAGGAATGTTATCAGACCACAAGTAACAACGACTTTTATCAGACCCACAATAAAACAGAGATGAAAGAGACATGGAGACCTTTTGTAGCTTCATTTTGCCCTGATTTCACTGAGATCATTAGTAAAAAAAACAATCCCCTGAAAATCTAGGCAAGGCAAGGCATCTTTATTTATATAACGCATTTTATACCAAGGCAACTCAATGTGCTTTACATAAAGACAAACCATAAACATTAAACATAAAGTTAAAAGCAAGAGCAAAGAAGAATAAAAAAGTAGAGTAAAAGAAAATAGATGAAGTTTAAAGTTCTTTAAAAGAGCTCAGCCATAAGCACATGAAAAGAGAAATGTGTTTAACCTCATCTAGACTCTAATCTAAATCCTCTCCATTCAAATTCAAGTATTTGTCACATAATTACAAATTATTACAATGAAATTCTTATGCACCTTTTGTTTGTTGTATAAAAGTACAAAAATATCTATATAAAAGAGTAGAGGTAATAGAAATGTTAAATAAAATACAGTAAACTAAGTGTAATAAGTGTAGTGCAGTGTAATAAAATATGAATATTGATTGGCAGCGAGTTAAAATATACATCACCATAATGTATCAGTCATTTTCAAGCTGAGTAATATTGATAAATGTGCATCACTGTGCAGTAGTTGCTGTCACTGATTCATTTTCTCCTCACTGACTAATTAATTGTTTTACTTTCGTTGAACTCTAATGTTTTTCGATCGTCTTGTAGCGACTGCACTTTTTCAGAGGGACGCGATCGAATGTGAGCTGGGAAGTAAAATCCGATCTGGAGCGATCGGTGGTCACTTGAGAAGCATTTGCTTCAGCTCCGATGCGAGGTGTCAGCTGCAGTCCGCAACCGCAATCTGAATATATTTGGTTACAAGACGTGATACTGGGTCCGGGAGAGGAGAGGAGAGGAGAGGAAGCTCCAGGCTGAAGGGGAAGGGAGGAGAGGAATAAAGGGTTGAATAAAGGGAGGCTGTTCTGGGGTCTGTTGAGTTTGAAATGATGGATGTGAGGACAGAAGAGGGGGAGAGGAGACGAACAGAGGACTGTCTGTCGGAGCGGTCGGAGGGAAACGGAAGCTGCCCAGTGTGCGCCTCGACACAAGTTTCTTTTTCTTCCTTGATTTCAAAATGACACACACACACAGACACACACAGTTCAGCTGAGTGAGACCCCCATGTGCTGTGCCAGAATAAACCACAGTGGTGTGAGAGATTGTGGTGATGTTGCGGGTGGTGAGGTTGGAAGAAATGAATGAAAACACCCACCTGCTGCTGAGATTATCAAACCAGATCACACACAAACCTTCGTCACTCCCTCTTCCATTTGTATCGCTCCCCTGAACTGTTTCTTTTTTTAGCGTTCAGCCTCTTCTCAGCGATCTGCAGCTGTAGTCTCTGAGGAATGCTGTTGTGACAGCGAGGGTCCTCGAGGTTGTTGTTTTTAGATTTGAGTTTCACTGTACAGCGTGTGGTGTTGGACAGCGTGTGTGTGTAATGGATCGATGAGAAGACGTTTCCCTTCCTCTTTGCTGTACGTGTTGAGTTCCTCAACTTTCTTGAAAGTCGACTTTTTTCTCACTGTGAACTTGAGCAGATAAAGTGAAATTCAATACAGTGACATTACAGTATCAATGTTCATTAAGCACACAGGGTTTGTAACATAAGTAGATTTTGATCTTTTTTTCCAGTTGATTCCTTGTCATTCCTTTAACATTTGCAATAGAAAGTGACTTTTTCCCATTTACCCAGAAGCAACTTAAATATTATACAGATTTACAACATGTTAATGTTCCAACTACAACTGATTTTTAATAGAAGTTTTCTTCTTTTTTAATTCATTAATGATTCCTTTAAGTATTACCAGTAAGACTTTCCTTTTTTAATGTTTTTCAACAATTTGAAATGGAGAAAAAAACATTATGCAGCATTTTAGAGCATTTTGCAGGGTCACAAAAATGTAGAAATAGATGATCAACATTAAATAAATATTAATATTGATTGTGTGAATTTTCTCTGCAGGTGTTGCATTTCCCCACTGCTTCTTCTGCACATTTTTCTCAAGAAATGATTGACTGTAGTTGCAGATATTTTATTTTATCGTGTGTTTTTGTTTGAGGAAGAGCTTGTGTTTTCAGATTCAGTTATTTTCCTTTTTATGTGTTTTATTCCAGGCCCTACACACTGAGTGTAACTTGGGGCAGCAGCGATGTCGGGCTCCTACGATGACTCCATGATCGATGTCTCCAGTGACAGTTTCTGGGAGGTGAGACTCATAAAGACTCTTTGCTTTGCACTTCCCTGTCTTTTTTTTTACTGCAACGTGCTTTTCTCACCCGGCCGTCTCTTTCTCTCTCCTGCTCTCAGGTTGGTAACTACAAGCGGACAGTGAAGCGGGTAGACGATGGCAATCGGCTCTGTAACGACCTGATGAACTGTCTCCATGAGCGGGCACGGATTGAAAAGGCGTACGCACAGCAGCTCACAGAATGGGGAAAGCGCTGGCGGCAACTCATAGAAAAAGGTACAAAAACACTCTCTGTATAGCAGAATCACTACTTTTATAATATTAACAAACTAAAAGGGATAGTTCAACATTTTGGCAAATTGGCCCATTGCCATAATCCCTACAGTTTTAGGACTAGGTTCGACTCAACTCAGTCTCTTAATGTTCTGTTATTATCTCATAGCGTGGTGAATGTGCAGGTCACAACTTGTCCACCAGAGCGTTTTGGAGTTGTTGGATTGTGTATTTGATGAGTTTGATGAGGGAAACCAAGAAATCCCATGAGCCTCTGTAGCGTAGCTCTTAGCAGCTCGCAGCTTTGCTCTGCCGTTCTAAAAATAGCTTGCACCGACGGTTAAAAGTAACAAACCTACTCCTAAAACTATAGGGATTATGGCAATGGGTCAATTTGCCAAATGTTGAACTATCCCTTTAATATAAACATAAACTAAAAGTCCCAGAAATTGTGCCCTTTGCTCTCTTAGAATAAACAGCGCTGGTGTAAAGTATTAAGAATATTATTAATGCATTAACTCTGGCCCCAGGTCCTCAGTATGGTACACTGGAGCGGGCGTGGTCTGCCCTGTGCACGGAGGCGGAGAAGGTGAGTGAGCTGCACATGGAGGTGAAGTCGGCGCTGATGGGAGAAGACTACGAGAAGCTAAAGAACTGGCAGAGAGACGCCTACCACAAACAGATGATCGGCGGCTTCAAAGAGACTAAGGAGGCCGAGGACGGTTTCCGCAAAGCTCAGAAACCATGGGGCAAGAAACTCAAAGAGGTGTGTGAATCTGCAGTCTAGTAACACGGAGGAAGTTCATTTTACATCAGCTGTGTCCCCAACTGTAAAGCACATGTTTATTTTTAGAAGTAGTTAACACAAGCAAATCCATCTTCAGCTCAGTGACGACCATGAACATCAATTTTGTCCTTCATATCACATCACTGACTCACCACTGTTGCTCTTCGCTCCATGACAACCTGCTCACTTGACAACTAAAGGGCACGGGGACAATTGTAAACTATTTACTGCTCATTTAAATGAGCAGCTATTGCCAAACATCAGTCACAGGTGGCAGCCAGTTATCCTGCCAGACTTGATTTGATTTGTCAGTGGAAGGGAAGGAAACAGCGAGGGCCATGCAGAGGGAACTGGCACCACGTAGTTCAAAGTAAGGTCAGTGTATTTCCTACAGCAGCCTGTTTACTTGGCAGCGCTCCCATTCCTGCTCTTAGATGCATGTACATGCAAATATTTGTGTGTTCAAAGCAACTGAGTGTTTTTTTTTTGCAACCTTCAGGCTGCTTTCCCCTATTTCCTGTGTGTGTGATGTCACCAGAGGGTGGGGTAGTGGTGGTGGTGGTGACATCCTGGCCTTGTCACCACACAGGGACAGAACAATACAGTTTTGTAGCCATAGTGATTTATTGATTGACTAGACGGACGAGGGCGAGCCGCGGAGGGCAGAGAGGAAATGAGGCTAATTAACTGGTCTAGAAAATGAGTAGCTGACATTGGCGATGTCGGCAAACGTCAATAATAAACTCACAGGCTGCAACTGGACGAGGCGTTTGATGTCCGCGGGGCCTGAGCGGACTGACGTTTTGTCTGACGCTCATTTGAATAGAGACTTTGGTAACTGCCTGTTATAGCAAATTAACATGAAGGACGGGCTGTGCTGTTGTCCTCCTATTCTAAGTGTCCTCTTTATGTCACATTGTTTGTTCAATGAGAACATGGCTGCTCTGGCCTTGGCCCAAGTTACACTGGGCACTGCCCAAGACTCGCTCCACACAAATAGATCCAGGTTGCAGCGGTCCGCTTCCGCAGTTCTTATCTGTCGCAGTTTAAATATAAACAAAGTGGAACAGGAGTGGCTCATTCCTCTTCATAGATGACATCAAGTGTTCAGGTTGTTCATTTATTCCAACATCCATGTGTCTGCAGCCTCAAATTAGGAAATGTGTCACAGTAGGAAATTCATTGTAATGATCCTAGAAATAAAAAAAAAAAGACATAAAAGTCACGCTTCCGGGCACATGAGTCAACGTGTGCTGTCAGCTGTCTTAACAAAGAGAAAATAACACTCACACGTCCTGCAGAGTTCAAAAGATAAAGCACAGACACAGCTGCCAAGTTTTTGTAGTCATATTTAGATCCAATTAGTTACAAATGTTTTACCGATGAAGAGCTGGTGGTGCTGTTTCCTGCTGCTTTTTTCAACAAGTGTGTTTATTAAGATTAGAAAATTAGCACTACAACACTACAACAAATAACACAGAGGCAAAACAGAACTATCACAGTAAGGCTCATCTTCAATAAGCTAAATATGACAGGGCAACAGAATGGGATATTGTGAAGTGAAGTGTCACTGGTGATCCAGTAGTTATCTTAGTTATCCAGAAGACAAAAAGCATTTGTTTCCTGCATCTTAGCTAATGATGATGATGATTATAATTTGAATCCACAGATGGAGACGATGAAGAAATCGTATCACTCTGCCTGCAAAGAGGAGAAGCTGGCGGCCAGCAGGGAGACCAACAGCAAACTAGAGAGCAACAACAACCCCGAAGCCCAGAAGAAGCTCCAGGAGAAGGTGGAGAAGTGTCAGCAGGAGGTGCAGAAGGTAACGAGGGGCAGTTTCTATCACAATAAGTCATCAAAATGTTCTATTTCTATTTTATTTAAATGTCATCTTCCTCTCCTTCCAGACTAAGGAACGCTATGAGAAATCCCTTGAAGAGCTGGACAAGTTGACCCCTCAGTACATGGAGAACATGGAGCAGGTGTTTGAGCAGTGGCAGCTGTTTGAAGACAAACGCATCACCTTTTTCAGAGAGCTGCTTCTGGAGGTTAAACAGCACCTGGACCTCTCGACCAATCACAAGTCAGATATATGACTCTCTCCTTAAAATAAAGAAAAGCAAAAGATTTTAATCAGTTACTTATAAGTTTGACCGTATCATCTGGTCTCGTTCCCTTTAGGTTCCAGACGGTCTATCACACGCTGGAAGACACGGTCTCTGCTACTGACGCTGAAGAGGACCTGAAGTGGTTCCGGTCCAATCACGGCCCAGGAATGCCAATGAACTGGCCTCAGTTTGAGGTAGCGAATCCTAAGATTTATACGAAAGAAAGAGTCTAGCAAAGGCTTAAGATGTGAAGGGGAAGAATGAGGGAGGATCATCCAGACGGGCTCTCAGTAGCTCCAAAAATAAACCCATAAATAACAAACATTAGGTCATGATCCCTCAGTAGACTTTATTGCAGGAACTCCTAAGGGAGGGTTGTTGCTGCTGAATTTATAGGATGGATACCAGTCATGATAGTCCTATATATTATTTTGGAAGATACTTATGAGTAAATTCAAGTATTTGTTTATGTAAAGATGCCGTGGTATGTCTTCATCAGGACCAGCGGCGCCCTGAGGGGCCCGGCTGTAAGACGCACCAGTTAGGAGGACAAGATTAATGGAGACATATGTAATACTGAAAAAAATACACGAGGGGGAAAAAGTTGAAGGGCAGCACTGATGTAGCCTTTTTTTTTTTTTTTTTGCCACGTACATTAAGTTGAAGCAGGAGTTATAGTCCGGTGATAATATTTGTCGTTGAAGTGTGCTGTTTGGCAGCAGGGGTGGAGGTAAATCTGTCCTCGGCCGTCAGTCCGACAGGGAGAGGAGTGTAGTTTATGTTCATCTTCTGAGCAGGAGGTAAAATAAGAGAAAGGGAAGGAAAGGCAAAGAGACGCTGCATGTGCTCGCTGTGCTACAATTTATAGCGCTATTGAATGCTTTAGCAGGCCGTTCCAGTGGGGGATCTTCTTCCACTTGAAGTCATTTTCGGTCGTTTTTCTTCCTCAGAGCTGCCTGGTTTTTGGAAGACTTTTTTTATAGAGAGGATTAAAGTTACTCTGTGACAAGAGACACACAGACTCAACTTGTCAGAAGGTGTTAATAGTCGAGATGACTTCAGCAAACTAACAGACTGGATCTCACAAAAAAACAGCATTGCATGCCCACGTCTTCATTACTTCTGCAAGCTCCTGGCTCTTTTGTGCAGGTAGCTATTTTAAAGAAGCTGAAGTAATCCACCCTGAGATCATTTCTGCTGGTTTAGGTCATTGCCTCAGTCACAAACTAACCCTTACAGTGTGCATGCTGCAGTTTTCAGAATTAGATTTTTTTTCTTTTATTCCCATTAACCCTGCTTCCCTTTCCCCATGTCTGACAGAATTTGGACTGGTCCCGTCCTCGCACCTTTAAGAGAAGGTCCTTTGTAGTGAGTTATGCATGCGAGGGCTGTTCTCTCACAGCAGCCATTGGGGGGAGATCCTTTTTTATTTTATTTTATTTAAACTGATAACACTCCTTACTTGCTTCCATTTGTGTGTGTTTGAGGTGGTTATGTTTGGATCTTATCTATGAATTTTAATATATCGAAGAAACACTCCCCCTGCTCTGTCTTTGGGGATGTTCACGTAGCTTTTTCCTTGTAGATATCAGAAATCCTCTCTACACCACCGCAGCTCTGACCCTCTGTTCTTTCACTCCTCTTTGACCTCTGACCCCTCTGTGGCCCCTCCTCAGTCAGCGGTGCTCTCCGTGTGAACCCTGCGCTACGTCACGTGATGCTACCACCACCAGCACCACCACAGCTCAGCAATGTCACAGTTTCACAGAGGTCATCAGCCAGAGTGGAGCACCTTTAATCTTTAAATGTTTGAGAGGCCTGACAGATCAGAGGGGTCAGATAAACACTCAGGAAAGCTTAGTATTGTGTGTGTAATTTAAGAGGGAGATAACAACCGCCTGTCCGAGCGGTCCGACAATCTAAAGATAGACCGAAGTGACTAATTCTGATTAATCATTGTGGACGCAGGGTTAGTCGACCAATTTAAGAGTACAGTATTATGTAACTATGACCATATGCATGAACAAAAAACATGGTTTACTTGCTGTCACACACACAGTGGCAAGCAAACGTTTTGGGCACCCCTGGTCAAAAGTTCTGTTAATGTGTTAAGAGTTAAGCAAGTGGAAGATGAAATGATCTGCAAAAAGATGACGCATTTATATCTCTTTATATTTTAAATAATGTAATTTTATTTTCATCTTTAAAGGAGACATACTATGCCCCCTTTTCCACAAATTAAAATAGTTCCCAGGTGTCCTAAAGACATGTCTGTGACAAGCTGTGGTCAAAATATCCCAAGGATCAAACATCACAGCTCTTTTAATCCGCTCAAAACAGTCCTGTTCAGAACAGCTGGTTTCAGTGCCTGTCCCTTTAAATGCAAATGAACCACTGCTTGCCCCGCCCCACCCCTTCTACTACAAGACAAACACCCAAATATAGGTATGTTAAAGAGCCTTCAAAAAGTGATATTTCCATAATATGTCCCCTTTAACATTTTCAAAATGACAGAAAAGGAAAAGGACTTGCAGCAATGGTTTGGGCACCCTGCATAGTTAGTACCTAGTAGCCCCGCCTTTAAAAACTATCACAGCGTGTGAATAGTAAATAACTTGTCTGATACCTTGGTCAAAGTTATCTGAGAGCTCAAGTCTCCTGGGTTTCACGTTCTTTTGCAGGCTGCTGCTTTGTTTCCCTAAAAGTGTAGAAAACAAAAATAATTCACTGATGATGTTGCTTAAAATGTTGCAAAAGAGTGTTTCAACGTTATGCCTCCTGGAGATCATTTCATCTTCCACTTGCTTAACTGTTCACATTAACAGAAATTTTGACCAGGGATGTCCAAACTTTGGCATGCCACTGTACACACACACTCACTCCCTTGTTAGTCTGTGGTGGAGGGGAGCTCCTTCTTTCAGCAGGTGATGGATGCTGTTCTTGGTCGTATCTCTCATTTTTCCAGGCGTACACTGTACTGTATGTTATGTAACTGTGCACATACGTGTGTGTACAGTTTCAAAAATCCAGTCAGTGTCGACTCGCAGCCTGAGAAATGATTCACTTGGTTGTTGGACTGTGTTGAAGTGTGTGTGTGTGTGTATTTTGCAGTGCACATCCCCGTCTGTCAAACACTCTTCCACTGTTCTCTGCGAAGGCATGTTTGGACCTCAAACTACAAACCACACAGTCACAGGTGAAACGTCTGGTAACATGTATCTCTGTGTGTGTGTGTGTGTGTGTGTGTGTGTGTGTGTGTGTGTGTGTGTGTGTGTGTGTGTGTGTGTGTGTGTGTGTGTGTGTGTGTGTTGATCAGGATTGGTCCATAGACCTGAACCGAACGCTCAGCAGACGAGAGAAGAAAAAGCCGTCGGAGGGCGTCACACTGACCGGCATCAGTCAGACCAGCTCGGACCAGCCCGTCCAGCCCGCCAAGACCAGCAGCAGGTAGATATCCGATCACTCGCTGCCTCACTTCTCTTAACACACACACACACACACACACACACACACACACACACACACACAGGAAACTGGGCCTCTGTTGTCAAGACACACACTCACACAAACTTCCTTCATCTCTACGCCGCATCTTCCTCTTAAGGAATCCTTGTAAAACATTGCGTAAGGAAAGCTCCGGGAGTGACGTGTATTTGTGCGGCCGTTCCCGCGGCAACGGTAAACATTTTACAGTTTGTTGGTTGAGAGAGCAGACAGTCATCCCAGAGAAACAGACTGGACAGAGTAGACAGACTGCTGCTACGTAACGGAGAGGGTGCCAGGAAGAGCAATGTGGAAATATTACTCACACACACTGAGACGTTCAGTGTTAATGTTTCGTACTGGAAAGTTCAAAGGAAACTGGATTAGTTGCTACTGAAGTCGAAAACACAAGCGCTTGGTTTCATCTAGTCCTGAGTTACAGAAAAACATATTTTTTAATAATTAGAAAAGAAGTACCGTAATTATCTGTACTTCACCACCTCCTCTAGATTAAAGCTAAACGTTATCAACAACAGCTCGCTTGTATTCAAGTGTTATCTCGAAGGCGGGATTTATGATGATTGATTTAACCCTCTAATTGATCTAATTATATACAGTATAATGCCGTCAAATGTTTGCACAAGGTTTTAGAGCCGCTTGATGGTCGATAGGCTGTTTTTTAATAACATGATGTAATCTATATAAGCTGAGATAAGATAAGAAGTTGTTTGCCCCTGAAGGGAAATCCCTCTTTGGTGTTGTGGCAACAGCACCAAGGACACAACAGTGGGTTCATTGGAAACGGAAACAAACAGCTGATTAACATAAAAATACCTTTTCATAAAGCTTTCATGGTTGTAAAAAAGAGGAGACTTTGGAAGGAGCCCCTGTGTGTTTTATTTATTGTGTTACACTCCTCAGGAATTAAGCGCACTTGGCTGTGAGTTCCCGAGTGAACAAACACTTGGCCCCTTTTAAACTCCTTCACATTCCTCTGTGGCTTGGTAATAAGGTTTTCCTTAATTTAACGTCCAAACACCTGCTGGCGGTCGGTCTGCTCTTATCCATGCATCAGCAGGAAGTGGCCGCGTATGTGATGAAATCATGAGAGAGGAGTCAACGCAGGGAATGTCAGGCACGGAAAGCATCTGACCTCTGAACTTGGAAAAAGTTGAATGTTGTGCAGCGCCCCCCCCCTCTCCCGTCTCAACCAACCAGCGTTTACACAGAGTGTTGCTTTCCTGTCATTTCCTACATCAGCGAGTGTGTAAGTGCAGGGTGTGTGAAGGGTAAATATGACGCAATTCAGATTCCCATGCCTGTTTGTCGACAGTCAGACACAGAGCTCTGAGTTAAGGTCAGATATAATGACAGTATAATGACTTCTTATTCTAGTTTCAGCTGTTTGTTGTTCAGCTTTTCTATTTTTTTTTTTATCAACCTTTCAACACCTCTTCGGATTTTCCCTCATTTGAGGTGCGAAGCTTGAATGAACGCGGTTCAAACACCCACAGGATCAAATATTAATAGAACTGTTTAGATAATTTGTTTCTTAGTTTATAAGGTCAAGTTTTGTTTGTTGACTAGAAGCCATCCAGAGTTACATTGTGCCCGGCCGCCTAGCGGAGCGGTGTTTGGTGTAATAACTCCCCAGGCTCAGGCTCACAGAGCATGGCATGACTGTTCAAACAAAGGTGTTCACATTTCTCTGCTTCGCGCTCTCGAGGGCCGACTGATAACTACCGCCGCTCGCGCTCCAGTAACTCTGTAAACAGGGAGTTGAAACCCTCTGTTTCCTTTTGATACAGCTCTAGCGCAAATGTTGCTCCTTGATGTGGAAAGTCAAACTGGTAGGAGGCGAAACGGCCCTAATGACTTTCTCAGAAACAGTTTGTCAGAGCGAATACGTGTCAGTCAGACTCAGGAAGTGTCTTCTCAGTGTTTTTTTCTTACTTTGTATTAATTATGAGGTGTGTGTGTGAGAGCTGCAAGTTTTCGCACATTCAAGTTGAGAGTGTCATCTTTTCTGTCTGTGTGTTTAGACTGAAACTGTTGTTTTGTTCACTGATGGTAATACCATGTTGGTGCCACTCATTGTAATCATCACAGAGAACAATAATTACCGGCTCATCCATCACCACATTTAACCTCACCAAGTCCCGCCCCCTTTTATTTACTGTTGCCGCACCTGTCAGACTTTTTTTTTGTTGTTGTTCTTGTACAGCTCATATCCGTGTTTTCCACTGACAGTGTTGGGACAAACCATGGCTGTCATTTCTAATAAGAGAGACCATTGATTTATGCAACTTTTTGCTTTATTTATAGCCTTTTTCAGGTTACAGAACAAAAAACACTAAATTAGTACATTTTAAAAAAAGAAAAAGAATAGAAGAGCAATATGTATATATATCTACATATAGATGTACACTCACTATAATATATGTACTTACAACCTAAAGGAGAAAACATATTTCTACACCTGCAGACTCTATGTGCTAACTATGTGGATGCACTCATACCCACGCCCATACATGTGCACACATGCACATCGTACACACATCACATATCCATACGTATACACATACATATACATTCCTTTATAAGTGCATACCCGCAAGCACACATGCATCCACCCTAATGTAAAAAACACCTAGCACATGCAGGCTCGATTTATGCAGCTTTAAACAGCCAACTCCCATTTTATCAACTATGGTAGGAAACAAATTAACCTTAAATTAGCTTCATTATTAACTTGAAAACCTTTTTTCATGTTGAACTCTGTAACAGGGTTTTTAATATGTACTTACTATTGTACCATAACACAGCTAATACTAAAGTCCCAGGTAAAAAACCAACATCCAATCTGTGTTGAAGACACTGGTTACTGGATATACGTATACTATATACTGTATGTACTGTATACATGCAAGACATAAAGTCAAAACTGCCACCTTAGGATACAAACAGTAACGACTTTGCATGGCCTGCTGTTTGCAGCTATATTTAAACAATTGCAATTACAGTTGCACAACTGCTTTGTGTTTTTGAGATGTTAATGGTTAATGCCAGCTCACATGGTGCGTCAACATCTGTATGCATCTGTTGCATCATTGTGTGTGTCTGTTAAATAACAGTCAGGGTGTGAAACGGAGCATCACTTTGTCCTCAGGTCATGTTTGTCAACAGTGTGTCTGTACATGTGTTCATGTCAACAACCCATCTTTCAATGTGTCCCATGTCGTCAGCCTGACTGTGCCCACTAAAACTGCACCAGCGGGTTTGAACCCCTTCGACGACGACGAGGATGAGGAAGAGGAAGCGGCCGAAACGGAGCAGCAGACCACAGTCAACCACATCAGTGTGGAGAAAGAGGAAATAAAAACGTTGGTGAACAAGGAGAAAACTTCACTCCACCCAGCCGCAAAAACCTTCTCGCCTCTTCCTCTTCTGTCTTTTTGCTACGTCGTCGTGGATGTTCGTTCATTCATTCATTCATTCCCCCCGTCTCCCGTTGTTACTTTGTCTCAGTCTCTTTGCTCTCTCTTCCTCCTCACATCCCTCTCTCCTCCTTCAGGTGGCAGGTTGTTGTGTTGCTCTGCATGGTCTCTGGAACGGCATTGCGCGCAAACGCCATTGTGTGTCTGACCTTGAAGCCTAACAGTGCCAGGACTTGCAGAACATCACACGTGATGCGCATGGGGGCGCATGTTGTGTGAACTCCAACATGTTTCTGTCTTTTACAGTCAGATCTGAATTTTGAAACGCTCACACATCTGTTGATATACAAGTTTCATCCAGTATAACGCTACAAAAGAAACACATCCACAAATACCAATTCATAACACAACTATTGAAGCTTTAAACCAGTGAGCAGATCTGACTGTAAATCATTTATGTGTGTGCTGATGTGCATTTACTGTTTCTCAATGTGTGCATCTGTCAAAGCCGAGTTCTCTCTGGTGTTCAAGTGGCTCCCTCTGCTGGACACTCAGGCTAAACCTCAATCATGCATTTTACAAAATATGATTTTGTCTTTGCTTGTTATTCATGTTTCTTTTTGATATGTCGTCTTGTGGTTTTGTTTTTTGTTTTGCATCGCACGACCTCAGCATCGTGTCACTTCCAGCTCTTGATCTTTAAGTGGCATCGAAAGCAACTTTTAAATCATCTTTGTCATGTTGCCTGAAAACAGCTGCCTGCCTTGTAGCATTGATGTCATACACACGCATGTCCTCCACTTATTTAGTAAGTTGTTTTTCAGGATAGAAATCACAAAGCTGTCTGTGGATCTGAGGAAGCATTTTTTTTGGTTTTCTTTGTACTGTTTTATACTTCACTTGGTGTTGTGTTTATTTTTCTCTCTCGCTTTTCTAACATTGAACTTTTGTTCCTGCTTCTGCCTGGCATGCTGGATTGTCCTTGTCGGTTTATGACGTCCTGAGATACACATGAAAATGCAACTTCTAAGTGGCTGTTTTTTTCCCCCAGCGTGAGCAGTACAGAGAAGACTCCCGACTGGTCAGATGAAGACACGAGTGGGAACCCGTTCTCCGCCAACGGCGATGGGAATCCGTTCGAGGAGGAGCCGGCTTCTCCGGTCGTCTCTGTTCCGGTCAGAGCGCTGTACGACTACGAAGGCCAGGAACAGGATGAGCTGAGCTTCAAAGCAGGTAAATTCAGATGGCAACTAAAACAGCAACATTTCTTTCAATCCTGTAAAAGTATTTAGTGTTTTGTTTTTTTTAAACAATATATTTATTAACATTTTCTTACAGACACACATACACTTGTATTTATATACATGTAGTTATATCAAATATGACATGTGCCTCATTAACAAAGGTACCTGTTACGGTACTACTGTTGTAAACAGAACAAAACTTAATTTACTTGTAACTAAATTACAAACAAACAATACACATATAGATCACTTGTCAGCTATAAAACATTTTGTTCATAATTTAATGAATTAATATAATTGCAGGTATTTGAACTCATTAATCCTGTTATAAGGTTTACGTAACCGACTATTTATTCCTCTTCATTGTCATTTGCTAGATCAATACCATAAACAAACACATTAAACGGTTCCCATATATTTTCAAACATATCTTTCCTTCCTTTTCGTATGTACGTCACTCTCTCCAAAGGAAAAGTTGTCAGCATCTGCCTCACCCAATACGCAACAATCGGGCCAAAAGTATTTAGTGTTTATCTGTTTCTTTCTACTTCTTGCAGGGGATGAATTTACCAAAATCGGCGAGGAAGATGATCAGGGTTGGTGCAGAGGCCGGCTCAAGGAAGGAGAGACCGGCCTTTATCCCGCTAACTATGTGGAACCCATCCAGTAATTAATTATCACAGATTAAACAAATGTGAAAGAAAGAAAGAAGAAAGTGGTTTATTGAGAAATGACAGTGTGGCTGGGAAAAAAGAGGAGGCTCAGCCTTGTTTTCAACCCTTTTTCTCCCTGTTGGGACCTGGAGCGGGAGATTGGCCAGAGAGGAGAGGTGACAGATCATTAATGGACCAGCCGAGATATTGTTGCTTTGACCCTCGTAGTAACGAAGGTGGGAAATAACCACACGTTCCCAGATGATTCCAGGCAAGGAAGATCACAGAAAAAAAAATGCTGTCAGTGTAAAATATGTTACTTAGAATCCCATTTATGCTGTTACAAAAAATAATAGGTATTCAAATATATATATTAGATAAGACTCAATGAACGTTATGTGTGAATTTATATGTTGTTCAAACAAAACACTGGGATGACAGTCATGACAAATCGTCTTGCAATGTTAGCCATGCAGCCTTAATGTAATATGCAAGCCACTTTGAATTCATTTTTATAACCACAATTAATCATTTCTACCTGTTAGTGTCCAGTCCATAAATGTTTAATAAACGTTTGATCATGTGGACAAGAGAAAAAGAAGAAAAAAAAGCCCTTATATCGAGATTATTGTGTCAGGTTCAACTTGACGTGTCGGGTGTAAACTAGTGCTCTGTCGTTCCTTTCAGGGTTTTTCGTTTTTCCATTCAGTTCATAAGCTGTTCTGAGTGTTTTTACAAGGAATGATAAAGACCATTAGAGCCTTATCCTGACATGGTCGCCATTTAGCTCACAGTGGGTATAGGTTTCCTCTAGTCACTGCAATTGAATGTATAATTCACTGATTTTATTTCGTCACCTGTTATATTGTTCACTTTTGCTGATGCTGGGTTTTCACAACCATCGACCCATTCACACCTTGGAACAACTGTCCTGAAGCCTCGCTCCCTTCTGCTGCAGATTATACTCTGTTTTCACTTTTCCATGCGACACTGAAAGATTATTCTCACAAACGTTTATCTCACTTGAACCTCCCATGTTTTAGTTCTCTCGCTTCTTCTTGTCAAATTCAGAGTAATGGGAGAAAATTTTAGTGTTTTTTTGAAATGATATATTACAAATTATAGCAATAAAACCACAGCCAAGTATGGTATTGCATAAATGCATGTAAATAGCTTGGATTAAACATATTAGAACAAATTAAGCATCAAGATCAGATGATATGTAGTTGGAAATTGATTGTTAATTTATGATGCCACAAGTGCTTTTGTTCTTCTCTTTTCAGAATGCTGTGACTGAAAATCACTTTGTACATTAATTGAATGTCAAATGCAAAAATATCCCTTGAATCTCTTATTTTGTTATATTTGTAAATATGATTCGTTTTCCCCTTCATAAAGGGCCACACTTCATTGAGTTAATCGACAAATACTGTGTGAATAATTGTTGATTATCTCGTAGGAGCTATGACGTGAATAAATACACCTGATTTCATAACCTTAACACTTGTTTTGATCATTGAGTATTTTATCGGGCTGCATTTTTTTGCAGAACTGGACTGCAGGCTCGCCGCTTGTGCAAGCTCTAAATTTATTACCTAGTGAATGTATTGATGAAATCACTGAAACAAATGCTATTTGATGCCTTCAACTGCAGCAGAAGAGGAAGATAATTGTTGTTTTTTAACAATGATGAAAAAAGAGATGTTCTGCCATGTTTTCAGGGCATGCTGTCATCAACTTGCACAGTAAGGTTTGTAAATGTTGTCCCACAACATAATAAATGAATTTATTGGGAAAACAAGGATATTGTATTTTCTTGATTACCAATACACCCCGTGTCTCATTTTCACTTTTGTTGATCAAGATAATTATGCACATTTGTGCGTGTGTGAAGCTGCAATGTGGCATGTACAGCACATGTTAAAGTTGTGATGCAATGGATATATTTTTAAATCAAGTTTTAAAGAGGAATGATAATATTTTCCTGAGCAACTGCCTATGCACATTGTTTTTATGCACCAACATTATGAGTGATGTGATATAATTTAGATGTAATAGAATAGAATAGAGAATACTTTATTCATCCCTAGCAGGGAAATTCAAGTTAGTCCAGTAGCTCACACAACAATGACACAAAAAAGATGAACACAAAAAACATTTTAACAAGTGTAATACAACATACTTTAAAATATATATATATATATATTATTATATATTATACTTTATTAATCTCTGTGGGGGAAATAAGTGTGTCCCTGTGCAGCACACAAAGAAAAAAGCAAACAATCCAGCAACCAGTCGCTGGTTGGACTCATACTCTCATACTCATGCATATTTCTAGAGAACTTGGACTTCCATAAATAAATTGTATAAATATGTGCCTCACAAAAAATATAGAATATAAAAAAATCTACAAACTTTACATTATATTATAGTTTTTATTCTATTTATTCTCTTATATCTCTGACTTGTGTATGTGACAAATAAAGTATCCATAGGAGTAAACTACATTACCCACAATCCCTTGCTACAATAACATAACCATGGGGCATTTTCATCCAATCAGAGGCCGACCATGATGTTCCCCCTCCTCTTCCACGAACTGACGTGTCGCATTCAGTTATTATTGAGGAAAAACACAGAGCTAACGCTTCTCTCCTCCTCCTGTCACCACCAGACTTCACCCACAGGCAGCACGGAACCATGTCCGAGCCCGGCAAACAGGACATTTCTGCCATTTTCAAGCGGCTGCGCTCGGTTGCTACCAACAAGGTGAGTGAGGGGTTTTTTTGTTGTCATGAAGACGGTTTGTGCTCTTTAACGAGGAAGTCGTGTAGAAACTAGAAACCTGACACGTCGCACTTTGAGAAACGTCGAGGCAGGGCTAGCTTAAAACTTACCAGCGGCTCATTTATACATAAATAAATGTCAAGTTAAAAGAAAAAGGGTGTTTTTTTGTGTTAATAATGTCTCCAGTTGTATCTTAGTAACGTGTTAAAGCATAAAACTGTGAGAAAACTTGACTGTAACCAGACGTAGCATAACGTAACATAACGTAACTGAACGTAACGCCGAACGTCTTGACAGTTGACGTTAGCTCGTTTTTGTTCAGTGGGATCAACTTTCCTTTGGTCCACGTGTAAAAAACCAAACAAACGAATAAAAAATGCAAGACAGCAGTGCAGAAATATCCAGTGTCATCCTGAAAGCTACTCTGCTGGTTGTTGCATCAGTTACAGTTGTATTTATTGCGAAATTGACCCTGTTTCATGAACAGCTGTTAGGATCAGTGGCTGACTGATGGTAACCTGCACCCACCTGTCACAGCGGCCCAAGCAAAATGTTATCTTAGGTCCCTCTATTCTTGCCAATTATACTGAATACCGATTATTTACACACCTACTATGAATTTATTTCATTTTTCTAATCTGTCATTATTCACCATTAAGCCTGGCTTGTTTTTTTTTTTTTACTCATCGATAGTTTTTAATCTGAAATGGTACTAAATTCTGCTAAATGTGCAGCCTGGGGTTGATCTACACTTAATATTCAAAGTGATATAGTACTGAATGGGAATAGGATACTAAATGTCACCTAGGCCTAGTTAAAAGTCACAAAATACACCAATACACAATGCATTAACTGTAAACGCACCATCTGCTTTTTTTATTTTTGGTTTTAAATAAACTGCAACAACAATGGGAAGTCCAACAGCAACAATTAAAGACTTTTTGCAACTACGTTAAAGTTAATTGCACGTCTGTGGTCTTGACTGGCCCTGAGAAAATATCCAGAGTCCAGCTTGACCGAGACAAGTTCAAGACCTTGAAAATGTGGTCTCAAAAACCTGGTTTGAGAGTTCTTGCAGCTTGTTCTTGACACATCACCTGGACAGAACTTTTTTCTTGTATGGTGTCCATCAACTACTGTGTGATTGGTCAGAAATTTGAAGTTCTGCACTTGAGTTTCCTGTGAAGTATGAAATGTCCAGGGTCAGAACTGACTTTGTTCTTTTTCTTGCCACCTCGAGAAAACGAACAAACTTCTCTGTTTGAGTATGAACAGGCCTTAAGTTTGCTTCCACGTCTCGTTTATCGATTTTTAAACTGAGGATAATGGATTGACCTAGAACACACAACATTGAAATGTCAATTTCCTGGTTCTAAAAAATGAGACAAATTATAACCTTCAATCTTTCTCCTAGGTTTGCTTTGACTGTTCAGCCAAAAACCCCAGTTGGGCCAGCATCACCTATGGTGTGTTCCTATGTATAGACTGCTCAGGGACTCACAGGTCTCTGGGGGTACATCTGAGTTTCATCAGGTAAGGCAGGACTTATTAATTGATCAATTTCAAAACAAAACTTCACGTTAAAATCTTTCAGCAGCAAGTATCACCCATGCAGAATATGAATGAACACACAAGCATAGAGACAGAATTAGAAGAGAAAGGCAACACATCTGTTAAGAAAAGCAACACAATAGGAGTCTTGAGTTGGATTAATCCATATTGAAAACTTTAAAAAACTATTACACTATTCTAAAGTTGAGATTTAAACACAACAATTGCATGAGTTACTTTACTGCCGTCCAAACTCTTACTGAACCCAAGAAACCTTTAGTCACAATCTGGCAGTATTTTGAACCACCTCCACCAACGGCATGCATGGATATAAATCTAGCTGTAAAGACATAAAAGCAAGATTACTATATCAGCAAATTTGCTAATTGTCAATAATTCACAGGAAGTCACAATCAGATTCTTTAAACTCTAACGTTGCTGTGTTGCACAGGTCTACTGAGCTGGATTTTAATTGGTCTTGGTTCCAGCTAAGATGTATGCAAGTGGGAGGCAATGCCAGTGCTGTGAGTACTTGAGCATAAAACATCAGCACGTTAGAGACAGATTGTTCTTCCAGCTTTGTGTTTGTGTTTGACGCGTGTTTGCTTTTTGTATCTCACTTGACCTTCCTATGGCAGATTGCCTTTTTCAATCAGCACGGCTGCACATCCAGTGCTGCCAACACCAAGTACAACAGCCGAGCTGCTCAGCTCTACAGGGAGAAGATAAAAAGTTTAGCCACGCAAGCGACCAGGCGCCACGGCACAGAGGTGAAAGATAAATTGTCTTCCTGTGTATAACATCGTTGCTCAACACACTTCCTTAGAAGAGTGTGTTGGAGTGCACAGATCGGTTTAATCAGTTTAACTCTTCCTCTACATAGTTGTGGCTTGACAGCCAGGCTCCTCTTTCACCGACGTCACCAGAGGACAAGCAGGTGGATTTCTTCAGTCTCCATTCACAGGTAAAGCAGTGTGCTCATCCTTAAAGGGATAGTTCAACATTTTGGCAAATTTGCCCATTGCCATAATCCCTATAGTTTTAGTAGTAGGTTCGTTACCTTTAATTGTCGATGCAAGCTATTTTTAGAACGGCGGAGCAGAGCCGCCAGTTGCAGAGGCTAATGGGATTTCTTGGTTTTCCTCATCAAATACACAATCCAACAACTCCAAAACGCTCTAGTGGACAAGTTGTGACCTGCACATTCACCACACTATGAGATAATAACAGAACATTACCAGACAGAGTTGTTTTAGAGGTAAATTCATGCAAACCCGCTGATGCGCGTTCCTGTCAGGGGGCAGTTTTTCGGCAAGCAGTCTCTGTATTTGCGTTGAAAACAACTCCGTCACAACTTGTCCACAAGAGCGTTGTGGAGTTGTTGGAAAATAAATCCCATTAGTCTCCGTAGCGTAGCTCTGAGCAGCTCGCAGCTGTGCTCCGCCATTCCTTGGGGATATTAAAGCTCATCAATCAATCAATTAATCAATTATTCTAAAAATAGCTTGCACTGACAATTAAAGGTAACGAACCTACTCCAAAAATTATAGGGATTATGGCAATGGGCCAATTTGCCAAAATGTTGAACTATCCCTTAAATCTACATATCTGCTTTTGGGATACACAGTTACTTTAATATCTGTGTCTGCTTCGTGCTCAGGTTGTTCCTGAAAATTTGAACATGGCCAAAATGAGTCTCAGTGCCCCCACATCAGAGAAGAGTTCAACCCTAGAAAAAGACGAAGACAAAAATGGTATTCACTGTTTCTCCTGAATAATGCAATACACAGAACAAACGCAAAACTGCATCTAGTTGTGTTTATCCCATCCTCATATCCATTCAACCTCAGGTAATCAAGAGGAGGGTCCAAGTGTTGACATGCTGAGTGTTTCTCCAAAAGCAAACCTGGGTTGGTTTATATTCTTCATATTTGTGTTTTTCCTTTTTCCTTTCCTAGTTACTGTGAAATTTTAAAGATAATGTAACTTTACTTTCCTCCGATCTTTCCAGAGCCGTCCTCTCTTCTCAAGAAGAAGCCAGCCGCCACCAAGAAAACAGTATGTACAAAGTATAACCTTGTGAGAGCGGACTTTGTTGTATCACTGGCATATTTGTGATCTGTTTAAAATGTGCCTTCTTGCTCGCAGTTGGCCTCTAAAAAGGGCGGCCTGGGTGCTCAGAAGGTGAGCAGCCAGAGTTTCTCAGAGCTGGAGAAGAAGGCGCAAGCTGCCGACAAAATGAGAGAGAAAGACGAGACCACTGCGAACACCAAGAAGAATACACAACCTGAGGAGTCTATGTACGTGCGTCTTTACTTTTATGTGTTTTTAGTCTCACTTTTCATCTGCTTATCCAAAAGGAGTGTGTTTTTTTTCACCCTCCTTGGTGAGATCAGAGGTTTCAGTTTACCTCCCTCAAAACTGTTCACCTCTGCAGAAACTATAGTCCTTAAATGACCCAGCTGCTACTTTTGGATGGACCTGTTTCTTTTTGCTCCTTTGCTCCCCTTCTGTTTCTTTTTATTTATTTTTTTTTCTTTTTTAACTCATCTTTGTCCCTCCTCCTCCTCCCCGCTCTCAGCACTCCATCCATGCGACTGTCCTACAAAGATCTTGAGCAGCAGAGGAAAAAAGAGGAGCAGAAGTTTAAGGGATTAGAGGGGAAGAAGAAGGAGCAAGCTGAGAGACTGGGCATGGGTATGGGTATGAGGAGGTATGATGACGACGACGACAACGATGATGATGATGCAAATATTAGTGATCCTGTATCTGATCCTGTGTGTGTTGACTCCCACTCTGCTCTTCTCTGTAGTGGAGTCTCTCACTCCGTGACGTCGGACATGCACATCATCCAGCAGGAGACTCCGCTGGTGGCAAAGGCCAAAAAAGGGCGGCGGTACACCGAGGACGATGAGGATGAAGGATCCTTCACCTCTAGGTCAGGCGAAGATTTGAAAACTGAATGTTTACCCGTTTTCTCCAGCAGTTGTTGGTTTTCCAGCTGTGACATTAATCAGAACCCGTTCTCCCTTTAGGGTCCTGTCCCGGTTTGACGAACAAACAGAAGTGTCTGATAGTTTCTCCTCGCATTGGGGCAGTGTAAGCGATGGAGACGGCTGGATGAGGGAGAGCAAGAAGCCAGAGCCAGACTTCTACCTGTCCTCCACTATGTCTTCACTTGATGACAGGTAGGACAGTGTCTCATGGTTCATATAAATCCAGCTCTTGTTACTTACAGTATATTGTGTTTAACATACAATGTTGTTACATTCACCACAAAGGAATTTAAATTTGTAATTGATCCGTTGTGTGATCACACAATCATTTTGTTTTTCTAAATTCTATAATGATTTCATAACTGCAGTGCTGTGAAAAAGTGTTTGTCCCCTTCTGGATTTCTTACTTTTTTGCATATTTGTTTAAAGGGACAACGAGGAGTTTCTATTTGGTTATAAAAAAGTCTCACGTTAATATGGATGAATCTACGCTACCCACACTTGTTAATGGGCCCTTTTTCGATAAATATATCGTTTTGTCTCTATCGTTAATTTGTTATTATTAGTGGTGGCGGAAATGCTGGGCGAGCCGACCAGCGTTTCCTTACTTTTGGTTTCGTGGCGAGTCATGAGAATAACGCCGCCGAATCGCCGTTTATGGTCGGAACTACGACGGAATGTGATCGTCTTCAAACCTGTGACTTTAATTCTTGATGAATGAAAACATGAGTCTGTCTTGCGCCGGTCAAAGAATTTTACGGTGCACGCGGAGGCTCATAAATGTAGTGTGAAAACGCTTCGCCTTTCCAAAACTCCTCGTTGTCCCTTTAAGATCATCAAACAAATTTAAATATTAGACAAAGATAACCCAAGTAAACATAAAATGCAGTTTTTAAATGATGATTTCTTTTTTTTTTTAAGGGGAAAAAGCTATCCAAACTAACCCGGCCCTATGTGAAAAAAGTAATTGTTAAATCATGAACTAACTGTGATAAGCAGAGTTGTACATTTTGATTTCAGTGTCATAGTGAGACATGAGACATGAAAAAAACTCTCACCATGTTAAGGCTTGTGTTTGAATCTCAGCTGAAACACAGAATAGAGGTAATGAAATATTTAGATCTCTCATACTCGGTGTTACTGTAGCCTACTGCGCTGTTGAGTAATGTTTTGAAATGTCATTCAGTTTATAATGTGTTTATATTGATTCCATCACTTAGGCCCACAGCCAGGAGGAAACCAGAACCACTCCCAGTAACCGACTCTGGAGACGCTCGGAAAAAGTTCGGAGATGTCAAAGCCATCTCCTCTGACATGTACTTTGGAAAACAAGACAACTCAGAGGTACAGTACACCACTGTCCCATATTATATGTATTGTAAAGTACATTATTAATATTGTAGATTTGCATCATGCATGTTTAACTATACATTGGCTTTATGCACACCTCCACTACTTCCTGAACTTTAGCCAGCTCCTTTATTTCCTGTCTTACATTAATGGACAAACTGATAATCCAGGTGTGTCAGACACACCTGGATTAGTCAGTCATAAAGACTATTGTCATCATAGAGTTTCACATTTAATTTTTCACATACCTGACTGATATCTAAAATTGTTTTCTATCAAGTATACACTCATTTACTTATATTAGACTGAGAATAACTTTACGGCACGGCTCCTTTTAGTTGGTGTTATGTGTATGAGCCAAGCCCAAAAATGTATAACATCCTCTGTGTTTCTGTTCCTTAGTACGAGGCCAAAACACGACTGGAACGACTGTCCGGGAATGCCTCTATAAGTTCAGCAGACCTTTTTGATGATCCAAAGAAACAGACGGGTAAGAGGCCGCTGCTGCACCAAAACTTCCTTTTTTACTCACTGTTTACTGTACTTTTTTTTTTTTTTTGCAATTTATAAATTCAACATCGACAAATCTGTGGATGTCTTTCGTTATCTTGTGCTCGCAGGGAGTTCGTACCGCCTGACCGACGTGCTGCCCAACGCCCCCGACATGTCGCAGCTCAAGATGGGAGTGCGCTCAGTGGCAGGAAAACTCTCCGTCATGGCCAGTGGAGTAGTCAACTCAATTCAGGTCGGCTCTTGAATCACACGAACATCTTCACTGACAAACATAAACATTCAGCTTCTAATGATGTATCCTTTTGTTTTGTTTTTCAGGATCATTACAGTTCCTGAGCGGTGCTGTGGCTCCTCGTAGAGTCTAGTCGTCCTCTGATCACCAGGGTTTGATGATCATTCGCCCAGTGAGTGGTGGTTCCTTATCTGGGAGAGAGAAGACGAAAGATCAATCAATCAATCAGTGCTCTGTGACACATCTGGATTTATCCTGTATACATCTACATCTAGTTTTTTATTAGACAATGTGTATATATATATATATATATACATATATATACCACAGTGGTTAGAAGATGACAAGATAACTGAAGCATATTTGTTTCACTGCGGGCATCTCGAAGGGAGTTTCTGTGTATACCACAGTTATGAAGGATATTCAGTTTGCAGTTCATTTAGTTTGCTTTGCGGTCTTGGGATTTAAATATTTAGAAAAGCTGTATGTAGCAGTCTGAGGAGATTTCTATTGTTGTAAAGATTTTTCTTTCTAATTCTTTGGTTAATGAGGTCAGAACCTAAGCAGCAGTGGTGACAAGTTAATTGCAAGCACTTAATTGGTTAACTCACACTTGCTCATCACACGCAGTTTGTCGTGTCGTCCTGTTTTGTTTTGTTTTTTAAAGTCTTGCACATTGCCACAGATTTAAAAGTGTCCTTTCCGTCCCCAAAGTGCACTTAGATTTGCTCTTCCACAGACAGGACCAAAAGCTGACAATGAGGCCTTAGGGGACCAGATATATTTCTTCACTAAATACAATATCCGTTATGTAAATTGATATCGGCCTCATTCACGCATAAGCTCAATTATCTTGTTTTTTGTAGGTCATCATGCATCTGTCGTCCAAAAGGAGGAGATGACATAGAGCCTTAAGCAGCTATAAAAGTTGAAAGATATTTTTTTGATGTTTGCACTCATTTGATTTCTCAGCGAAAAAAGTACACGAGAAGATTCATACCACTCTTGTATTTGTGCATTTTAAATAATGAGCTGGAGAGGTTTTGTTGTTAGATTGAGTTTATTACCTGTGGACTGAGCCAGGTTAGCTGTGTCCACACTATTTACAGTCTTTATTGCTAAGCTAAGTTAACTGGCTGCGGCTTGTAGCTTCATATTAAATGAACAGATATGAGCGTGATATCAATCTTCACATTTAACTCTCGTCAGGAAACTGTTCCTTTATGTAAATATTGAATTTAGAGGGTTGATGGGTCGATAATGAAGGTTGTAATGTCCCGATGGAGTGGGATGTTTTTGTACAGCAGCACAAGTCCACTTAGGAAAAAAAAAACAAGTTCATGTTAAGTTGCTGTATCATACTGCCAAGGTCCAAGAGATGTATTTAATTATGTCAAACATAACACAGGCAGTGATGAGTCACAGATAGCGCCACAGGTGGTGTTATCATGTGGTTTAGGATTTGATTTGTAAAAGCAATAGAAAAGAAGCTTATCCATGGTTTTGATATTGGAAAAAAAAACTACAGCTTGCGCTTTAGCATTTACTTAAGTTTACGTACGAGTTGAGGCACTAGTGTTTTTGAATCCCAGGTTGGGAACAGAATGATTATTTTACTGAGCAATTTCTGTACTGTTCATGCGTCTCAGGAGTTTGTTTTGTCATGTTAAATATTAAAACACTATGAAGGAGTTATACATCTCTCAATGACCAAATATTTTTAACTCCATCTCTATACGCCTTAGTCCAAAGATCTCATAACCATGCATCATGAAACATTGTGGAGTCATCTGGTTACCTGTTTTTTTTTTTTTTGCACATAATTTGTTAGAAATTGCACGTGGCAGCTTTTGCTTGAATGTACTGTATTGCTGTTGAACTTTTGTCTCTAAGTTGACAATGCGTCCGTATAACGCTTCAGTTTTGTTTATCTTTGTAATATTGTTTGTGTCTTATGCTGTTGTTGAATATTGTTAAGTGTTAACATAAAAGAACAGCAGCTTGTGTAATGTGCATGGCCCTTGAAGTTATTAGAAAACCCAGACAAACAGCCTGTATACAACATAGCAGATGGTTTCTACGACCCATTCATGTAAACAATAAATGGAATAACAGAATCACTCAATAATAACTGTATAGTAGGCTTGGGACTGCTACATACAATCTTGTATAGGGCTTTGAATTGCCATTTATAGGAAGCTATTGATAATCAGATTTTGACAATTTTTGACACTCAAGATGTAAGTAAGCTTTTTGAAAACATGCCAAATAAATGGCTTGTGCCTAAAATCCTCTGTCTTTGTCTAAATATCAAGGCTGCATGTGCTATGTAACATCCCAGAAATGTGTTTTTGGATTAATTGGTTAATTAAACAAACAAAAAAAACATAAGTGTATGATTTGTTTACAAAACCCCCAAAGATCACAATTATAATTGTACAAAACAGAGAGAAGCAATACATCTTATTATTTGATTAAAGAAAATGTCTGCAGGTTAATTTTCTATTCATCGTTTAATTGGTAAATCGATTAATTGTTTAGCTACTGTCAAACGTCATTAAAATAAAGGCCCATTCAGGACAAATGCTGGCAGTCGCTTACGTGGCTAGCTGAGGCGTTTAAGGTGCTTCCTGTTATGTCGGAAAATCCAAAACATCACATTTGCTCTTCTGAACCAGCAAGTTGTATATAGAGTATCTTTGGTTGAAAATTTGTAATAGTGTTCAAAATATGATTGTCGCTTAAAATGCCTGTCCACTAAACATACATGTTACTACTATCGGTTTATAAACAATTTGTTTTTGCCGGCTATTTTGAGTGTGTACGAGTTTTCAAACAGCCCGTGAACGCACCATTTTTTTTCCATGGAGCGGGGTAAGCTAGATGGCCGTTAATCGCGTTTAAACATATAAACAAAGCTGTTATTTGTACATTTTCCCACTTTAATGTCTTAAATTATGAACCTTTCTGTTAAACAACTGTCGTATTTTACTTTACAACGCCACGAATAACCGTGAGACGTTTTTTTTTTGGGCTCCGCTCGTTGAATTCCTTCATAGTAAAAGTCGCTAACAGTGTGGGTAAAAATGCCCAGTGAACTAAAACAGAGGAAAAAGACTCAAAAACAAAGCGATGAAGTTGCTGAAACCTCGACTTCAAATGGTAAAGATGAAGCGCGAAAAGTTAAAACAGAGTCTGGAGCAACTAAAACGTCTTCGTGTCTGGATATTAGAAGTATATTGTGCTTATTGTCGCTGGCCGCCTGTGGAGCGATGAGCTGGTAAGTTAACACTTTCATTGTTTAGAAATGGTCTTTTACAGATGTGCATCATCATGTCACTGATAATAAAGTGTTTTCTCTCCGGGTTTTCAGGGTTGTGCTGCAACAGAATGAGAGGTTTTCCCAAATTGAGGAAAAGTACAAATCTCTACACGGGAAGACTTCAAGTCTGTTCGACATGGAGGAAGACGTCCTCAAAGTCTCCAAAAAGGTGCGTTTGATTTATTCACAACAGGAAACTACTGCAGGGATGGAGGCTTAAAGGGTCAGTTCATCCAAAATGACAAAAACACACTCTGCCTTGCCTGAATATTTTTACCCTTTAAGTCCCACTAAAAGTTTTCAAATTGAACAATATGGGTTGCAGAAAACATATACTATATATTTTATGTGCAAACCCTCTGCATGCCTAAACAAATAATTATTGAGCACAAATTATCTTTGCTTGCATCCTTGCGTCTTTTGGTACATAAACGTGTCTTTCACAGGACCCTGTCTAAGACATAAGATACAAGACTGTTTATTAATCCCACTCCACATATGGGAAATTTGGTTGTTACAGTAGCATTTGTAACATAGAAGGTAAAAAAGTAGAAGAATATGCAAATATTATAACGATGTAAGACAAACATATGTTTCAGGGAGGAATATATACAGTTATTTTCAAGAATAGCATAAAATTATACACAGTGTTAGTTCTAAGGCACAATAAAGTATTGCACAGATGAAAAGTGTATGGACGTGCAAGGTGCGCAGTTTGTGCACAAATATGGACATAAATAAATGAATTACAACTGTAAACTGTGTAAATACAGCCTAAACAGTGGAATATATGCTATATATATGCATGAGCTTTATTTCCTGCTGTACAAATTGTACATTTATATAAATACTGAGGACCATAGAGCTCCCACAGAAACAGCCCCTCCTGTTTTGTGTTGCGGCTGCAGCTGGCCGCCTCTGAGGATGACCTACAGGAGGCTCTCTCCACCGTCTCCTTGGCGACAAGGCTGCAACAGGACATCGCCACCCTCCACGCAGCCGTCACGGCGATGCAGGCCGAGGAGAACCCCGCCTCCCGCGACCTGCAGACGGTCAACGCCCGCTTCCTCAACGTGACCGAGACGTGGCAGGAGCGTCTGGCGGCCGTCACCTCCGACCTCGCCGCCCTCAAGGCCGAGTCGAGGGAGGCCCACGCCGGGGCCACGGAGCGGGTGAACGAGGCCGAGCGGAGGGCCCGGGCGCTGGCGGAGAGGCTGGAGGAGCTGGAGGACAGCACCAAGAGGAACGCCCGAGCCATGGAGCGCACGGAGGGGGACGACACCAAGCGGGCGCAGGATCAGCTGGACTGGAACACCAAGCAGATCCACAAGCTGGAGGAGCAGATCGGCGGCCTGAGCAGGAGCGAGGCCGAGCTCGGCTCCCAGCTGCAGGAGCACATCCCCAGGGCGCGGGAGTGCGAGGAGCGGCTGCCGCAGGTGGAGGAGGCCGTGCGCTCCATCCTGAAGCTGGGCGGCGACCTGAGCGGGGCGGAGAAGAGGCTGGAGGAGGTGACGCTGCAGGTGTTCGGGACCGAGGACAGCATGCTGAAGGCGCTGAACGAAATCCTGCAGATCAGACAGGAGCTGGACACGCTGCACGCCCAGAACAGCATCATGAAGATGAAGAACGAGCTGTCCGTGGTCAAAGAGGCGGTCCGTGAACTCACCATGGTGCTGAGGGAAAACACGGTGGACAACCAGAATATCTTAGACGCTCTGGGAGAGGAACAAGAAGAGGAAGTAGAAGAGGATGAAGAGTGGAAAGAAGACGAGGAGTGGGAGGAATTTGAACAGGATGAGACGGAGCAGCCGCTTCATGATGACCTCACTGAATGATGTCATTGTTTTCATTTAGCAAAGGAAAAGGCTGCGTTATTTGTTTATAAAAGTAAGGTTTTCTAAAAATGTGCACCTCAGTTTAATGTGTGTGAAGGCACAGATGCACTGTAATACACAGAGGTACAAACCAGGGATGTATTTTAGTGGTTCGTTTATATGGAGTGACACTTTTAGGCTTCCGTAGTCGCTTTAAATATGTCTCTTTATTCTTAAGTCACACATTTGCACTGATACGATACATTACAACATCTGTGCCAGTCTTTTTGGATGTAACTATACTGAACCAGAATCAGTTGATCATCAGAAAAATAACTTATGACAATCAATGAATACTTTTGTAAGAACAATTGTGAATTTAAAAAAAAATCTTACCTTTATCTTAAAATAAACTGAATATTTTGAGGATTTAAGAAAAACAAGCAACTTTGTGACATCACCATCATGTATGTGTATGTTTGGAAATGTTGATGGACATTTGATGAACTATATTATTCATTAATAAGTCAAGAAAATAATACATATGAATCACAATGAATTCGTTCTCTGTAAGTTTCAGAAATATATTTTATACATAAACCTTCATATTTATATTGAATGTTACATTTTAGTTTCACCGTTGGAAAGCTGTTTGTCACTTGGCTTATTTAATAAAATGTTGTTAACCTCTTTGTGTAAATTTGTGCAAGGTTTCAGTACTTCTCAATGTCAATAATGAATGATAATGTACAGTTATGTGTGATTCCTCCACTTGTCCTTGAATCTGCACCGGTCACTCCATGTGCTGTCCTGTGCTGTTTCAGTGTGAGAGCGTCCAGCTGATGCTGGAGGGTCTCGGGGGTCAGCGCGGGGCTCTGAGGCCTCAGCTGGAGAGTCTGGAGCAGGACGTCGGCCGACTGAAGGAGTGGGCGTCCGGGCTGACGGAGACACGGGCTCAGCTGCAGACCAGCCTGAGCACGCTGAGAGACGCTGTGGGACAGATCGAAGAGCGCACCTCGGCCATCAGCACGGACTTTGCCAACAAGGTAGATCACATTTTAGTCTTTTCAGCTTCATCGTGTATACTTTATTATGTTTATAGAGCACAGAAGAGATCCTACTTAACGCCAGGGCCCAGTTGTTCAAAAGGTGTAGGGTTTTGAAATCCCTTTTTTTTTGTGCCATCCAGGATCACGTAATCCGTCTTAATTTTATCCCAGGTGTTCAAAGCAAAGTTGGATTAGATCAGTCTGATCCTGATACAAACTTTTCAAGATCACCAAATCCACATAATGAGTTCCCTAAATGGTACCACATATCACACTGAAAGCTACTAGGTATGCAAAAAAAACAAAACAGGCAGAATAGCCAGCATGCTGTCACTATTTATTTGAAAATGGGGTGTATACATTGTTTTCTGTGCTGTTTCATTTCAGCCAGACCAGTTTAAATAATAAATCAAATATACAGTACATTACAGTCAAATACATGTGTCCACGTGTTTCAAATTCAAAATTCAGATTTCAAAATTCAAACTTCAGTTTTCATTTTATTATCCAGTAATTGGGGAAAAGTTTGTGGAATAATCAAAAGTTAACTTATTTACTTTATCACTGTAATGGTTTAAAAATCAGGTGCAAAATATAAATGTATATACCGTATATACTACATTATAAATGTTGTTTATTTGAATTTAAATCACATTTTGCTCCTGAAATCCACCCTGAATCAACCCGACCACTGATCAGAATAATCCAGATTTTGTGAATCTGAGTTATTTCAATCCCACAAAAAAAATTTGAACAACATAAATTGAGGGTTTAATCCATATTAAAACCAATATTGGATGATCTAATCCGATCTAAAAATCAATTTTTAGTTTTGAACAACCATTTTCAAGATATGATCCAATCCGTCATTCAAAATCCAGTCAGATTACCTCAACAACTGGGAAGAAACAACTTTTCAAATGAATTTCCTGCATCCTCCCTCTAGGTGGCGTCGGTGAGGACAGATGTGCGCAGGATGGACGGCCTGAAGTCTGAGCTGCAGTCCCTGCTCGCTCATGTGGAAGAACTGGAGGACAAGACCAACCAGGTGGAGCGCAGCATGGTCAAGCGCATCGGGGACGTCCTGGCCAACAGCGTCGACCGAGTCACCAATCTCCGAGCCGCGTCCCAACGCAACACTCAGTCCATAGAGCAGCTCCGCAAACGCATCCCCGAGCTGGCCACCGCAGACCATCAGATCTCCGAGCGCTTGAGGGAGCTGGAGAGCGGCAGGGCTCGCATGATAAGAACACTGACCTTCGCCAGCGACCTCAAACCGAAGGTGGCGACCATCAGGAGGGACTTTGGGGCGTTTGAGCCTCAGCTGTCGGATCTGATCGTGCGGATAGGAAGACTGGCAGAGGATCTCACCAAAAGAGAGCAGGAGATTGCTGAGCTTAGACAGACGTTATCTAATCTCACTGCAGTGGAGGGAGATTTAAGTGACACACAGAAACAGGTTAGTGACATAGCTGATATCAGAGAGATGCCCCGCCCAGCGTGAGCGCCACACGCTCACAACCGCACACATGTGGACACTGATTGGCTGCTTTTTTGTTCTTTCTTTCTTTCTTTTTTTGGCTTTGCCTCAGCTTCACATTTGTCACTACTGCTGTCTAAATGTTTACTGAAATAAACATGAAACTGTTGTTTACCAGACTGACACAATCTGAGCTGCCCTCAAGCATGAAACTGTAAACAGGAAAGTCCAAACCCATGAAGAGGTTATGAATGTGAACAAGTCTGTCAGCATTGGCTCGCAGTTTTGAAACGTCTGAGTTCATGACAAAGATTGTTTGTTGTCTTTGTTCAGCTGCATTGCTCTTCACGGGCGTAGTGTAAACTGATCCTAATGTGACATACAGCAGCAAATATTTTATTTTCATGGGCTTTGCTTGTGATTCAGAGGCTTTAAATGTGAAGAGAATGCAGAGAAATATAATATTTTGGTCAGTTTTAAAGGTTTAGTGTTCAGAATGGGCATGAAAATTATGGCTTATGGGAATAGTTTGGCATTCTGGGATGTAGGCTTATGCTGGAAGTTATAGATATCACCTTAAAGGGATAAAGGGTTCAACATTTTGGTAAATTGACCCATTGCCATAATCCCTATAGTCTTAGCAGTAGGTTTGTTACCTTTAATTGTCGGTGCAAGCTATTTTTAGAACGGCGGAGCAGAGCCGTGAGCTGCTCAGAGCTACGCTACGGAGGCTCATGGGATTTCTTGGTTTCCCTAATCAAACTCATCAAATACACAATCCAACAACTCCAAATTGCTCTCGTGGACAAGTTGTGACCTGCACATTCACCACGCTATGCGATAATAACAGAAAGTCACGAGACAGAGTTGTTTTAGAGGAAATTAATGCAAAACCTCTGAGTTTTTCCGCAAGCAGTCTCTTAGTTTGCCTCGAAAACAACTCCGTCTTGTCCACAAGAGTGTTTTGGAGTTGTTGGATTGTGTATTTGATGAGGGAAACTAAGAAATCCCATTAGCCTCCGTAGCGTAGCTCTGAGTAGCTTGCGGCCCTGCTCCACCGTTCTAAAAATAGCTTGCACCGACAATTAAAGATAACGAACCTCCTAAAACTATAGGGATTATGGCAATGGGCCAGTTTGCCAAAATGTTGAACTATCCCTTTAATGTTCAAGATGAAACTACAGTAAGCAGACTAGAGGGAGTGGGAAACAGATACAGTATGTTGTTACCAGGTTATAGCGACAGTGACTGGTCCTAGTCCAGCCAGGATTACTCTTTATGCTTTATACTAAGCCAAATAGCACAATAGCAGTATCTGTCTTATCTGATGGAGAGCACAAGCCAAATGCATTTGTTTTACAACCACACAAGTGTTATTCAAGCTTTTGACCTTAAGAATATCTCAGTGCGGAGAAAATATCAGTCACCCAGGTCTCAAAATAGTCAGATCAGCTGAAAATGTCATTAAGGCTTCACAAAGCCATTCAAGTTTTTCCACCGTGGACAAAACCTCCTCATCTTGACCAGAAATGCCAGCTTGTTACCTGAACTATCATGTACTTTGACTAATTCTACATCACTGTAAGGGTTTATTATCGTCCTCACGCCCTCCAGTAAAGCACGGCATGACTTTGAAGTGGTCAAACGGCAGCAGCCTTTGCTCTTAACACAAGCTGAGTCACATTTCTGCAGAACACCTGGAAGAAAGTCAAAACTCAACACCCACAGAGAAAATGACCCGTTACTGGTCGCTGCTGTTTTTCGGATGAAAGAGTGGACCGTGTGGCACTCAGTCATTACGAAGAGGAGGATCTTCTGCTTGACTCCACATGAGGAATATCAAATATGTCAGCAGGTTACAAATAATGTGGTGTTGGTTTATTAATTCTTAATGATTTGCTTTCATAAAAATGAAATTGAGATTATTTTTTTGTCTTTTAATGTGATTTTAGGAGGCCTAACAATGAGTATAAACTCTCCTTCTCACCCATGATGCAACAGTAAGAAATAATTTCTCAGATTTGGTTTGACAAGAGGTTTTATTCTTGTAAAAAAAAAAGACAAAGAAAAAGAAACAACATGTTGTAAGTAAACAAAGAGCTCAACAGGAGCTTATTATTGCATTTGAAGGTTCAAAAAACAGTCTTGTCATGAAAAAGTTGAATTCTATCAAAACAATTGAAAACACTAGAAAATAAAACTACAGTGCAGAAGGGGTGTGGATTTGAATTCACAGATCAGCAGTCCAGTTCAGCTCCTCCAACCTGATTTTCCTCACTTCGTCTCTAAAGTTTGCACCATCAAGTTTTGAATGATAATTCTTCATGAAAGTGAGTCGTGGTCACCTGTGTGGATTGAGTATTGTCCCTGCTGTTGGAAGCTGTGGTTTCCTGATAGGGGCGGTGGAGCTCTACTTTTTCTTGCTTGTTGCTTTGGATAAGCTGGTGAGAGTCTTTGTGGTCTCCTGCAGAGCTTCCTGAAGAGCAGCGATGGCCTGGTCGTGGCCTTCTAGCTTGGCTGCTTTGTCCTCCAGTCCGGCCACCACGCTGCGTAGGCTCTCCAGCTGCTCCGGCATCACGTTGCTCTTACTGCTGCTACTGCTACTGCTGCTGATGTCTTCCTCCAGGGCAGCCATCCTCTTCTCCAGATCCTCCACCTGCTGCTGATCCTTGGACGCCGCCTCTGTTTGGGCGTCACCCAGAGCTGCCAGGTTGGACTGCAGCTCCTCCACGCTGCTTCTAAAGGCCTCCAGCTCCTGCTCCAGGCCGGATTTGACCTTCTCCGTCGCCTGGCCCTGAGCAGCCAGAGCGCTCTCATGGGCGTCGGACTTGGCGAACAGTGATTCCACCTTGGAGGTCATTTCTGACACCGATGCCGACAGTGAATCTCCACTCTCCTCTGATGCTCTCACCCTGGCTTCAAGATCTTCTGACCTTTTCTGGGCCTGGGCGACCGCAGCGTCCACCTGCTTCTCCACGCCGCGCACGGCCTCGACCGCCTGCTCCAACCCGCTCTCCACCGTCACCGTTTTGTCGCTCAGGGCCTGAACTCCTGCCTCCGCTTCGGACAGCGCCTGCCTCAGACCGCCCACTGCGTCCTGCACCACCGACCTCACCGTCTCCACCTCCTGAGACAGCGAAGCCACCTCCTGGTTGCGCGTCTGGAGCTCTTCCCTCACGGCGCCGATCTGCTGGCTGAGCGAACTGGTCGAAGAGTCGGCCTCCTCCTTGGAGGTTTTCATTTCGGCCACGGCTTCGACTATGGCGGAGAGCTCCTGTTTGATGAGCGCCGGGTCCTCCATGTCGCCCAGACGGGCTTTGAGGTCAGCCAGCTGGGTCTGCGCCTCGCCCTGCGCCTCGGTGAACTCGGCCATGTTGGCCTTGATGGACTGACTCACCTCGGCCAGACGTTCCTCCACAGTCTTCTCCAGAGAGGAGAAATCCCTCTCGCGGGCCTCCTTCACCTCCTTGATGCCCTCCGAGAGGTCCCTGAGCAGATCGTTCTGGAGGTTTTGAAGCGCCTCCTCCACCCTCCTCGTCTCCACTTCGCCCCTCTTCATCCGGCTGATGGCGCCCTCCATCTCCACCCGGGTGATGCCCAGCGACGACTCCAGCCCGTCCACAACGCTCCTCAGGGACTCCACCTGTGCAACGAAGCATCCACCAATATTAGAGGTTATTTTACAGATGTGCATCCAAACTTTTATTTTGCACATTGACTTAAAGGGATAGTTCACCCAAGATTCAAATTTCACTCATTATCTACTCACCCTCATGTCGACTAAGAGCTGTGAGAATTTTCAGTCCTCTGTGCCTTCTCTGAGTTACGGGGGGGGTCCGCGCAGCAGTATTTGTCCATATAATGGTTTTCAATGGATACCAACTTTATTCGTCCAAAAAGACACACCAAAAAACATCCAAATACCTCCATACTGCTCGTCTGTAATGTCCCTCTTGTATTGAAGCCCAGATTTGCACGGACACAGGAAGAGCAGTGAACCGAGACACTGGGAGCTTCCGCTACAAACAAGCTTAAATCATATACTTATTTAATTTTTTTCGGATCAATTTCTCATGTCGGGGCTTCAATACAAGAGGGACATTACAGACGAGCAGCATGGAGGTATTTGGATGTTTTTTGGTGTGTCTTTTTGGACAAAGAAAGTTGGTATCCATTGACAACCATTATATGGACAAATACTGCTGCGCGGACCCCCCCGTAACTCAGAGAAGGCACGGAGGACTCTGAAAATTCTCACAGCTCTTAGTTGACATGAGGATGAGTAGATAGGCTAAATTTGAAATGAAATAATGAAATTTGAATTTTGGGTGAACTATCCCTTTAATATTTTTCAACTCAAGTTCCACTTACTTGCCCTTTCCTGAGCTTTTATTGACATCTTGGCTTTCAAGACAAAAGAAGGTCAACCTGTAAATTGAGTTATCCTCAGTTGTGATGGAGTTTGCTCAGTGTACTAAGATACACCTATTTGAAGGTCACACTGAGTGGTTTAAAGCTCTGGAAAATGTTAGCAAGTGAAGCTTGAGTTTATGTTTTAATTCATGAAACTTCTGTTCACAAATCTGCTTGATTAGGCACACAATGCCATTAAATTCCTACAGAAAAAGGTGGTGCAGGAAATGGGTAATAATGTGATTTTTTATGACTTTGGTTTGAGTTTATGTTTTAATTCATGAAGCTTCTCCTCCTGAATCTGCTTCATTAGGCACATTATATTCAATGCCATTAAGTTCTTACAGAAAAAGGTGGTGCAGGAAATGGGTAATAATGTGATTTTTTATGACTTTTGGTTAATGTTCACTTTTGTGGTTTAATTATAAAGAAAGGAGTTCCTACCTTAAGTAAACACAGGAGAGATGTTAAACCAGACATTTGCATGAATAGAGTTGAGTCATGTTATGCTACTGTACATCCTGAATGTCGACCCTTGACAGTGTCAGCTAACTCTTATCTACCCCTCCCAGCTTGACAGTCACTCACCTAAATCTGTTACACATCCTCAAACAAAAAAGAAAATATTGGAGAATTTATATATTTTAATCAAAACTTCAGCTTTTAATTTTACCTCTTGGAGGTTTTCACAGTGAAAACAAGTCAACTGCATCCATCAGTGTAGTAGACCCTATACCTGCTGCATGTACTATACACCCCCACCCCCAGCTGTACATGAAGTCCAAGTTTATGAACAGTTATGTAATCCCACATAAACTGAGGTGTAAAAACAGTAGCATCCACTTTATATATGTTTGTATTCAGTTAAAAACCCCTGAAAATGATTTGTGTTCATGAGAAGTGATTTTTAGTGTCAGGGCCCATTGATTGAGTCCCATCTTTCTCCACCAACCTGTTGGACGACACTCTCCATTTTGGTGACCAGTCCTGCGCTCTGCTGTGCGCTCTCCTCCTGCCTGGCGTTGCTCTGTTTCATTTCTTCCACAACTTGCTGTAGGTAAAAGGCAGCGAACCCCGCAGCTCCTATCAACCCAACGTAAAACACTGTGGAGACAATGAGTCCGAGGCAGCTCCGTGACCGTGGCCCCTGCTGCGCTCCAGAGCCACTCACTCCGTTAGAAGAAGGAGAAGGAGATGATAAAGATGATGAAGTAGTAGTTGTCGTGATCTTCTGGCTCTTTTTCGATGCATCCTCCTGGCTGGGTGCAGCAGCGCTCTTCTCGCCGGAGCTGCCTTTATTTCTGTTTTTAGCTGTCATGGTCAATAGGAGATCGCAGAGATGTGTGTGTGAGTGAGTGTGAGTGTGTGATGTGTTGTGAGCGCTGCCTCTTTTTGCAGTCGTGGATGGAGAGTGTTTTCAGTCCAGGCCCACTAACAAGAGCAGCAGCGTATCAGTGAGCGCGTCGTGTCTTTCCATGGGGCTTTATGAGTTGAGGTATGCGGATGGGGGCTGTCCCATGTTAGACTCCCAGCTCTGCATAGGTCCAGTCTAATGACATATAACACCAGGAAACAATGAATGGTCTCTAATTCTCTTACAATTTGGTGATTATGTGGTATTTTACACCAAGAACTACATCATCTTTAATTATTTAATCAGACATCTAAAGACGAGTTTGTACAGATGCATCTCTCTGGTGCATCGACAGGGGGTTGTTTCCACGGAAAGTTCTTTAATTGGCTTCTTCAGTGAGTTTTTTACAGGTTCATCTGAAATGTATCTATTTTTTTACAGTAACTTAAAGGTAGAACAGATAGCCTAAGTAAAATCTTGCGAAGGAAAAAGGATAAGCCATTTTGGGGCAAAACATAGGCCTATAGTGACAAGTCTGTAAACTCTATAAATCTCTGTGTAATACATTTCAAAATAATCTTATATACATGTTATGAGTGCTGCAAAGGTTCATAAATATGACTAAAACACTGCAGACTGATGCAAACTTTGTGCAAGCGCTCCTCTGTGCAGCAGGGCAGAGCAGGGAGGGGTTCAGTCAGTACTTCTTCCCCCAACAAGTTTCGCTCCTCCTTTCAAAGCCTACGTGGCAGCTGCAGTCTCTGCTGCAGGCTGCTGTTACCTCCTATGAACACAACTCCATGCCATGCAAGTCTCTACAGAGGACTACATCAGATAAAATTACGATTTATTAGTCCACAGACATAGAAGTAAAAAGTAAAAAGTCTCTCCTGTGCCAAATAAGTTAAATGGGTCATATATTATGATCCTCTGTGCAAATTAATTAGTTTTCCCGAGCTGGCAAGTATTTCAATGAAAAGACACTTCTGGAAGAATATGCCAGTGAAGTTCACTTTGTTGTTCTCTTTATCAGGCCTACAGAGCATCTCCCTATGTCCTTTTTGGTGACTATGCTTTCGCCAAATTCTAATGTCCAGCCTAGCTATATGCAAGATTCTCACTTATTATATTTCTAGGGGGGAAACTTCACAATGAAGTCTTTATACAGTGCTGTTTATATAGTGTGTGACAGAAAAGGCGAGATAAACATGGAAACGACCAGTGCACCAGTTTAAACACTAGATGTCACTAAATGATCGTTTTATTGTGAGCGCATTGGCACAGTTTGTGCAAGGTAGTACATGCACACTAATAAAATACAATTAAACAATAATCAATATAAAATAAATTCAAACAGAAATTAGTCACAGAAGATCGTTTTTCACAGCTTTGAAGTTCATGCATTATTTCAATGTGCCCAAGTAGAAGTTTAGGTTTTTATTTTTGCTAATTCTTTGGATTATTTGGAGAAAGATTACTGAAATATCTTCTTGGTAGACATTTAATTCCTTTGGGGATTAACAAAGTAATTCGTATTCATATTTAGATAGCAGATGCTGCAATTTCACTTTCACTTTGGGTGCTTAAATATTTCTATCTAAAAAGTCAAATGACGTCAGTGTGTTTAAGGCCCTATCGAAATGTAGGTTATGACTAAACGTAGGTAGTGATAGTGAACAATAAATGTTTTAAACAATATCTCAACTTATACTCATTTGATCAAACTCTCATCGGGGTTGACAGCCATGTTTTTACAGGTACACACTTGTATTCAAATGATTCAAGCGAGCTCTCTGTAAAATATAGGCTCAACATCTTTTAGTGTAGGATTTTCCCCAGCAGACGGTGAACGCAGCATGACGCCCCTCCCTCGCGGACGGACGCCGTGACAACGCAACAGACGCGTCGCCGTGGTGACGTCGTCCCGTCCAGGTGTTCGCTCGGTGAGCGATATCTCGGAGCTCCGGAGCGTTTCTTTCTACCACAGTTTATCTGCATGAAACGGCCTAACGCGGCGGTGATATGCTTTGTCCCGTATAGCCCACCGGGAGTTGTCTGTCAGTCACCACTCGGACGTCTGAAATGGGCGTCTTCCCGCCCCCTACCACCACCACAACCAGCAGCAGCAGCACTGCCTCCTCATTCACCTCCCGCTGAGTGAAGTCGGAGCTGCCGTTAAAATGAAGACAGACGCCGCACGCGGGGACCAGAATTCGAGCTGACTGTTTATATACCTCGCGAGGGAGCAGCTAACGGTTAGGCTAGCCGGCTAACCGGCTAACCTGACGGCTCAGACACCCGCAGGCGGCGGCGGCTCGGATATCGGATTTGCGCGGCCATGGCTGGGCTCATCAAGAAGCAGATCCTGAAGCATCTGTCCAGGTCAGTGAATAATGGTTAATGGTAACGGGCGGGTAACGAGTGGGGAGAAAAGGGCGACGGTGACGGTTGGTTGTTGTTAGTGGTGGTGGTGGTGGAGGGGGCTCAGCTCGTTAGCCACCTAGCTACCTACAAAACCTTTAGTTTAACCTTAAAACAAGTGGAAAAACAAGTGTATATCCAACAGGGCGTGGTGGAAGTGTATTTTCCCTTTAGGTTTAGTAAGTTAGTCAACACTCCCGTCTGTCTGTGAGACTGTCATTTGCCCTGTCAGTGGATGTTGAATGTTTAACCCCCACCGATATGAGACGTGGCTACTCCGCTAACCCCGCTAGCATCCTCGGGGTTAGCTGAGCGTCATGATCAGTTTAATCCACCACGAAGCTTGTGGTGTGTTTGCCTCGGCAGGTTGAACCAGTCGTCGTGTGGTTCGGTCAGATTGTTTTCAAAAAGCAGAAAAAAATCTCAGGCTTCTCCCCCCCAAAGGCAAAGTATCCATCAGACCTCGACAGCTCATAAACACACACACCATCTGCAGCAGTATAAATCATGATAGCTGGCTGCACTTAATGTGACATCGGATGATAGTGATAACGACAAGTTGGGAAATCAGGAGAGGGGTTTGCGCAAGGGCGTGCGGGTTTGTTTACATGGGTTTTGAACCCTGCATATCTGGCCTTGGCCTCAGCATTAGAGACCATGGACACTTCACACACAAACCCCGAGCAGTCTCACAGGGGAATCACTAAATCTGTCTCCTAAATAAAACTAATTTGTCATCATTTTATGTCACTGTCTGACAAGCACTCACGAGCTGTGTAATGGCACTGCCACTTTCTGTGTAAGGCTCCATTTATTCTTTTAAATGTCCTGCTGTATGTGCAGCATTCAGCTGTGTCTGCCTCACATGCATTATTTATTCTTTTCCACTGTCCCTCAAGGGACTTTCAATGGACTACTTTCTTGTTTTTAATCCAAGGGGAGAGCTTGAGGCACACCGCACCTATTCCCATCCACATATTAAATAGTTAATAACCAATTACAGAGCACATAATTACACCTGTGATCAAACACAAGAGTGTATTGAGGAGTAATGATAGTGCTATGTCATGAAACTCACTGCTTATGATGTAAGAAATGAGTGTCACATCTAAATAGCAGGTCACAGATGACTTGGTCTTTAGAAAGCTCATCAGTATGCAGGTGGACTGGTTTGTGTTCTTGAAAGGAGAAAGCGCAGATGTGATTGGTGAGAACAGTCTTTGTGGTTGTGACTAATGTGTCACTCTCTGGTCAGCACATTAATTACCGTGTTGTCGATTGCTTTGTTCCTCATACTCTCACACAGCGTCACTGGCGAGATTTGCTCTGCCTGCCACACACACAGCCTATGGGTCGTATGTCCTTCATTGTCCTAGTACTCAAGGTTGTGTCTTGTCTCTGTGTGTGTGTGTGTGTGTCGAGGCAACGCATAAGTGTTTCTGCACATGACTCTGCACGGCTTTAGTAGCATTAGCATCAACGCTGACAGGAAATGACCGGAGGAGTAGTGATGTCATCTGTCTTTGGGCTTTGCCATCTGATCTGCTTTGTTCTGGCCTGTTTGGTCTGGCACCGAGGAGTGGAAGCTGACCCGTCTGACGATCGGCCAATCCTGTGCCAGTTTGGTGTAGTGATGTCACGGTAAAAAAAACAAAAAAGTGCCAGTGTCGACAGCAGCAGCACCGTCACCTGACCACAACCTTTTACCCCTCTCAACTATGATTATTAAGCACGTTTGAAACATATTGGCCAGAATTTTTTGTCTGCTCAGCTGCTGCTTCATCACAATCAGCCCAGGAATAACTTTGTACCTCCAGCGAGTTTATTCATCCACACTGTAGGTGTGCGCACTGCTTACACAGCCACAGGTTATGTTGTGGGTGTCAACATTGCAGCTCGGCCGGCCTCCGCATGCTTTTTCCCCCGCTGCAGAGGACACACGTCCGTCTGATACTGTCTGTGACCAGGACGAGCTCGTCCCAGTGAAGCGGCACCACATCTTCACAGTTCATTGACTCAGAAGTCTGCGCCATGGCTGTTCCTCCTCCAGCCAAGACGAGCGCACTGAGGCATGCATGACATATTAAACTAGTTGAGAGGGCCTTTTTTTGTGCAAGGTGAACTCGTAGAAACCTTGTGTGTGTGTGTATGTGACCTTTCATGTGCGAGGGCGAGTTTATGAATATTAAGGGACATGGCTGAGTTGTTGGCATACACACGTTGTTTCTTTTTCCGATGTCGGAGGAGTTTATTGGCGAACAGTTAACTGAGGGTCGAACTTAGGGAGCCCCTTGGGGAGAGTTGATAACAGTGTGTGTTTGTCTGCGCTATACACAGATTACGGTTATCGACAAGACCTCGGCCCGGTGCCAGGCAAAGCAATATCCTATTACGCATGCTGACACACTCCAAATACAGATGGATGGAGAAACAGCTAAACACAGTTAGACATGCCCAGTCAGACTCTGTTCACGTCGCTCTGCTCTTCCCACAGGGGAAATTTTCTTATGTTTCTACAGGGAGGGAAAGGTCGGGGCTCCACTACAAAGCTGGTAGATATTCTGACACAGGAACTTAAGGACAAGTGATTTATACTTGAACGATCCCTCGCTTTACATTCTTGTTTCCATCTCGGCTTTTGTTGATTTACTTACTTATCATCACCTTATCGTGATTAATTTTGATCCTTTCCTTCCCTTTCCTCTCCTGTCATCATTCTTTATTTAAAATTATGCACATGAAAACAACACAATACAATACACTTAAGACAAAACACAACAACCAAGGAACAATTAGTGTCTCAGCAAACACACAAACCCAATTCAAGATCTACTTCACAAATGGACATCCCACAAATCAAAGCTCCAAACAGGGGGGAGAAAATACACCTGACAGGCATCAGCAAAAACAGACACAACTTCTCATGACAAGCTGTTACAACTTTATCTGTCTGGCCATTCAAAGTGGGGACCCACAAAACCAAAAAAAAGTCAATTTTTACAAGTTTTACAGTTATCTTTTCCATTAAATAAACTTTCTTTAGTCTCTTTTGCTGTTGTTAAAGGGTGGGAGGTACAGTAGGGTTATGAGCCAGGACAGGGATATCATTTTCCTCGCCACAAGTAGGAGAATCTGTAATAGCTAGACTTTAGACTTTCCTCTTCTCTATATCTTCCCCCAGAGTCAAACCCAGTATATAATGGGTTCAAGTGGTAATTTAATTTTCAAAATGTTGGCATCTTGATTACAGAGAAAGTTGCTTGTTAATGTCACAAGACCGCAACTAATGGTGGGCAGCGTAATTCTCATCCGGAGTCACAGGGGAATGTGGAGGAAAGTTTGAACAGAGGAGGGAGATTTTACTTGATGTGTGTTAGAACAAAGCTGAAAGAAAGAAAAAAGATTATCACTTCACCCTCTAAAGGAAAGAGTTCATGACCTGGAGGATTAGGCTCATACTGCGGCTGCTATGCGAGGAGCATTTTGGGGTTAAGTCAGGACGTTATCGGAGACTTGACACGACGGCTCCAAGTGTGAGGCGTAGTCCCCGTTAACTCCTCTGCTTAATTCAATTCTCAGTTTTCATCCCTGTCAGTGTTGCTTTAAGCATTTTCTATGATTTAATTAAGATGACGCGTTGGTTATTGGAAACCGTCCGACCGCCAGCTGAGGCTGATCCCACAAGAATTTTTTTTTTTTACCCCTTAAATTTTCCTTCGGTGTCAGCTAACGTGCCATGATGCAGCAGCATGTGCACGTATATAACAAGTCTAATGAATGGGCCTCTTGTTTTCTTTTCCTTCAGTAGAGATTTCAGAGATTCGTTGCAGTGTGAGAGTCGGTGAGAGATGCGTTCGTTTCTGCTGTTGTGTTTGTCATCACGACGACGAGCCTGACTCCCTCCATCCTGCAGTGGCGGCATGATGATGCACTACGGTGATGAACTCCACTATTCTCAGTGTTACTGCTCGCTGGCCGGCTGCTGGTGGGAAGGCAATTACGCCATGAGTCATGACTGAGTGCCTTGCTGTGGGTGTCTCATCGGTGTGCAGTTGTGTGAAATACTTGTGTGTGTGTGTGTGTGTGTGTGTGTGTTGGGTGAGCGCAACATTTAGATAGAGTCCCTCCAGGATTTAGCATCATCTGCTGCTGTGGAAGTGGGATTGGTCTTGGGTTGTTTTCTCCTTCACACTAACCTTCTCGCCGTCTCCGCAGGGTCGGAGTTATTCTCAGGCCTCCGCTGCCAATACCAACTCACCTCACTTTGACAGGATGCCGGCGTGTCTTTGAATTGTTTTCCCCCGTTGACGTGTGTGTGTGTGTGTGTGTGTGGAGGTGTTCCTGTTCCTGGAGTTTGTGTAATGTAGGGTAGAAAGTAAGTCAAGCGATCCCTCCTGATGATAACATAGAGGTGGAGCAGTCTTTTAATAACTGCGCTGTATTTTTGTCCTCATCTCAACATATATTTTCACAACAAACACTTTCTATCTGCTGTTGCTATCGCCAGAAATGTTTTTAATTCGAAACGAAAGACTCTTTTCGTAAATATGTAACGGAGTGCTATAGCTACTATCGTCACAGTTGCTTAATTTTAGGGCTAAAAACTTAAAAATAGCTAAAAATGCTGTTCACATTTTCCCTAAACTCAAGGTCATGTGCTCAGATTGCTTCACAAACAGTAGAAAAGCCAATAATATTCAATTTGCTACCAACAGACCAAGAAATATAAAACTAAGAAGCCGGAAACATTGTATTTTTGTAATTTTCGCTGTAAAGAAATTGTTGCAAATTCATTTTCTGTCAGTCAAACTTCAGTATCACATGTTCACAGTTGCAGGGGCCATCTAACAATGAAAAGAGGAAGATGTAGTACTCATACTGACACCTCTATTGTGTTTACTCACCATATTAACATACAAAACCGGTCGGCAGAGACACTTCAATGCATTAGAACAAAACTTCTCCTTCTCTAATATTGTGAAAGCATCATGTGAGCCATCTAAAACCAACCTTGGTTTAACAGAGCAGGCTTTTTAATGACTGCTGGATTCCTTCAGATGATATTACCATGTAAATATTAAAAGATAATTGAACTGATCATTTAGAAAAGGTTGGTGGACGTCGTGGGCACGTGTTTGGCTATTTTTATGTTCCGTTTTGTTTCCATGTTTCCATTTGATTTGCCAACACGTCGCCCACACTGCAGGCAGCACAGCCTCCAAACACCGCAGTGCTACTGTCCTCTACCAGGAGTGCAGTGGATAGATAACATATCATCTCTGACCGGCCAATAAAAATATAGTGGAGTCAGCAGTGTTCGATCACATTTGATGAACTTGCGTCATATAAAACACGAGAAGCTTTTCCAGCACAGTGATAAAAAAACAAGTTGAGTTTTTTAGAAATACTTGAACAGTTGTGTTTGTTGCTGCTGGTATCCTATGAGCTTCAGCGGCTGTTTCTGTTGGATTTGCCTGCTGGTTTCTAACTGAATTAAGGATCCCTCACGTCACGTCCATTCAGGAATACTAACTTTTATTGCTAGCAGTTGTCCAACTCATTACAGTGTGTTGTTCACACTGAATGGGCTACTGAAGGATTTAGAGGCCCATTTTAAATGTCACATTCTCCGTTTTCTGTTGTCGAGCCAAGTGCTGCCTGGACAAATGAGCACTGGCAGGAAAGAATGTGGTAACATCCCAGATCTGTGGGATTTTCCGGGAATTTTCCTGGAAAACCACATTCCTAATTCCCAGGAGAGCCCCTTAAGGATGATTACTCTCTGTCTTCTTCTGTTATTTTTGGTTTTCCTCCTTTCCTCTGTCTGTTTCCTCTGTATTTCTATCCGCCTTTATGTTGTCAGGAATCAGGAATCGCAGTTGCTAAAAACAAGCCGGTCTGTCTGAGTCACTCTGGCCATCTTCCCCTCACAGGCTCCTCTCTTTCTGGCACTGATGTCATCAGGCTGCGCCACGAACGCACTGTCAGAGGAGCAGGAAAAAGAGCTGGGAGAGCCTTAACTTTCCGTTTACAGACATCAGCGTAAAGCGCGGCGGCAGATCTCAAGTCTGCTCTTACAGGACTGTGGTGAAGGGGAAAAAAAGCTGCAAGATCAGCCTTACTGTGGCTGGCAGACACACACACACACACACGCATCATCTTGTGTTTTTTTTAAAAACAGCTTGAGCAGCTTTAAAGGGATACTTCACCCAAATTCGATAATACTAAATTAACCTCTCATGCCCACATTCCTCTCTGTAAAAAGTGAGTTTGAGCCTGTTTGAATGCACTGTCTTTGTATGAGGAGAAGTTAAATGGATTACTATTGATTATCTGGCAGATAACAGCGCAGGCTTTTAAAGGGATACTTCACCCAAAATTGATAATTCACTAATTTTCTACTCACCGTCATGCCAAGGACGGGTTTGTAGAACTTTTGGAGTCATCAAAATGCCTTTGGAGTTCCAAGGGGGGTCTGTCTGGCAACGGATTTTCATATAATGGCGGCGGATAAAGTTCACTTTTGAATCGTCCAAAACACACACTATGAAACATCCAGATACCTCCATACTGCTCGTCTGTTCTGACCCAAGTGTCCTGAAGCCGCCACATGAAAAAGTTGATCAGAAAAAATTAATTTGATCTCTGTTTTTAGCCTTGTTGTAGTAGCAGCTCCCAGTGGCTGCGCAAGATTTGCTGCGAGACCTTCATTCGTTGTTGTAAACCATTGCATGTATGATGTATGAACACGGAAGAAGGCGAGCAGTATGGAGGTATTTGGGTGTTTCATAGTGTGTGTTTTGGATGATTCAAAAAGCCGAACCCCCCCTGGAACTGAACTCCAAAAGTGTTTTGAGGACTAAGAAAGTTCTCTGAACGCTTCCTTGGCATGATGGTGAGTAGAAAATTGGTGAATTATCGATTTTGGGTGAAGTATCCCTTTAAAAGCCTGCGCTGTTATCTGCTGGATAATCAATAGTAATCCGTTAACTCCTCCTCACACAAAGACAGTGCATTCAAACAGGTTCAAACTCACTTTTTACAGAGGAATGTGGAGGTTAATTTAGTGTTTGACAGGCAGGCAGGCAGGCCACCCTCCTCTCCAGACAGTAGCTATTCCTAATCTCTTTATGGGCCTGGATTTGGTCCGGTGAGCTCGGCCTTGCTGACTGGAATAACGGCCGAAGTCTAGAGAGGAGAGATGAAAGGGAAAGATGACAGCGTGTGAACTTAATACCCTCTGCCTCCTGCTAGTTGTTCTCAGTAATGAGCAGGTTTCCTCTCTCTCTCTATCTGTAGTTTAGCGTTAGCAGCCTCGATCGAGAAATGATTTGATCACAGTATTGGTTTATTTATGACTTTGGAAGAGGAGGAGAGGAAGCGAGAGGTGGGCCGGCCCGAGAAGCCGAGATAAGGAGCGAGAGAGTGAGTGAAGTTGGCTGGCTGGCTGGTTGATACTTGATCAGCAGCAGGGATGAATATTTCACTGGTCACAAGGCTCAGACTCTTCAGCAACAACAGCCGTCTCTGAGAAGAAGCCAACGGGGGTGGCTGTCTCCGATTGTACGCCCATGGGACCACATGTGCACATAATGTTGTTAGTGTTTTGTTTTTTATGTGTCAGTGTGAGTGTGTGCGTCCTGTCCTGTGTCCCCCGCTCCATGTCCCACTGTGCTGTGTTGCGCTGCTGGGCCTCTTGTGTTTGTAGTGAGCTGCTGCTGCTGCTGCTGCTGCCGCTGAATAATTCACAGGGATGGTGAATTAGAGAAGAATCAAACGCTGCCAGGAGGAGGAGAAGGTGTTGGGTGGAAAGACGCAGGAATTTGACAGGGTGAATAATTTAAAATGTGGGCAGCTGAAGAATCACCGAGCTTTTCCTCAATTGACGAAGTTTCTCGTACCCGATGACGTGCAACTTACAATGTCTCTCCAGTGATGCCCTCGCCTCAAGTGAAGAGCGTGGAAAGTCTCCATAAGGACTTCCAGTTGTTGAGAGGCGCTATAATAATAATAAACCACCACTTTTTGCATAGATATTAATGCAAATGGTCTTTTTGTTGCACCTGTGAGTGGTTCTGGTGCCAGTGATCACCTCCTTTGACCTATCAGATATCAACCGTAATGAAGTCACGGTGTGCCAGCTCAGGTTTTATGGCCACAGCAATACCTGGGTTTATGAAGCTGTTTAATTTATATATCGATAAGTAAGAAAGGGGTAGGGATCATATAAGTTTTACTTCTACCTGTAGTACATGTAGTAAATTCCACACACTAATGTTTTAAATGTGGAGAAATAAGATGCATCTATAATTGATACCCCACAAAATGTCAGATATCAAGTCTTACATTGGTGGTAGGAGGACTCTGTTTTCACTGTATCCTATTTTGTTTTTCTTATTCAGGCTTAGCAGCTGGTAGGTAATGAAATTCACCCAATATAAACATGCAAATCTGTCGGATATTTAAAGATGGCACCATCACCTGCTTTGTCAGATTCTCCGTCTCTCGGCTTCCAGCTGGCAGCTTTTTGTGTAAACCTCAAAAAGGGAACCGGTGAGTTTCCTGTCCCAGAAACAGAGGCAGAGATCAGATCACTCAGACTCTCAGTCAGGTTGTGTGTGTGGTTACTTACTCCGTGCAGTCGAACCTGCTCGCTGGCAGGTTTTCTTCAACAAGGAGACCGAGTTTCTCTCCGTTTCCTACAGATGCTGAACAAGCTGCTGACACGCTGTCGCTGCATGTCCTCATTCACACAGTCCATACCAACGTGTAGATGTCTGAGCGCATTTACTGAATTTTACACTGGGAGAAGATCATACATATTTTATATTGCATATTGAAATATTACATATTTCTTTCTAGTTTTCTCTTATTCTTTTCCCTATATTCCTCCTTACTCTTTTTTTTTTACTTCTACACTTCTTCACTGCTGTTGTAAATTTCCTCATTGAGGGAAAAATAAAGTCCTATCTCATCCTATCTTTTCAAAATCCGGTTGGATAAAAGTTAATGCCTTGCCTGCTTTCACTGATTTTACTATGTCCTCATATTTAAATATAACATATTATGGGCTTGTCCTGTCTGTCCGGTTGTTCACTTCCCCTGCACTGATGTGTTCACTACACATATTTAGATTGTTTCTGTGATTGGTGGTTGGTTGGTTGGTTACACTAATGCTGATGGTATCGTCTCCTATTATCTTGTATTTCTGAGAGCGGATGAAAAGACTGATTGAGCCAAATATAGTGTATCACTATATGAAAACCTGCTATTGTTCTGTCATGAGCACAGTTACAACCATTCATCACAGTGAGTCTCTACACAGATCTGAGTTAGTAGGTCAGTTAAAAAAAAGAAAAAAAAAAGGACTCCATCCTGTCGTCGATGTTACAGCCGTGATAATCAGGTCAGGAATGTGTGTTAGTTGTGAAACTGAGCTTTGATCTGGATCCAATTGGTGTTGGAGAGATTAGCCAGGTAACAAGATTAGGCCTACAGTACGTGTGGTGTGTGTGTTTGTGTGTGTGTGTTTTTACACAGTGAGTCTGAGTTTTTGATTAAAAAATCAACTCCAAAACTTGCACGATCATCAGATGTAATGACTTAACTGCATTGTTGGATAAAAACCATATCACTGAAAGCTCTGGGTGTGTTAGTGGAGTTCAAACACAGTCGGTGCTCTTGACCTCTGTACGTCACATGGTCGGGGCTGTGCGGTTCTTGACAGGCGGAGAATGTGAGATCGATACCGTCCATGTTTTAAGAGATTTCACTATGCTGCTCTGTGGAGACGCACAGGTCAATAAACCGTTTAGTATGTGGCCACTCTGCTAACGATTAACCAATAATCAAACGGTGAATGGGTGCAGAAAACACTTTGGTCATGGACACTCGGTCTATGTGTTCAAGTCGATTTACTTTAAGCTAAAAAGCAAATAGACTTAACACACAGAATCACCGCATTGTATTCACAGCACACAGCCTGTCCACATACAGGACATTTCTTCAAGATATTAAAATGACAAATAGCAGTAAGTGCTTTTATATTTAATTAAAGACAAGTTTCACGACTTTAGTTTCAGTTTCTCTTTGGCGTATACGCTTCGTCATACTTAAACAATACTCTTACCAGCCTGAATCTTACAAGACGCTAATTATCCAGAGTGTCATTGTGTAGTGGTATATAGTGTCAGATCAAGGCCTTAACCTAATCTCCTACTGTACAACCCTGTCTGTTCTTTCTTTGTGCCTTTTAAATCCTCCATAGTGCAGCATGGGAGGTGTTTTTTCTTTATTAAATTCAAACACTCTGTACCTTGATCCTCTCTCCTCCATCTGTCATTATCAGATTAAGTGGTGAAGCAAACAAGTCGAGTTAATGAAGCCTGAGCGAACAGAAAAACACATTTTTCTGAGCTCTGCTTTCAGTTTAATGGATTATTGGTTCCAGTTATTGGGCCTGTAATACGACTTCAGCAGCAATATGCAACCCTAAATTAAGGTCTTATTTTTGAAGGTATCATTAAAAAGAAGTAGTTTGTCCTCAACTATATTTTTCTTAGTAGAGAAAACTATTTTTAAAAGCATGTATTTGAAAACATGGTATGTTTTTCCTCTTTCCTCCTCTTCCAATGCACCAAAAGCCAAACAGTTGGGGTTTTGTTTGGTCGCCCTGCTGCTTTGCCAAGAACCTGCTTCTATAAATATATTCTCTGTGTGCTCAAAGCTGCGCTTCTCGTCGTCCGTGTCTCGTAGGTTTGCTAAGAACCTGTCGCCGGACAAGATCAACCTCAGCACGCTGAAGGGGGAGGGCCAGCTCACCAACCTGGAGCTGGATGAGGAGGTTCTCCAGAGCCTGCTGGACCTGCCCACCTGGCTGGCCATCAACCGTGTGGAGTGCAACAAGGCCGCCATCCGGGTGAGGAACACAGTCTTTTTTTTTCTCTTCCCAATTCTCTTTTTATTATGATTTTCAATGGTTCACATGTTTATTCACATAACAATTCACCATTCTCATCCATTCATGTGTAAATTACAACTGAATCACACAGCCATCCTCCAGTGACTTTACAAACAATATAGATATGGATGATTGGTTCTCCCTCAACAATACAAAATATTAAATTTATAAAATACAAAATTAAGAACTAAACTCCCTAGAACAGGAATGCTGGGGTGCACATTAAAAACCACAGATTCAAAAGAAAAAAGGGGGAAATGGATATAAGACATGGCATTAGACAAACGATGGTCAAACCAGTGTGACATACCTAAGTGATCTTTGCCATCTTTTCAAAAACAGACCCCGCTGTAGTCTTATGGCAAAAGTAATTCTTTCCATCTTAAAAATGTCCTAAATTATGTCAATCCACTCATCCACTGTAGGTTTTTCTAGTTTTAGCCACTTCCTTGTTATGGCTTTCCTACAAGCAGCACTTCAAATCTGGATGAACACAGTTTTATATTGAATCGGTGCGTTTAAAAGGAGTAGTTTAACCACTAGGGGAAAAGGCTTAAGATGGATAATTGATAAAACTCTTTTCTGTTAATATAAAGCTTTGAGTACCTTGGTCTAAAACCCTGAAACAAGGTTAAATAACAAGTTATATCTTGTTTGTTCAATCCAAACAAAAACTAAAGCCCAGTTGAGCCACTTCCTGGAGTTTCTCCTGGTTTCCTCTCGTCTGCTCAGAGCCAAAAAAACATTGCAAACTGTAACCCTTTGTGATAAGTGTTGTTTTTACACAGATTAGCGATCGCATATTGATTAGTGAATTAAAGACGCACTGATCGGTGGATGTTGCTACCTTCACACAGAGCAAACAAAAAGTTAACAGACATTTTTTGCTGTGACTTTTTTATTTAACAGTCACACCGGTATCAGAGTGGTATTAATCTACTCGTTTAACTCATCTGACTTCGCCAGAAAACAAATAAGCGGTGAACTTTTGTTTACAGCTTTATTGCTTTAAGGTGCGAAGTCACCAGATCCTCCTCCTTATTGCCTTTAAAACCTGAATACAGGGGATAACAAGTATATTGTGGGTGACTCACATTTTGAAATTGCACACAGGCCCAAAGCAAATGAAACTTGGAATATAATTATATATAATTGTCCTCTGCTTAGTCGCAGACAGGAACATTAATCACAGGACGTAGCGCAGGAGCAAGTAAACACACTTGAACAATCATGTTGTACCCTACCACCAACACCCACTGAGTCTCTGCACCACACACACACACACACACACACACACACACACACACACACACACACACACACACACACACACACACACACACATACACATACACACACACTCTGCTGGAGCTGGCCGATGCCCTAATGTGGACATGGTCGTCAGCCAAGTGCCATGTGTAAGAGCAGACTCTGACACACCCTGGAAACAGTGAATGGAGCTGCGACATTTTCATCATGACTGGACTTTCTGTTCAGACCAAGGTCCACTCTTCCACCTCTTTGTTTCCTCCCTCAAGTCATTACTCTCTCTCTCTCTCTGCAGCTCATTCCTCAGCTATAAAACTAATTCGTCAACCCATCTGCCTTCACACTCCCCATATAATAATAAAAATAACCACTACCGCCTTTTTTTTTTTACCAGACTGTTATTCGTTTCGTTGGCTTATTTGCTGCGTCATTGCCAGTGTGTGTAATACTAATGCAGTATTTCAGCTATAATACTGACATCAATTGAAGTGAGTGTGTGCGTGTTTGTGTGTGTGCATGGAGCATCAGATTTCTCAGTGAATAGTGGAGCTGGTGAATTGAAACCTGTGGTGCCGCCTCTCTCCAGCTTTGTGTTGTTTTTTTCAGTTCACTCGTTAAAAAAAAAAAAAAAAGAGAGAACAGAGATGTGTATCTCACTTCCTCACTTGTTCGAACCCTGTATCATCCTTGTGTCTTCCTGTTGCAGAGGAGCTAAACCCGACAGCCTCACCTTTTCCATTTCAAACGACTGGCACAAACAAATTAAACAGTAAATTAAAGCTGCTTAATTGACCAGCTTCGGTGAATAAACTTGACAAAATCAACTCTAATTGCAGCAGGTGATGCTTCCCCAGTCATAGACACAGTCATGAATGATTACAGTGATGTGAACTGTTTCTGCTGTGAAGTGACGATGTGATGTGAGCTAACGCCCCCTGCTGGCACCTCGTAGTATTTTCATGACAAGAGGCAAATAAATGAAACATGTTTAATGTAATTAGAGGCGCAAATCCAAAGCACTTCCTCACTTTTTTGATTTGTGACATCTCAAAGAGTCGCTCCATGGAGGGGGAGAAAAAAAAAATTGCAAGTGAACACGAGCATTTAATCTCATTTTCTATATAATTTGACACAGACTTGAATCACGAGTTTGTGGAGGATTAATGGGGCTCTGGAGCTGAATGGAAGAAACTGCCTGCCAGTCTAGACCCATTGATTTCTCTTTTTCTCTCTCCCTCTCTAAGTAACCTTTCCTGCTGTTTTGACTTGATTTAATTTCGTGCAGTTCAGTTGCGTTTGGTTTGATTTGATTTGCGTTTCCCATTGACCGGTGACTTAGTTTTAACATTTTTGGGAGGACCCCGCACTGTAGGAATCAGATCATTGTATAAAGCTGAAAAACTGAGCCTCTGCTGTCTTTTCATTCACAGATACCATGGACGAAACTAAAGACTCACCCAATCTCCCTGGTAAGAATCACAAACCACACCTGTTAAATTGCCAAATTTATTGTAATATAAGTCATTGAATCTCTGAGAACTAATTAATCTAATAATCATATTGATTTGTGTATAACAGTGTAACCACATGTTACATGTAGTTGATTACAAAGTGAAGAGCAGAAAACCACTGAAGGTGTTGTAGTGGTTGGTATCGTCGTACAGCAACCGGTTTGCGTACAGCTTCACAAACACACTGTCTCCGGCCTCCAGCTGCACCACGGCCGCGTTGGTGGCGCTGTCATGGACGTCATCACCCTCCGTGTCCCAGGTTGACACCATCAAGTGACCATTCCTCATCAGCGACACCACCGAGTTGGGCTTCCCACCATTGTTGTTGTACATCGTGTAGATGAAGTAGTACAGCCCCCGCGTCCTGGCGGTGAAGATGCCGGTGGCCCGATTGTAGCTGTTGCCGATGTTGGAGATGATTCGTTGGTATTTCACCGGTGTGTCTTGTTGAAGCGGACCCATTGAGTTTCCCAAAGCGGCGGTGAAAGCCACTTTTGCGGATGAGACACCCATGAGCGCGTTCAGCTGCTTGTCCTGAGCCTGGTTTGCCTTCAAGAGCTCCTCAGCCTGGCTTTTGTAGGATTGCATGTTGGCTTCGAGGGCGGCCATTTTCTGCATTGTTGCAATGAGGTTTTGCTCTAGAACGCTTCATGCCTGCGTCAAGGTTTCCAACTTCTCCCTCATGGCTGCCACCTCGCTGAGCAGGGCGCAGGTGTCGGGTTGACAGACGGCCAGGCTGGTCCCGGCCCCCAGGTAGCTGTTGTCACCACCAGCACACAAGCGGCTGGAAACCAACAACAGCAGAAGGAACACGCGCTGCATCTTCACACAAATGTCTCCGCAAAAGAATCTGTTTGTGATCCTCAACCTCAGTCCATATATATGCTTCCAGTACCTGGTGTTACATAACACTTTGGCATGCTGTTTTGATTCAGTCATCACAACAAAATATCACAGAACTAAATTATCAAATCACTAGTAACTTATTAAACACTTTTTGTATCATTGATATGGCCTGGTGCAAACATAAGGGACCTGGGAAAACTGCAGCTGGCTCAAAACAGAGCAGCTCGGCTTGACCTCAAGTGCTCTCCTGGACAAAAGTCACAGAGAGGCTGACAGTGTCACTCCTTGTCCTTTCTAAGAAATATTAGATTGTCAAAATATCCCATCTGACAGTGTTTCCCAAACGAGGCAGTGGTGGCCTGCCACAGTCTCTCACAGGAAAAAAAAAAAAAAAAAAAAAAAATATATATATATATATATATATAAATAATTTTTAAACAGCGTTTCACCACCTCTCATCCCTGCCAGTAAGTCCACCTGCCGACTCTCTCGCGTGCGGTCGCAGAGAGACTAGGGCAGTGTTTTTCAACCTTGGGGTCGGGACCCCATGTGGGGTCGCCTGGAATTCAATTGGTGTCGCCTGAAATGTCTGGTAGCCTAATTCATAATTTTAATTAACTAATTACTTTTCTTTTTAAAACTATAATTTAAAAACAAAACACACAATCTTAAACAACTGTATTCTATACTTTCACTATATCAAATATAAATTGAGTTCAAATAAAATGCAGCATATATAAATATCTGAGCTGGCACATCTTGATTGACAGGGTCGCCAAAAATTTGTGATGTCAGAATGGGGTCACAAGCCAAAAAAGGTTGGAAACCACTGCACTAGAGCTTAGATCGGGCCCAAAAAATCAAGCCCGGCCCAGCCGACTGCTGCACATGAAGGAGACGTGATGCTTTTTTTTTTCCAACTTTGTGTAACATGGCACACTTTCGTTACGTACAGGCTTACTTTTCGAAAAATAAATAATAAAATAAAATATTGCTGATTATGGCATAGCTTTCTGTCCAATTGGGCTAATAAAGTCATGAAAAAAATCAACACACACACACACAAATGCTTGATCAAAGGCTGGGCATGCTGGCCCGGCCCGCGGATATTGGTGTGAAATGTCGGCCTGAACCGGCCCGCGGTCGGGTTGGGTCAGGGCACTGCCAGAACACATTACCAAAGAAAAAACTAAATTAGGCTTTAAGAGGCAATTGAAATGCCACCTAACAGCCCAGAGGTAGGAGGAGTGCATATAGGCATACACATATAAATACACACACATACATACTCACAGATGTTGATGAATTAGATTATTATTCCTGTTTCATTTTATTCAAGTTGATGAATTCGATTATCATTTCTGTTTCATTTTATTTCTACCTGATTTCACGTTATTGCCATATCTCTGATTATTGCTGCTGTGGTTGTTATTATTATCAATATTGTAAAGCTTTTTCTTTCATTCTATATGATTTTATGGATGGACCCCAGGAAGATTAGCGGCTGCTGTGAAGCTGCTAATGGGGATCCAATTAAAATAAATGATCAGGATCACATTACAGAGGAGCATTGTAGAAGATAAGCTTTTATTAGTCATTAAACTGTTGAACACAATGGTATCACACCTTCAACACTAGCAAGGCTTTGAAAATACTATACAACAAAAAAGGAAAGGGAGGGTGTATATGATAACACAGCACAGTCATCACAACAAAATATCACAGAAAGAAAAAGATCAAACCATTACTTATCAAACACTTTTTGTGATTGTCAGTATCACATTTCACAGGAGCATCGTATTAGGAGATAGCAAGCAAATAACAAATACAACCGTAAGAAGGCCACAATGGCCAACACCGAGACTGAGATAACAGTATATTATGATTACGATCAATTCCCCAAATCAAAAAGAGCATGCAGCTTCAATGAAAACATGAGCAGATCGCCATGAGGTGAGAAGACAGAGCATGCTTGAAGATACCAAAAGAGGAACTGGATCTGATATTAGCAGGAAGGTTATTCCAATGTGCTGGTGCTTTAAACATAAAAGATCTTCTACCAAATGATTTATTGACAGAAAAATAGAGCTGAGAAGAATGTCTGATATGATAACTTGATGTATATGGTGTAAGATACTGCTGAATAGGGAACAGGGAACTCCTGTATAATCATCTATTACATGTTACATGTAGTTGATCACAAAGTGAAGAGCAGAAAACCACTGAAGGTGTTGTAGTAGTTGGGGCTGTCGTATAGCATCCGGTTCGCCCACAGCTTCACAAACACACTGTCTCCGGCCTCCAGCTGCAACACGGCCGCGTTGGTGGCGCTGTCATGGTAGTCGCCATTCGCCGTGTCCCAGGTCGTCACTATCTGCTGATCGTTCATCATCAGCGACACCACCGAGTTCACCTCTCTGGCGTTGTTGTTGAACATGGTGTAGATGAAGTAGTACAGCCCCCGGGTCCTGGCGGTGAAGATGCCGGTGGCCGGATTGTAGCTGTTACCGATGTTGGAGATGTTTCGTTGGTATTTCACCGGCATGTCTTGTTGAAATGGACCCACTGCTTTTCCCAAAGCGGCGGTGAAAGCCACTTTTGTGGAGCTGTTTGCAGATAAGACGCCCATAACCGCGTTCAGCTGCTTGTCCTGAGCCTGGTTTGCCTTCCAGAGCTCCTCAGCCTGGCTTTTGTAGGATTGCATGTTGGCTTCAAGGGCGGCCATTTTCTCCCTCAAGGCTGCCACCTCGCTGAGCAGGGTGCAGGTGTCGGGTTGACAGGCGGCCAGGCTGGTCCCGGTCCCGGTCCCCAGGTAGCTGTTTTTTCCAGCACACATGCTGCTGGAAACCAACAACAGTAGAAGGGACATGCGCTGCATCTTCACACAAATGTCTCCGCAAAAGAATCTGTTTGTGATCCTCAACCTCAGTCCTTATATATGCTTCCAGTACCTGGTGTTACATAACACTTTGGCATGCTTAATTTCCTTGTTTCTTTTTCAAGACAAAGAGATTTTCTTATACCTTTCTCAGACCTTCCTGACAAACCATCAGGAAGGTCACGCCTCCATAACATCAGCTGATAAAGCATGTCACGGTGACAGTTCTGAGGAAGGCGGAAGAATATGCCGAAACTGTTAAGAGAAAGGTGTGAGAAAATCTCTTTGTCTTGCGTGCGATCTGCACTGACGCCGGTGCAAATCTCGCTAGATTTGGACAGACCAGGAAGAGAAGTGCTGGGAGCTTCCGCTACAAACAAGCTTGAAATATAGGCTTATTTAATTTTTTTCAGAAAAATTTCTCATCTCGGGGCTTCAATACAAGACGGACATTACATACGAGCAGCATGGAGGTATTTGGATGTTTTTTGATGTGTCTTTTTGTTACGAAGAAAAGTGGTATCCATTTGCAACCGTTATATGGACATGCACTGCTACGCCGAGACCCCCTGTAACTCAGAGAAGCCACGAATAACTCTGAAACTTCTCCCAGCCCTTAGTCGACATGAGGGTGAGTAGATAATGAGTGCAATTTGAATTTTGGGTGAACTATCCTTTTAAACATAAAAGATCTTCCAAATGATTTATTGACATTAGGGACAGAAAAATAGAGCTGAGAAGGATGTCTGATATGATAACTTGATGTATATATGGTGTAAGATAGTGCTGAATAGGGAACAGGGAACTCCTGTATCTATTACATGTTACATGTAGTTGATCACAAAGTGAAGAGCAGAAAACCACTGAAGGTGTTGTAGTGGCCGACGTCATCGAACAGCACCCGGTTCGCGTGCAGCTTCACAAACACACTGTCTCCGGCCTCCAGCTGCAACACGGCCATGTTGGAGGCGCTGTCGTTGTTGTCGCCACCCGACGTGTCCCAGGTCGACACCATCTGCTGACTGTTCCTCATCAGCGACAACACTGAGTTGGCCGCTCCGTTGTTGTTGTTGAACATGTTGTAGATGAAGTAGTACAGCCCCCGGGTCCTGGCGGTGAAGATGCTGGTGGCCGGATTGTAGCTGTTGCCGATGTTGGAGATGATTTGCTGGTATTTCACCGGCGTGTCTTGTTGAAACGGACCCACTGGTTTTCCCAAAAAGGCGGTGAAAGCCACTTTTGTGGAGCTGTTTGCGGATAAGACGCCCATGAGCGCGTTCAGCTGCTTGTCCTGAGCCTGGTTTGCCTTCCAGAGCTCCTCAGCCTGGCTTTTGTAGGATTGCATGTTGGCTTCGAGGGTGGCCATTTTCTGGATTATTTGTGCCTGCGTTAAGATTTCCAGCTTCTCCCTCAAGGCTGCCACCTCGCTGAGCAGGGCGCAGGTGTCGGGTTGACAGACGGCCAGGCTGGTCCCGGCTCCCAGGTAGCTGCTGTCACTCCCAGAACACAAGCTGCTGGAAACCAACAACAGCAGAAGGAACACGCGCTGCATCTTCACACAAATGTCTCCGCAAAAGAATCTGTTTGTGATCCTCAACCTCAGTCCTTATATATGCTTCCAGTACCTGGTGTTACATAACACTTTGGCATGCTTAATTTCATTTTTTCTTTTTCAAGACAAAGAGATTTTCTCATACCTTTCTGTTGACAGTTTCGGCGTATTCTTCCGCCTTCCTCAGAACTGTCACCGTGATGTAGTGTTGTTTTTGGTGGCCTGTTTTAGTCTAGTCTTTGTGCCAAACTGTCATTTTAGGTCATGTTTTGTTTAGTCAAGTTTTAGTCGACTAAAACTCTGAGCGTTTTAGTCTTATTTTAGTCAGAATAACCCACGACTATTTTCGTCTAGTTTTAGTCGACGAAAACGGATGACATTTTAATCTAGTTTTAGTCAATGATTTATATATTTATTTTTATATTGTTGTTATTGTTACCTTATAGACTCAAGAATACATCCATTACAGACATGGAAGATGCTCTGCTTGACATATTTATATTTATTTTCGGTACTATATTTAGCAGATATTTTGGAGAAACCCACTTTACACTCTCCCTAACACACACAAAACAAATATACTATATAGTCATACACACGCGCACTAGTCATACTCTCTCTCTCTCACATACAGTACACAAACACACACGCGCTAGTCACGTTTGTTTTAGTGGTTTGACTATCCACGGCTGCCGACCGTCGGTCCCTTTCTCCGTGTCAGACTCGTTAACACTACCACTGCAGCTGCATCTTCTACTAAATGATGCCGCGAGTGGGGATTGAGGAAGTGATGTCGCTGCCTAGGAAACAGAAATACTGCAAAAATAACAGAATAATAGCGCGACTAAACATTAACGTTATTTCGTCTCGTCTCGTTTTGGTCAACAAAAATGGAGAGACATTTTAGCAGAGTTTTTGTTTTGTAAACCACATTTAGTCTCATTTTTATTCGTCAACAATATTGCATTATATATTTTATTATAGTTATCGTCACATGACCAGCATTTACGTTTCGTCTCGTCTCGTCTTCGTCACGTGATAAAGGCTTGTTGACGATGATATTTGACCTTCCTGTCGGTCATGCCTCCTGCTGTCGGGTTGCGCCTGCAGGACGGTGCTCCAGGTGTGTGACAGTGTGTAAGCCCCCTCGTCCCGGTTCATCGTCCCAGTTCAGCATAACATCAGCTGATAAAGCAAGTCACCGTCTTACATCAGGTGACAGTTCTGAGGGAGGCGGAAGAATACGCCGAAACTGTCAACAGAAAGGTATGAGGAAATCTCTTTGTCTTGAAAAAGAAAAAAGGTAATTAATTATTTCATACGGACATAATGAACTTTCACAATATACTTTGGCATGCTGTTTTGATTCAGTCATCACAACAAAATATCACAGAACTAAATTATCAAACCACTAGTTACTTATTAAATACTTTTTGTATGGTCTGGTGCAAACACGAGGCACCTGGGAGAACTGCAGTTGGCTCAAAACAAGCAGCTCGGCTTGATCTCAAGTGCTCTCCTGGACAAAAGTCACGGAGAGGCTGACAGTGTCACTTCTTGTCTTTTTAAGAAATATTAGATTGTCAAAATATCCCATCTGTTTATATAATCAACTAACATTAAGTTTTGATACACATGCTTATCAAACCAGACATGCCACAAGAGGTTGTTACCAACTGCCTAAAGCTAAAAAGGAGGCTATGCAAAGTGCAGTTTACAGTGTATCGAGCAATGGTATCATGAAATGCACTGCCAGAACACATTACCAAAGAAAAAACTAAATTAGGCGTTAAGAGCCAATTGAAATGCCACCTAACACAGCCCAGAGGTAGAAAAGGCACATGTCAAAGACACAAGGAGTGCATAGGCATTACACATATAAACACACACACATACATATTCACAGATGTTGATGAATTAGATTATCATTTCTGTTTCATTTTATTTCTACCTGATTTCACGTTATTGTCATATCTCTGATTATTGCTGCTGTGGTTGTTATTATTATCATTATTGTAAAGCTTTTTCTTTCATTCTATATGATTTTATGGGTGGACCCCAGGAAGATTAGCGGCTGCTGTGAAGCTGCTAATGGGGATCCAATTAAAATAAACAAATAAACAAATGATCACGATCACATTACAGAGGAGCATTGTAGAATATAAGCTTTTATTAGTCATTAAACTGTTGAACACAATGGTATCACACCTTCAACACTACACACAAGGCTTTGTGAGAAGACAGAGCATGCTTGAAGATACCAAAAGAGGAACTGGATCTGATATTAGCAGGAAGGTTATTCCAATGTGTTGGTGCTTTTAACATAAAAGATCTTCTACCAAATGATTTATTGACATTAGGGACAGAAAAATAGAGCTGAGAAGAATGTCTGGTGTGATAACTTAATGTATATGGTGTAAGATACTGCTGAATAGGGAACAGGGAACTCCTGTATAATCATCTATTACATGTTACATGTAGTTGATCACAAAGTGAAGAGCAGAAAACCACTGAAGGTGTTGTAGTACATGCCGTCGTCGTACAGCACCCGGTTCGCCCACAGCTTCACAAACACACTGTCTCCGGCCTCCAGCTGCAACACGGCTGTGTTGGTGGCGCTGTCGTGGTTGTAGGTGTTGTGGTTACCACTCGTCGTGTCCCAGGTCGACACTATCTGCTGACCGTTCCTCATCAGCGACACCACCGAGTTGGCCTGCCCGTAGTTGTTGTTGTACATGGTGTAGCTGAAGTAGTACAGCCCCCGGGTCCTGGCGGTGAAGATGCCGGTGGCCGGATTGTAGCTGTTGCCGATGTTGGAGATGATTTTCTGGTATTTCACCGGCGTGTCTTGTTGAAATGGACCCACGTCTTTTCCCAAAATGGCGGTGAAAGCCACTTTTGTGGAGCTGTTTGCGGATAAGACGCCCATGAGCGCGTTCAGCTGCTTGTCCTGAGCCTGGTTTGCCTTCCAGAGCTCCTCAGCCTGGCTTTTGTAGGATTGCATGTTGGCTTCAAGGGTGGCCATTTTCTGGATCATTTGTGCCTGCGTTAAGATTTCCAACTTCTCCCTCAAGGCTGCCACCTCGCTGAGCAGGGCGCAGGTGTCGGGTTGACAGGCGGCCAGGCTGGTCCCGCTCCCCAGGTAGCTGTCATCCCCAGCACACAAGCTGCTGGAAACCAACAACAGCAGAAGGAATACGCGCTCCATCTTCACACAAATGTCTCTGCAAAAAAAGCTGTTTGTGATCCTCAAAACCTCAGTCCTTATATATGTTTCCAGTACCTGGTGTTAGATAACACTTTGGCATGCTGTTTTGATTCCGTCATCGCAACAAAATATCACAGAACTAAATTATCAAATCACTAGTAACTGATTAAACACTTTTCGTATGCTCATTGATATGGTCTGGTGCAAACATGAGGGATTTGGGAAAACTGCAGCTGGCTCAAAACAGAGCAGCTCGGCTTGATCTCAAGTGCTATCCTGGACAAAAGTCACAGAGAGGCTGACAGTGTCACTCCTTGTCTTTTTAAGAAATATTAGATTGTCAAAATATCCCATGTGTTTATATAATCAACTAACATTAAGTTCTGATGCACATGCTTATCAAACCAGACATGCCACAAGAGGTTGTTACCAACTGCCTAAAGCTAAAAAGGAGGCTATGCAAAGTGCAGTTTACTGTGTATCGAGCAATGGCATCATGAAATGCACTGCCAGAACACATTACCAAAGAAAAAACTAAATTAGGCGTTAAGAGCCAATTGAAATGCCACCTAACAGCCCAGAGGTAGAAAAGGCACAGTCAAAGACACACATAAGGAGTGCATATAGGCATTACACATTTAAACACACATACGTACATACTCACAGATGTTGATGAATTAGATTATCATTTCTGTTTCATTTTATTTCTACCTGATTTCACTTAATATTGTCATATCTCTGATTATTGCTGCTGTGGTTGTTATTATTATCATTATTGTAAAGCTTTTTCTTTCATTCTATATGATTTTATGGGTGGACCCCAGGAAGACTAGTGGCTGCTGTGAAGCTGCTAATGGGGATCCAATTAAAATAAATAAATAAACAAATTATCAGGATCACATTACAGAGGAGCATTGTAGAAGATAAGCTTTTATTAGTCATTAAACTGTTGAACACAATGGTATCACACCTTAGCAAGGCTTTGAAAATACTATACAACAAAACGGAAAGGGAGGATGTGTATGATAACACAGCACAGTCATCACAACAAAATATCACAGGAAAAAAATGATCAAACCATTACTTATCAAACACTTCTTGTGATTGTCAGTATCACATTTCACAGGAGCATCGTATTAGGAGATAGCAAGCAAATAACAAATACAACCGTAAGAAGGCCACAATGGCCAACACCGAGACTGAGATAACAGTATATAATGATTACGATCAATTCCCCAAATCAAAAAGAGCATGCAGCTTCAATGAAAACATGAGCAGATCGCCATGAGGTGAGAAGACAGAGCATGCTTGAAGATACCAAAAGAGGAACTGGATCTGATATTAGCAGGAAGGTTATTCCAATGTGCTGGTGCTTTAAACATAAAAGATCTTCTACCAAATGATTTATTGACATTAGGGACAGAAAAATAGAGCTGAGAAGAATGTCTGATGTGATAACTTGATGTATATGGTGTAAGATACTGCTGAATAGGGAACAGGGAACTCCTGTATAATCATTACATGTTACATGTAGTTGATCACAAAGTGAAGAGCAGAAAACCACTGAAGGTGGTGTGGTGGTTGGTGTCGTCGTACAGCACCGCGTTCGCGTACAGCTTCACAAACACACGGTCTCCGGCCTCCAGCTGCAACACGGCCGCGTTGGTGGCGCTGTCACGGATGTCCCCATCCACCGTGTCCCAGGACGACACTATCCGCTGATCGTTCCTCATCAGCGTCACCACCGGGTTGTACTTTGCGTTGTTGTTGAACATGGTGTAGATGAAGTAGTACAGCCCCCGGGTCCTGGCGGTGAAGATGCCGGTGGCCGGATTGTAGCTGTTGCCGATGTTGGAGATGATGTGTTGGTACTTCACCGGCGTGTCTTGTTGAAATGGACCCACTTGGCTTCCCAAAGCGGCGGTGAAAGCCACTTTTGTGGAGCTGTTCGCGGATAAGACGCCCATGAGCGCGTTCAGCTGCTTGTCCTGAGCCTGGTTTGCCTTCCAGAGCTCCTCAGCCTGGCTTTTGTAGGATTGCATGTTGCCTTCGAGGGTGGCCATTTTCTGCATCGTTGCAATTAGGTGTTGCTCTAGAACGCTTTGTGCCTTCGTCAAGACTTCCAGCTTCGCCCTCGTGGCTGCCACCTCGCTGAGCAGGGTGCAGGTGTCAGGTTGACAGGCGGCCAGGCTGGTCTCGGTCCCGGTCCCCAGGTTACTGGAAACCAACAACAGCAGAAGGAACACGCGCTCCATCTTCACACAAATGTCTCCACAAAAGAATCTGTTTGTGATCCTCAACCTCAGTCCTTATATATGCTTCCAGTTCCTGGTGTTACATAACACTTTGGCATGCTGTTTTGATTGATATATTATATAAGTCATCACAACCAAATATCACACAAACTAAATTATCAATCCACTAGTTACTTATTAAACACCTTTTCTGATTATCAGGATCATATTACATATATTATCAAACCACTACCTACTTACCAAACACTTTTTGTGATTATCCGTATCACATTTCACAGGAGCATCGCCTTAGGAGATAGCAAATTAGCACAAGCTGTTAAAGCTTGGCATGGCATCACACTTTCATCAATAGCAAGGTTTTGAAAATACTATACAACAAAAAAGGAAAGGGAGAGGGCACATGATAAAACAGCACGTAATCGCAAGGAGAGGCCCTTCCATGAAGGTGGGACAATTGTGATAAAAGATTAATTCTGTCAAGACTTTAATTAATTTGAGAATAGTAACGGTATGATTGTGCAATAGGGAACAGTACTGAATAGGCAGCGTCCACATCCGTCTAACTTACCGTTTCTCGCTGTTTCAGTGGCAAAGTGAGTGACGCACGAGCTGCAAGAACCTTCCTCCATTTGCGTCGACCGCTGCAAATGTCAAGCTCACAAAATTGCTCTATTTGCAGTCAGTCATTGTAATTGACTGTCAGACACTTAAATTGCAGAGAAAAACACAAGAATAAAGTGCCAAGCAGTGGGACATCAGTCAGTTGTTGGAAATTACCTCAGCAGCCTGACTGCATTATAAAAACCGTAAATATGTCGGCTGCCAACAGAAGAGAATATTTTCTTCATTGTTTCAGACCCTGGATAAAGTGGTGATGGAGATGAGTACGTGTGATGAGCCCCGTCCTCCTAATGGCCCGTCTCCCATAGCAACAGCATCAGGACAAAGGTGATTGCCAACTGTTTTGTTTTTGTATTTCCTGTAACTTAATTGTTTTTGGTTTTTTTGCCTGGGTAGAAATATTTTTTATACAAACTTGACTTTGATGCAGTAAAAATGACAGAAACTCAAAAAGTGCTTTTAATGTAATTGAAGTTTAGCAAATGTAACGTTATTTGCGACTACTCTCGCTAAGCATTTGACTTTTAATAACAGAAACAAAGAGAAGAAAATGGAAAACATAGATTAATCGAAAAGCAAAAAGATGACAACAATTATTGAATTACGGATAGAGATATTGATAAACAATCATAGAAATAATAGATCAACACTTAAACATAGCTACATCCATGTCCGTATGTAAACAAATAAAGGTACAACATCTGAACAAGTTTTTAAGTTCTTCAGATCCACGAGGCACGGTGGAGTATTTGGGAGAAGAAATTTTTAAAAAAGAAAGAAAAAGAAATATAAGATCAAAAAGTATGACTATACCAAGGATCTGAAAAATAAACAAGACAAAAAAAAAACTCTATAGACACATAAAAATAGACGAAAGGAAACAACAGCAACCTCCGAGCTACAGCAACCCAATCCAAGCTCACTGCACAGATTAGCAATAATGTAGCGCACCCACCTGTTGCTAAGCAATTCTTATCGCTGTGTTTACATTACTCTCTCTCTCTCCACCTGTCTGTCCTCTCATACAGCGAATATGGCTTTGCTGAAAAGGTGGTGGAGGGGATGTCCCTGTCCATCAACTCCATAGTGATCAGGATCAGTGCCAAGGCCTTCAACGCCTCCTTTGAGCTCTCCCAGCTGCAGGTCTACAGTGTCAACACCAGCTGGAGCATCGGTGACCTGCGTTTCACCCGCATCCAGGACCCTCAGCGGGGAGAGGTCAGTCTGTTTGTCTGTCTCTGGATCTGTGTTGTCATGCTTGGTGTCAGGGTTCCCATGCGTCCTGGAAAACCTGGAAAACCTGGAAACTGGTTGACCAATTTTCTTGTCATGGAAAACACATGGAAAATGAGAAAAAAAAAAGTCAAATGTCTGAGAATCAGCAACCAGAGCTCTATTTGACTTTTTCAGACCCCACCTAGGATTTCTTTTCTAAAGAAATGCCTAGCAACAAAAGTATTTTTTCCAATATTGTACTGCAAGCATGAGGGTTTTCTTTCTCGCAGCAGCAGTCTCCTCTGCTGAGTGGCAGATAGAGGAGCAGCAGAGAGCTGTTGTAGGTGTGGTTTAGAAACAAAAACATGTTTGTGTTTTATGATAAATTTGGCATAATTTCTAAGCATGCAAGAGATTATTTCATAGATAAATGAATCTTTAAATCAGACTTCTGGGGTTGACAGAGGAATAAACATAGAAACAAACTGGTTAAATGTACAAAATAAGGTACAACTGTGGAAAAGAACACTTCTCCAAAGCATAAATGGGACGGGGGATGTATTAGTGTACGGTGTAGTAACATGTCTGTCAGACTGTAGCAGCTGAAAAAGTCCTGTAAAATGATTTCAAGAAAAGAGTGGGAACCCTGTGTTGTGTTGTGTTGTGTTGTGTTGTGTTGTGTTGTGTTGTGTTGTGTTGTGTTGTGTTTCCAACTTCTCCACCTCACTCTCCTCCCCGTTTGGTCCAGATCCTGACGTTTAAGGAGATAAGCTGGCAGATGATCCGCATCGAGGCCGACGCCATCCAGAGCGCCGAGCACGAGATGCTGAGCGCCCCCATCCGCCTCATCACCAACCAGTCCAAGATACGAGTCACTCTCAAGAGACGGGTCAGAAACAAACACAGACACACACAAACACACACACACAGATCCTCTGAACACATTCACACATCTGAAATCTGATAGATCAGAGTTGGAAACGCAAACTGCTCTGAGCAACATCCCCCTTCGTCTGCTGTGAACAATAATCCCTCTGTTTGGCCTCACAGCAGCAGCCATTCATCATACAGCTGCTGTTTATTCAACCAAAAATGACGACTAATGTCTGGATTAAATATTTAATATAACGCAGTATCAGGTGCACAGAAGGATTTTTGTGTGTGGTCTGTGAAATTAATTGCCCTGATTTATTTCTTTAAGGTTTTTTTTTTTTAAAGATGCTGTTGAATAAAGTATTTTATTATTTATTGGACAAAAATGCTGTTGGTGCACTGGCATTTTACCAAAGAGAACTTTTAAGTGTTGGTTTATTCCTATTCAGTACCAGTTCCAGTAAATATACTTCACGCCTACTGCTTATAAAAAAAAGACTTAAAAGAGATTCCCCCACAAGTTATATCTGATATTGATGGAAGCTGCTGAGATGCCTCCACTTGCATAATGCAACCACCTATACCAACGGTTCTGCCCGACACAGATTAAGGACTGTAACGTGGTGGCCTCCAAGCTGATTCTGATCCTGGATGATCTGCTGTGGGTGCTGACCGACTCCCAGCTCAAAGCCATGGTGCAGTATGCCAAGTCCCTCAGCGAAGCCATGGAGAAGTCGGCCCAGCAGAGGAAGAGCATGGCCACGGAGGACCAGGTACACACACACACACAGATGGGACAAAAAGACAGTTCACACAGGTATCCAATCCACTTTATTTATATAGCACATTTTCAAAAAATATAAGTTTACAAAATACAAAAGTTTACCAAATCAAATCAAATAGCCTTTATTGTCTTTTCAACAAACATGCAATGAGATTTGCGATGACACGTCTATACCAGGGCTAAGAGGACATCATCAGAGACACACATACACGCATACTCACAAAGAAAAGAAATTACTACAATCATACAAATAGTAAAAAGTAGAAGCCTATAATATAAAAGCCCATATGCTGCACAGTGATTAACATACAGGACATAGAGCACAAAATGGTTAAGAAAACACATAATGTGAATAAAAAAAAAAGAAAAGAAATAAGTAAGAGCCATAAACAGACAGATTAAAAATACAATAAAATCAGAATAAAAAAGACACACAAGAACAGAGGTCATGCAACTCTCATGCTGGGTTAAAAGCCAAATAATAAAAATAAGGTTTTAAGATATTTTAAGATAGCTACATAAATACTGGCTGCTTTCACACATTTCACATTTTTAAAACTTCTTTCTTACTCTCTCTCTTCTATCCCCCCCCCCCAATTTTAACTTTACCGCCTCCCTCCCTCTTAGGCCTGGGACGATAATCAATAAATCAATTAATCGCACGATAAATGAAAATGAACTCGATAGTTTTTCCGGCCTCGATAAATCGCCATGTGCATGCGCACGTATTTGTTTTCCTGGTCTCTGGCCTCCAACCAGGCTGGATGACAAGAGGCTTCACTCTGCATCGGTCTCAAGTGGAACTCGCTGCAGAACCACAACTCCAGCATCAGCCCCGCCCACCAGCATCAGTCCCGCCCACTCGCCAGCATCAGCCCCGCCCACCAGTTCCAGTTTCACCTCTCTGGAGCGACTGAGCGGAGAAGCACACACAGCCCATCTATCTACAGCACCAACTGCATTAAGATATAGGCTATTTTGTGAAAGATGGTGACACAGGCTGTTAGTAAATCAATTTTCATATCACATTGATTACTGTTTTAACATCTAAACTGTATGTACCGGTATATTTATAATGTATGTAGCCTACCTGTTAAATAGATAGAAGTTCAGAGTATCACTTGTGTAATGATGGTAGCGTAGTTGGTAGGAATGTTAACTTGATAAATATGAGATCGGTGTTCGATCCCCAAGGGAATCTTTTTTTTTTTTTTTTTTTTTAAATTGCATTTTCCATTTTGTATCTATAATATATATACTTGTGCTGTCAAAGTTAACGTGTTGATTTTGGAGATTAATTTTAAACATTTGACGTGTTAATTAATGCAATTCACGCCGTTTTGTTGGTGGCTGACCCGTTATGTGTGCAAAAGCATGTACCGGCTGTAGCGCTGTTTTATTCTTCACTTTATTCGGTTTTAATATTTTTTCATGCGAGTAAGTAACCGTTTAGATGACCAATATGCTGTTAGTTTATCCACATGATGATGAAGTTTGCTCCGACGACGGAGCAGTGACGCTCCACCAGCAGCGACCAGCGGAGCATCACGGAGGCAGCAGCCCGGTCAGCGGAGCCGGTCGGCCGGGTACACAGCGCCGTCCCCGGGGTAAGTCAGAGAGCCGAGCAGCGACCGTAGCTTAGCATCACAGAGGCAACAGCCCCGGTCTGCGTAGAGATTAATTCGTTTTTTGTTTTTTTAAATCTATTGACAGCCCTGGTCTGTTAAATAAATAGAAGTTCCAAGTGCCTTACTGTTCATATTACTGTGTAGGCTAATGCACATTTACCAAAATCACTTTTGCCTCTGTGATGCTCCGCTACGGTCGCTGCTCGGCTCTCTGACTTACCCCGGGGACGGCGCTGTGTACCCGGCCGACCGGCTCCGCTGACCGGGCTGCTGCCTCCGTGATGCTCCGCTGGTCGCTGCTGGTGGAGCGCCACTGCTCCGTCGTCGGAGCAAACTTCATCATCATGTGGATAAACTAACAGCATATTGGTCATCTAAACGGTTTCTTACTCGCATGAAAAAATATTAAAACCGAATAAAGTGAAGAATAACAGCGCTACAGCCGGTACATGCTTTTGCCTGCACATATAATGGGTCAGCCACCACCGGAAGTAAACAAAACGGCGTGAATTGCATTATTTTTTTTAATGCGTCAAATGTTTAAAATAATCTCCAAAATTAACACGTTAACTTTGACAGCACTATATACCAGAGGTTGCGCTAGACTTTTTCGTCGCCGGTCATTTTGACTGACGGGGTCATAAAAATTCCGTCATAATCTATTTCACTTTATTTATTTTTTTAAATGATAATAATGCCATATTCAATAGCATTCAATTTTAATTCATGTTTAATTCATATCAAGTCCAAACAAATTGAACAGAGAATGCTCCGGAGCAGAGTCTGCGTCAGAGCACATCTAACTGTGGGGTCAGTCAGTGAATGCGGGGTCACTTTCTGTCAACATCTAAATACAACGTAAATACCTGATGATGACATCAGTTTTCTGTCAACAATCAACATGCTAACCCATGTGTTATACCAAAACATCCAAAGGAGCACGTTTTCACATAGGCACCGCATAGTGCACCGGCGTTAGCTCTCTCTCTCTCTCTCTGTGCCTCTCATCTCTCTTTTACGCACGCACGCACGCAGCCACTGCGCATCACTGAAACAACTGAAGCTATAGACCACACAGCCAGATGCAGCACAAATTCAGACAAGACAAAACCCACTCAGCTTTACGTGTTATAAACAATGCCACGGCGGGCAGAATACATTAAAATAAGGCTTAACGTTACCTTTAGAAGAGTTGTGCGCGGCGAGTGTGTAAACGGTGATGTCCTGCCCCCACCGCTCTACCTGTACCGAGACACACCGCTGTGTTGCTACAGCTACGTAACTTAACAGCTGACTACTGTCGGCCCCTCGGACACTGCAGCTGAATCTCGCCCGTTAAATCATTATCGACCGTCATATTTGCACTGACACGACTCCCATCAACATTTAATCCACTTGTAATGTTTGGAGTTTGAATACTGCGGGAAGCTTTCTGTCTTCTTCTCTGTTGTTGGTGTTTCTGTGTGGCAGCACTACAGCGCCACACACGCTCCACACAGGCCTGGAGTAGGTACTACAACGTTCTACTGAGCGCACCAGCCAGCTGTGAGTTTGTTTGTTTTTTAATCTAATTCTCACCATAGTGACTTTGAGACATTGTATATGTTTTATATCGTTATCCACCGCTCCATTTATTGATTATCCGCCGGCTTCATTGTAAACAAATGCACATGGCCAGATGGCCATGGCTGTGAATTGCAATCTGTCAAAATGACGGATGGCCTCAAAATTTTTCCGTCACCGTTTTAAAAAAACGGTCAATGACGGAAAATATCCGGTTAACGCGACCCCTGCTATATACATATATATTATAGATACAAAATGGAAAATGCAATTTAAAAAAAAAAAAAAAAGGTTCTATTGGGAAGCGAACACTGATCTCTCAGCTACCAAGGTAACATTCCTACCAACAACTACGCTACCAACATTTCACAAGTGCTACCTTGAACTTCTATCTATTTAACAGGTAGGCTACATACATATATGTTATAAATATACCGGTACATACAGTTCAGATGTTAAAACAGTAATCAATGTGATATGAAAATTGATTTACTAACAGCCTGTGTCACCATCTTTCACAAAATAGCCTATATCTTAATGCAGTTGGTGCTGTAGATAGATGGGCTGTGTGTGCGTCTCTGCTCAGTCGCTCCAGAGAGGTGAAACTGGAACTGGTGGGCGGGGCTGATGCTGGCGAGTGGGCGGGGCTGATGCTGGTGGGCGGGGCTGATGCTGGAGTTGTGGTTCTGCAGCGAGTACCTCCTCATCGGTCTCAGCACCTGGGCGTTTGTTTTGCAGAATGAAAGGAGTGAACCCTCTTCTCAGTCATCCAGGATCTTTGTTTCCCAGAATGCATTTGGCAGCAACCGGCAGCGCTAGCTGTAAAGCTAAGCAGCTAAAAGCTATTTTACCGTAATTCTTGCTGCCGCGCTGTTAACACGTCACTTTTTAAAGTTTTAATATTTTTTCATGCCAGAAAGTCACAGTTCAGACCCCAGTCTGTGGTCAGTTTATCCACATATCGCCTGTTAGGAGATTTCCTCCCACGTTTTTGGAGCTAATGTGGTAGCAGCGAGCAGCAGGAGGAGCGGGGCTTCCCACAGGCAGCAGCATGGATGTATTATGGTCTGCAGCAGCTCACTGGCCGGTCAACCTCCGTCATTGGGGGAGAAAACGACTAAGAAAACTTATCAGCAGGTTTTTAGAGGTTTACCACCGGCTGGTTTAATACTTTTTAGGAGATAAATGCTAGTTTCATTGATGAAATCTTACATCTGTGGAAGTCATATTAGTTTGTTTGAATGAAAAGTGGAGCTTCAGGTGTGTAACGTTATTGGACAGAAGAGCTGCACTGCACTGTTTATTATTTTTTGTTTATTTTATTTATTTAGGATAGTAGCTATATAAGTTCTTGTCATTCCAATTACAATGGTTAAAAAAAAATACTCATGAGAAATAAAAGTTTATCGCATTTAAAAGGGTCTACTTGCATTATTATGAAATATTATTATTATATTAGTGGTTAATTTGTTCTCAAAAAAATGTGTCAATAATATCGTTTATCGTCAATAATTTGTGGGACAATATATCGTCCAGCAAAATGTATTATCGTCCCAGGCCTACTCCCTCTGTTCATGTCCTAACTCGACCCTCTGTGGTTGAGCAACGTCATGGTCTGACAATCTGCCCCAGTGTCCATGAAAATCATGTCTGCCCCTCTCTGTATCACTCCCATGATGCCATATGGCGTCTATCTGCCCACACCTTCTTCGTCTCTCGCTGCTCCCGTCACCGCCTTCCAGTCTGTGTCCTATTTTCTTGCCATACGAACACATACATACATTCATCGCCTACACAAATTCACACATTCATGTCCCAGCTGAGTTCACCATTCAGCACTCAGTGGGTTTTCTGTAGTTTGGCCTGGCGCACCACCTGCTGGACTGATTGTGTACTGCACGAGTCGTCTGTTTATTAGTGTGACTGCTGAAGCAGTCACACTATTGTTCTTCTGTTTGGCCATTTTCTTCCGCCTTTTTACGGTCTTCTTCTAGTCCTTCATACTTTGTGCTATTTCAACAATTCATATATCAAAACGTGCAGCTTTTTTTGAACTTTATCGGCATTACTTTTCTCTTTTTAACTATTTATACTTTTTCAAATATTTAACTTTTTCACAAAAAATCTCACATTCATCAAAGTCTCAACCTCTCTTCTTCACAACTCCACTGTAGTGTAGGGGGTAGGGTAACTGCTTGCCAACCCTAAGGTCACTGGTTCGAATCCAAGGGAAGAACTCTTGTTATGTTATGTTGAATTCTACTCTCCTCCCCCGCCTTCAATTGGTTACAGGTGTTTGTTATCTCCTTGATTACTCATACCAGTTTGCAGCACATCATCACATTACAATGAATGACAACAGTTTTGAAAGCAGTGTGCTCTCTGTAGCCGAGTGGCAGAGTAAAGGTTTAGTGATCATATGGTCATGGGTTCGATTCCTGCCTCAGTCTTTTCACTTCATTGCTTGACTTTTGATTCCAATTATTCAGCTGTCATTGGACAGTCTTTGATTCCTCATAGTATAAAGCTCATTGTAACTCAGGTTCTCTGTGGCCATATGGTTAGTGCTCAGCCTGAAATTCACAGACATTTTCATTCTAAGTCATTCAAGCTTGACTCTCAAGCTTTCTTGATGTTGACAGTGTGCAGATCATTAACAGACAACAGTCTCTGCAACTGTGTGTGCACTGTGGCCTAGAGGCAGAGTGGAAGTCTAATGACCATGAGGATGTGGGTTCGATTCTGACCTTGGTCAAACATTTGTATGGTGATCACAGCTTGCACTATTTGCTAATTCTGCAACAGCGTTCAGTTGCTATCAGCAGTCACACCATTTCCATTCTTGGAAATGCTTTTTCTAGTTCTTACCTGACATCTTCTCTGACAGGCTGTGAGCTCTGTGTAGGACGACAAATGGAAATAAAAAATCAGCAGCAATTTACAAAACCAAATATAGTCTAGTACGAAGAGGGGGGTATCATGCACCCCCCGGAAATATACTTCTAACCAGTGTTTCTAGATTGGAAAAAATGTGTAGAAAATGATGAGCTATGTTAAAAAGTTGTCAGAATGTCCCATGTATCATTTTTATGCAAATTAGTGCCGCCATTATCGTGCGGTGGTCTTCTCCCAGGGATTCTGCAAGCTCAGAGATGTTGAGAAGCTTCCTGGATCTTCACACTGTAGGGGTCTGATGAAGTCAGCTTTAGCAGCCTTGCCCACAGCTTCTGCTCGTACTGTAACACGTCCATCTCAACATCAGTGGGGACAGGTGCACCAGAAGCCAGGCAGTAGTAGTATTGCAGAATCCCTGGGAGAAGACCACCGCACCACTCTTCTTGGGTTCTATGTGTTCAGTGGAGAAGACTGTACCAGTGCCATCAAAGGGAGAAGGAAGGTGGGGCCCTTGAAGAAGAATCCCCGATTTCACGTATTCAGTCAACTCAGTGACTGCTAGAGTGTCAAGCCTGAGGTGCTGAGGCAGTTGGAGCAATTCACCAGTCTGATGTCTGGACAGAGTTGTGAGTCTTCAGTGGATGTTGTCCGTGCCAAGTTGCTACGCAACATGGTGGGGGAGGACAGGAAACTCACTTGCAAGTCTAAGGTTGACCTGGCTCACCTTCCTCCATGCCACTCTGCTCTGAAGCCACATGCCTGACGTGTGAACTACCGCGTCGCCTTGTACTAGCGAGCTGATGAACCTATTCTGGAAAAACCAAAACCCTATGATGAGGGGCAGGGATGGAAGACTGATGAAGGAGTGTTGAAACCGGTGTGGTCCTGTGGTCCTATCCTACCAACTTCACTGGTTGATCCCCATGACACTGGAGAGCATGAACAGGAAGAGGAGGAGAAAGAGGAAGGAGAGGATGAGTTTAACTTTGAAGATTTCAGTGAAAACGATGATGAGTGATGCATAGTGGAGAACCATTTACTTGACTGTTTATCTGGCATGGGAAAGAGAAGAGTGGTCACATCAAGAAGAGTTCTATTATGATGTTTGATCCAAATAAACCTCGGTTAAACACACAACAACCTCTGTCTAGACACCTTATTTGGTATCTCCAATATTGGCGTCTTGTAATTGGTAAAAGGGTTAGGTTTGCTTACTAGCATGCCACCAACATGTGATCACTTTATGAATAGTTTTATTGTGATCTCTGACCCCCAAAACATGGGTCTAGACACCTTATTTGGTATCTCCAATATTGGCGTCTTGTAATTGGTAAAAGGGTTAGGTTTGCTTACTAGCATGCCACCAACATGTGATCACTTTATGAATAGTTTTATTGTGATCTCTGACCCCCAAAACATGGGTCTAGACACCTTATTTGTTCAGATATCTGCAATATAGGCTGAGATATAGTGAAATTAGGTTTTTTCGATAATGGCGGCACTAATTTGCATAAAAATGATACACGGGACATTCTGACAACTTTTTAACATAGCTCATCATTTTCTACACATTTTTTCCAATCTAGAAACACTGGTTAGAAGTATATTTCCGGGGGGTGCATGATACCCCCCTCTTCGTACTAGACTAATATAGGAACATGAAAATCACAAAACCAATAATAAAACTAATATTTCCTTGTGTCTGTGAATCTGTGGCCACCAGGTGTTGTCGGCGCCGCCCTCGACTCAACAGGTGCGCACACAGCAAGCGTCCACAGCCGCTGACCAGAGTGCATCGATGGCCAAGCTGTTCAGCGCCTACGATGTATGTGAGACATCACACCACCTGCAGATCACACATCTGGACCTGCACATCTGTGACGACATCCATGCTAAGGACAAAGGTAACGTGTGCCCAGATTTACATGTGCATATACATAATAGGACAAATCCACACACTGCTGAAGCTCAGTAAAAAAGCTTTTCCTTGACTTGTTTTGGTCTTTCCTTCCTCTGTGCAGTGATCAACAAGAGAATAACAGGAGGAGCCATGCAGCTTTCCTTCAGCTCCATCACTCTGGACTACTACCCTTTACACAGAGCAGGTATGAATCTGTCAATTAGGGTTTAATAAATGACTTAACTGGTTACGAGGCAGAATGGAGGCACTCTGCCTTCCACATGCGTGTCACTTATTGCATCTCTTGGCTGAAATCCAATTTTGCAAGATCGAGGCCGGTGTCCCAGCTCTCGACTCTGCAACACCGTGACACAAAAGCTCCCTGTAACCCATCATTTCTTGTATATGACAGATCAAACTACACAAATATACATGTCGTAACATCGTATATGATGTATAACTTTATCTACCGCTCTTTTGATTAATTTCTCGCCGGCTTAGTTGTAAACAAATGCACATGGCCAGGACGAGGGTTAGCAAAACAGTGGAAAAGCGACCAGATTTACATAGTTCCTCTTTTTAATGACACAGTGAGGTGTTGACTTCTCCCTCTCATCCATCCCATTGATGCCAAACTGCCTGTTCCCTTGTTCCTCAGGTGAAAGTTGTGACCACTGGATGCACTACAGCGAAGCCACCAAGACCAGGGAGGGCTGGGCACGCAACCTCCTCGACGAGTTCAAGTCCAACGTGGAGATGTTAAGAGGCGCAATCCGGGACCAGCAGGGCCCGGCCCCTGCTCACGGCTCCCCGCAGCATGGTAAACAAACACACAAAACTCATTGTGGCCGTGTGTGTGTGTGTGTGTGTGTTTTTGTTACATCTCCTGACGCAAATGCAGCGCCACACCAGCATTTACGTCATTCCCTGTGGGTTTTCTGTCCTCCAGCGTCCCTTAGGGACGAAGTGTATGGGCCTCTAGGAAGTCAGGAGAGAGCAGCAGGTGGAGTAGGGCTTAGGGAGGCAGATGGAGGACTCGTAGAGTGGAGCCCACACACACAGCCCCCAGCCCAGTGCTGCTGGTGCCTAGAGCCAGGTACCGCGCTGTGTGTGCGTGCGCACGGCTGGGTGCGGTGATACACACCTTTTTTAACGGCACAGAGGTTTGACACTTTGACAACTGAGTGGTCACTTGTGTTTGTGTCCTTCTTTGTTGTTCTTTCATTTTTATACCTCTCTCTTTCTACCCTTCCATTTCTTTCTTTCATTCTTTCTTTCTTCCTTTCTTTCTTTCTTCCTTTCTTTCTTTCTTTCTTTCTTTCTTTCTTTCTTTCTTTCTTTCTTTCTTTCTTTCTTTCTTTCTTTCTACCCTTCCATTGCTTTCTTTCTCTCTAGGTAAGATCAGCACCTCCTCCAGCAGTTCCTTCAGTCCTCCTCCCCCTGAGACCCCAAAGACGCAGCTCATGTCCAGCTCCTTTGTTCTCAGGATGGCCGACTTCAGCATCTACCAGGTCAATGACACAGCTGACAAAGCCTCACATTAACAGTAACACAGACTTTAATATGCATCTAAGTTACTAAATGTGAGAACTGTTTTTTGTTTTCCTTGCAGGTGTCGACAGCAGACCAGCGTCGCTCCAGCCCCAAAACCATGATCTCCTGTAATAAGAAGTCCTTGTACCTTCCCCCGGAGATGCCAGCCATCCATATGGAGTTCACAGAGTACTACTTCCCTGACGGAAAAGACTACCCCAGTATGACTTTCTTTTGTGCTTTAACACCAGCTACTGTAAAATTAACGAGGCAATATCTCATTTTAGAAATCCTTATCAGCAGAGCATGAGCTGCACAAGTAGCTGCTTTTCTAAACTGCCCACTGTTTTGGCAGTGACTCTTTCCCTCACACCCCTTTTGGATCCATTGAGCCCATTCATTCAGCTGTGGGGAAGTAAATGGGTGCTGTGTGGCTGAGAGACCATTGATTTCCTGAATTACACCCAGTGCTCTGAATGAGGGATCACCCAATTAATTCATATTATGGATTTCCCAGAAATTCAGTCCATTAGGAAACATTATTCGAACATTTAGAGGCTTTGTGCTCTAACTGATGAATCTGTCAAGAACAGAATTTTTCACTAATTTAAAACAACAACACTGGCAGGGAAGCAGTAAAAATGTTAATCTTCTCTGTGGTTTTTTCGGTATCTTTTCCCCCTCTGTAGCTAAAAAGAATCAGTAATACCATATCTCTTCCATCTTCCTCCTGCTCCTCCAGTCCCGTGTCCCAACCTCTACGTCCAGCTGAACGCCCTGCAGCTGGTCCTGGATCCTCGCAGCCTGGTCTGGATCAACCTTTTCGCCCTCGACCTCAGGCAGAGTCTGGAGCAGTTCATGGAGATCTACAAGCTCAACGACTCCCAGAAACCAGACGAGCACGTCGACATCAAGGTGGATGGCCTCATGCTCAAGGTAAAGTCGATCGATCAGACACGCAACTTTACTTCTGATGTAAAGTAGGGTTGTTACGAGAAACGATACCGGACCTCGATCCGCTCCAACTGCTCGGTGTGCGCCACAAGTTTGAGCTCATGTAAACTAATGTGCCACGCGTCTTTCTCCGGTCGGTTTTCATGGAAACATGACGCTCTGCCAGTAGTGCAGCATTTGGACCATAATACATCCATGATGGTTTGGACCAGGGAAAAACAAACGTGTATAAACGCGAGCTGAAAAAAGTGAACTACTTGAAGGATAAGAGTAATTTAAGTAACATTACTTTCTGTTTGTGTTGAGCCATATTTACCATGTTAACTCTGTTTTTACTTAATATTTCTGCTGCTCTTTAAATTCTGTGCAGTGTGAGAAGATGTTGAAGCAAAGTGGAGCTTAAAAGGCAGGCTTTTGAAATCGTAAATTACAGCTTCAAGTCACAACTTACGACGCCACTCGTAACTTCCGACCGGTGAACTCGTACCAGATCGAACTGGTACCACTTCACGGTCGGAAAAATACGAGTTTCCTTGAACGCACCATAACAGTCCTCGTCCCTACGTCGCCACATTCACGGCGTTCCTTGGCTGCACACACAGCCCTGCATGCCGTTCTCTCTCCTCATTGGATAAAAACTGTAGGATACGATAAATGTTTTCTCTAGGGACTGACAGACCCGTGTTTCGGTCCAAACACTCTATAGAAGTGATTGCTGTCGGAAGATATAACTATTTAAGACTTATATTAACACAAATATATCACTTACTTCTGCTTTAAGTACAAGAAAGTTTGATCCTAAACAGTTTTTTTTAAAGAAAGTAGCCTAATGAATTTAGAAATACATGGGTTCTGTTTTGGGTTTTTTTATCGTGGTATCGAATAAGTATCCAGAATCATGGAAATTTACCGGTATTGGTATCGACTACTGAACTTCTTGTATCGTGACAAGCTTAGTGTAAAGTGTGGAATCTATTTAATCGTATTCACATCTATTTCTTTGTTTCTTCTTTCCATCAGCTGGTGATTCCCACAGACCGAGAGGCCTCCTGTCCTCCCGATCTGCCTCGCTCCATCTCAGTACAGACCTCGGAGATGGTGGCCACCAACACCCGGCACCCGGCCAACTGCACACGCTCGCACCTGGAGGCCCTGCTGCAGGCCTTCGAAGAGGAGCCTTTCTTCTCTTCCACTTTCTCCTCGTTCCCTCGCTCCTCCTCCTCCTTACCGCTCCTCCATCCCGTCTTCCAGCGTCACGCTCACGAACAAGACACCAGGCTCCACGACATCTACCGGGGCCTGGTGGTGCCCACGATGGGCACCAACGCCCTCAAGATGCCGGCCGCCACCGACTTCTGGGCGCTGCACTTCGCCCAGTTCTGGGTGGACTACGAAGGCACCCGCGGAGGCAAAGGGCGGCCGCAGCCCTTCGTGGACTCCTTCCCTCTCACCGTGTGGGCGTGTCAGCCTGCGAAGGTCATCCAGCACCAGGAGAGGCTGAAAGACGCTGCTGGGTCGGGGATGTCCAGAAGCACGTCAGGAGAGGCGGTCGCGCGGCTGCAGAGGAAACGCTTGCTAAAGGAGTATTACAGCACCGACGGCGCATCATCTCAAGGCAGCGACGCCGCACCGCCTCCTAGTAACGGACTCCATAAACCCCTCTCATTGGACAGTCTGCCTTCCGCCGCCTCTTTGTCATCATCAAGTCAAAATGCAGATGCGCATGTGTTGGTGCATGTGCAGAAGCATTTAAGTGCTCAGGTATGTTTGCCATTCTGTCATTGTGGGAATCCCATTCGAACACATGGTCATTAGGGATGGCACGATTATAGATTTTCCTGGTCAGAGAAATAATCATGGTATTATGATTATCTCGATTTCTATTCACTATGAATGTATAAAATCAATATAGTCATAATATAATTAGGTTACTAATTATATACACAAAATATTTGAAGGATCTATTAATATAGGACCAATAATTAAACCTCAAGGGGAAATGTTTGAAATGTTCAAGTCATTCATTGTCATCTACAACAAATGTTTAAGTTTATTTTAATGTTCTTTTGTTTGTTTTTTTAATTACAAATGACACGCTTACATTTAAATTCCGATTTTTTCAATTCAGTGTTACATTAGGTAAATTGACATTAACTTAATTTAACCCAGTATCTGTGCATTTACCTTGACTTTGGCGCACAAAGAAGGGTGGGTATCCTCCTGCAGGTGGTGATACATTGTTAAGCGTATTTCCTCCTTGAGCTGCAACTTTTTTGCGCAATCTTTTTTGGGAAGTGACGGTATTTAGGAACCTTTACCATGAATTAATTAATTGTGACGTTTAATACCGCGATTAATTAAAACAAGTCATCGTGACATGCTTAATGGTGATTAGTCTAAAACAGGGCTCATACAGTTTGTTCTTGCCTTATTTTAAGAAATAAGAAGCTTGATTCGCCACAGATTACTCATTATGGCATTGTGTGTGTGTGTGTGTGTGTGTGTGCAGGTGAGCCACAGGCAGTATGTGTTTCTGATGCAGCTTCAGCGCAGCATCAAAGCTCTGCAGCAGACACTGCAGCAGGACCTGGAGGAGATGGGCTCCAAAAGGGAACGTAAGGACCTTTCCCAGTGTCCCAGAGACCACCAGGCCTTCACCGTCTGCCTGGGGCTGCTGCTGAAAAGTGCTGAAGTGTCTCTGCTCCTGAAGCCCGTAGCCCAGCCCGGCTCAAGATCTCCTCTAGACTCTGAGCTCTCGCCATCAGAGAGCCGGGCCACTCTGGAGCCCGGGAACGACGCAGGAGAGGGAGTGGAGAAAGGGGAGAAAGGGAACGAAGTGTCAGAAGGAGGAGCAGCGGCTAAAGGGTCATGCACTGTCGACCAGCTGTTGTGTGGCGACGTCTCGGAGAGCGGAGCCCTGCAGGCTCCGGTCCAACTAGTCCCCACCTCCACCTTAAATCACAAAGCCTCGCTGGAAGAGAGGACTTCGGCTAAAAACGCCGGGAGGTGGAGCTCTGATGACGGGGGAGACGCGGTGCTGGACGGGGTAGCTCTGGGTGAGGGGATGGGAGGAGGAGGACCGGACTCTAAAACCCAGACAAACGACGCTCTGTCCGACCCACTCAGCGACAAAGACAAAGCTGCAGCTGCTAAGATGCCTCAGTCGATGTCCAGGTATTCAGCTCGTCACACAAACACATCATCAGTTTACAGCAGTGTCCTCACCTCAAATCTTCAACAAATTTTACATTGGTTACATTATTAAAATAGTTAAATCTTTACCTTGTCGTATTGATTCAGAAACTGCTTTGAATAATGAATGAATTAGGTGCTAAACAGAAAATAAATGTACAATATAGAGGATAGATAAAATATTTTTTAAGGCTAAATGCTAAATATTCGCTATATTCAGCTGCTTAAATGAAAAAGAATATTAGAACCATCACAAGTTTTAAGCGCCTCATTTACAAATAATAAAGAAATTAAAAGAAAAATATAATGGAAAACAAATAAAAGCATCAAATCCTCCTGTTTAGAAAGGGGGATGTGCAAATATATACTAGTAAGCCCTAGTAAGGGCTGAAACTATTAAATATTGTTGCTGTTTACCTTTTCTTTTGATTAAAAATCAGTTAATCGACTGATTATCTAACCCCATCTGGTATTTTTTCGTTGAGACATGTTATAGTCTCAACAATTAATCAATTTCTTCAACAAAACAAAAGAGAACAATAGATCACATTTCATCCATTTAATCGTGTGTTCCAGTTTTTTATATATATCTTTAAGTGTTCCTCATCAGACTCACTGTGGTTATTCTCCAGAGTCTCTACTTAATGAACGAGTCTCTCGTCTTGATCCGTTCCTGAACACAAGAGCTGTGTGTCGACCCCCCTCATGTCCGTACGAGTGTTCAGCCTCAGCCCTCTCACATCACTTACGTCTGCCATGTCTTCCTGTTTGTCTTCTCATCTTGTCTGCCTGTCAGCACTTTTACATATTTTGTCATTTCCTAACTCACTCGCCTCCTTTTCTGCCTCTTGACCCTTTGCTTCGATCCATGAGCGGGTTGTGTGTATGTGTGTGTGTTGTTTTCTCTCTACCAAGGAAAGGAAGTTTGTCTGTGGTATCTGATCTCCTCAGCTCCTCAAACTCCAGCAGATCCACCTCCCTTTATTCCATGTCCAACATGTAAGGCACTGGATCTGTGACTAATGACTGTGTGTACGAGTGCAATATGTTCCCTCTGTGTATGTGTATGTGTGTCCTTGTTCTCGTGATCCCCTGGTTGAATACAAATCAGTGCAAACGTGTCAGTGTGAATTCCCTTCGGGCATGCGTTTGCATGTGAGCATGACACGCTGGTATATGTCTGTGTGTTCTGTCTGTATCTATTAAATGAGTCCTTTATTTCTGTTTGGTGTCTGTCTACCTGATGAGTCGTGGTGCAGGAAGAGACAAGACTTGAAGCTCTTTGTGTGTCAGTTTTTCTTTTTCTTTTTTTTTCGGCCTTGTGTTCTCAGTCTTTCGGGAGTCACTTTGATTTTGTCCGTTGTGATTTTTTTTTAAACTTGAGATCGTGTCTGTCGCTTTGGGAGGGATAGCACACTTTAATTCTTACATGACCTTAAACAACACCACACAAAGGAGAGAAGTGATATTTAATTCATGACTTGTTGAGTCAGCGCAGTCGTACGGCGGCCCTGAGTTTGAGAGCCCAACAGCACACTGTGGCTTCTGAAGAAACACGCAAATACACGATTCGGTGCTGTAAAATCAGAAAACATCTTCATCGAGTTGACAACACATGAGCGCGCAAATCAACAAATTTGGTGAGTGTAATGGTACCATGAAGGCAAAATCCTAAAGGAAAGAGTGATCCCAGCCAGGTTCACCACTTGGTTTGGTGAATTTTCAGGGCCTGTGTTGTCAAATTGATGAAGACGTTTTCTGAATTTGCAGCACTTGTGTCTTATGTGGCATTGTGTTGAGCCCTCAGGACCACCGTACAGTCAGCTCTGTGAGGAGCCGTGGTCTTGGTGACATAAAAGTAGCAGATCTATTGTCTTTTAGTCAATCTGCTCTGTGTCAGTCATTTTTAAATCAATGTCATGCATGGACAGTTTCTCAAACAGATGTGTAGGAAGTAAAGTAAGATACAGAAAATATTTTTGCTTCGGTTTCTCCTTCTAGCTCACACACATTTCCTCCTGTGACTCCATGCTTGTGTGTGTGTGTTGTAGTGGTCGTCTGATGCGGGATCGCTCCCAGTCCAGTTTCTCAGTGTCCTATAAGAACATGAAGAAGAGCCCGTCCCTTCAGTCCCTGGACAACATCTCCATCGACAGCTATCTGATGGAGGATGGAGACACGTACAGCCTGTTGGAAAGAGGTGAGGAAAACAAACGCACACACTCTTACACACAAAGAAATCATATTTATTTATTTACCCAGGGTTCATTGAGTGAGTATGACTGTATCGGACACAAGTTAAAGGAGAATTCCAGTGATTTTTGACCCCTAAGTCGTTTTCCTGATCAAATATCTATGGTACATGACTCTAAACCACTGGGTGACCATCAGGACAACGATTTAGGGGTCAAAAATGACCGGAATTCTCCTTTAATGTTGCTGTACTTGCAGACAGCAGCTTTCACCAGCAGGTGGCAGCATTGAGCTACTAGTACTCTCAAAGCCTGTATTGATAAATCAAGGGAACAGAAGACACTTGTGTGAGACGTGTATTTCTTATGCTTTACAACTATATATATTCCTGAAACATTTTGGTACATAACTATATGTTTGTCTTGTCTCTGTATTTGCATATTCTTCTACTGTTTTGCCTTGTGTGTTACAAATGTTACTGTAACAACCAAATTTCCCATGTGTGGGATTAATAAACCGTCTTATGTCTCTTATGTCTTAGATGATGTGTCCATCTCGGGCTTCAAGGACGCCATCAGTGAACAGAGCGCCACAGAGAGCGCCACCGAGGCTCCGACTGGTCCGGAGCAGGAGGGAGGCGTGTCCCCCGACACCGTCAGCGCCACGTCCCAGAGCATCGACGAGCCCACTAAAGATATAGTACGACCTGTGACACAGCGTTAAAATAACCTGAGAGATCAACTGCAGAGATTTTATATCATATATCAAATATCTGATGATGTGACTTTAATTTTGTGTGTCTCCTCCAGGTGTCGGTGCTGGTGTTGAAGGTGCAGTCGGTGTGCGTGGGCATGGAGGCGGTGGGCGAGAGCGCGGCCGTGGCTCTGGAGGTCGGCCAGGTCACGCCCAGCCAGCTGGGCAACGTCAGCCTCAGACAGTATCTCAGCAACCGCAGCCTGGGTAAGAAAGACGTCTCCTCCTAACACTCACTGTGTCTCTGGGACGGAGCATGAAACATGGAGCTTTTTTAAAATTTATTTATTTATATTTTGTTTTTACTTTGGCTCTGATTTGCAGCACAGTTATGAAATCTTGACTTTTTTTGGCACGGCTGCTGGAACTCACATTTTTAATGAGTGTTTTTATACCGTGTGCTGTACGTGTAGCGTTGGAGCATCAAACAGTCATTACCACTGATTTGAGAAGGTGCTGTAATTATTGTAAACACACAAAAGGTAAAGAAAAGAAAGAAAGCCAGAGAGTTTCTTGTAACAATAGATGATGAATGAGAAAGAAGCGAAAGCTGAAGCAGCGACACCTCCACCACCATGAAGACCGACTCCTCTGTGGCCCTTTGAAACGTCACACATGTGCACTTACTTACTAAACTGCTGATATATTCAAATATTTTTTTTGGTATTTTTTTCTAATCATAAACAGACAAAATATTGGAGTCAGGAACAAGCTGGTATTGTTTTAAATTGTTCTCCTGCTGCTGACTGCGTAAAATAAAGCAGCTAAAAGCAGACGTGTGTGGAAACCGACTGTAGGTTCAGAATAATGGCAAAGATGAAAGTGGAGGGACCTGGGTGAAGATATAGAGTCGGCCTCGATCAGCAGGGGTGTGTGGACTTAGCATAAATCCAGCCACATTGTTGAAGTTTATTTTTAGTTGATGTGTTTTTTGACAGTAGAGGAAGGACATGTGGTAGAGGACGAGAGGAGGCACGTTGAACAGACAACCCCCCCCCTCCCCTCTCCTGTCGCTGTGTCTTGCATGTTCACGTTTTTAACACAAGACAGACAAACCAGTCAGCAACACGAGAACGTCCCACAAAAACAGCAACACCAACAGAAAACATGTCGCACACCGAGAAGTCAAGAGAAGAAAACATTTGGTCTGAATCACAAATGAATTGAGTCTCGTGCAAAAAAGCAAGAAAGGTTTTTAAAATTAAAGAGGTTTAGGACATATTTCATATTTTATAGACCAAATCATTAGCAATTAATTGACATAATTAAAATAATTTGGCTTCATCCTCAGTCTGAATCCCTTAATGTCCTAGAGACCAGGCTCTCCATTACTCCCTGTGCACCCCAACACACACACACACACATGCGTATTTTTACACACTAACGCAGCCACCCCCTCCTCCTTTTTATTTACCCTGCCATGACTCCCCACAGGTATGGTGTGTTCAGTACCAATACCTGCTCAAAGCAGCCAAGGTAACTGCTGTGTGTTAATTCACCATCTGTAACTTCACATGCATGCTTGGCTCAGCAGCGTGTCTGTTTCCACTTTGTATGTGCGTGTGTGTACAAGTCTGAGTGTGTATGAGTGAGTGTATGAGTGTGTGTGTGTGTGTGTGTGTGTGTGTGTGTGTGTGTGTGTACTTCCAGTTCGTCTCCTGTCAGATCTCATTTCCAGACTCGGGACCTTTGCTCGTCAGCATGCCGCCCCGCAGTAGCACATAGATCCAGTGTGTTGCAATGCAAGTGACTGCATGAAGTGTGTGTTTGTCTCATCTTCAGCAGCAGTAGCAGCAGCAGCAGGTGTTAATGTGACATTGAGACCCCCCCCCCCCCTCTCTCTATCTATCCCTCTCTATCTCTATCTCTCTCTGTGTGTGTGGGAGGGGGGTAAATTTGACAGTAATGGAGTAAGTGCTCCCATTATTTGCAACATTAAGCCCACAACCTTTAAGTGTGTGTGTGTGAGAGAGAGAGAGTGTGTATGAGCCAGATTCAAATTAACTCCACCTATTTGCACCGACTATTTTAACCCTTAATCTTTCTAGTTTGCCCTCCCTCCTGTACTGCCCCCCCCCCCCCCCCCCCCCCCCCCCCCCCCACCCCCTCTCCCTCCCTCATCTATCCACTGCAGCAGACTTTGCAGTTTCAGTCCAGTGATTCAGGCAATGAGAGAAACGCCAGCTTTTACTCCCCCCTCCTTCCTCCTCCTCCTCCTCTTCCTCCTCCAATCTCACAAGAGCAACCCCCCCTTTCCTCCTCCTCCTCCCCTCTCCTCATCTCCCTTTTCTTCTTTCTCTTTTCCTCCACCTTTCCACCTCACTCTTCCCTCCAGCTCCTACTCCATCTTCCCTACTAATCCTCTGTCATTTAACCCCCCCCCCTCCTCCTCCTTCCTTCCCTCTCCACCTTTCCTCCTCCCCCCCTTCATCTCTCTCCCTCTCTAGGCCATCTTCACTCCCTCTCTCCCTCTCTCTCTCTCTCTCCCTCCTGTCTTATCACAGTCACTCAGTCCTCGGCTGCTGGCTCCCTTCCTCTCCCTCTCCTCCTCCTCTCACCTCACCCACTCTCATCTCTTGTTTTTCCTTCCCCCCCTCCTCTCTCTTTCTCTCTCTCTCTCTCTCTCTCTCTCCATTTGCCTCACCCCCAGCTGCCCAGGACTGAGCGAGAATATGTCATATTATCTGAGAACAGCTGACAGGATTGTGTGTGTGTGTGTGTGTGAATGTTTTTCCTCTATGGTATTAACCCTCTCCTGACTTCTCCCTCAGAGAGTGCACTATAGCAACACGTGATGCACTTCTCTGTCATATTGAAAAGAGCTGTCGTTTATTTTTTTATTTTTTTATTTTGAAGTGGCCATTTTCATGCCTCGCTGTGTGTTTTTTATCGCAGCTCAGCTCGCGTCGTCGTCTCTCATCTGTTTTAAAACCTGTGTCCGTGTCTGTGCCTGCCAGCTGAATAACCATATGTGTGTACAATATATGAACTGGTGAATATGTTATTATTAATCACCTTCCTCTCAGGCTAACATCCCTCTCCCTCGACTCTCAGCTCTTCATCACTTTCCTCACTTTTCCACCATGCCTTCCTCTTTTCATTATAAACAGGAATCCCATCATCACATTCACACTCTCAAGTCAAATTCGGGGCATTCAGGGGTGAAACACTTCTCCCATTGTCATGCCTTTCACTATTTCTAGCGCCTCAGAGCTTATTTTTGTGGAGTGTCTTAATTCATAAAAGGAAGGAAGAAGAAAAAAAAAAAAACGAATTCAGTGGTTAAATCTTCACATTGAATCCTCGATTCTTAGGTGGGGGTTTCCACCAAACCCTCTAATCCCTAGTTCTCGGAAATAATTAAACATCACTGCAGAGAAGAACCCGTGGGATTGTGCAAAAATCTCTGCCTCCTTCCCTCCAGCTCACTTTGCTTTCCCTCGGTTTCTAACTTTGTGTCTCCCACTCTGCTCTCTGATCTCCTGCCTCCTGTCGTCTCTTCCTCTTCATCCCGCCTCTTACTTCAGCCTTGTTTATAACCTGGCCTTAACATGCACCCTTTTTATAACGGTGAGGGAATTTGCATAAAGCCAAGCTGTAAATTCACTCAGTATGTGCTGATGATGAGCTATACCATATTTGTCTTTTTGATACCTTTTAATACTTCTCTCTGTTCGGTTTGAAATTCATGTTAAAGTCACAGTGCAGAGGCAACTTCCTCTGTAATGTGACGTACATCAGGTGAAACCGGGTCAAATAGTTCAAATCTGATTTGAATACTTTCAACTAAATCTTTGATCTTTGTTTGTGGCTTCACAAGTGTGGAGCTGTAGAGGACTCATACATCCCATACTGTACATAACACATAACACATAATGCTACTGTTCTGTCAGGTGGTTTTTATATGATCAGCACCAAAAAACACATACAGGTGCATCTCAATGAATTAAAATATCATGGAAAAGTTTATTTATGTCACTAATTTAATTCAAAAAGTGAAACTGATACATTATATAGATCCATCACACACAGAATGAAACATTTCAAGTCTTTAATTGTAATGATTTAATTGTAAGAACATTAAGACCTGAATTCAGTATCTCAAAAAATTTGAATATTACAAAAGACCAATTAAAAAGAAAATATGGCGTTTTTAATATGAAAATGTTCTGTTGGCCCTCTGAAAAGTATACATCTCTATGCATTTGTTTGACTTGAACTACTGGAAATGGACTTTTCCATGATATTCTAGTTTATTGAGATGCACCTGTACATGTTCATGTTATCCATTTAAATACGTCACCGTGGAGCTAGTTACCCTGTAAACAGCCCAGAGATAATACATGTTTTGATTTGGCATCAAAGAATTCATGAACTTTTTTCACATAAATATTTTCTAACAACAAATACACAGATGGTTTATCAGCAGCAGTGTTGGCTGATGTACAGTGTATCTGCCTGGCACGACGCTATACCACCGATAGTAAACACAGATTAACTTGGAAAATAGATTTTAATTTCTTTTTATACATTTCCAATCAACAAGCAGATTCGAAAAGATCACACTGTAGATACATTGTAAATATGGGGTGTATTTTAACGCCAGCTGACTCATCTCTACATGAACTCCACAGACACCACGCTACAGATGAAACCAACGCTAACTCTAACGCCGGCCTCTGTCTGTCTATCTCCCCTTCGCAGCCGGTGGCGACTTGAGCTCCGTGTCCTTCAAGGGTTCGCACGGCCCGGAGGTGCGGGCGCGGCTGGAGAGCGGGCCCTGCGCCGCCGCTCACTCGCCGCTGGCCGAGCGCAACGGCTTCCTGCAGCTGCGTCTCCACGGATACCAGGCGAGCTTCCTGATGTCCACGCTGCGGAACCTGGCCCACTTCCTGGAGGACGACTCGGCGCCGCAGGTGCTGCCCATGGAGATCAGCATCAAGAAGACACACGTAAACCTGAAGGTGAGGATCCACGACGCCGATCCGTCTTCTCACAGTTTAGGAGTTCTTCCTCCGTCGAGGGATGTCACGATTTTCTCTGAGCGATTACACAATGACACAATGACTCTGTAAAATCTAATATAGACAAAATCTAATTACATTACTTATTATATACACAAAATATTTTAATGGGACTACGAGGACTTTTAGAAAGCGAAGTGTTTTCACACATTTCCCATGAGCCTCCGCGCACGGTGAAATTCTTGGACCGGCGCAAGACGGACGAAAGTGAAAACATTTGCGAATAATGTTTTCATTGATCAAGAACGAAAGTCAGAGGTTCGAAGACGAAAAACCGAAACTAGTGTCCGTGAAACCGAAACTAGGAAATGCTAAATAATAATATCAAAATAACTATAAAGACAAAACGATATATTTATCGAAAATGGACCCATTAACAAGTGTGGGTATCATAGATTCAGCCACATTAATATGAGACTCTTATATAACCAAAAGCAAACTCCTCTGGGTCTCTTTAAGTATTTATTAATATATGATCAATTATTAATCCTCCAGGGGAAATGTTTGAAATATTCAAGTCATTAATTGTCATCTACCAAATATTGAAGTTTATTTTAATCATTTTATTTTATTGCTAATTACACACTAACATTTAAATTCCTACCAATCTAGTTAGGTAATTTGACATTAACGTCATTTAACTCAGTTACTGTGCATTTACCTTGACTTTGGCGTACAAAGCCGGGTGGGTATCCTGCACGTGGTGATACGTATTAGACATGTTTCCTCCTTTGATCGCTACTTTTTTTTGTGGCATGTTTCACTGGCTGGCGAGCCGTCATCGACTTAATACATTCGTTTGGAGAGAGCAAGTCTTAACACATTTTGTAAAAAGTTGCAATATGTTACAACTTATTACAAAATGTGGCAAAGTTTATTACTTATTGCATTCAAGAATGTTATTACAAAATTTGTCATATTTTACAAAATGCGGCGTTATTACATCATGTGATGAAAATGTATTACATTATTACATAATGTGGCGCTGCAGGATAATAATTGTGCCAATTAATACCACGATTAATTGTGAAAACAAGTAATTGTGACATCCTGACTCCCGTCTGAAGGTTGTTGATGCCGAACGCCACCTGCAACATTTCAGGAGGATATTTGTCCTAATTCATTCCAGTCACGTTTCAGTAATAGAAGCTGTAACTCGCCGCCTTACAGCGGCAGCAGCTTCTATAACCGAGTCAAACGGTTTGAACCGTGGCCTAATTGTAATTTGGATTTGAACTGAATGTTTAATGACAGAGAAAGGCCTCCGTGGCCTCTCCCTTGGGTTCCTTCATGGGTGAGTAGATCTGCTGTGGAGCTGATGTGGAAACCTGGATGTGGCTCGTTTCTCTCTCTCCCCCCCTCTCTCTCTCGTTTCTCTCTCTTTCTCTTCACACACGGCGAGACTTCAACATTTTCTTCATACCTTTCAGGATGACGGCCCACGAGACAATCCCTCCGACCCCGAGCCCTCGCCCATCACCTTACATGTGGACAGTCTCATCATACACAGAAGAGACGACGGCTCTTTCTCTATAGGAGGTGACGAACACGCTCACACATTCTTACTGTATCTAGAGATATTTCCACCTCCACTTCAGCGCTGATTCACAGTTATATAATTCGTCCTTTTAACGTGCGCTTTCAAGTCCACGCTCGCTACATCCACACCTCCAAATTCTCCCTCTGTTGTCTCTTCCTCCTCTCAGTGGACGGAGCAGCGGAGGCCAAACCCAGGAATGAGGGCGCGTTGATCGACAGCTCCCTGAGCACCGTCGCCGAGGTCGTCGCCGTACCGAAGGCCACGCAGACGCAAGCCCCGCCCACCAGCCCCCCTCCATCCGCCAGAGAAAAGGTGAGACGCAGAACGATGGAACATGGGAGTAGAAAGCGCAAAATGTCACCCACTAGGTTTCAGTCAAACACGCTCCTGCTTTTCTTTTCTTCTCTTCTTTTTCTTCTCCTCCTACAAAAAATGACAAGAAAGAGTTTTTTTTTTGTGTGTGTGTGAGCGATCGTTCTGGAGGCTGATATATAAAAACACTGCGGTGCCAAATGTTAGTTTTGCCAGGCTATTCCAGTTTGTTGTTTGGCTTTCAGTTAATTTACAGTGGGAGTGATATTCATTTATGCAAAATAAATTCTACATTTTTCAGATGAAACATTAACAATGTTACTTTAAACAAAATGTTAAAACTTCCAATGGGAAATTGGGAAATGTTCAGTGTTACTAATTGACACCAATGCTGAAAACAATTGGTTAATTACTTGATAGAAATTAACACTATTGTCTTGGCTACATTACAGTTTCAATGTATCCGTTGTTTCAGATCATTAGTTAAGAAAATTGGTCTAATATTCTCTTGTTTTAGCCACAGAAAAGTGATGATTTCCTGTTTTTTTGTTGTCATGGCAATCTTATATACATACAGTATGTACAATTAAGTAGTGAGTAAAACCCAAACAAACTACATTAAAATATCACTTCTGCTTTTCCTCCCATTTTACTTTTCATAATTTCGAAGATGGTTGATAAAAAAAAAATGATAATAACGACAGTACAGTAGATGTTCGTATCAGCCCCAATATGCAAACCATACAATGTACATATCATTCATAACGCATACAAATATCTATCCAGCATTTATTAGTTATTTTCATGACACTACCTCATTGTCTATTTGCACTACATGCGACTGTACAACACAACCTAGCCACTTTGCTTTATTTATCTTGTTTTATGTAACTATTTTTTGTACTATTCTTATTCATCTTTAACTTATTGTTCAGTTGTTGTTGTTGTACGTCTTTTATGAGCAAGTCAGAGAGCTAAACAAACCGGCGTCAAGGTCCTTGTATGTTTGCAACATACTTGGCCAGTAAATCTGATTCTGGTTCTGATAAACACAAACTCAGCTGCCGTCTCATGAGCTTAAAGCTTCACGCTTAACCTTCAGCTTGAGCTCTCAGCTGCGTGTACTTCAGGGAGTGTCCGTACATCTCAACATCAGAGCAGCAGGTCCAGCCGGCCAGACGATCTTTTATTTATGTTGAATTCGAACACAAACAGAAACAGAAACACACACCCCGATACGACCCCCTCCTCACTGTGTCTCCTCCTCTCCTCCTCCTCTCCCACCGCTTCCAGATGCTGACGGAGGAGAACGAATGTCTGAAGGTGGAGCTGTCCCGGGCCAAGATGGCGCTGGCCGAGGCTCAGATGGAGAAGGACTCGCTGCTTCACCGCATGAAGAACCTCAAAGTGAACACCAGCTAGGCTCCGGCGCCGTCGCAACACACACCAGCCAGTCGATCAGGGCTAATAGGACCGACTCCGACGGGCGGCGGCGAGAGCCAGGGTCGACAACATCAACAAAAAAAAAGAGGGATTTATACATAAGTGGCTCCTTTTCCGCGCTTACTTGTCGACCGAGCCGCCACGTGACTTTTAGACTTCTAAATAATTCCTTCATCAAGCAATGCAGAGTCTGTGCAAAGACTCAAATACACGATTTTACACGCTTGTCGTCTGTTTTATGTTCTCCACTTTAGACTGTGGAGGCTCGATGCATTTAGAGGGAGTTGAAAAGGGTAGAATCACATTTAGCGGGACTGTGTGTCTGTGTTTGTGTGTGTGTGAGTGAAAGAACGAGGATGATGATGCATATCCGTGGTCGTGCCTACAGAAAATCCCTCCCACACTTGACACTCTTGTGTAAGTTAAAACACTCACACACACACACACACACACACACACAGTTAATCTTAGATGAGCTCCATTCAAACCTGTAGGTATGAAGGAACACTGAATGTCGTCTCTTCATGAGGAATGTCTCAACAAAACAAAACAGAAACAAAAACAACAAAAAAAACTTTATTTTGCACTGCGTTTGAAATTAAACTTGTAATTATCGCTTTCATATTCAGCGGGGAACGAGGGAGAATCACGCTCTCGCTCGTCCTCGGAGCGTGTACAGTGTATATTGTATAAGAATGTGAACACATAACTATTTTTTACAAAACTTTGAATGGTTATGCAGTGTTTCAGTTGAATGTGCGTGTGTTTATGTGTGTCAGTGTGCGTGTGCGTGTGCGTGTGTGTCTCAGCCAGAACAAGCATTTCATTACAAGTAGGGGAGATGAGTTTCTATCTTGTCAGTTTCACGGCTTTGTCAGCAGAAAGCCCCCCCCCACTAGTCTATAATACAACCATGCCGACCCACCAACCCAACCACCCCTCCCTCCTATTTTTCTATATGTAAATAGCTACTTAACATGTGCAGCACTTTTAAAACAGGAGGCACTGTAAATACAACACAACTGTGAGAGAACAAGAGTCGAACGACGAGTGGAGAGAGAGCGACTCGTGCGTCCTGGGGAAAAAAAAAAAGAAAAATACAGAGGAGGAGGAGGAGGAAGCGGCAATAAAGGCACATTGAAGCTGCCTCACTACATGTGTGCGCGTGCGTGTGTGTGTGTGTTAGTCGTCATGTAAACTTTCTAATGTTTCATGTGTAGTTTTTTCACAGACAAGCGTTATTATGACCATATCTGCTGCTGTTTTCATGCTTCAGGCCTACAGTACGTGACGACGACTTCAGGGTCAAACCCCGCCCCCACTCTGAGTAGTATACGTGTTCAAAAAGTGACGTTTTTTTTTCTAACAGCACACGCTTTGGCGCAGCACAACAGACTGACATGAACGAGAGGGACGGACGCTCTCATCATCCTCCCATCGCTCCTGGTTTTTGTTCCAGTTCGACTTTTTTTTTTTGTTTTCAAAAGTTGCTCTGGTTCCTTATATTAAAAAAAAAAGACGATGAAACACGACTAGTTCTCTGCACAAACGTGGTATTAAGACTTGAAAATGTCTGGAGGGAGGATTTTAACACGATTGTATGTGAAGACCTTTTTTTGTTTGATGGAGAGAGGGGAAAATATGCTTTTTGTTTTTGTTTTGTTTGAGTTTTTTTTTGTTTTTTTGGATAACCTTTTTGTTTTTCCTCCGCTCATCACAGCCTCCACTCCCCCTCCCCTCTCCCCTCTGAAAACCTGTGGAGGAAGAAAAAGACACAAGAAGTAATAAGTTGTATTTTGTCTGTCAAAAGCTGCTGAAATACTGAAAATAAAAGAGTATCCAATTCAAACCATTCAGTTCCAGATGAAATGTTGGTTGGATTTTTTTTCCACTTTTATCAAATACAAACACTTCCTGTGTATTAAGACTAATTGACCAATCAGAACGCTGCTACAAATCCATTAATCCACACAATATGTAGCTGCATACCGACCAATTGGGATGTAGCTGCAAATCAACCAATCAGCAGCTGGCTACAAATTGACCAGTGAGAGTTGTTAATTGGTTTGTAGTCCTAATCCTAAATGGTTCATTTATAATACACACAAACACACACAAACATTGAATTTAAATGGCTAACTGATGGTTAAACAATTGTAGATAAACAGGATGTAACATGAAACTGTTCCAGAGTTATACAACTACTTATTTAAAAAGATGCATATACATGTATTTTTCTTTTAAACACAATTTCCAATTTTTATTTTGGAAAATGTGACACTTTTAGATGTTTAAATCACTGCTTACTCACATGACAACAGGCTTTGTAAGAAAAAAATGCCTGCATTCTCAGTGTGATATCAATAAAACGTATAATATTAATGTAAATATTAGTAATAATAGCATGGAAACATTAATAAGGGAACTCAGTCCTACTGCATCAGATCTGTGTAACTATGACAGAAACCTTTGAGGATGATCCAGATGTGTCAAACCGCCCCTGGTTTGACACATCTGGATCATCCTCAAAGGATAGATTTTGATTTGACAAGTCAGAGTTGGTCCAAAGCAGCAAAATAAAACTACAACAATAAAATATATAATGTAGATAACGACATGTGGTAAAGTTGGAGACTCACTCGAGAATAAACAGACGCTTGTTGTGATGGTTTTTTATTTTATACCCAGACAGGAAATCCCCCCGGGGGGGAGAAGAGTTTGGGTAAACACTGACATTTTCATGTGCAGTTTAAGAGAGTGACATCTTTTCCCTCTAACCACACGGATGGAAACGGTGCCTGAGAAAAATCCACCTTTAGAAAACAAACTGTTAAAGATATAAAAGTCGTGATTTTCATGAATTTTCCATTGCGTTTATATTTGTTTGCTGCTATAAAAATAAAAAAAAGTGCAGAGTTTCAGTTCTCACAGGGAAAAATTAAAGTAAAAACTTGTTTAAAAACTGTATCATTTAACACAGCTTTTCTTAATGAATAAGAAACAATGTTTTAAGTTTCTCTCCTGCGTTTTAAGTGGAGATCAGAGAGTCTTTGAATGTGAGCGCAGCCTCTTTGTGGCTCTAATGGGCTCCACTGAACCACTGCAGGACAGGGTTTGGACTTTGTGCACATAAATGGTCATGACATTTTACGGCTGGAGTAGTGCAGTGAGTCATAGAAGGGCATTAAGTGTTCAAATGTGTGTGTGTGTGTGAGAGAGAGAGAGAAGTAGTGCTGTGCTGCTGTTAATATGAAAGTGTTTACATACTGAAGCTTAATGTTTCTGCGATGACGGCTGTGTCACAGTGCAGGAGCGTTTATGTAAGCAAAAGCATGTACACATTCATTTATATACTGTGCTGTGAGTGGTTACTGTGTGTGTGTGTGTGTGTGTGTGTGTGTGTGTGTGTGTGTAGGGCAGGGTAGTCGAGGGAATATGGGAGGGTATTTTATTCCAGCAGCATGCACAGTTGGATTGTGGGAAATGTGATGAAAGGTTGTGGTGTTGGCCCAGTACAGAGAACAGAGTCGACATCCAGAAGAGCTGACAACATTATCATTATTTGATTCTTTTAGTTAGAAGATAATAATCATAATTATAAGCTGTATTTACTTTTGTTTTACTTAGTTTTTCTTGTCATGAAGAACTCTGTAGCCTCAAACACTGTCTGCTATGAATTAAAGGTATTTTATTTGTCACATATACAGCTAGTAGCCTACAGTGAATTAGATAGATAGATAGATAGATAGATAGATAGATAGATAGATAGATAGATAGATAGATAGATAGATAGATAGATAGATAGATAGATAGATAGATAGATAGATAGATAGATAGATAGATAGATAGAAAGAAAGAAAACTACTTTGCCACCAGTAAAAACACATACATCCACAAACAATACAAACATATCATTGCACAAAAACAGCTGTATTGACATGATTAGGACAGAGTAGCCTACTCAAAAACAATGAAAGATAAATAAGTATGTAAGTATACAATTGAATGTATTATCATCATCAATAATGGCATCCCTGCATTATTAAATAGTGATGAATGAAATGGTGACTATATCATGTAGTCCACATGTTTTTAAAATAACATAGCCTATCTTCTGGTTTCATCTTTTCAAATCCCTTGTTTTGAATCGACATAAATGGAAAATCATCACACAAAACAAGACATTTTAGTTTTTTTCCCTATAATTTACTGACATTTTATTGACTAAATAATGGATTAATTGAAGATAAATAAATAAAAATATGTTTTTTTCTTCTTTTTTTTCTGTCCTGAAATCTCTTGAATCAGCTCCAGGTCCTCAGCAGAATCAGACACAGCAGCTGCAGGTGGTGCTCTTGAAGGCATCACTCCTTCACCTGCCCCATGGGGCCATCAGGCAGGTCCCAGCATGCACCTGTATCAACAGGGTGGGGGCGCAGTGGAGGAGGTGGGGAGGGGGCTGGTTGTCAGTCAGTGCAGTGGACAGACCGAGGCAAACATTTCTCCATTCACACAAACCCTCTGACATGACAGAAGGAGGAGGAGTGGGTGTTGTGGGTGTTTTTATTTTGGGATCTCACCTGTTTCCAGATTCATTCAGCTGCATCAGTGGGGGACACGCCCCCGCCCCCCCCCCCTCAGGACCGAGGAGCACGCGCCTGCCTGATGGAGCAAGTTTGCGGTGTGACGGTGGGAAACAGCTGGAACAGCTGCCGAGCTACCGGCGTGACTTTTTTCTTTTTTCTTTCTTTTTTTTATGTAAAAGATCCCTAACAAAGGCATCGCCTCCTGTTTAGTGTCGTAGCATCGTCCTCCCTCTCCACGCCCATAGTGTAGCTACAGTAACTCTGTACGTCAAGTCAGACATAAGCACACAGGAAGTCGAGCGGCTCTGCTTTCAAAATAAAAGCATCCAAGAAGAGGCCTCACTGGAACACACAAGATCAGTGCTGGTTCTCAGATATATCAGACTACAAATGTCTCAACTACATATCTGTGTCTACTTTCACTATCACAAAAGCATTATGTGTTGTTAGTTGTTATCTTGATTAACTTCACATTAAAGCTTTAGTGGCGTAAATATGTTGTAGGACCAGAAGTCAAGGTTCAAGGTTCAGGGTTTCTTTGTTAGTGCCAAACGGTAAATCTGTTGTGCAGACAATATAAAATAAAAGCCACGCAACAGACATCAGACAAATCCCACAATAGAAAAACAATACAATTATCCCAAAATATATAATCGTAGAAAAAATCAGTGCTGTGCAGAGCTGATGAACCCCCGGCCATCCTCTTCAGCTGCAGATCACAAACTCAATATGTGACCTGATAACAATGTATTGTGTCTTCATTATTAGTAAGTACAGTAGGCTATTAGCCATCAGAAAGTGCAATGCAAGATTTATTATATGTGGCCCTGAGGGCTCAACATTGGATAGATCAGTGGGTAAATGCGGCTGACTTTGGATTTCGAGGCTGTGGTTTGAATCACAGTCATATCTTTGTAGCCATGTTGCCTACAGGTCAACAGAAGGAGAGTTTATTGTATTGTTTTTAGGTTTGGATGGCTCAGGCTGGATCTTTGGGTTTGAAGATTTTATGAAAACATCTGTCTTGCAATGATGAGTAGCATAGGCTACTGGTAGTCAAACTATAGGCTAGCTTCTCAAGACAGTAACACACTATGGCTGGACAGCAACTTACAAGAGGCATTATCGCTTCCCTGAGATAGATAGCAGGCCTATAGCAGAGTTAAGGAGAGATATTGCTGTGTCAGTGTGTCAGTAGCCTATTATGTCTTCATTTTTCTATCTATCTATCTATCTATCTATCTATCTATCTATCTATCTATCTATCTATCTATCTATCTATCTATCTATCTATCTATCTATCTATCTATCTATCTATCTATCTCTCTCTCTCTCTCTCTCTCTCTCTCTCTCTCTCTCTCTCTCTCTCTCTCTTTGTCTTCAGCATCAATTTGTAACATGTCCGGAAAGAGGTGCTTTTATTTTGAAAGCTGTGACCGGAAGTGCTCTATGTAATCTGTGCTAACTGGACACTTGAGTCTCAGGCGACACAGATAAGGCACCGGGCAGTGCGGTAGGTTCGGGGGAGAGAGGCGGAGAGTGCAGCCGAACTGGAGAGCTTCTTGTCGGGGTAGACAGGCTTCCACCTCCCGCTAGTTTTATCCAGCTGGAGCTCCGGACCTGAGACTTCACTTCACTCGGACAAAGAAGGAGTTTGTGTTTTTGTTTAGGCTATGTTTTTCTTTCTTTTCTTTTCTTTCCTTAAACCGGGTTTTATTTGTTTGTTTGTTTCTTAATCTTCACTTCACACTTGGCGTCCAGCAGCAGGGAGTCCGTCGCTCCGGTTCAACCCCCCCGTTGCGCCTGTTTGCACTGAGGTTACACCGGGGAGCAGCGCGCGTCAGCGGGGCGAGTAGGTAGTAGAGGAGATTACGGAGCCGTTGCGTGTGAATGGACTGAGGTTACAAAGCACCAGGGGAGCCGTGCACGTCAGCCCTGCTTTGCAGCATCAATAACACCTATATCACCGTGCAGCAGCAGCAGCGGCAGCATGCAGAGAGAGCAGGGATCCTTCCTGATGCCTCCCCACGCCAGACAGTGAGGGGAAGGGGTCGGAGGGGAGGAAGAGGAGGAGGAGAGGAGGAGGAGGGCAGCAGCAGGGAGGATTTATGGGAGATCTGCTGGATTCACATCATCATCACCCCGTCGTTGCAAACTTGTGGTGTCCGGGATGGGGAAGGAGCAGGAGCTGCTGGAAGCCGCCCGGACTGGGAATGTCGCCCTGGTGGAGAAACTGTTGAGTGGGAAGAAGGGGATACTGGGGTCAGGCTCCGGCTCCATCCCTCTGCCCAACCTGCTGAGGTAAGAAATACACAAGAAAATACCTGCTTTGACTATTATAGGCTCTATATATATGCTTCCCTATGACCGCTACAGTGTCCAGGGGAGGGGAGGGAGGGGGCTGCCTGGTGCTGGAGGGGGATCCCTGGTGGGAGGGAGAGGGAGAGGGAGAGGGAGAGGGCGAGGGGTTCCCATGCTGCAAAATGAGGCATAATTTAGCTTCATCATAGATCAATGCACCAGAAATGAGGCTCAGCTCCAATCACTGCTTCACTCTCCTCAACCTGCAGGAGCCTATAGATTCTATACAGCTGAGTGTGTGTTGAGTGTCTGCACATATGTGATAGGCTTCAGTATGTGTGTGTGTGTGTGTGTGTGAAGAGCTCAATGCTTTGGTTGCAACATGCTGCATGACACAGGAGAGGAAGAGAAGGGAAAGGAAGTGTGTTATGCAAAGTCAGTCAACACGAGAGAGAGTGTGTTTGTGTGTGTGTGTGTGTGTGTGTGTGTGTGCAGGTCGACAGACAGAAACGCTGCAGGCTACAGGCCAAAATATCTCAGACAGACTCTGTGTCCTAATGGGACGGTGGAAAGGTCAGTCCTCCCCTGTCCCGTCCCGTTCTGTCCCGTCCCGTCCTGTCGAGATGCCAGGTTCGGTTTGAGGCGTCGCAGCAGACGTCACGATGTTGATGTTTTTTGGACGTGAGCATGAAAACATTGTGATGCTGGGATGATGGCAGCTCCTGAAACAAGTCCAAATCTGTCTTTTTCACTTATGCGTTATGCTATTTTACCCCCCAAAAATCCATGTTTTTCTTTTCTTTAGCTCTAAAATGTGAACTTGTGGCTCCTCTCTGTCCTTTATTGTAACCACAGCATCAGTTTGACCCTATAGGGACATAACTGTGGTGTTTGTAAAGCTCAGGCTGCTCTCATGATGCTCTGAAGGCCGGGATGCCCAAGTTTGGAGTTGAGCAGCTCTGCATGCATGAGCTTTTTTTTTTCTTTCTTTTTTTTAGTCATAAAGGTAAACAAACAGGTGATGCTGCTCCGGCTCAGGCTGGAAACATGAACTTGTATCGTTGTTTCTGGTTGATTTCTAGTTAGTTTCTCTTGTGGTCAGGTCAACAGGTGGCAGAGCGCTCATGCAGTGACCTCATCACCTTGAACCCTCGTCCATGAAACCAGATATCCTCCTTTTCTTTCTTTGAAGAGCAGTGAACATCAGAAGTAGTTACATGTTCACGGTGGAGTTGCCTCCTTTTTTATTTTCCCCGAGAGCCTCAGAGCCTCTGTCTGCTGAAGGTGTTATTGTCCCGGCTCCTCCCGGCCCTGCAGCCTCTCCCTCCCTCTCTCCCTCTCCTCCCTCTCCTCCCTCTCCTCCCTCTGACCGAGGCCGAGCCGGGTCATTAGGAGATCAAAGGCGAGAGAGGAGGAGGAGGAGGAGGAGGAGAAGCTGCCTCGGGCCCTCGAGCAAAAACGTCTCATGACCGGACCGAGGTCGGACCCTGGCAACGTGAACGATGCCAACCGCTCGCACAAGCACAGCTCTAAGCCTGGGGTGGGGTCTCCTGCAGGGGCTGTTAAAGGGGCAAGAGAGAGCTGAACTTACCCCCTGTTGTGCTTCTGGGTCAAATTCACCCAATCTGTTCCCTTCCTCCATCCTTCCTTCTTTCCTTCCTTCTTTCTACAATCCTTCCTTCCCTTCGTCTTTACTTCTTCCTTCCTCTTTTGATCCAATTGACCTGATCTGTTCCCTATCCCTCCATCTTTCTTTCCTCCCCTTTCCCCTCCCTTCCTTCCTTCTTCTTCCTTCCTTGAACCAATCTGTTCCCTATCCCTCCATCTTTCTTCCCTCCCCTTTCCCCTCCCTTCCTTCCTTCTTCTTCCTTCCTTGAACCAATCTGTTCCCTATCCCTCCATCTTTCTTTCCTTCCCTTTCCCCTCCCTTCCTTCCTTCCTTCTTTCTTCCTTCTTCTTCCTTCCTTGAACCTTGATCTGTTCCCTCCCTCTATCTTTCTTTCCTTTTCCCTTCCTTCTGTCCACAATCCTTTTCCCGTCCCTTCCTTCCTTCCTTCCTTCCTTCCTTCCTTCCTTCCTTCCTTCCTTCCTTCCTTCCTTCCTTCCTTCCTTCCTTCCCTTCGTCCTTACTTCGTCCTTCCTTTTTGACCCAATTGACCCAATCTGTCCCCTCCCTCCTTCTATCTTTCCTTCCTTTTTCCCTTCCTTCTTTCCTCCCATCTTTCCCTTTGTCCTTCCTTCCTTCCTTCCTTCCTTCCTTCCTTCCTTCCCCTTGTCCTTACTTCTTCCTTCCTCTTTTGATCCAATTGACCTGATCTGTTCCCTATCCCTCCATCTTTCTTTCCTCCCCTTTCCCCTCCCTTCCTTCCTTCCTTCCTTCTTTCTTCCTTCTTCTTCCTTCCTTGAACCTTGATCTGTTCCCTCCCTCTATCTTTCTTTCCTTTTCCCTTCCTTCTGTCCACAATCCTTTTCCCCTTCCTTCCTCCTTCGTCCTTACTTCGTCCTTCCTTTTTGACCCAATTGACCCAATCTGTCCCCTCCCTCCCTCTATCTTTCCTTCCTTTTTCCCTTCCTTCTTTCCTCCCATCTTTCCCTTTGTCCTTCCTTCCTTTCTTCCTTTCTTCCTTCCTTCTTTCCCTTCGTCCTTCCTTCCTTCCTTCCTTTCTTCCTTGACCCAGGAGGACAACAGATGCTTTGATTTGGCCTTTGATTATAGGCGACGGGACGGGAGCGACGTCAGCGTCTCCACTTCACCTGCAGCAGCGACGTGACAAATCCAGCGTGTTGTCTTGTCTTGTCTTGTCTGGCTACAGGAGCTGCTGATGCAAATTGTTCTACTTCTTCCTCTGTTAAGGCAGAGCAGAGCAGATACTTCTTGTCCCACGAGCCGCTGCCGCGCGCGACACCTGTCGTTTCATTTCTGCTTTTTGTTGTTGTTGTTGTTGTTGTTCCCTCTGTTTTCTACACGTCGTTGATGATTTCCTCTCTGTGTCTCTTGTTGGTTCCCACATTAGCTAAGCTGTTAACTGAAGCAGAAGTTGGCTCATCTGCATAATGGATGTTTCCCAATTTAAAACCATAGACCTGTATGTGTTCACATGATGCTATGTGAAATTATCTTAGCCGCCGCCGCTGCTGCAGACGGTCGTGGTTCACAGAGGTCATGAGATGTTTCCCTCAGACGTTTTTTAAGTGAAGTGCTTCAGCAACTATTGGATGAATTGCTTTGAGATTTGGCACCGAGGTTCATTCTTGCCTCAGGATGAATGATTATCATTTTGATGATGCTCTGAATTTTCTTCTTGTGCAGGATCTCCCAAACTTTTCCACTCTGAGGCCTCTGAATAGCATTAACCTCTGGCTGGGGATCCCTTTTATAAACCTCCCTGACAAAACTACAACAAATATAAGATTAAAAACAACCTTTCTTTATGTTTTTTAATTTTAATTGATACAATAATAATCACTTTTGCAACAGTTCAGTCTTTCCCTTGTGTCCCTTTTTGTAGCTCTAGCAAACAAGCTAATTCAGTAACAGAACAACTCGGTGGCACAAGGCGAACGTTACTTTGTGGCATGACATTGTAAATGATATTAAATATATTTTATAATTTGCTTCGGACCCCCTGGCAGCCGATTAAGGGCCCCGGGCCCCCCTTTTCTGGAAACAACTGCTCTAGCTACACCACTGGGTCAATTTTTTTTTTTTTATTTGCCATGTGAAACTATAATGACGCAGCTGCTTTAAATAGCTGTGAAACTTTCTCGAGCTTTCAGCCACTTCTCACAGGAGGAGGTGTCGGGACTCGTGTCTGTGGCTCGGTTACTTTAACAGTAGCTACCAGGAAGTAGGGACGACTGTTGTGAGCCCTTCGTTTTGTCACTTTCCAGTGTGAACACATGACTTAACATAACTTAGCACCTGATTATTAAAACAAGTGTGTGTGTGTGTGTGGTACAGACCAGACGTGGGTGTTTGTTTGTCCTTCACGCTGCAAATTTGTGTCGATTAAAAAAAAAAAAAAGGACTTAACCAAAAATAACACACCCGGCTTGTTATAGTACTGTACGTACGGTATCTCATCTCCCACGTCCTGCAGATGTAAACACTGTCGCATGTCGTGTTTTGCTTTAGGATTAAGGATTTAAATTTAATTTATAGGAGGACGGTGATTATTTACAGAACATTGAATTAATGTGGGAGGTATAAGTGCAGCGTTGGGGTCGATAGTCTGAAGTTCAACAGACAAACTACGACAGCGGCTGAGAAACAAAAACACCACAACCAGACAGACACACAGAGAGTGAAGCTGAGGTTAAAGCAGATGCATTATGGGTGGAAATATCCCTGTTGGTTTTTGGCACCGAGTTGTTGTCGGTGAGTTATGTCTACTGTGTTACACAGACACACACACAGACACACACACTTGGGTCAAAGCAGCACTGGCCTGAGGAGATGTCTGTAAAACACTGGGTGGGCTGAACATGCAAATCTGTCCATCTGTGTGTGTGTGTGTGAATGACCACTTGTGTGACACACCTCCTAATACAGAGCTGTTTGTCCTTTTAGCAGATGAGTGAGTCAACACTAGAGAGGTCAGAGTGTGTGTTCGTGTGTGTGTGTGTGTGCAGCCTAATGTTATGGGAATGATCTCCGGGAATCAATGCATAGTTTCCCATCTTAAGGCCTCTGAGCCATTCATAGCATTCCTAAGTCATGAGGTTCCTCTTTTCTCTGAAAGAATCACACTAAACCGCCAAGTGGGACTCGAGCGTGGAGCCGTGGACACACACACACACACACACACACACACATATGCGTAAGTGCAGCATGTAGAGAGGACGATCCTCCTGGCTGTAGCAGCAGCAGCAGCAGCAGCAGCCCCTGTGGTTATGGAGCATTTTGCACATGAACACACGTGCACAGTGGAAAATCAATACTGGATGATCTCATTGCTGTTTAATGGGTCATCTTGTTTCCTGTAGACGACGACCTGCGTGTCTGTGTGTGTGTGTTGGTCGGTGACTGGATGTTTGTCGGTATCGGGAAGACGATCACACACCCTCGACGTCCAGCTGTTAGTCTGACAATGACGATGCCACATCATCATCATCATTTTATCTCGTAGCTTTAATCTCGTTGTAAACAAACAGAACATCCATATAACATCACCGTAAATGTGAAATGTTTGCATGAATCTCAATCTTAGTGTTCGTCATCCAAACATCATCCGATCAGATGCGAGTGGCTTCACAAACAGCAGCTTTAATGGACCAGAATGCATTGCAACCCAAATGCAAGCTTCAATTTGACTAATTAGCTGCAGTTTATTTCTACTGCTTCACCTTTAGCCTCCATTCCTATATAAGTTGAGTTTAGTGAATTTATTCCGGTCTTGTAGAGTCAAGCACACCTATATATACATATGATTTCTTCTTTCCCTTAAAGTCTAAAACAAAACAAAACAAATGAAAGTCTTTTATTTTGGAGGATTTCTGCCAGCTCATGTTATCTGCTGATACAGAGAACTTGTAATCCAGCACCAGCGCTTTCTCCTTTTCTCACATTTAAAACCTCACTGTGGTTATTTTAACACTCGCTGCTGTGATGTGACTCTCTGTAACTTTTTAAAAGAGAAATAAAATGTTCTAAAACCCAATCAGGAAGCAACTCTCTTTAATAGAGATCGGACACATCTGGCTGGTAACCGATCTGCTTAATCAGATCAGTGCGCTGCTGACACCCAACACGATGAGTCAGCATTCACCACATCCTCTCTTTGTTCATTTGCCCACCTCATCTGCACTAGAGACGACTCATGTTTTTAATATTTCATCGTTCAAGACTCATCTCTGTTGTTTAAATCAGTTCTTTTTCTTTTTTTGCTAATTAAAATAATATAAAGTCAGGCTGATGTGTAGGTTTATTCTGTGAAGATGCAGACTAGGCGCTTTATTTTGAAGGCATTAGATTAAAATGACCAGAAAGATGAAATGAAGAGTCGGTCGTATTCGTGCAGCTGGTTTCTATGTTGGAGAGGATAACAAGGTTTTTTTTTTTAAGCAGCTTTACACTCCAACTGATATTAACAGTGAAGATGAGTTTGTGATGACGACAGGTTGTTGTTGTCTCGTCTCACAGAGGAAACAAAGATGTATAGCTGTTGTGTTGCAACCGGTCTTCGTCTTTTTCTTCTTGTTCAATAATGTGCAGGGGAAAGTCTCTCTTGTCTTTGTTTCTGTGTGTGTGTGTGTGTGTGTGTGTGTGTGTGTGTGTGTGTGTGTGCAGCTAGGTGTGTTTACCTCCCTCCTCCTCTACAAACGCACAACCATCAGTGGAAGGAAGTGACTCCCAGAGGAGGCGCACACTCGAGCTGCAACACACACTCCTGTTTGGACTCGGTGTTTTAATTGGCATCCTCACAGGCGGTCTCTCCTTCTCTCTCTCCTTCTCTCTCTCCTTCTCTCTCTTCTATTTTCTGAAGTCTTCCCCTGCTTGTGTTGGAGGACTCAAGTGGCGCTGGATCTTTGTAGCTCTCAGCATGGGGGCTGTGTGTGCGTGCATGTCTGTGTGCCTATCTGTGTATCTGTGTATCTGTGTGTGTGTGCGTGTCTGTGTGACTGGTTTCCGTGGCGTCCAATGAGGATGAGCTCTGATGAGAGAAGAACCCGCAGAACTGTTTATTTTTCTCGTGTTGTTTCTAGAGCTGCAACAATTAACCGATTAATCGCACAATAATCGATTATTGAATTAATTGTCAACTATTTTGATAATCGAATAATCGGTTTGGGTAGTTTTTCAAAGAAAAAAAGTCAAAATTCTCAGATTTCAGCTTCTTAAATGTGAATATTTCTGGTTTCTTTGTTCCTTTATGACAATAAACTGAGTCTCTCTTTTGGTTTGTGGACAAAACAAGACATTTGACGACGTCATCTTGTGGTTTGGGAAACACTGACTGACATATTTCAACATTTTTTTAGCATTTTATTGACCAAACAACTAATCAATTAATCGTTTAAATAATCAACAGATTAAGCGATAATGAAAATAATCGATAGTTGCAGCACCTAGTTGTTTCACGACGGCAACACTGGATGGCAAACTGAAGCTGGCGAGCATGTGTGTGTAAGTGTGTGTGTGTGTTTGTGACATAATCCACTGTCCTTACATAACCACTTCTACCATTCCTGGTTGTGTGTGTGTGTGTGTGTGATGGGCAGCAGTTTGGGAGGAACGAGAGGCCGCTGGTGCCACATGTAGGACAGGACGGCTAAAGTGGGTCAAAAGTCAACGGTGGAGATTGTCAGTCACACTGAGGTCTGGATTAAGAGGAACACACACACACACACACATGCACACACACAACGGTATCAGTGTGTCACCTATTTCTGTGCGTGTGGGATTTACTGTGACCTGCAGCGCTCACTGTGCTGCGACAGAGTTTGGGCTTAATTTTAAACCTGGATTCACTCATTTTAACCCACATTTATAATAAAACACTCAACACACAACTCTCTTTCATCTTTAACACCTGTTGTGTCCTCATGTCGTCATGGGTGTGTGCTCTGTTGTAACCATAACGACACCCAAAAGTGATGTCTTGAGGTCATTACACCGAGGTGAGAGGTTAAACTATAAAACTTTAGATGTTATTTATGTTATATCAATGAATTAAGAAGAGAGAAAAAGACTTGTGACACTGTAACTGCTCCCAATAAAAGAAAATGGACTTTATTCTATCATAATATAAAGCGGACAGCGTTTTGATGAAACCCATAGGTGTGGTCAACACTACAATGATATTAAATAAATCAATTATTGAGGGTGTTGACCACACCCATGGGTGACTGAAACGTTGTCTGTTTTATATTATGATAGAATGAAGTCAACGTTTTTTATTGGGAGCAGTAACAGCAGTGGTTCCCAACCTTTTTAGCTTGTGACCCCATTTTGACATCACAAATGGCGCGACCTGGCGACCCCGTGTTCACGTCCAGTCACGTGATTGCGGCCGTCAATCAATATACGCCAGCTCAGATATTTTTATATGTTGCATTTTATCTGAACTCAATTTAGATTAGAGAAAGTCAAAGTAAAAGAACACAGTTGTCTAAGATGTGGTGTTTTTCATCATCACTTTAAAATGAATAATAATTAGTTTAAAAAATATTTTTATCAGTAATTTCTTTTTTCAATTAGACATTCCAGGCGACCCCACGCGGGGCCAAGGTTGAAAAACACTAAGTTACAGTGTCGCGAGTCTTTTTCTCTCTTCTTTCTCACATTCTTTGGACTCAGCACCTGGTAACTTGGATGTGTGTGCGTCTACCTCCCTACATCAATGAATCACCCAGCTCCTGGGTCTGTTTTTATTTCTATTCAATATCTTTTTTTTTTTAGAGGAGGAGAAGGTTGTTGTTTTCTTAGCACAAATTATAATGTCACAACTGTGTTTATTCTAGAAAGTATATTTTTACATCTTCTGTTGTATTTTTTCTACTTGAGATCAGATTTTGTTGAAAGGTGTTTTTGTGGAGGTGTGTGTGTGTGTGTGTGTGTGTGAAGTGCAGCTCATGATTCATTCAGTGAAACTTCTCCCTGCTTTAGTTTGGGTTTAACAGCGGCGTCAGAGCATTGAGTTTGTCTGGAGCCAGGCTGATCAGGACGGGATGAGGAGTGTGAAAGTGTGTGTGTGTGTGTGTGTGTGTGTGTGTGTGTGTGTGTTTCAATGTGTGTGTGTGTTTCGGTGTGTGTGTCAAATCAAACTCAGAGACTTCTTACATCTCCATTAGGGTCCGGGCCAAGCTCTGCTTCACCTTCTTGCCAAGATACTGAGACCTCCATACTCGCCAACACACACACACACACACACACACACACACACACACACTGCTCCCTCTCTCTCTCTCTAAGCCTCTGTCTCTCTTTGTTCCTCCCTCAATCTAAATCTTTGTTTTTTTTTGTCTGAGTCTCAAATCTCTTTTTCTTTTCCTCTCAGTCTCCGTCCATCTGGTGCCCTGGATTCTCCGTCAATTCCTCCCTCTCTGTCTCCTTCTCCATCACTCACTCCTCCTCTCTTCCTCCTCCTCCTCCTCCTCCTCCTCCTCCTCCTCCTCCTCCTCCACTTTAAGAGACGAACGATCCAGGCTCCCTACTGTCGCCCCTTTTATCGTTTTCTCCTCCCTCTCTCTATCTCTCTTCGTCAGTCTCTCTGTCTCACATCTCATGGCGCACTACGCGTCTGTTATCGCCGTGTGGGAGCATCTTTTACCCATCATGCCTCTCGGCGCGACACCGGTGTTAGTCGACAGTGGCAAATGGGGAATTCGGGGAATCCGCAGCTTCTTCTGAGAACCTCAACCTGAGATTTATTAGCGATGCTCAGGTCGTATATTCTGCTGGAGGAGGAGGGAGGAGGAATATAACTCTGACGATGTCCCAGGAAAGGAAAGGAAAGGAAAGGAAGTGATGCATTGGTAACAAGAAAAAGTGGCAAAGCGAAAACCTGCAGGTTGTGACTGTTAAATGCATAAAAAAAGAAAAAAGTTCTAGATAGAAAGTTCTTTGTAATGTGGAGTTAAGGCTAAAATAAAAACGTTCAGAGCAAACTAACTGGCACCAGCTTCGGTTGCCAGGTTTGTTTGGCAGCTCAGACTTTGGACTGGTACCGGCAGAGATTATAAAAGCCCGAGCCAACTCTGAGTGCCGGTATCACTGCCTGTGAAGTTTTGGTATGTTATTAATCTGGCGTGAGTGTTTGTGCTTTGGTGACAGGGTGTTCTTGATTTAGGTTGTTTTGGTGCTGTGCTTCTGGCTGCCTGGGAGATGTGTTGTTTGCCACATGCGGTTATTTATAGACGGTGCATTTAATCAAGATTTAAGCGGGTGGACAAAGAGGATTTAAGAGGCCTCATCATCTTTCCCTGTATAACCAAACTTGACCCTGCAGTCTTTTGTCTCTCATGCAAAGTCATCACAACACTCAGGATAATCCATAAAAGTTTAAAATCACATGGGCCATGCACTGTTATAGCACTGCACATATTATTGATCAACCTGGCATGAGCTTGAACACTTTTATGTGTATATGACAGTTTTGTTGGCTTTTATTTTGAAGTTTTGATCCATAAGAAGATAAATCTGTGGGTTTAAGAACCAAAAAACCTCTTAGTGGTGTTTTTACTCTCAGGTTTTCTCCTGCACTCATATAACAACAAGTCAGTGTCAGCCAATCAGAAGAGAGGAGGCTCTGAGCTTCACTTTTGATTGGCTGACTGTTTAAAATAAAGCACATTACAGATAAAAACACTTAAATCCTGCAAGATTTGGATGGTGGATGGTCCAGGTGGGCAGTGTTGGAGGCATGTCTGAGATCAGTGAATGTATAGTTGTGACATCACAATGTTCAGGAAGTCCCGACTGCTTGTTTTTAAGGCTCAGTTTCTGTGTGAGTTTCTCTGTGGACTGAGGGCTTAATACGTTCACAGAATTAATATAAAACCTAGACCTGCTTTATAATAAGAAAATACATAGAAATCTCGCTTTCTCACCAATATGGTGCTTTAAATAAAAAAGATTGCTGCTGATTGTAAATGTGTAAATATAGAGACACTTGAAATTGATTCATGCAGCGGTTTTAGAGCAACTCAGGAAGTTATAGTTGTGATAGTCGATCACACATGTCTCGGTGGCTCGTTGCGTAAATACATAATGAAAGATGTGATTCATGCACTAAAACCCATTACCAGGAGAGTGCATGGCATGCTGCTTAGAACAACGTGTTAATTCAATTGTCTCGTGCCACCGTAAGTAGATTTCACATTTTAACTTCCTGTTCTGCTGCTGTCACGTCTGGCGTTGAGGAAGGCAAACATGTTGATGCTGAGTGGAGGAGGCACGGAGGCAACGTGCAGCCGGCCACAGGATGGAGGAGAGGTGTGACGTCCAGTCTGTCACACTAATCTGAAAGTCTGTGACCCCACATAACACTGCGAGTGTTGTCGACACACACACACACACACACACACACACACACACACACACACACACACACACACACACATGCACATTCCAGCGGGCTCCCTGCTCTCTGATAGATGGCTGTAGTTAATGAAGCGCTGCTTTTGAAGTAGATAAGATGTGGAGAGAAGAGGGCTAGAAATGCTAATGTCATTATGTGGTTGGGGCAAGAGCTACGCTGGAAGCCAGTGGAGGGAAGTTATGCATGCAAGTGTGAGTGTGTGTGAGTGTGTGTGTGTGTGTGTTTTGGCGGTTTGGACGCTTTTGAAGTCCAATCCATGATAGTTTTTTGGAAAGAAACTGACAGGACTGTGTTTTAGTGCCTGTAGTCAGTCACTCCCAGTTACGCAAATTCTTTCTTCCTGTTATTTCGGCCATAAATTCATTGACTACACCGCTGCTTCGCTGCAAAACAAATTCACACAGAGTTTATTTCTTCGTTTTATTTCCTGTAGGTATCTTAAATGGTTTAACTGTGGAGACACATCGGCTGCACTATATTCGATAAGACATCTCATGCACTCTGGCTTTACAGAGCAATAAAATGTAAAACATAATAAAGAGTAAAGATTTACAATAAAAGAGTAAAGACAAAAGATATAACATCTCAAATGTATTACTAAATGATTTAAATTCCCACCACTAGAAGCAGCATTAGTCTGAGCAGCTCAAGCGAATCAGATAGGAACAGTAAAATCACAGGTCCATTGTAAACAATTACATTTGGCAGCGCTGCTTCTTGGTTTATTGTCCTTTCATGACTCAATAGATTCAATATTCAAAGGTTTGGGTATAAACCTCCTGTGGCATCTGATGAACTGTAAACAACAGGCAAATTCGACCGATAAAGGGGGGAAACGGTTTGTCTCATGAAGGTAGAAACATGGCAATAAAAAGTCGATTTGTAACTTTAGATCTTCTTTCTCTCTTCCCTGTCCTGGGAAAAAGACGTGCAAAGTATTTTGTCAATACTAATAAACGGTGTGAAAGCTTTTTTTTTGGCATTTGACACAACAACACAAAGTCATCATGTTGTTGTTTATAATACACCTTCAGAAAGTGTGTGATTGAACTGAATGGATGTTTGAAAAAGAGGCATTTAGAGGCGAAAATAAAATGGAAAAAGGCAGAAAGGGCTGATGTGGATGCGGGTCTATAAAATAGAGATGATCTGCAGCGCATTTTCTGTCTGGTTTACTTTTAAGATGCTTTTTTCTTTAGATATCAATATTACAAGAAACTGACCTTCCTAAGTTTTTTTAAAAAAAAGAATGAAATTGATGTTTTTCTTCACTCTTTTCTTTTCAGTCCCAGGAGCCGTTACTGAAAGCTAGAAGATGTACAATCCCACATCTGTCTCATATACATTCACTGTATGGATAAAAACATGAGGACTTCCCCCTCTTGTGTTTGGGCTTGACTTGAGTTAAGTGACAATGTTTCGGTGTCCAAGCACTTACGTCAAGTCAGGTCATCATCTTCCCCTCTCAGTATCTCCTCTTGACTTGCCAAGCTGCCGTGACGAATGCGTGTAGAAAGCTTAAAGAGACATTGCACGCACAAACACACGCTGAACCACACACATAAAATATACATGGGAAGTAACAGAGAAAAGCAGAGAGAAAGGGAGACACACACATTATGGTCTGTGAGCAGGGAGGGAGCAGTTTCAACCATATTGCACTGCAGTTTAACACGTTCATTGATGAAAAAGATCCAGAAACTCTTTCATCTTTTACTCTGTGCAAATAGGGAGTTTTCCCAATTATGCAGCACGCCCTCAGTCCCTGGGTGAGACACACACACACACACACACATATACACACATATACACACATACACACAAACTAATCACCTCAGATTAGTGTGTGACTCCGCAGCTCGTCACAAAGAGACTCCATATGAATATTAAACACAAATTCAGACCCCGTGTGTGTGTATGTGTGGCCTCTCCTGACATATGGCTGCTTACATGTGTCTTATGTAATTTTTCACCAGGTGTGTGGATAACAACGGCCTTAACACTGCAAAAACAAGAATATTTGTCTTATTTCTTGTCAAAATGTCTAATTTCTAGTCAAAACTAAACTCTTTTCACTTAAAATAAGAATCATCACCTAAAAATGAACTTGTTTTTAGATCATTTTCATTTGTTTCAAACAAATTTTCACTTGAAATAAGTAGAAAAATCTGCCAGTGAAAGCAGGTTTTTTTGTGCTTGTAATAAGAAAGAAAAACTTGATCCACTATCAGATTTTTCTACTTATTTCAAGTAAAAATATGCTTTAAAGAAGTAAAAAGTATATAAAAACAAGCTACCTTTTACGTGACGAGTCTTATTTTAAGTATAATGTGACTAGAAATTACATTTTTGACTAGAAATAAGACAAATATTCTTGGTAAGATTTTGAGTTTTTGCAGTGTACCTGTATGACTGACGGCACTGAGGGCTGAGTTTACTCTGTGTGTGTGATGGCCTCTGTAATTCCCTTCATGATTGATTCCCCACTTGTCTCCTCCTCCTCCTCCTCCTCCTCCTCCTCCTCCTCCTCGCCGCTGACAGCGAGGGAGCGCGTGCAGAGCCACCAGGAAGTGAATTACCTTGAGCTGACAGCCTCCCACGGGATACACATTTCCCAGCAGGCTTTGCCGATCGCCAGCCGAGCCGATTGCCTCTTGTTGTCTCTCTCTTTCACCATCTCCTCCGTCTCGTGCTCGTGCGATACACTCTGTGTCTATGATACTGTGTGTGCTGCTGCAGGCCTCTCGATGCAGCATCATGATGTATGGATATAATGTATTCAGAGACTTGTATACTCTGCATGTCCGCCCACACGGAGCTCGCACAACTCATACATACATATATGATTTAAGAGGAGCCGGCAGCTACTCAGGCGTCGCTATTTACACTTCAGTCATGTTGTCTCTCCTCTGCAGAGCCTCATTGGTGCAGATCAATACAATAAAACAATGATTATGTAGCCAAATCACTCTGCTTTCACCTAAAACCTACAGGAGGCAGATACACAGATGTTTAAATAATGACGACAATCTACCAACCTGCTCTTTTTAAGTAGCTCATAATTGATTTTATCTGAATATAACAAGCGGTTGTAGGGGCAGGGGGGGTCTCACGGTTGCTATAGAGACCATATTTTCACGGCAGCCATATCCTGCTTATGTCACGTTCAGGGTATAAGCTCAAAAAGACAATGTCATACTGTTGTCATTTAACCCCGTCGTGATCGGCACAGAGGCATAAAAACCTTCAAATATCAACACTGGTGAAACTAAAGGGAAACTCGAGACTAACTAGAGACTGTGAATGTCTGGACTGAATTTCATTTCTTTCTTTCTTTTAAAGTCTGAAACAAAGTGACGGTTCGACAGAGAAGAGATGCTGATGTTGGTTGCTCACATTCAGGTTCAACTTCCTTTATTTGCATCCTTGGGTAGATTTGTGTTTGCAGCTGAAGGTAGAAAAAAAATGTACAGCACAAACACCATGTGAAGCTTACAGGATTAGACATGATAAGAAATAGATAAAAGAATAAAAATGCTTCAGTGTTAATCAAAATGTTAGATAAGAGCTAAATAACAATAAAAGCATTAAAGGGGACATATTATGGAAATATCGCTTTTTTAGGCTCTTTGGATGTTTGTCTTGGCTTCCAGCCCCCAAAACATGAGAATTGACAAAAAACATCTGTAATGTGCAGGTTGAAATCTATGCAGTTTAATGAGCTGTTCCCTCAGTTGTCTTCCAATGATGTAACTAGCTATCGAATTTGCATAACCCCACCCCTACCTGGGACCGGTAGAAGGGGCGGGGCAAGCAGTGGTTGATTTGCATTTAAAGGGACAGGCACTGAAACCAGCTGTTCTGAACAGGGCTGTTTTGAGCGGATGAAAAGAGCTGTGATGTTTGATCCTTGGGGTATTTTGACCGAAGCATGTCACAGACATTTTTTTAATTTGTGGAAAAGGGCCATAGTATGTCTCCTCTAAAATTACATAACCAACCCCTGAAATAAAACTATGTGAGAATTGTGAATCATAGATATTAATTAATACAGGCTCCAAAGAGCTTGTTTACCAGCATGGTGGCAGCTGGAGTAAAAGCCTGTTGTGTTACTCCAAATGTTTTTGTGGTGCTTTGTTTTGTTAAAGACATTAATTGTAGATGAGGACGGAGCCAGGAAACGCTTTTTTTTTTTTTTCTGGATGTAGAAATTGTTGTGAAAGTTTTTGGAGTTGTAAACGTAAACACAGCCTGTTTCAGACTCAAGGAAGGCGTTATTTGTATAACACAGTATTGCATTGCATTCATCCTCCTCTTCAGTCTATTGAAGATGCCGATGTGCAAATTCAAAAAGTTGTATTAGCTTCTGGATTGGAGGAAATAAAAATAACAAAAACGTTAAAGTTCAGTGACTCAGACTACTCTGAATGCAGATGGAGCCTCATCCAGCGCTGCAATCCTCCGCAACTCCATCACCAGCGTGCTCCGTCTTCCTGATAATCAGCCTCAATAACTGGACGCCCTCCATGAGTCTGTCTCGCCGTGACCTCACCCTTCGTCTCCCCCCCCCAGTCGATGTGAACTATACGTGATGAATGAGTCTTTTTTCTTTTCTTTTTTTAAAAGAAAAGATATCAAATATTCATCTGCCCCCGAACTGCTGAATGAAAAATTGAGAATATATCATTCGCAGAGTGCTCGTTTTTACGTTTCCCCTCCTCCCCAATTCAGAAGTCACTTATCTTCAACAAGCAGCGAGGCTCAGCGGCGAGCAGCCGGCTCTGAGCCATCCTACAGATTGTTTTATGCACCATGGTTAAGAGAGAGATTCCTGTGACTGATGAGAAGGAGAATCGGTATCCAAAAAGGCCTTTTTGTCGTGATTAGACTTGCCTGTGGTGCATTACTTTGGGCTTATAATAAGATTGCAGAGAGAGAAAGTAGAGGGCGTGGTTTTATATTTATTTATTTTCGCTTTATTCCCTTTTCCCCCACAGTCCTTTGAACTCTTTGTTCCAGACTGTTTTCCAAAGAGGGAGTGGTAGGTACTGGTAGTTTTCCCTTCTGTGAAAGAAAGAAAGAATAAATAAAAGAATAGGGTGGAAGCTGAAGGAGGGAGTGTGTTGGGGGAGTAGGAGGAGTGATGGAAAGGTCTGAAGGTGAGTACGAGGGTGTTGTGTGTCTGTGGCTTTAGGCTGTGATGTTGATGCTCGTTCTCACACCTGACAACCCTGAGGGACAGGTCCGCAAATTAGAAATCTAACCTCCACACAACCTCCTCCCTCCGTTTCCTCTTCCTCCTTTCCCTTTTTCTTTCCTTCATCAACACATTTTTGAAAACACTTTATACAGTTGCCTCATATCAGCCATGAAGTTCTCCATCCATTGCACAGACCTGAACATCAGGGTTCAGCGGCACTAAAACTTTTTAGACAAACATATTTAAAAACTCAAAAATTATGAATTAGAATATAATATGATACATTTTAAAAAGGGATAAAAGGAAGCAGGACTTTCTGTTGGATATTTTCCAAAAACACAATTAAAAATCTCATCTGTGTTACGTTGCCAGGATTCCTGTGTAAATCAATGATAATAAATGATAGGAATTACTCAGAATAAATTAATAAATTGAACATATTACTGTTCGCATCAAGTGTTCATAATGAAACCCTCTGTTTTCTCCTCCCTATCTCCTTCTGGTCCATCAGGCAGATTAGATCCAAAGCTCTGAAACTACTATATACTGTATCATCTAAAATATAGTTTATAGTTTGCTTGAAACGTATTAAGGCAGCATTGTTTATACCTGTTTATACCTTCTGTCTCTCACCAACAAATCTCTGTCCTTGCTGGTTTTGCTTGTTGAGTGAATAACAGCCCACTCTTTTCATCTGTTTGTAATGAAAGAGGTGGAAAGTAGGAGCTGCATGAAAAATAAGAATAATAAGAACGAAGTACTACTAGTTCCTCTGATCCTGCCTCTCACTTCTTCTGCCGACTCGGCGTTGCTGCATGAAGTGGGTGTGGTGCCTTTTTGTCGGAAAAGTTTAAAAAATTTGGGTCTGATGTTGAAAAAAAAAAAAAGGTGTGGGAGGAGGAGCTTTACGATGCTGCGAGACGACGAACTAACTAACAAGCTCTTTCTTTGAAGCACGCTGAGGCCCCAGAGCCTCATGGGAAAGAAAGGCTTCACATCAGAAAACACAAGAAGCTTTAGATTTCCCCCCAAAGCAGCAGGTACTTAGCAAAACAGGTTAGTTATATACTCTTCACAACATGTGGTGGTGGAGGTGGAGCTGATGCATCAAAATCCAGCTGCTGTCACCTCTGGATAAAGTGAACTCACTCAGGGATGTTTTTTAAATTATTTTGTCTCTTTATTAATCCGACGGTCAGTCACACACGCTCTCGTCTCTCCTCTGTCTGTGACTCACTCTCGATATCACGGTCGGGGGAGACACTGGAGCTCTGCTGAGTAAGCATCATCGAATCTGGATCTAGTGAACGCAGCAGCAGACCCCCTGCAGACTTCGACCTACGCACCAACCCTTTGTCTGTACGATTATCTCTGTGTGTGTGTGTGTGTGTCTCTCCAAGCCTGCCCGTCTTTCCTCATGCAGTGTTATCCCTTCTTTCTTTCTTTCTTTCTTCTTCTTTTGTTTCCCCCTCCTCATCTGTCTGCTTCCTCGCTTGTATTCCTTTATTCTTGCTTCCTCTTTGTCTGAATCTGGCAGCCTGTGCATGTGTGTGTGTCTGTCTGCTCCCTGTCTGTCTGTCTGTCTGTCTGTCTCTCTGGCATCCCCACACAGCCAAAATGATTTTTTATAGCTTCTCCCCTGCGTCTCCACCCCCACACCCCCTTGTTTTTCTGTCTCTCTCCCTTTTTTTTTTTTTGAAGTGCATGAGTAAATGAATCTCTTTGTCTTGCACTGTAGTGTAACCCGATAATCAGGCCATTCACTGATTATGCGCTTCACGCTAATCATGCATCATGAGTGTGTGCGTGTGTGCGTGTGTCTGGCTGTGTGCACGTGTGGTGTCTTTGTGGTGTACATGTTCGTGCACGTGTCATTGTGTCATAACAGTGAGGGGCATTTGATGACACCGAGCGTTCAAATTTGGAAAATGATATAGTTCCTACTGCACTTTTTGTTACCTGTCTTTGTCTGGGGATGTAAGTGTGTATGTGTGTGTGTGTGTGTGTGTGCAGGGAGAAAGGGAGATAGTGGTAGTAGGCGTGATAGGAGGGATGAGGAGGAGGAAGAGGAGGAGGATGGATGCTAGAGGGGTGGGGGGCATGTGGGGGAAACCAATTATCGTCCAGATAACAGGCAGGCTATGGATTTTTCTACCAGGCCACTTCTGCAGCTTTTTCATTCTGTTTCTTTCCCTCTCTGTCTATTTCTGTCTCTCCGTCCCTGTACCAAATTTAAATTCCAATTCAGGGGTGTTTTATTGACACGATAGAAAGCCCCATGGTATAGATTCTGTAGTAATATGTTGTGTCGTTTTTCGGTTCAGTGTGTGTGTGTTTGTGTGTGTGTGCGTGCGTGCGTGTGTGTGTGGTCTGATTAACTACAGAAAATGGCCTGTTGAAACGTGTCAGACAACAGAGACTGACATTTTGTCAATATGACCCCTGCCTCTCTCTCTCTGTGTGTGTGTGTGAGTCACTGTGACCGGCAGGCAGTCACATTATCTAATCTGCGTTGTCATGTTGCCCTTCTGCATTAAGGGGTTTTGTGTCCTTGACAGCATGAATTGCAGTTTACAGCCTTTCCACTTCAGAGCAGTAGGCCTATTGAAGAAGATTGTCAGACTCGATCAATTTCTGTCAAATGATATCAATCAGTAATGTTGCCGTCTGTTTTTATACTGTAAGTCAGTAGCCGACAAAACTGTTGGTGTGTGCTAGCACTTTCCACAAGTATCGACTAGGCTAATGCTAAGTAGGCTAATCCCTGTTGTATTGGCTACTAAATTGTGGTTAGTCTGCAAAAAAGGTCAAATATTATCAATCATAAATGTCTGTTTCTATAACCCAAGTGATTGGAAAACAAGTCTCAGCACTGTTACAAGTAGCGCTGTTTACAAGTAGGCTACTCCCTGTATCAGCTACTGTGCACCTTGGGCTACAGATTAATATCTGTGTATTCTGTAGTAGCCTACTCTTTTATATTTATGATAAAATCTAAGTTTGACATTGGAAAACAGACTTCCTGTGTTCAAAGTGCTTTAAATTGCTCCTTTAATTGTTCCAGGAAAGGGCTAAAGTTGAGCTCAGAGTTCAAAATAGTCTTTTCAAGCTGCATATTTAATAAAGTGGATGAATGAGTAGCACGAATGTGTCTTAACCAGTCTGAAGCAGTTTAATTTATTAGTTGGACATAATTATCTCGGTGAAATCAAAAGTTATTTCCCAGCAGCCAGTGAAATAGTGAATATGTAGTCGTTAATTGAGCCTGTTTATGAAAACAATTGAAGTATCATTTTTGATTAGCATGGACGTGCTGTCACTGATGTGACATTTGCTTTCGAATGAGGCTAGCGATGTGTTACGCTAATTTTATTTGAAAGCATCTCAGCAGTCACACAACATCTGGAGCAAGCAGGACGGCACAGTGTTTGACATTTATGAATGCAAAACCTGTCAGACGAGCAGAGAGGAGATAGTACCCAAACTGAATACTGGCACTGTAATGAGCATGTACAAGAAATCAAATTGTTATTCTGTGTTTCCCACAGCAAGACGTGCTCATTTAAAACTATATCAGTGAAATTAAAGCGGCGTCGATCTATGTAGGCTAAGTAGTTTTTGTTTATATGCCCAGGTTTTGAGATCTTCCTTTTCAGTAGAGCTAACATAATAGCTACAACTGACTAAAATTCATTTATTATGTTTGCTGCACATTTTAGAAAAGAAAAGAAAGAAAATTCTCTTTATATGAACACTGTTGACTTGCTTTTTTATATGTCATTTTAATTTCTGTGAACAATACAAACAAAATTGGAGTGGGCATCATAAATATCAAAGGCCCCTTTCTATGCAATTAAAATACAGCACCACAAATTAAGACCTGTGTAAGGAAGGACAGTGACACTTTCAAAACTGTTTCAACAAAAACAGAACTTTATAGGCCTTGATGAAGGTTTTGAATTTATTTTATTTCACCCTATCTAAAGGAATTTATCACAAGGCTTCTTTATTAGACTGCAGACACAATGTAATTGTTGGAACCAACTTCTTAGGGGAATCATTTATCCTCCTGTATATTGCTGCTACATTATAATTTATAGATAAATCACGGATCCTCTTCAGTGGTTGCACAGTATGCAGAGTAAGGTAAAGTGGCAGAACTGAAATAATAATAATAAAGTGTGTTTTGATGTTGTTTTTGCAGTTGTGGCATTATAGTTTAAGGGTGGATATATGTGGGGGTTTTACCTCAGATTTATGACAGGCTGAACAGTGACTCATCATCCTCACTACTGCTTGTCTCATTAGTGTTAATCTTTTCTCCTCCATTATACTTATTCTCCACCTCCTCCTGTCTTTCTTGGCTCAACTCTACTCATCCCTCTATCGGTCCATCTTTGCAGCTGAGTCACTGTCCTCTTTCTCTCTCTTATCCTGCATGTCTCTCACTCCATCTGTCCCTTGGGTTGTCTGTTTTTAGACTTTCATAAACTCTTCTCAAATGTTCACTTAACCTCAATGTTCCCTGAAAGTCTATCCCTTTTGGGCACACACACACTCACCATACACATACACACACATTTTACTCCGCTGTGTTTACACACTTCATTTGAAGCGGCCAATAATGCGGCAGCGATAGTTAAAACGTATCAGGGTGAATGTCAGTGAGATTTCAGACTGTTGAGCGCACAAAGAAGCTGAGAGAGAGTGAGAAAGATCTGTCGCCCCCCTCCCTCTCATCTGTTGGAAAATGTTATCGCACTGCTCTTCATACCTTCATCTAACCGTCTGTCTGTCATCCCACTCCGTATAATAAACAAATACCAAGTCATGTGGCAGTGGAGTTTTCTATCTTATTTTAGGTTGTAGACGGGTAACATGCAATGTTTTTGTTTGTCATGTGCAGACAGACAAGAAAATAAACGGTAGCCATTTCATTGACAGGCTGCTAATAACGTGATAATGTCAAGAAGCCAAGAAATAAAAAAAAGTGTCATAATGTCTAGAAATAGCCTAGAAATAACGGTCAGTTTCATAGTAATGTTGAGAAATATAGCCCAGAAATAACGATTGATTGTGTAGAAAAACCCTAGAAATAACTGTCAATTGCAAGGACTTGGTGTAGAAAAATTCTGGCCTTTCATAAAGAATTCAAAGCATGAAAAGCATGTGTTATCTTTTGCCTTTATGAAAAACATGATGTTACTATGAAATTCACCAGTATTTCTAGGCTATTTTCTGACATTACTATGCAATTACTTGTTTTTTCTTGGCTATTTCCTCACATTATCACATAATTATCAAGAAATTAGCGGCCTGTAAATTAAAGGGTTAGCAAATAAACCTTCTTTATTATGGTTTACAACTTTAACCTATAAAAGTAAGAGAAACAAGTTATTTCTTTTTGGGGGGTAAGGTGGGGGGAGTTTATGGGATATAACCTCCTGTACAGAAGCCACTCGTCCGTCGGCCTGCTCGATTCATCCCCACCCCCAGAAATTCAGTTTCTGGTTCTTCATCGCCTCATATACTGTTACACACACTTGAACTGTCCATGTCACGTGTGATTGTGGCACACACACTCACCACCACAGCGTGTCCCACTGTTGACAACTTGCCTTTGCTCTGTAATTATAGTTGTACACTAACAGGGAATGACAGAGGCCCCTGACACATGCCAATCAAACTGCACCTTGGGAGCACAACTGCCAGTTTCATGAATCATCAGTGAAAGTGGTTTCCACATTAAGAGTTTAAACTATTTTTAGGAGAGGGGGTGGCATGACTTGGCGGAGCTTCATTTTGATTGCCTCTGCACTGTGAACACTATAAAAACTATAAAACAGTACTAGTTTTGATAATTGTATGCAATTGGGACACATTTGGCTTTTTCTATCTTTGGGGGGTTGGGATACCCACAATACATGGCATCATGATTTTGCAATTCATGCCATTTGAAACACACACCAAGGCCTTAAAGTAGAAGAAAGTCTACTCTTACTGTGCATGTATTTCACTGAAAGAAGGATACTCCTGTTGAAGCACTGGTGTGTTTGTGTGTGTTTTCTTTAGGGTCAAGGAGAGAGGTGGTATTTTCTGATATTAATGTTTTTATTTGTGTACAGTTTCGATGCTCGAGGAGATGTTTTTGAGCTTGTGTGTTACTCCAGACAGTCCCCAGTGTTTGACTGGGCTGTAAATAGCCATGGGAAAGCCAGAGAGGAAAATACACACACACATACAAGCACACATACACACACACTCTTTTTGGATGTTTTCTTTTCAGCATCCAGAGATTTGGCTTCAGAGTAAAGTTCTCTTTCTCCTCATCCCTTTATCCTCTGCCGTACCAGGTCTTTTCTCCTCTCTCTACAATCCTCCTCTTCATTCTCTCCCTCTTTCTCTCTCTTGCTCCCTCGTCCTCTCCCTGGTCGTGGACTAGCTCGGCTTTCACTGTGTCTGATGAGGTTTTGATGCAAATCCAAAAATCACACAGCGATTTGGTCCCTAACAGGGGTGGTGGGGTAATAGATTGAGCTTTTTTAATGGAAAACTGCACATTGTGTGTTCTTCTGGATTGCTTTTCTTGTGAGTGTGTTTCTGCTGACTTTGTGATACTATGAATTTTCACTGTTATGAAATCTTTTTATTGATCGCGTGAACTGTACATGGGCACTCGTGCTTCGGCTGCCAACGTGGGGCTGCAGCATTTTTGTGCACCTCCATTATTTACTGTGCATTTCAACAATGTTTGAAATATTAATGGACATTGCAAATGCAAATGAAAAAAAAAAACCCATCAAAAAACAAGATGTGCCATTTAAATAAACCTTTTTAAACATGTATTTTCCCCCCCAACATATCAAAATGCCAAATAAAACTAAGAGCATTCAAATCAGTGTTTTAAAAGTCCTGCAGTACAGACACCCTGCTGCTAAAGCTGCTAACACGACAGCCATAGAAATTAGCTTAGAGACACAAAAAGGCTCAGTCAGCTGCAGAGCTAATGATGCTGGAGAGTTGGCAGCAAGAAGGAGGAGAGTTAAAAGCTCCCTAATAATATCAAACGCTTGTGGATCAATTTCTTCTTGTTGTTGTACCTCTTGGACTCGACCCACCTGCCAGCCTTTTGCATTAAGAACAACTGTCAAACTTTGCCTTTTACAGAGTCAAACGAGTAAAGTCTGGTTCTTACATGGCGAGTCTGACCCGCTTGTGTCCACTTTAACTTCACTTAATCCTGAAACGTTCGAGAATCATAGTGAGCGTCTCGAGATTCAGCCGAGTAAGCTCTCTGCATATCACAAAAAGAAAAACACTTCTTACTGGCAAATTCTTTCAATAAGTTGATGTGAAATGGAAACAGTTGAACTTATCTCAGCCCCACTGGGAGTTTAAGACTCAATATGAGATGAAATGAGTTGTTAGGATGATTTTTTTGTGTGTGTGTGTGTGCTCAGTGCTGCTGCAGAAACAGCTGATACTCACAGATGAGGGCGAGGAGGAACAGTCAGTGTGTATAGAGGAGATGTGTGGTTACTGATAGATTGAGGGAGCAATGACAGAATCATTATGGTAATGCTCTCTCAGTTGCTCTTTCTTTCCCTCATTCTTGAACTATACAATCTGAGCTGCAGATTGCCGTTTCCCAGGCTGCTCAGAGTCAGACAGCCGTCGCAGACACGCTGATAGTGACTGGCATCCCGGCCATTTTCACAAATGAATGGAGCTTTCACAAATGATCTGTCACTCCTTCTCCTCTCTCCCACTCTCTCTCTGCTGTGCTCGTCTTGGTACGATAACATGTCTCTCTCTTTCTCTCTCTCTCTGCTCCAGGACTTGTATACAAACGCACAGTAACAGTAACTACACACGTTCCAACTGTCATCTGCCACCTCCCAGCAGTCGACTCAGATCTCCGTGCTCTGCTTCCTGAGGTGTGTTAGCTGGATAGAGTGGGGTGGGGTTAGAGATGCATCGATCTGATACCCGGACTGGATATCGGCTCCGATATTGACTACAGTAATTAGCTGGATCGGATATCAGATGAATGAGGCCGATCCAGCATTCCCATCCAGTCATTTCTTTTTTATTAATATCATACACAGCGATAGATACAGTTACAGCGATCTAGTGTCATTTATTTCTTTTGTACACTTTGTTATTTGTTAAAGGGACAACGAGGAGTTTCTCCATCAGCAGAACAAAAAATTCCGCGACAATAAAAAAGTCTCATATTAATGTGGATGAATCTCCGCTACCCACACTTGTTAATGGGCCCATTTTCGATAAATATATCGTTTTGTCTCTATCGTTATTTTGTTATTATTAGTGGTGGCGGAAATGCTGGTCGAGCCGACCAGTGTTTCTTTACTTTCGGTTTCGTGGCGAGTCATGAGAATAACGCCGCCGAATCGCCGTTTATGGTCGGAACTACGACGGTATCTGATCGTCTTTGAACCTCTGACTTTAATTCTTGATGAATGAAAACATGAGTCTGTCTTGCGCCGGTCAAAGAATTTCACAGTGCGCGCGGAGGCTCATAAATGTAGTGTGAAAACACTTCGCTTTTCCAAAACTCCTCGTTGTCCCTTTAATAAATAATATTAAGTACATTTATATCTGTGTTCATTTGTTACCTTTTTTTTTAACAAAGCTAAATGTTTAAGTCAAGCCTGATGTTTTCACTCACATGGCATGGTATACAGTTCCTTCATTCAACAGTAGTATCGGATCGGTATCGGTCGATACGCTCAGCCCAGGTATCGGTATCAGATGGGATCGGAGTTAAAGCAGAAGTAAGCGATCCGGTGGTTTTGGCTAACTTCTTGTCAGCCAATGGAGTTACCAGTCCCCACCCTCGTCCCTACGTCACCACATTCACGCGCATCCCTTGGCTGCACACAGAGAGGACCGCCCCTTTATGCCGTTCTCTCTCCTCATTGGATAAAGGTTGTAGGATACAAGGAAAGTTTTCTCCTCGGCTTACAGCAGAGCAGAGTGACTGGCAGACCCGTGTTTCAGACCAAACACTCTATGTAAGTGATATAACTATTTAAGACTTACGTATATTAACACAAATATTCCGCTTACTTCTGCTTTAACTGGATCGGTTCATCTCTAACAGTAACACACGTTCCAACCGTCATCTGCCACCTCCTCTCGGCGGGAGCAGTCGACTCAGATCTCCGTGCTCTGCTTCCTGAGGTGTGTTACTGTAGCTGGATAGGGTGCGGAGGGGAGGGGGAGGGGGCATTTGACCGTCTGTTGCTGCATGGAGGGCGCCGGCCGGTCCCAGCGGGCGTCGCCCTGCCTGCCCCTGAGCAGAGACTCACCGCGGGGTTTCTCACGTGCCGCATACAGGCCAGTGTGGCGCTTACAGTTGACCACATGCCCAAAGTGCTGCATGTCCTTTTTTTACATAATGTAGGGCGGCCAACGCTACTGGTAGCCTGATGATGCCAGCGAGTGACACAGAGAGGCAGATTTTTATGGTTGCCGTTGTTTTCCTTAATGAGTTTTTGCACATTCTGTTTGTTGGTGATGTCTCTTTTTCATCCACTCCTGTTAATATTAATTAACTGCAGATATACAACCAATATACAATGTTTCATGACTTTTAATGACATTTTTGTAGCGTATAAGCTACAAAAGAACGTCCTCTGAAAACCTTTGAGGTGATTTTATATCTAATTTGGCATCATTAATATTTTTATGGACATGGGAACAACTTATTAGAGCCAGTTGGGGTCACTAATGTAGTGCCAGATCTTAAAAGGCTTGCCCCAGCTTGGTTTTATTGACTTTTCTGTAACAATCTTTATGAATTGGCTTTGACCTCCCTCTATTAAAGGTTTTGTTTCACACTGCTTTTCATCTCATCACTCTTCTAAATTTCTTTTTGTCCTACTTAATGCACCGTGGGTACAGGAGAAGCGAAATTAAAGCCCCTACAAATAACTTTTAACTGGCTATGCAAAAGTCTCTCGTTTCTGCCGATGTCTTGTTTGACCTACAACCACAGACTGTATATTACAAAGCCTGCAACAGCAAATGAGGCCGTCAGTGTATTTCTAAATGGTGTAACTCTAAGCAACAGGAGGATGGATCCCTCGTCCAGGACGGGCAGACGTGCGATAACCCAGATGTTGTATTCAAACAAGAAAACAGTTTACAACACGGTGTATGGGAAAACATTGTAAATAAACAGGGGCTTTAACAACTGTTTATTTACCAGTTTTGTCAACAGCTAAAGCCGTTGTTGTGTTTCAATGACATGATGGGATGGTTAGCCTGAAGAAGCTGATGTTGGTGGTTGCAGGCTCAGTCTTAAAGCCCCAGTATGTAACTTATTTGGCTTTTTATTAGCAAAAATCAAATATTGCTTTCATAAATACGTATTTCACTGAAGTCGAATCACACCCGCATACAAATGAAAGCTTTCTTGTACCTTAGAATGAGTTGTTACAAATATACTCATGCTGGCGGACCACTTGTTTACATACAGTAGACGCTTGTTTAACCTGTTACATGCAGCGTCTGTTGTCTGTCTGAGGTCTGCCCGATTTCACGTGAATGCAACATCAAGAATACGTTCATATATGCAACCGCACCGCTAGATTGGAGTAATTCCTACTAGGGATGTCACAGTTACTTAATTAATCGCGGTATTTAACGCCACAATTAATCGATCGCAAAGATTCCTAAATACCGTCACGTTCCAAAAAAAGATTATGTATGAACCATGTCAGCAGATGTGCGCCAAAGTAAAGTTAAATGCACAGATACTGGTCCATTTATCTAACATAACATTGAATTAGTAGGAATTTAAATGCTAGAGTGTCATTTGTAATAAAAAAAAGATTAAAATTAACTTAAACATTTGGTATCGATGACAATTAATGACTTTAATTAAACACTTCCCCTGGTTGATTAATAATTGGTCATATTTTAATAGATATTCAAAATATTTTATAATTAGTAATGTATATTTGAACTATATTTGATTTTACACATTAATAGCATTGTGAAATTAATTAATGCATAATAATCGTGATAATCGTAACACCGTGATTATTTCTCTGACGATAATCGTACCAAAAAAGTCTATTATTGTGACATCCCTAATTCCTACATATTATACCTTTAAGGCTACTTTCTTATCCTGGTGGTGGGGTGGGGATGTACAGTATGTGTGTGTTTGGGGTGAGGTGAGGTGGGGAGTGGGGGCAGGCATTGTCATCATAACCTACGCCATCACAATAGGTTACATAATATTTGACATCACCAGCGAGGGCCACTGAGTGACAACCAAGATCTCAGTGGCTCACATACTAGACGCCATCCACCTCTGTGAGACAAACGAGAAGCGCCTCAATGGTTTGGACAAGGAGGCCGAGCCCAGGCTCATCATCACTGACACCCAAGCTCTCATTGGCCGTCACTTGTAGCCCTCACTGGTGATGTCAAAGATTGTGATGGGTTATTATGGGCAGAGACGTTTGTTATGGGTGACAGGTTATGGTGACATCACCCCCCACCATCTGCCCAACCAAAGTCAGCATGCTAAAAACCACAAGCCAGTAATTGTGCAGAGAGACACATGGGGAGACTTTCAGCATCAGATTTTGAAGCCTTGCTCGAAGGGAAAATTGGCTCGGAGAACACTGAGCAAGAAAAATGTTGTTATATGGAATCTGTCTGACTGCGTTCGCCGAATCCAAGATTTTTATGTTTAACACTGCGAAACGCTGTGATACAGCAAATCTGAATGCCAACAATCCTTCACAGCTCTCCCACAATCCAAAGGGCTCTCCCTCTCCCTCTCCCTCTCCTCCTCCTCCTCCTCTTCCTCCTGTGGCGAAGGCCATGTGGGAGCTAAGTCACTGTGCAGCCCAGGATTTTATTGATCCATTATGGAGGAGTCCTCTGGCTGCTTCCCTCGTTGCCTATGAATCATCTAGGTAACTGTGTGGTGGTGCATCGCCCTGCATCACCGTCATACGTGAAGAAATTTGATATCCAGGAAAGAGCGTTAACGTTATGTGGACTTAACCTCCTGCAGCCTCTCTGCTTCTTTCCTATTTTTAAGGCCTCGTTGTAATACTGAGCGTGAATAATCGCTGTGCTGACTGGCGTGATAGCAACTTAACACTCTCATTAATTTGAGTGACAAAAGCATTGATTACAACTCTAATTTCCCCATTCACGGCTGCAATATTTTACTATGTGGAACAGTTGAACAGGCAATTCAGACAGAACGACTAAAGCCTTGAATGAATTAGTATTTGACTTATTACACAAAAGGAAGAACAAAACAAAGGGAGATTTCAGAGAGGAGACAGTAAGGAAGAGAGTTTGTAAGGGATTTGTTTTTACATTAGTGATGGTGGAGTGAAGAGAGCGCTAAAAAAACTTGCTTTGTTCCTCTCATTCCCCCACGCGCTCTATTAGTGGTTGCCGTTAGCAGATTTTCACTCCTTACATGAGATCATCTGGAGCCGTGCTCATCAAAGTCCAATTTTATGCTGTGGAGCAGAAAATGTGGCATCATCTGGAAGCCTATGTGCAGCTTGGTCGGTTGCATACTGTCTAATATGGGAAAGTCTGCCAATATTTGCGGCTAATGCAGCTCTAATAAATATATACGTATATCAGCTGATATGTGTATAATTCCGTACTTATATACATATACTATATATATACAGGTATATAGTTGATCTATGTGGTAGAATATTTGCATTTGTAATGAATATTGAGCCACTTTATCTAATGAAAATGGTGGACACGATGTGATAAAGTGTGTTCTATGAATGTATGTTAAACATTTTATCTCTTTAACCTATAAAACTTATTCAAAACTATGATCTGAGTGGGTTTAAATGACTGTTTTTAGTCATTTTAACCCACTTATGATGGCTTATCAAATAATCTTTGACATTTGATCTTTGTATATGTCTCATAGAAGGGTGACGGGTCAAAGGTCTCTCAAGTAATTAGAGGAAATGAGCCAGTGATACAGTTTAACAGTGTCTCATCGTCTTTGTTTGTACCTGTTCTGTTTTTTAATGAGTGGCTAATGAACAGGAACCTACTACTAATTATTTTATGGATTCGTTTCGTATAAGTCAATAAAAATATCAGCAAATAGTGAATATATAGGCCCAAACAGGTTCCCTTCGGCCTCATTTAAAATCAAGTAAACTAGAGAGAAGCAGCAAGTCTTCACATGTGAGAAGCTGGAGCCAGTTTGCTTCTTGAATTATTTAAACGATCCATCAATTATCAAAATTGATGTTGAGTTGTTGTTTTTTTCACATTTTACAACTAATTCAAGTCACGTCAAGAATTAAAAATAAATCTGTGTTTGAAAAATGCTCAGATACAGTACTTCACATGCCTTTGCAATAAGACAAATCTACAGGTACACAGGTGAGCATCAGACCTGCATCCAGCCCATCGGTCCAGGCAGAAGAAATTCAAATCTGTTTCCTCTCTCGGCTCGTTGCTCTGTGCTGCATTACACTCCATCTCTCCCGCCTTCTCGCTGCCTGTCACTTTGTCATCCGTGGCCCTCACACATCTGCCTGGTTGTGATAATAGCTACCCCTGTCAACAAGAAGCAGGGGAGGGCAGTGGAACGCCAAAGGGCCTACACTGCTCACACACACCGACACACACACACAAACACAGCACAAGCCACACAGCCTCAATTAAATTACAAAACGTGTTCCACCGGCCCGATGATTGCAGGATCGGTAAATGTTTGCCTGCTCAATGAACGCTTGGTTGCTGCCCGGAGCCGGCGAGTTAGTTAGCATGCAGGGTGTTCATGGAAGGCTGAACAGGCAAGTGGGGAAAAAAGAAAAGGATGAGGAGGACGAGAGGAGAACAGACAGAGTATAGAGAGAAAGAAAGAGAGAGAGAGAGAGAGAGATGTTGTAGAGTGAGCCACCAGTCTGTGGATTCACAGCCAACCTTCACCGACTGTCCTCAGTGTGTTTTTTTTTCCTCTTCTCTTTTATTTCCAGCACAGAGAGGGTTTGTTTAAAACAAAAGCACTGATGAGTCTCCAAACAAACCTACTGATGCTGGAGCCACAGGACTATTTTTTTTTCTTTTTTAGGTACTTAAACTGCAGACCACTTCAACTTTAATCAGAGTAAAAGCCAATTTATGAATTCTGTGTTTGTGCCGAGTTAAACTAAAAACCGAACTTCCCATGTTGCACCACTTTAATGTCAGAATTTCAATAACTCCAGTGTTTTGGTTTTTTGTCCAAATCCTTGAAAAACAAACGATATCCCCGTATGTCTGGAGCTAATGAGCAAATGTTAGCATGTTAAAGGGATAGTTCAACATTTTTGGCAAATTGGACCATTGCTATAATCCCTATAGTTATAGGAGTGAGATAATAACGGGACGTTACGAGACGGGGTTGTTTTCGAGGCAAATGCAGAGACTGCTTGCCGAAAAACTGCCCCTGATGGGAACGTGCATCCGCAGTTTTGCATGAATTTGCCTTGAAAACAACTCTGTCTCCTAACGTTCTGCTATTATCTCATAGCGTGGTGAATGTGCAGGTCACAGCTTGTCCACCAGAGCGTTTTGGAGTTGTTGGATTGTGTATTTGATGAGTTTGATGAGGGAAATCCCATTAGCCTCCGTAGCGTAGCTCTGAGCAGTTCGCGGCTCTGCTTGCACCGACAAGTAAAGGTAACGAACCTACTGCTAAAACTATAGGGATTATGCCAAAATGTTTAACTATCCCTTTAACACTTTAAACAAAAATGGAAAACGATAGACCTGTGTTGTCATTGCCAGCAATGCAAAATCCATGCACTGTTATGCAGAAGTAGCAACCAGGAATTTTCTAGAAAGTTCAACACTAAATGGTCCCAGAAACGTGACATTGACATTAAAGTAGATAAGTTGATTTTAAACTGTAATGGATCTAATCTCATCTGCAGATTAGTCGTCTGATTTTAACTTCATCAGGTCTCATGGTCATATTTACGTAGGGAGCGAGGAAACAGAGTCTCAGGAAACATAGATGTTGATTTATCACTAAAAAGGTTTGACCTTTTGAAGAGACAGATTTAATTTGCTTATCTAAGACCAAAGCTAAAGGCTTCACATTAGCTTCAGCTGAACTGGAGAAAGTTGACAGGACGCATGAGGACTGTGGGTTTTGATCTCCACTTGTTACAGTAGTGTAGTTACTGTACAAAGACATTGCTTCGTCTTCTAGATAGAAGAGTGTCCCCGGTAACATCTGAGTTTTGTTTAAAAAAAATCCACATCTGTCCTTTCAGAAAAAATTCAAGATTCTGTGTCAAATCGAACCCTTCAGGACAGATCGCTTTCGCAGTGTGCAAAATGTGTAAGTGATACCATCCATCTCCAGCGTGCTCTGCCCCTGTGGGTCCTGCTGAGTCACATATTCCAGGGCATCAGAGAGTGTGTGTGTGTGTGTGCACGAGTCTGTGTGTTTTTGTGTGAGAAAGAGAGAGAGAGAGAGAGTTTGAGTGCATGTGAATGAGCAGGCATTCCTACCTTTGTGGTTGTGTGTGTGCATCTGTTAGTGTGTATCTCATTCTTCTTAGTTGAAAGGTCTTTGGCATCAGCTGCCACTTCCTGGCCTGTTTCTAAACCGGGCGAACTAGACAGGCTGTTCTGTCTCTTCTGCGTCTCCCAGACAACCGCTGGGGGGTGAAACTGGGGAGTCAAAGGGACAGAGAGAGAGTGTGTGTGTGTGTGTGTACTAGCCGTCCCGGGGATGTTTTGCTGCTGATTCAGAGGCTTGATATAGAACAGAACACCCAATGCTTTTTGAATGCGTTTGCTGCATGTGTGGTGCGTTTGTGTTCAGTTTTTTCGAGTCGAATGCAAAAAAACTTTAAGACGTTCGCGGTCCCCAGAGGATGAATCCTTAATAACTTCGGAGACCCCCTTTATGTTTCTATCTAGTATAAAGTGCATATATAAAGCTGCACAATAAACTTAAGTCTTCCTCATATAGTGATGCGGGGTTATTAGCAAAGTTGTGCCTCCCATTTTTCACCCGTCCCACAATTTAGTTTCCTGCCATGTAATCAACTTTACAGCCACACAGACCTCCCTGTGTAGCTGTAGAGGTTTAGCTTTGTTCTGTGCCGACAAACCGTGGGGAGATTAAGTTTGGAGATCCCACACTCACCCCTGAAAAATGTCTATAAAACAAATGAGCCAAAGGTACCGAGAGAGACAGATGGTGGTTTTAGGAGAAAATTACAAACCGCCTAAACTCGGTTACTGAGAAATTTGATAAAATGAGGTGAAATGAGATAACTGAGAAATGTGATGAGTGTTTTCCTCTGTGCGTTTGGGCTCATGGGTGTGCATGGTTTTTTACTGCAGCCAGGTGTTGAATTATATGAGATGGTGACACAGCATTTTTCCTGTGTATGTATGTGTGTGTCCTCTGATCACAGTACTGTATGTCGCCGAAAGCTGTAAAGCTGAGCCGTGCAAAAACCTTTTCTCTTTCACTAACACGCAGTGACGTTTTTCCTCAGTCATCCCTGCACCCACTCTCACTCTTAGTGCAGCACATTCCTCCTTTCTGTCCCGTCTCACACTTCATACTTGAAGCTCAGAAGGAGCTCAGAAGGAGGAGGAGGAGGAGAAATCCAGCGCATGCCGCAGACGTCTGCACGTTGGAAGCATATCGTATGATATCAAGAATGCTTTCCTACCACGCAGCAGACCTTCCCCTTCTGCATGACACACTGATGTGGGTTTGTCTAGGTCAGAGCCAAAACTGTACCGAGCCTTTAATGCACTCACTCAGGTCGAAGCTGTTTACACAGTGTCTGCAAATTTTGACTCAGCATGTGTCTCAGGTCCCAGAACGGCCGTGTTCATGTCGTCAGGAGTGGATATACTGTTATAGCTGCCGCTGCACCGCTTGTTCTCCAATCCTCTAAAACAATTACACGCTGACTCAACGTTTGATCTTGCAGGCCCGCCGTCCAAATGCTTAAAAAACACTCGCTCTATTTACTATAATTGAGATTTAAGATGCTATAAAATTAGATTATTATGTGCTGATGAGTCCGCTCCTGGCTGTGTCTGTCAAACACACTCAGCCAGTGGGGAAACAGCTGGAAATCGGATGATAAGAATAAATAATGCAAAAAAATTCAGGTGCAAATAAGATTATATAAACCACCTCCTGCGGCTCAAAATATACTGTGGTTCCAATTTTTAATTATTAATGACTTTAAAGAAAGTCATCAGTCATTGTTTTCGCTACATTTTTTTGTCTATTTCTGGAAGCTGTCAGCTTGTCATTGAGAGAAGCCTGTTTACTGTAACCTGCTGTGATATGTGTGTCCTCCTGCAGCAACACAGCGACATTGTGATACATGAAAGAAATTCATACAAATCACTGCAAATTTATGTTAAGAGTGTTTAAGATTCCTGCAGACTGAGGTTATAGGGGAGGATTGTGATCATGGCAAATAAACTACATCCCATTAGGTCGGTGGTTCCCTTTTTTGACCCCATTGTGACATCACAAATTTCTGGCGACCCCACCGTCATCAAGAAGCGCCAGCTCAGATATTTTTATATGCTGCATTTTACAATACAATACAATACAATACAATACAATACAACAAATCTTTATTGTCCACCATGTTGGAAAACTGCCTTTGCCGTTTGCAATTGCCATTTTATTTGAACTCGATTAATATTCGAGAAAGTGAAAGTATAAAAATGCAGTTGTTTATAAGATTGTGTGTGGTGTTTTTAATCATAATTTTAAAAAGAATAATAATTAGTTTAAAAGAATCTTTTTATCAGTAATGTTTTGTTTTTTTTATCAATTACTAGACATTTCAGGCGACCCCATTTGAACTCCAGGCGACCCCACGTGGGGTCCGACCCCAAGGTTGAAAAACACTGCATTAGGTTGTACTCTTCTTGTTAATTGTTGCAACTATGTCTAGACGTAATCCAAGTGCTTGTATTTCTCTAACTAAACCACAAAGTGTTCATGTAACACGCTAACCATTTCTTGCTTGTGGTTTAGCATTTAAAGAAGAGGCATAAGATAACCGTCTTCCTCTCATCTTCACAAAATTTTGAACTTTTCCTTTAAGTTTTGGCAACAGAGAGATTGTGAAGGCCATGAAAGCCTGACACTCTTCACACCCACCCACACCTTTGACCTGTTCATCTTGCTGCATACATCTTTGCATTAGTAACCATTCTGTAAGGTGCTGCTCGGTCTAATATGATCTTTAAAAACTGTGAAAGCCACTACTCTGTCCTGGGATACTGAGGTTGTCATAAATAAAAAGGTGTGATCTTGAAGTGTGTTTAGTTCCTGTTTTTAGCTCATTCTCGTAGCTTTCCAGCTCCTCACACACAGTGTTGCTGCATCACGCTGCAGAAACAGAGACGTGGGCTGCAGGTTGCCTTTCAGTTATTCTATCATCATCTAATAATTTAAAGCTCTGCTGTGGAAAGTCTGACCCTCGCTGTTAACCCGAGAGTGACCTCAGACGCCGGAGAGCAAACTGAGACAGTAAAACCCAGGATAACCACTCAGCAGACCTTGTATTAAACAAGGGTGTCGGAGCGAGGAAGTGTGAGAGTGAGATGATCTGCAGCCGAGACTGTGATTGATTATGTTTGTTGCTAAGGTGTGTTTGGCTTAACGTACCCCCATCAATCACTAATATGGATCCTTATGGACTTCATATGCAAGCAGCTCCTCTGAAGTCGCACATCTCCACCTGCAACCCACAGTTTACGTACAGTATTTCCCTTCAGTATGAAGCTCAGTCCACTGCAGAAGTCCAATCTTTTCCACCCTGGTTTGCTCCTATGCTGCATATATGAAGTAGGTCATGCTGTATGTACGCTGGAAAATATAGTACGGAGATTTCCATGTGTGCATGTATTTTTCATGAGCCTCACCGTGTGTGTGTGTGTGTGTTGGGAGGTTTGTGTGCCTCTGTCTTTGAGCTGAGCAGGGACGTCTTCCCTGGAAATCTCTCTCCGAGTTTCTGTTCCTGTGTCGTTAATTAGAAAAGGCCGACGCCGGCGAAGGGGAAGAGAGTGAATGGAGGAGCGGTGGAGAAGCCTGTAGGGCGGTACAGTACAGTAAACCCAGAGAAGGAGGAGGATGATGATGATGGTGGTGGGAGTTAAAAGAGAAGGGGAAGTGAGACGAGAGGTGGGTGATGAGCTGGAGGTGGAGAGAGAAGGAGGATCAGAGGGAGAGAGAGAGAGAGATGGAGAGAGGGAGGGAGGGAAATCCCCATGCCAAGAGGATACACACAGAAACACACACACACTGCTTGATGAAGAGGAGAATCACAATGAGACGACCTGTGTGGCCTCGAGTCTTTAAGACGAACGGAAGACGTGTATTTTAATCCACAGCTCTGCGCTCGCTGCTGCTCAACATCCACACCTGTCACAAGAAGATAAAACAAACAATACTTACTAACTGAATTGTGCCCTGTCGGGAATTGAGCTTCTCGACGTGAAAAGATTTTCAAAAAAAAGCTAAGTTTGACAAATTAGCATGAGATGAAACTTTAATGATTCCTGTGGGCAAATTCAGATCTCTGTGTCATTCAAAGCTGGAGCAGAAGATGACAAAATAGATATGAGCAGAATTTATAACTATTGTTGGGGGGGGGGGGGTGATAAATAATGAAAGCGCAAATTGTGAGTGTTTCAGCCGAGAGTGAACTAATGAGCATGATATAGATTAGACTAATGCATTATAGATGTGTAAATACAGAGATCAATCATGCACCATAACGAGCTTCTATCCGCAGGTGCACAGCTGTTTGGATGTGTAGCTAAAAACCTCCCAGTGCGTGAGAGAGTGAAGACAGCAGTTTGCTTGAAATTAATTATGATGATGAGATCCCTTCAACCACAGCTCAATAAAGCCGAAGGTTTCTAAAACAATCAATAATGAGAATAAAGTGATAGTGGAAAAACATACAAATAGTTACACTACATTTTTGACAAACTGTGTCAGTAGTGGTTTGTAGTATTCAAATCACATGACGTTCATCATTCTCGATCTTTTTGGAGCATTCAGTCATGTAGCACATGATTTGCCTCGAAAAGCAGAACGAAAGGATCCTTGACCGGGTCACGACAGCTATTTATAGCCCCATTACTATACATAAGTGAATGTGTGATTTCCTGTGTTAACTTATAGGAACAAACCAGAACGTTTCATTTACAGTTGACGTTATAGATATTAAAGGAATAGTTTACCAAAAAAATGAAATTTAGACATAATTGACTCACCCTGCTGATTAATACTCTGGAGTAGTTTTTATTCCTCAAAGTGCATCTGGAGACCTGGGAGGCTGGTTCGTAGTCCAACGAAATCCTTATATGAGAGTCAACAGCGGCCGACACAAAAATGTCCATAAAACTAAACAAAAACCCTCTAATATTCCTCCACAGCGCTCGTCCACTGCAATCCAAGTGTCCTGAAGGGATATAGTAGTCCAGAGTTTACTCGAAACTCGTCATTTAATACATTTTTACAGCCTCAACAGTCCTGTATTGCGCTCTGATGTTCACACGCACTCCAGGTAAATTCAATACAGGACTGTTTAGGCTGTAAAAATGGCCTAAATGACGTCGTTTCAGGTAAACTCTGGACTATATCCCTTCAGGACACTTGGATTGCAGCGGACAAGCAGTGTGGAGGAATATTTAAAGGTTTTTGTGTAGTTTTCTGGATGTTTTTGTGTCGGGAGCTATTGACTCTCATATAAGGATTTCGTTTCGACTATGAACCAGCCTCCCGGGTCTCCAGATGCACTTTGAGGAATAAAAAACTACTCCAGAGTATTCATCAACATGAGGGTGAGTCAATTCATTTTTTGGTAAACTATTCCTTTAAACGACATTTCATGTGTCTTTTTCTCCTCACTTGCCAAATGTGAGCAGCAGCGTGAGCCCGTGAGGTCATGCAGGTGGTGGTGGAGTTACACCTGGCACCATGAACAGGTGTAGCCTAAATGCTGAGTGACGGCTAATCCCCACATAAAGAAAAGTGTGGTGCTTCCTGTGATCTAATTTAGTGATTCGCAAATCTCTACTTAGTAATCACATTTGCTGTAAGTATAGGACCGAGTCTGAGTGTGAACAGCTGGTGCAGTCGGCTCCAGTGAACAGCTACAGTACAGCTACTACACTGTAAAAAAAAGAAAAGAAAAAAAAAGACCTTGTGTGGTTTTGAATATTTTCTCAACTGCTGTTTGCAAGGTCAAGAGGGAAACTGTGAAAGGAGGTAAAGCGGTAGAGCTACAGCTGCAGAAATGCACTGATGTGAAATGTAGTGTCAGTGTTTACAGTTAAAGTTAGTTGTCAAAACAGATTCTGTAACTTACAGTCATGAAACTTTAGACCACGTGTTTTACTCCAGGGTGGAGAGCGGGGTCAGAGGAAGAGAGAAGGAGGGAGGAGAGTGGGGAAAGAGGGGAGTGGGGTTAACTCAAATGGATCTTTTGTCTGTGGGCATATTTAGGCTAATTTTAGCTTGTTTATGTGATTTGTAGCATTCCTACAGGCATAAACACAACCGCATGACGGGGCCGAGGGTCTCAGTGCAGCGATGTGAGGCGAGACTAATCAGAGCAACTGCGAGAAAACCTTCTGCAGATTTCCTGATGCATTGTGAGCTTCGTTCAGTATCAGATCTGAGGCGACTCTGTGTGAAGCAGAACAAACTGATGGCTGTAAATGTTCACATTATCCTCCTGTGGTAGATTATAATACATAACTGTGACAGGAAACGAGACAGATATTAAGACGTTCAATACTGAGAGCAACTATTTCCATCTGATACCAGTGAGTAAAGCTTGTGTCACACTGTCGTCAGTGATATTCTGGTATTTTACGTCACTAAATTATAATCTAGGGGCCCATTTAACCAGATTTGTGGCATGAGATCATTTCCTCTTGCTCACTTTGACATGTTTCAGTTGTGATGACAAAGAGCTGTAGTTGAATTTTTTCGTTTTTACTCAGCATGGACTCATGAGAACCAGCATGACCTTTCTACACGAGCCTCAGTGCTCATTTGAAATAACAAGGTAACGTTATAATAACATAACATTTTGTATTTACATTATTTATTTTATATTCACTTAATTTCTCAAACCATCCTTTAAACCATCTTACTAGAGTCTTTATATTCATTTTGCATACACACTAATCCAGTGGACACTTTTATTAGGTGCACATTAACCCTTTGTGGCACAGATTCAACAAACTGTCATGTTCAAGAAACCAGAATGAGATGATCTGAGCTTTGTGGTCATGAAGGTGTGGACATGGCCAGCAACAACACTCAGGTCAGCTGTGGTGTTCAAACGACACTCAGTTGGTAGGACGCTACGAAGGCGACCAAAGTGACTCAAAAAATAACCCTCACACCATTACATATAGTGGCATGCAAAAGTTTGGGCACCCCTGGTCAAAATGTCTGTTACTGTGATGATCTCCAAAAGGCATAAAGAGACAGATGACATATTTATACATTTTAAACAATCAACCTTTTTTTCTTTATTCATCTTTTACATGTTCAAAATGACATAAAAGGAAAATGACCCAAAGCAAAGATTTGGGCCCCCTGCATAGTTAGTACCTAGTACGTAGCCCCCCCATTGGAAAATATCACAGCATGTAGATGGTAAATATATTGTCCGATACCTTGGTCAAAGTTATCAGAGAGCTCAAGTCTCCTGGGTTTCCCATTCTTTTGCAGGATGCTGCTTTGTTTCCCTTTTTCACTCTAAAAGTGTAGAAAACAAAACATTTTAACCAGGGGTGCCAACACTTTTGCATGCTACTGTAATCATCAACTTAAACCTTTCAGACAGGGCGGGATGGACCAGGCAATGTTTTCTCATCTTCTCTTGTCCGATTTTGGTGAGAAAGTGTAAATTGTAGCCTCGGTTTTTATATTCAAACTCACTTAAATCACATTTCACCCCCGTCATGATGCTTGGTTTAACCTCAGCAGGTCATCGTGACCATGTCTACAGTTACTGCCCTGTGATTGGTCTATTAGATAGTCGCATTAACAAGTCGTTCAACAGATGTACCTAATTAAAAAAAAAAAGTGGCTGGTGAGTCTATCACTGCTATATGTACTAAGGATTGCAGAGAGGCTGAACATACTTGATTTTGCACTCACTGACACATGCATGTTAAGGTGTCAGGGGGCTCAATCATCTGGGTTTCATCATATATTGTCAGGAAATTGAAAAGATAAAGAAGAGGAAGTTCCCACACATCAGACAGATGGCAGGGGAGTTGTTTAGTGGTAAACATGTGAAGTGTCAGGAAGCTTGATTGTGGGGGATAAAGACTTTTTTCAAGAATGGAAACATGAGAAGAGGAAGTGACACAGTCAGTGAGATCTGTTCTTGTACGTGTACGTGTACAACTGCTCAGCGTAGAGATCAGTGTCTTACAACTTGTCATCGCTGTAAAAGTAAAAGTACATTAAATCAGATGAGTATCAGTGCATGTGGGAGTTTCCCACGCTGCCCTCCGTCTTCCTACCCTCCTCTAACCCGAGCCAAGTGGGCATTTCCCACAACGTGGTCGCGTCTGAGTTTGTGCATGAGAGATATTTAAAATTAAAAAAAAGAGAAGAGAGAGAGAGTAGAAAGCAATGCATGCAAATTGGCAAAACAAAAAGTGTGTTTAATTCCCAAAAGTGAGTTAAAAGTTTCTTTGGGGTTTTCTCTCCACACATGGTTGAGTTTCACTGTTTGAGCCTGTGTTTGGCTTCCACACAGTCTCCTTAGGAGAGTTTAGAAGTCTCTTAACCACAAGAGCACATTAAACACAGCAACAGCCCCGCTCTCTTTGATTCAGAGTGCTTCGTAAATACCTTTTAGGCCTGTACACCTCTCCTCTTACCAGGATTTACTGAAGCATGGGAACTGATAATGGTTTAATTCATCGAGTAATATGACCCTCCTCCTTGCTTTCTCTTCTTTGTCTCCACTTCTTTCTTATGTAACTGGCGTCTGCTGCCTCCACGCAGTCTCTATAGAGTCCTGTGTTGTGCTTGAGTTATTCAGTCAACCGGTGCTTTGGTTTTTATGCACACTGCTGTAAACACTCAATCTCGCTGTGCCCTTAATAACCGGAGAAATGGCCCAGTTACTGCAGGTGGTGGAATCTGTTGTTTACGAGCTCTGGGGTGATCAGTGTTTTCACAGGTTACGTCTCCATGCCTCTACAGTTGCCTTTATACGGCCCGGCCCCAAACTGTGTATTTATAGTATGTGTAAAAGCTGCATTGCTGTTTGCATATATAATAACACAGCGTGCTCAACACTGTCTCCACTCTGCCTCGATGTGGCTGCCCATAGATTTATATGCTGCCTCTGTAATTGGCCCTTGTTTGTCTGTTTTTTTTTTCTTTTCGGAGGCGTCTTTCTCGCTGCAAGTGAGGGGATTTGTAATGATGGATCAGTCAGGCTGTGCGTTGTGTGTGTGTATACGTGTGTGTGTGTGTTAATGGTAGTGTGTGTGTGCGAGGCTGCAGAAGTGATCATTATGACTGGGCTGTGTCCTTGTTTTTCTCTTTAAACGACCCTGCGCTCTCTAAATTACACCGCGCTCTGCTCCACCATTGTGCCTGTGAGAGCAGGCTGTGGGGATTACAAGTAGCACTGTGTGAATCGGGCCATAGCCATTTGTTTCCACTGTGCACACCGTGTCATACGTTTTTTTTTTGTTTTTTTTTTCCCGCAGGTGTGTCGGAGCTATGCAATGTGCAGCTCTATGAAACAGGCAGAAAACCACTTATTAAAGTCATTCAGTCACAAAATACATGTCCCACAGCACACCTGTGGCTCCTCCTCATTCACTGCATCTCACCTATTCTTCTTCTTCCACCTGGCACGACTCACACGATTCACCTGAGCTTCATAAAGCAGCGTTAGAGCAATAAACTGTAATCACTTGTGCTGCACTGTTAATAATAATAATAATAATTTGACTCATATACTGTAGCACCAAAACAAACGGTAGGACAGCGGAGGTGATGAGGGACACAATGGAGCCGTGTCAGTGCAGCAAAGTCTTGATCCACTTCTGCCTTGTTATATATCTCTCTCCTACGGTGGCCCTAAGGGCTCAATTCATAGCAGCTAAAGAAAAACACATACAAAATCAAAAATGTGCAACAAGTTCAGAAAATAACTTTTGATATAACAATTTGACAATACACGTGCTGTTAAAACTCACAAAACAACAGAGGCTCAAAAAATATGCAGCACATATGTGTAATAAATAATATCTGACTGTGATATTTGTGTGTGATATTGCTGCGTTTCCTGTAGTCTAGTTGCAAACACTTATGTTCTTTGTGTAATTCCAGTGTTGTAATTTTGCATTTGTGTCTTTGCAATCATGTTTTCTTAAGTCGCAGTGCACTGATCCCTCAGGGCCACCGTACTCTCTTCATGTTTACTGCATGTATGTCAATATTAACACACGTCAAGTTAAAGGGTACATTCAAACTTTACCTGGTTGGTTCAGGTTTATTGAACTCGCTTTATAGTCTATTTATATGGCTGATATGGGTATTTATTTACAGCTTTGTGATTATTTGTGTATAAAGAGGCATTTGGTGTGGGCAGGAGTGTAGCCTGAACACGTTGCCTCTGTCTGACACAGAGCAGACAAACAACCTCACACACTCACATTCACCGTGACCTATGGGCAAATTACGGTTGTGAGTGAACTTAATGTGTGCGTCTTTCAACTGTGGGAGGAAGCCAGAGAGCCACTGCTTAATAGTTTATATGATAAACTGGGATGTAACAATCATGAGGTCATAAATCTTGTTTATTTCTTGTTTCATTATTAATTTTGGGGGCTTTTTGTCTGGAAAAATGCTTGTTTATATAATATTTTAGTTTGAATAATGATGAGCACCAGAATAATCTGTGTGTGAATCCATAAATAACTGGTTAATCTTTTTAATTTGAGCCTTAAAAGACACAATCGCTGTTACACTGCGGTGGTCAGCTTGTTGTGTGTGAGGACTGATTGTCCTCTCAGCTCTGCTTATCACCTGGGAAATGTCCTGAGGTGCTGTGGACATTCAAAGATGAATCTCTCTTTGTCTGTGTATGTTTTCAAGGACAAAGTGGAGCGAGCAGCACTTTCGATCAAATAGGTCCAAAAGGGGGAAAAAAAAGAAAAAGTAAATCTCAGTAAACTTCCATCATGTTCCTGTATACGTTAAATGATGCAGCAGTAAAGAGTTGCTTTACAGATGATTTGTTTGAGCAGCTAACTACAAACAGCCTCTGAGCTGCAGAGGATGAAAGCTGGAGTCCTGAAAGGCGCTGGATGTTTGTTTCTGTAGGCATAATTGGGGTAAATTAATTGCCTCTCTCATGCAATAACCTTCTAGATTGAATGAGCTTCTTGCTTTCCAATACTGCTGGGAACTCTGATTTAGAAAGCAGCTTTTAATGCAACCAGTGCAGATGATTAAAGGATTTGAAGGGTTTTATATTCCCCCCTTATTTTAGGGACATGTTACTTCAAAAAAAGATCTAAACCGATCATAAAATAGTCATTAAGTTTGATCTGATTTGACCTTTTGCAGTTTTTAAGTACTCTTAAGAGGTTCATTTACGTGCCAGACTTGAATTTCTGTGTACATTAAAGTGAAATGCACTGGAAAAAGTGTGTATATTTCAGCCTTAGTGTGTGTGTGTGTGTGTGTTTATATGACTTGAATGATATAAAACAAGTGCAGCCTGCACGTTGGCAGCTGGAGGTGCGACGTAGACGCCAACATTTTAGAAAATCCAGGACAGACAGAGGCGATGAGAAGAGGAAGATTTATGTAGATGACACAGGAAACAAGTTTTTTTTCTTCCCCTTTTTCTGTTTTTGAGGGAGCGTTCAACCCTCTGGTGCAGCGGGATGCCACTTGCTGCATGTATGTACACACATACACACACACACACACATACACACACTTGGCAGGTTCATAGACATTCATGGACGAGCTATTTTGATTGAGCTGATAAATAGCACGGGCCAGAGAGTCTCATGGTCTAAATACCTTCTTGTGGCGGGTAATTGCATGCAGCTGTGTGTGAATACAACTTGGCAGCGCATGTATGTAAGTGTGTACTCTTTTTTGGGTGTGTGTGTGTGTGTGTGTGTCTGTGTGTGTGAAATTGGCAAGAGGGAGAAGAATAGCAACTGAGCTGGAAAAAAAAGAAGAAAACTTGTGAAAGAGAATGTATAATTTTGTTTAAAGTTAGAGAGCAACAGATGGAGAGTGAGAAAGTGACTGAGATGGAAGTAGACAGATAATGAAAGATGCATTAAACAGCACAGGTACAGACACACACACAGGTATTTACATGGAAACAAGGTTCAAGTAATGAAATGTCGCAATCGGTGAAGTTGCCCGAGTGATGGATGTGGGCTCAACTATAACCTGAATATGTCGCTACCTCCTCTGTCGGACGTTATAAATGGCATGAGCACAAACCGATGAGTCATCATACAGTATTTTCAGACTGCAAGAATATGAATCTCTGTATTGTGTCCCAAGACAAATAAAGCAAGTCCACATGTAGCGAGTTTTAGTGTGTAGTAGTGCAATGCAGTGTTTATTTCTCCAGCCTGAGGGGTTGTTATGGTTTGTTGAAGCATTTAACTTTAGCATTTAGCCACTGCTTCTTGATCATATTCCCCAAAGCAAGAGAGAAAAATAGTTCAACTGTTTTTTTTTTTTGTTGTTGTTAAGGGATAGTTCAACATTTTGGCAAATTGGCCCGTTGCCATAATCCCTATAGTTTTAGGAGTAGGTCCGTTACCTTCAATTGTCGTTGCAAGCTATTTTTAGAACGGCGGAGGAGAGCCGCGAGCTGCTTAGAGCTACGCTACGGAGGGATTTCTTGGTTTCCCTCATCAAACTCATCAAATACACAATCCAACAACTCCAAAACGCTGTGTGACCTGCACATTCACCACGCTATGAGATAATAACAGGAAGTTACAAGACGGAGTTGTTTTTGAGGCAAATACAGAGACTGCTTGCCCCTGACGGGAACGTGCATCAGCAGTTTTGCATGAATTTACCTCGAAGACAACTCTGTCTTATAACGTTATTATCTTATAGCGTGGTGAATGTGCAGGTCACAACTTGTCCACCAGAGCGTTTTGGAGTTGTTGGATTGTGTATTTGATGAGTTTAATGAGGGAAACCAAGAAATCCCATTAGCCTCCAGCTCTGAGCAGCTCGCAGCTCTGCTCCGCCGTTCTAAAAATAGCTTGCACCGACAATTAAAGGTAACGAACCTACTGCTAAGACTATAGGGATTATGGCAATGGGCCAATTTGCAAAATGTTGAACTATCCCTTTAAGATTTATTTGAAAATATTTACTGTAGTTATCTTATCATTGCATAAAGAGTGGAAACAAGGGGAAATAGCCACATTAGCTCTGTCAAAACTTAGGCCTACACCAAAAGAGTTTTTTAATGCAATGTTTTATGGATTTCCCACCATGACATAGAGCCAGGCTAACTGAGCTTTATAGAACAGACATTTCCTTAAAAGTTACTCTATAGTTTTATTGAAAAACACTGGCATCTTGTGTGTGTGATGTGTGTAGAAGGCATATTGATGACCCACTGACCTTATAGCCATGCAGTGACACTCTGCTATTGATCCTCCGGTTTCCCCTTGGGCATAATCCGAGTTTCATTTCACCTCATTACAGGGCATCAGTGGCAAAGAACAAATTTAATGCTAAAATTCAATAGCTTTGTTTTTGTGCCCTTTCACATTAAGAGAAAAAACACTACTTCAAAAACAAAGACAGCTATAGACGATGCCAAGCGGTTTCTTGTTTAGCTGCATACGGTTTTTATTCTCCAGTGGCAAAGAGAAAACACATTCTGGTCTGTATTTAGAGGGTGTAAATGGGTTTGTTGATCAATAACAATGAGTCAGCAATGAATCAATAGTAATGTCGCCATGTAATGAGTTTTTTCCTTTTTAAAGTTCAGTTTCTGGCTCTGAATCTGCTCCCTTGTGCACATTTTCTTTACTATTTCAAAGAATAGCATGACATTTATTGTTTTTTATTTTTATTTTTTATATTTTTTGATACCACTCTTATATCTGTGACTGAACAGGGAGCTGTAGCCAAGATAAACAGCCCACCTGGACCCGTTTAAATTACCCCTTGTAAAACCACATTGTGTTCTTTTGATTGTGAGCTGTGAGCACAAACTTTTTTTTTTTTTTTTTTTTACTGCTGCTGCAATTTCTCTGTTGTTGATAGACGTTGATAAAGAGCCACAAGTTCAGGTTGATGCCCCTTCAAAGCTCTGGAGCATTTCTAACAAAGGAGGGATTATTTTTCATGTTTCTTGGGAGAAAGTTAAAACAATATCCATCCTGGCAAATGGGGCCCAACACTTCAAACAGTTTTCTATAAACTCACATCACAATAGTGGGATCAGCGCCCGGTGTTATCTGAGGAGCTGCCCAGTTACCGTGCCAGAGACTTTCTCTCTGTCCATACACTCGCGCCTGTTAAGAAACACATTTTTATTTTTAGATTGTTTGTATGGTTTTTAGCACCAACAGCAACACAAATGCTCATTAAGAATGTGTCAGGAAGTGCTAGTTTAAAATTTACAAAAATACAATACAGACAGTTAAATATAAATCGTATTTCTACACTGAAAATATGTGCCAGAAGTAGATTAACCTGAAAATAGCCAAGGAAATCTATTCATTTATATTGACGATATTCATTTTCCAAATATAAAGGATGCATATTTGCCTGTATTGTGCTTTTGTCAACATTTGATGGTGTGATTTTCTGGGAATACTTGCTTATTTACACCCTCTGAAATTAATTTTGAATGTATTTTTAACATGTCATAGGTGTGAAAGTTTTCTGAGCCAGTGAAAGCATCTTTTAATCCTGCAGTTTATCCAAAGAGCGACACATGGGCTGTGATGATATAGGTATCATGCAATAATGCCGCCCGCCCTGAGGGTGGGAACAAATGCCCAGGATATTCTGACAAATCTGCTGTGACCTCGGCATGGCTGGTGTGCAATTCGGTGTCTGCTTGAATTGTGTTTACCTGCGTTCCCCTGCAGCAGCGGCAGCAGATGTGCGATTCTGCGGTCTGAGCAGTTAAATGGGATGCGGCAGTCCTGCTGACAGGCCCATTACACTCTCAGAGGGGAGGAAAAAAAGAGGGAGAGTACTGGCATGCCATGAGGAGACACAGCTGTCCGGCGCTCAATTTGTCAGACGTAAAAAAAAATCTCGTAAAAATACTAAAAAACTTTGTAAAAAAAAAAAAAAAAAAACCTAAACAGGTCAGCTGTTTAAGTACCGAACATGCACGGCTCTCAGTAGCAGCTGTCATGAATTCATCCCAGGACAGTTGTATGGCAGATGCCAGTTGCCATGGTGAAACACACTGTGGACAGATGTGCAGATGCGGCGGTCGTGTGAATCCATTCAGGTATATGGATGTTTTATATATATTACATAAAGAGCAGAGGAAGTGCAGTGTTTCCCATCTTTTCTGTAATTTACTCCAGTGCTGAAGTCTGAGTCTGGATAAATCTTACTCATCCTCAGCGAGTTCGACTGGAGGTTTCCCCCAACGTGATGTAACAGATTTCTGTGTCTCGTGCGTGTGAGCTCGACGAAGGCGGTCGCTGCTGATTGTTTAGAAATTTGGAGAAGCGAGCGAGAGACAGAAACATAGTCGGAGAGGTCTCTGAATAAACCAAAGCCTTCTGTCAGACCGTATATGGCCATAGCTCCCTGCTACTGCCATGATGCTGTACACACACACACACACACACACATAGGCAAACACACCAGCTTCACAGGATACAGTAGATGCTTTGTCACACAGCAGAGCTCTAATCAGCACAGACACAGTTTAGAAATGTTTGTAAGTTTAACGCGGACGCTGAGCAGTAACGTAAATGTTTAGTTTGCGAACCAAGCGGAGCCGTTTCTGTGCTTGCGCCTCTGAGAGCTGAGCAAAATTAAACACTTTACTTTCAGTTGCCTTCCCCTGCTTTTCATCATAATGACTCTCGCACACTGATATCGTTTTATCATGATCTCAATTGTGCCTGCATGGCTAATTTCCTCGTGGCAGAGTGGATAATGAAGATGGACTCGGTGTGGCTGGAACGAACCTGATGAGTTGCCAGATGATATTTAGCCTGAACTGACTCCAATCACAATCACTGCACTCCCATGTTGTTGTGGTTTTGAAAGAAAAACCCAGCTTGGCGTAAAATGCACATTTGCCAAAGTTGGACTGACCTCAGAGCTTCGTCGTGAGCGGAGGAGGAGAGAATATCTCACACAGTGAACAGATGCAGACACCTGGCCTCACAGATTTCAGATTAATTGTTGTTACTTAACTTTCAAAGCAAGTGTCTGGACGAGGAAATGAAGATGAAGCAGCTGTGATGAAGGTTGCTGGTTCAAACCCTCAGGCTGCTCGGGGACATATCTGATAATAAGAACAAGAAACGATGATGCTCTATTGATGCCGTTCAGCAGCCGTCACATGAGACACGGCTGCCCTTTGTAAAACAACAAAGGCGATTTAGTTGATTGCAAGAAAGGTATTTTAATTATTGATTAAGCATTTCAGTAATAAATGCCAATCATTATCTGTTCTGGCTTCTCCGCTGTATAGACGTGCTGCTTTTCTTTGCTATCAAGCTGAATGTACTTGTTTTTGGACGAGGTCGGATAAACCAAATGATTTTCAAAAAACATACTGGATTCTTCATTTCCATAGTTGACTGAATAACTGAGCAATGTTGGTGAGTAATTTCACAACACAGGAGGCGTTTTTCAGCTATTTCTTAGACTACAAGGTGACAAATTGTTCATTTTGTGTTCTGTATTCAGCATTACCTCATGACAGATAGGAAAACAGCAACGCATTCGCATTTGCGAGGCTGCAAACAGCAAATATATGGCCTCATACTCGACTCGAATAGTTCATTTGTTGTTTATTTATCTTGTATTTCATGCAGCGTGGCTCTTGAAAGTGGCTTCTTCAGTTTGCCAATGTATCAGCCTCACTCCTATGAAAGAAAATATGAAGTTTTATTTCCCTGTCACAAGGGTCAAGACAGTGCATGGATCTGAAGACCTTCACCGGAGTTCCTCTCACTCGATCTACAGTATAAATGCATTGACTCCCACGGTCCACTCTATAGATTAGTTATCCCATTTAGATAGAGACCTGGAGCTGACATTTCCCATCCCCGGTGCTACAGATCTGGGCTGAATCGATGCCGGGCCAGATGGATTTGTGGCTGGGCTGTTGTTAAGTGGAGATCTAAAGCTTTCTGTCACTTACTTACTGTGAGGAGAATTGCCTTAGGAAGACACACACATGCAGCTTATACACACACTTAAACGGATTGTTTGCAGCTCCACAGATTGGGACTGATTGGAAAGGCTGCAGTGGAAATCAATAGCAGCAGCGGTGAAGCAGACCGCGGCCATTTCTCCACCTCCGCGTCGCGATGTTTGATTAAAGAGAGGCAGGAGGAAATGTCGTCCAACTCCTTCACTATCTTCCCGTCTCTCTTGTTGTGTCCACCGCAGTTTGCCCTGCCCTGTGTTTTGAAGTGAGCATGTTCTGTTTGCTGACCTTCATGCTTGTCTCTCTCACTGTCTTTATCTTTATTAATAAAAAATGTTAGGGATAAACGATTCGGCCAATCTTCCAATCATGATTTTAAATTGCAATTATTTTCTGCAGATTAAACCTCGGGCCTGTACTGCTCGTCTACATTGCATCATGATAAGTTTGTACCAAGCATAATTAGGCTACAAATTCCTATCTTACATCTCTTTGCATGAAAACAGTCAGATAAATTACTTATGGTGTCTTTCCTCCAAGGATTCAGCTGTAACTAGCATTTAATAGACTGATTTACATCAGCAGTACTTGACTTAGCTTAGTTAGTTAAAAAATAATGATGATATTTAACGGTGGCAATTTTCTTAATTTGTCTATTTATGCTAATAACTGATGAGATTGTTTAACTCATCTTTAAAAGCTGTGACACTTGAACTAGCACCGGCTGTGCACATTAGCTGCTAATGTTAGCGAACCAGCTGCTTCACAGTCCCAAATCCTGTAAGCCCTGAGTCATAGCTTTTTAGAACCTGTTAAAGGGATAGTTCAAAATTTTTGGCAAATTGGCCCATTGCCATAATCCCTATAGTTTTAGGAGTAGGTTTGTTACCTTTAATTGTCGGTGCAAGCTGTTTTTAGAACGGCGGAGCAGAGCCGTGAGCTGCTCAGAGCTACGCTACGGAGGCTCATTGGATTTCTTGGTTTCCCTCAATAAACTCACATACAACTCACAACTCAATACACAATCCAACAACTCCGCAGTTTGCCAAAATGTTGAACTATCCCTTTAAGCCCAAAACAATGATATGATTAGTTGAAAGGAAGATTTGAAAACGGTGAAATATACATCAGTTGTCAGACATCTAGTAGATGTAGTGAGCTAGCTAACCTGATGTGACATGGTGCTATCAGCAAGGCTGTTTTATCTTCAGGCTGACTCACTCTCATACACAATATCTTTAGACATTGAAGGAAACCACATTTAACTTAGTGTTCATTTCTCAGACCAAGGAAAGTACAGAGAATATTAACATGCACAAGGTCAAAAGGTTTTATTCTGAGTCACAGAATCGGTTGCACCGATGCAACCTTTATTTCCTATAAACCCCTCAAAGAAACTTATATTTTTTGAAGATCCCTTAAAGTTTTTTCTTTTGTATCTATCAGCCCAAAGTAGCTACGGTATATGTTTTTCGTTGTAAGACTATTAGGCTACTTTCATCCACTGCATGTGTCAAGGGAAAAGTTGTCATTTGTGATAAAGTGACTCAGCAGACATTTAGCAAAGGTAACCAACTTTGACAATAAAAGCAACCAGTTCCCATGGTGATTTGCAGAGATGGCAGTTTTTATTCGAGTGGAAGAAAAAGAAATTTCAGCTTTAGCAGTTATTCACATGAGAGCGCTCATATCTGGAGTCCCTTTTACAGTGTTTCATCATAAGTTGACTTTGGTAAAAGGTTGAAAATTAAGTAGGACTCTCGGGTCTCAGCACGTTTTTTTTTTTTTATATATATATAGTCGTCGAACCATGCTCCTGTTTGAAAGAAATCTAATTCTAGAGAGGTCACCGGGGTGTTTTTCATACGAAATCCCTGCGAAACTTTGTGCTGCTTGAGAGAGAAACCTGCCAGTTTGATGTGGAGTCTCTATCCGACGGGCTTGTGCTGAGTATGAGGAGTCAGTTCAGGACACAGCAGGGATGTTTCCATCTCTATTTAAGGAGGTGTGCTGGGAGACAAACTGCCAGATTGTTTAAGACTTGGAAATAGACAAACTGTTCTGATGAAGCTTTGTGTGCCTAAGTGGAAACTGTATTCAGCTGCTTTCACAATGTTGGTGTCATCCGGTTGTCTGTCTATACCCTGTAACTTTATCGTTTCTTTTTTTTTTCTTAGCATTTTGTTTTTTCCTCTTTCTTTGATGTGCTGCGTGATAAGAATTTTGTGGCTTTTGATTTATTTTCTCTTGCTGCCTCTCGTCTTTCCCTCCCCTCCGCCCAACGCCCTTTCATCCTGATCGAGTGACATGTCGGCTCATGAGTGAGGGCAAAGGTCAGGGGCGTTTGGGTCTTTGCATACAGTGTTTCCCACAGCGATAGTGGACACTTGAGTTCTGTAATATGGCAGTCTTTTGCTCTCGAGAGTGATTTATTATTTGAGACACTCCAGCCTGATCATCCTGACCTTGATACAGCCCCAACATTTTCACAACCCCGCCCTTTGTACATCCTCTCCTGTATCTGACTCAGTTTGTTTTATACTTCCCGAGGGTCTCTCTCTCTCTCTCTAATGTGGAGTAACTAGCCCCCGGGACAACCAAATGATCAATGATCAAACTTCATCAATAGACTCCCTAAATCCCGGCGGGGAGTTCTGCAGCTATCGATTACATGTGTCTTGTTTTAATTATTGGCGAGTATGTCTGGAAGAGAGTGGGGTCAGCCTCACTTCCAAACGCTATACATGTGTGCGTGTTTAACCCGCTGCCCCCCCACAGACAGACCCCCATGTACTGTCGTGCACCAGAGGTCAGTTTGACCCGAAGATTAATTACTTCCTGTGATGAGAGTAGTGGCCTCTTCACCTATTGAACGTGTCAGCTGATGTTTGTTCCTTTGAGGGCATTTGTCACCGACTGACCGGCCTTCCTGCATATTCATTCATTTACACGCTGCATATTTACCTTTATCCTTTAATACAGTCAGGATCCTCTCTGCATTTTTAAACTTTTTTTTTGATACTATGACTTTCAACTTGGTCTTATAAAGTGGTGTTTCCTAAATTTCGTAAGACTCTTGTCATGTCACAACTCTTCCAACAAAAAATGACACTGCAGTTATGTGTGAAAAAAAACAACAACTATTTTTAACATTTCAACATTGTCATCATTGTGTAGTTTAAGGAAAAAATATTATGGCAGCAGGGGGATAACAAAAAACTGAAGTGAAAAATGCTTAATTGCCCTATGATGGCGAATTAATGAGCAGACTAAATGACTTTCTCAACAGTCAATAGCTCGTTAGCTTAGCTCACCACAAAGACCTTTAAGTTAAATCAACAGTAGCTGCATGTGCTGCATCTATTCTCTACAGATCATGTATTTTTGCATATTTAACAGATTTTAACAAGAGCGAGTTTGATTTTTTTGTGTGTGTGTAATGACTGTGAAGCAGTGTAGAGAATAATATCAATTAACAAATCTTGTAGCACCCTTAGTTTGTCCTTTTCATTTTTTGTCCTTTTAAAAACCATTGTTTCAGAGTAACACCTGTTTTAGGTTTGTTCAGACTTCTGCCACTGACATGTCTCCATGAAGGCCTCTGCAGTTCCCTTCAATCCAGTGCAGCCTTTTCCAGATTTTCCACTTTAAAAGTCCAACACCGTTTGCCAACAGGATCTTTCACTGGGAGCAGAAACTGTATTTTGAGGATTGTTAGCTGGAATGAACACTGACCTAATGGAGTCATCCAGAAAGGAAAACTCTGCAATATTCAATGTGTTAGTTATGCTTTTCAGCAGCAATAGACCTGATTTGCATGTTGGACCGAGTCCCATGCTGGAGGATACCACCACGGCACGGCGTATTCAAATGAACAAAACTGCTAACGAGGGGTTTTGTCGAAGACGAGCTGCTATTTTGCCAAAGATGTAAAAACATATGAAGCAATTTTACAAGGATGGTTTCAGCAAATTAGAGACGAGGAAGCTGATGAGAAGGGCGAGATCACAGAAAAGCTGTGATTCAATCCTGTCTAAGGCTAAATTGATTTCATATGTGTTGTAAAATTTAAGAAAAAAACAATCTGTAGTTTGACATTATAGTGAAAGATTTACGTCTTGTAAATTCAAGTGTGGTAATAACTGTTATATGTATATAACAGCTGTTTAATGGTTGCAAACTCAATAATAGACAATTTATTCTGACAAACTGAGACTTGAGTTGATATTTTCTTCCTGAATCAAGCATACTGTGGATTTACTCGTCACTATAATTGGTGCAGAAATGGAGCAGTAGAGAGTGACAGATCTGCGAGGGAAGTGAGAGGGGGAGTGAGGGAAACACCTCGCTCTGTGAATGCAGCACAAGATTGCTTGTTGAACTGTGTGGGTGTGAATGGGATTTTCTTCATGATGTCATGGGAATAAGAAGTGAAAATGAGATTGCTGTCTACGTGCTTGTTAAATAGACTGAGTAATGCATTGATAAAGTTGATGCAATCAGATGATATTGGCTTATTACAGGTGCACAGTATAAATATATGCATGTTTGACCTCATCATTTCTTAATTCGACTCAATATATTTGCATTTTTAAATATATGAATATTTTATTGTATGTATATTTTATTAATTCTTATGTATCTTTTATTTATTTATTTATTTATTTTTCCTTATGCATTGAACATTTTTACAGCTGATTTTGAATTTGAAACCTATGTTGTTTACGTTCGTATTTGCCAACTTCTTCTGTGTTTTTTTTGTGGATTCCTACATTTATTGGCTCATTACTGCCACCAACTGTTAGTTACTGGAATGGCACGACACAACCTATAGGAAATAGCGAAAACATTTGTCCGTGGCGCTACTAATGGGCCACCTTCACGTAACTACATCTAAGTTGTCTTCTCCAAAATAGTTAGATCATGTTGCTGCGCTTATGTAAAAACAAACACATCAAATGCAATTTTTCAAACAAATTCTGGTATCGACAAATCCACTAATTTCCAGCCTCTGCTTGGACCACACTGGTGTGTATATGCAGGGAAAAGTCAAGTGTGTATGTGTTTGCGTGTACGCCAAAGGCACATTTATAGTTGGAGCATCGCTTTGAAGTTCCTGTTTTGTCATTCATGAACACACAAACTCAGTTGTTCCCCTCCACCTCCCTGCCCCTCTGTGTATGCAAATATAATTGTTATATTCCGTCCTTATTGTGATTATTGTAGAAGCTGAGAGAGAGAGAGAGAGAGAGAGAAAAGACGGAGAAAGCAAATAACTGAAAGAAAGAGAGCCGTAGAGGAAGAGAAGGAAAGATGATTCACATCTCTCTGTGCAGAAATTTAATTGGTCTTTTGAGAGTTTCCACACACCTTGCTCTGTAATTGAGCCTGATCTCACCTATGACACCAAACACACACACTGCACACCTGCACACACACACACACACACACACACAAATGCATAAACCTTATCCATACCTGTGCACCTGCTCAAGACATTAGAATGCAGAGCCGAGTATTCGTGCCCTAAAGCATCATAGGGGATGGACTATCTCCATGTGAGTCGGCTTTAAACATCAAAGGCCGGCTCTGTGTGTGCATGTGCGTGTGTGCGTATGTGTTCTCGTCATCCTATAGTATAGGTCATATCAGTGTGTGCTCTTGCAGCGCTGCTCTTCATCAGGAGGAATCTTCTTTTCTGGTTCTTGCTCAGAACAGTTATGAAGCAAGTGCACTTCCTGTCTGATATTATCTGCTCTGATAGTGAACGCACCTCAACTCACATTGGGTCTCTTTTTGATTTCCTGTCGTGTTTTTTTTTTGCTGTCGTTGTGAGCCCTCCGTTTTTTATGAAAAAACAAAAAACAGCCTTTGATTTTTGTGATTAGATATTAGGAATTTCAACAGGATGTTGAACCCAGTTGACTTCACTTCCCTTGCTTTAAAAAAGAAAAACGTTCCCCTTTAAAAAAAAAAAAAAAAAAAGAGTCCAGGACTACAAAGGTTTTTCCCTGTTCCTTTCGTTCCTGTTCCTTTGAAGACAATACTCTGCTTTGATGTGGCCCGAACTTTGCTGCAACTTAACGCCAGCCTTAATATCCATGGTGAGAACAAGCAAATGAAGGCTTTCATTCTGAAATGCTGAATGAAGAGTCTGCATCCAAAATGAGATTCCTTTTATTTCCTGACTACTTGAAAGACATTTTAGGTCCTCTTCTGAAATGATGAAAAAAAAGTGACAGCGCTGAAGAGTTAGGGACTCATTTTAGCTCTTGTTTAATGCACAACAACATTTTTTAAATTGCTTGAGGTGATGTTTTTGCAAATGGGATACGTAGAACATTGGTTTCAAGCTTTCATCGCCTGCTTTTTTTGTCAAACATAAATCTTATCTTCAGCTCGTTAATTGTCAGTGAAAACATAAATTAGCTGTTTGTAGATTCAGAGAGTTTTTACCTTGTTAAGATATGATCTATGTTCTTATACACTTCAATTCATTATTTCTTAGCAAATGATAAAAGGCTGCAACAGACCCCTTGCTGTTAGATACAACCACATTACGTTGTTCTTTTTTGGTACTTCTACACTTGATCATGTCAGTGTGTACTCTTCCGTGTGCTGTGATAGTAAAGTGAGGTAAAGGCAAGGAGAAACTGCCAGACTGTAACTGTAGAGGAGTTCAAACAGAGGGCAGCGCTGCTCTGCCTGCTGGGAGGCCTTTCATGACGTTTGACCCCTTTACTTTTCAGTCCTTAAATAATAAAAAAAAAGAGTGTTTTGACCTCAACAAGGGGAAAGCAGAGTCGGACACAGAGAGAGAGAGAAAGATACGAGCCTTTCAAGATTGAGTCAGACATCTCTAATGCAAAATAAGACTCGATTGTTGTTGTTTGGCGCCCAGAAAAAAAGGCAAAGTCAATGAACGACCCAGAAAAACACACATTACATTTTGATGTATATGTGAGGAATAGTGGCAGTAGTTGCACTCACACACATAAAGTACAAGACAGCTTTTCTAACCCGAGCTTTCCTTCACGTTGCTGCAGCTCCTGAGGTTAATTAGGTAGGACGTTGTCTGCATATTTGACTAATCCAGCAAGAGTCTGCATTCCTGCAGCAGCACCTCTTCTCCATTATCTAATCTCAAGTCGCCTACTAATTCTATTTAAACTCTGCTGGCTGGCTTCATGCTCTAATCGAGAGCACAGAAAACAATAGAGATGCGATACGGCATCAAGCTGAGTCTGGGAATTTATAGGTGGAACATTTGTAGAGCAGGACAGGACACTGTGATAGGAAAACAGGTCCTGGTAGGAGATCCACCGAGTTCAAGCTGTTACTATCTGTGAGTGGCATGTCCTGTTTTTTGTTTTTTTGTTTGGTTTGTTTCAGCAGGTTCAGTCTCAAAACATAAAAAAAACTGTTAAAAAAGGGAATTGGACACAAACTGTCAATGGACACAATTAATTTTACTTGTCACAGTGACTAAGCAGCATCCGTCTCTAAAGGGGATATTAAAGGACGACAGTGGGAATATCTCCAAAATAATAGAAAGGAAAATACTGTACCTGCCATGATTAAACCATGTACCACAGAGAAATTGTTAGTGAGCTAAGACGAATATGATGAAATCTTGGTCTTCACTGGCTGAATGCTAACTGCTAACCTTGTGTAGCATTCACGACTTCTGGCTACTTTTGCAGGCTATACAGCAAATATATAAAGTACAGTGACAATAAAAACGGATTCTGATAAAGGAAAGTAAAAGAAATCATGTCAATTAAACAGTCGGGTCTTTTTTTCTTTCTTTTCAATCGTGTGCATATTTTTGTAGCCACATATGCTAGAAAACAAGCTATTTCAGAAGCAACACTAGTTTATGACCTGATTAATGATGTTTTGAGGGCAGGCAATAGAAAGATGAGATGGCAAATAAGTTGAAAATATCATATAATATATATATTGTAATAATGCACTTAAAGCAATTATTATTTAATTATTTTAATTGCAGTTTTCCTCATCTTGCTAAGTAGCCGCAGTTCAAACTTTGCAAACCACTGAGCTTCAGGACTATAAAAAGCAGCTCGATGTAGGTCTGTGATAGGCTTGGGCGATAGGTAACAAAATTCCAATCGGCCACCGTACCCCTTTAAATCGGCGGTTGACGATATATTCGGCCGTTATGACACGTGTGCAGAGCGCAGGTGATAGATAAATAATTTCAACAGAATTGCTGTGAATCTGTGAACGCGCACGTATAAAGGGCGGATTCAAGGCAGCAGATCAGTCACAACCAGAGCACCGACGCTCAGAGAGAAGCGAGGTGTGCGCAGCGCAGCGCACACCTTATTTCTCCTGTGAGGAAGAAAGAAAAAAAGAAGCCGTGGTCCGACTCCGACCTGACCCGAGTTATTAAATGTTTACGTTTAGGCTATTTAAAAGTAGTTTAATTGGTGCTGACTTGTAAATGAATGCTGCTCTGGATCCAAAGTATCCAAACAACAGAACCATTTTATTATATTAGACTATATATTTTCCATCTTTGCTGAGCATAAGATTTGTTCTAAATTAAATAAAAGCCTGTCCCATAGACGCGTGTCTCTAGACGGGTCCGCTCGGCGCGCACACACACACACACACACACACACACACACACACACACACACACACACACACACACACACACACACACACACACACACACACACCCTCAAAAAGTCCGGGCCGTGAGAACCGGCAGCCTACCTTTCGTATGGATAATCAGCTTGATAATCCGTTGTTGTGATCGACACATGTGTTTTCATAACGTGGATACAATCACCGCAACTCTGTCCGGAGCTTCGCTACTTTTATTTCAGTATCCTTGGTAACAGTAACCTCCGGTACAAGGATTTCAAAATAAGGGCACACTGAATATCATAAAACATTACAGCCATAACGCTCTTCTAAAAATAATTCAGACTCGTCGGAAATCAGTGTGAATAACATACATATTATAGCTGCCAGATCCAATTTACGCATGCTTTGAATTGTGCTCCATGTAAATTAGAGTTGAATTCTGTGGAGCCAGACCATTAATTTGGCGAAATAAAATGCAAAAAAAATCGCCCAGACAATCGCCAAAAATTAAATCAACCGTGACGGACTCAGCCGGTGGTCGATTGGCGATACATTCGTCCTATCGCCCAAGCCTAGTCTGTGATTCTCTGTCTCACCCACTAATGTTGTTGCTACAAACACATATGTAAGCGTGTAGCTACTCTATGACATGGAGGGGTGATGTAAACACAACACCTTGTTAAACTCTGGCCTTGGAGGCTCACGCACACTGAGAACAGCGTTTACACAGTCCGTCACACACAAAGTCACCACATGGATTTGTTTGTGCAGGCTGCTCTGACGGTTACGTGACTGAGGGGTCTGACTGCTGCGGCTGTGCGTTAACACGGCGCGTTTGTGGATGTGTGGGAGAGAGGCGGATTGTGTTTGTGGCTGTACGGCGCTCTGCTGACATGAAAGACGCTTTGTACGGCAGGTTTTTATTGAATTGGTGTGCAGATGTTTGAAGGTAACAGCACTGGTGCATATAGTAGGTGTGTGCGTGTAAGTGTGTGTTCAAGCGTGGGTTTGTTCAGTAAACAGCTATTAGATAACAGCTTAGGGGAGCGTATGGAACAAGCTGTGTAGTTTTATGAGATTAATTAGGTATTTAATTAGAAACACTCCAAAGAAATGGAACATTTTGATAAATCTCACTTAAAATATTACAACGGTAGGTTTATTGCTTGTTTCAAGGTGGGGATGTTTACTGTATGTATTAAAAAGAAATGTGAGAAAATGAGATAACAAATTGCAACTGGATGTGGCTGATTGATAACATGGTATGTAAAAGCTACACCAAGTATGGGAGAACAAAAACAATATTACATTTCTTAGTTTTGGTATATAGCACTATATCCTTTCCATAATGAATGTTTGTGAATTAAACCCATCCACATTTACTGGAGTAGAAACTCCATCATGTTTTCCTGCAGTTTGCTTTCTCTCCCTCTGCCCTCATCCTCTGTCAGTCGGCTCTTCCTAACAACACATCCCACTGGCTGGTATAGGTCAGCGCTGAAAGGGGTCAGCGGGCCAGTGCAATCGATACAGACACACATACACACATTCTGAGTGTGCGGAGATCATGTGACTCAATAGAAACAAGCTTGTGCTGGGTCTGTCTGTCTGTCTGTCTGTCTGTGGTCTCCTGACCTCTGACTTCAGTCTGCTGCAGACTGTATGTGTGTGTGTTTTTTCAGCCTCGTTGCTCATTCGATGTTGATGTGAGTGAGCTGTAAATTTGTGATGGTTGCTTATATATCCCATAATGCTTGTGTTTGTTAATGTGGACATTTTTTTCAATCTTGAATTGATTTAGGAGTTGTTGTTTTTTCGGCAGTCATCATTTATTTCAACAAAATAAAATGTTTTTCATTTGTTGCCTTGGTAGATGTGTGTGTGTCTATTGATTAGTGTACACTAAATTCAGGCTTCCACAACACTAAGCCGTTTGCCGCAGCGGCTGCATCACCAGTCTTTCCAAAGCAAAAGATCACCTTAAGACACTGAATTAATTCTGTTGAAGGGGAAAATAGAATTTAAATTGAAATGCATAAATAATTAAGTAAAAATGATTCTTAAAAATGGATTTTGTTTGAGGAAACACTTATTACTGATGTTTAAGTATTCATTTCCCAGATGCTTCCATTCCAAAATCAATATAAGGGAGCGCCTGGGTGAGGGTTGTGACTAGACACATATTTTTTTGGCAATTAAATAGATTCTGGTGCAATTTTAAAGCTTCATCGCCTAAAATGTAAAAATGCAATAACCAATGTGAAATGAAAAACTCTTGCTTCATATCAGCAAATATAGTGTGTATATGTGTTTCAGTAACGGAAAGAGTAAGTGGGTTTTTGTCAAAAGCTACTGTATTTTGCCGTCTCTAAGCAAAAAGGTAACTCGGTGGCTCGTAGAAGTTATGTGATTCAGCTTTTCAGCCTAGAGCTGCTCAGACTGGAATTCAGCTAATTAGTACTTCTCTCTGACGCGCTCGGAGGACTTCATGTGAAAAAGAGAGGTCATATAATTATAGCCCTGGAAAAACCCTGGGCTGTATGTGTGTGCAATATGTATGAGTGTGTATACATGAGTGTGTTTTAATGTGTCTTGTTACGCCCACAGGTTGTGCCTATCTGGCGATCCTTATGAGATTCTGTTTTGTGTGGTTTTATTTGCATGCTCAGCCTTTTGTGGGTACAAGGGGCTGACCTCACTCACTTTCTCTATTTGCCAATGTGATGAAATAAGACTTAAACTCTTGTGGGCGAAAGCTTCAAATGAGAAATTATACTTCTTGCCTCAGGACCCAATTACAACGCAGTAAAATTCTTCTGTGTGAAGAAACCACTTAATTGGCTAAATGTAGTTTGTCATTTTTCCTGGTTTTAAAACAGAGCAGGTGTAGGAAACAGGAGAAGTAACAATTCAAAGAAACTGATAAAGTAAAATGTAGAATATATTTGTAAAGGAGGCATGGTGTGTGACGCGACGCTGTATGAAAAACACCTCACAAACACTTAACCATTACCATAAACCTGGAAACAAGCACCACACAGTATCAATCAACACATTACCAAACACCAGGCACATGTGATGTACTGTATAAGTTTCAGTGTGTGTATCTGACTCTGACTTCTGGTGTATGTGTTTCTTCACAGCATGTGGAAAGGCCTGAATGTCAACTGCACAGACAGCTCAGGATACACGCCTTTACATCATGCTTCACTCAATGGACACAGGTAAGACTACACCCCACTGACGTGATATGATTAAAGATGTATTATTATCTTCAGTGTTGATACATACAACGATTTCAATTGAGAAACAACTCATTAAGACACAAAAAGGAGGTAGGTTACTGGTATCTCTTGTAAATAAACCTCTTGGAGCAATGATACTATTGACCACTAGGGGGCAGTATATGGTAACTGAACACAATATGGCGACGAAGAAAAAAAAAAGGTTGGTTAACCAAATTTTAAGCAGATGTTCAACATTTTAAATTCTTTTGAGTATTGTTTTAGTCCGTTTGATGAATGTAAGCTCAATATCCACTCCTCTTTAAGTTATAAACCGGTGTTGAAGACTAACGGCGGTCATATACGTACCACTTCCTGTGGTCCAAATGTCGTCATCGCAGGTCTACATGTGAACACCTGGCCAAAGTAAAGTCATAACATAGAGATAACAACTGCACTGCTCTGTACTGTATTATTTTTTGCTCTAAATAAGCTAGACAGATTTGCAGGAATAAAACCCGACTTATTTTAAGGTGAAAACTAAGGTAGTAGTGAGCTAGCTATCCTGACCCCAAGCTAGCGAAGACAAGCTAGTTACAGCCTTCTGCCATGGTAACGCTGCCAGTGCCAGCTATCAAGTGTTTCCATGGTAACTCAACCTGTGGGATTTTTCCGAGGAACAGCGGGAGGAAAACCTGACGTCGTATGTAATTTGTCGTTTTCTAACACTGTTAAGAGATAAAATAGGTTTTAGAAAGTGAAAAGAACGGTGTAAAATGTATCATTTGTCAAGGTATGGTGAGCTAGCTGTCCTGTAGCCTTATCTTTTTTTGCTTTATAGCACCAGCACCGACATTGTGTTTCTAACACACTTGTTGAATCGTTGCCGAGCAGCAGTGGTGGCACCAAACAACTAAAGGAAAACCTTGTTATAATTTGCGGGTTTTCTAATGATGTCAAGAAAGTAAATAGTTTTTTTTTCTCTTCGTAGAGGTACAACCCTGCTACTACTGTAGGAGGTCACAGCAGCTCTGCTACAGGGCTGTATTTTATGCCAATGCTACTTTTGTGTTGCTAACCCAATTTTCCCAGAAAAATGTCCTAGAAGCTAAATATTATCTGTTGGCATGAAGGGTAACCCTTTATACGTCTTATGTAACCAAGGTACCAAAGAAATCCTACTCAAGATTGTCAAGCAATTTATGACCATGACATATTTAGTCTGACAATTAATTTGATGCCTTTCCCCAGATGAAAGGTTCATCACTATGAGCAGCATCATTTACATTGCCATATGTAGTGAACATTCTTTAAATTAAGATTTGAAAAGAAAGAAAGGGCTCAAAGATGTCTGCTCTCCTGGCGGGAATATACTTTTCTTGAGTATAGACCCAGCACAGATTTTTGCATTAATCTAATGAGCTGTGACCACATTTGATTAGATGGAGACTCATAGAATTAAGAAATAATGTGATCTTCAAATTAACTTAAATTGATTTTCATATAATCACTTTAAAAATAGCTGGCACTGTTTCTGAGTCATGACAGTTTTTTGTACATCTTGGTATCAAAACTAAGTGTCATCATGGATGCTCAAAAATGCAAAAAAAAAAAGTGTTTTTGCAATTGATTGAATATCTCTTAAGTGTCTGCATCTGTATGGGACTGCAATGCAGCTTGCTTCCTTCACATGGACCTGCTGAGAAATCCGTTACACAGTGTGGATTAGCTGCAAGCCTGACTGCTATCACAGTTTGACGGAACTGAAGGATTAGTACTGTGTTTTGGGGGCAATTATGTGGATTTCCTCCTTCAGATCAACTGGAGAGAAGAGGAGGGAGGGAGAGAAAAATGCAACCTCAGAGTGAAAATTAGGCCGCCAACAAAAAAAAAAACTGCAGAGGAGTAATTTAATATTTAGGTGGAAAAGTAAAAAAGAAATGGCAATTAAGATGAAGACAGAAAAACCTTGGCAACAGGCAGTTCTGTATTCAGAGATTTGTTACTGGGGAATTAGGCTACTTTTTGCCACATTAAAATCATTGTGGCAATGCATGCATGCTGAATCCAATCACCAAGAAGTTGATTATTCTCATGTTTGACCCTGAGATCGTCCCAGTGTGATTCTGCTGCTGAACTGACACTAATACCTGAGTGAATTCGATGAAAAATATAATAGATTATTGAAATTAACAAAGCAGTTCATTAATGATCCTCAGTGGTGCTCTCACCCCTTGCTCCTGGGAGAGGTTTTGCCCTTCTCTCTCCTCTGTTTCTCCCACTGACATTTTGAATGCAAATGAAGCACTTCACCTTTTCTCTTCAGACAGAGGTGACAACTTCAGCTGAAGGCTTTGCTAATATGAAACAGTATCACTGACACTGACATTACTAACTGAGCAGCAACTAAATGGATTTCCAGCACAAACCCACAGCTCTGTGATTTGTCACTTTATCTATTTGAGTAATGTGGATTACTTTATTAGAGGGAAGGTATTCTACATTTTCCCTTCGGGATTAATTAAGCACTGTGTTCGTCTATCTGTCTACCTGCCTGCCTGCCTGCCTATCTATAAATAACATTGAGCCAGTTGCATTCTGCCAATCCTTGATTATTTCCAATTGAACTCATTATTTCCTCTTGGCCTGAGGGGTTTTCTGATCACTCACTCACAGGCTACTGTGATTCCCTCAATAACCAATTAATACCTATTTTAACCAGTATCTCGGAGGAGGGGGCAACCTGTTGCTTCAATAAGGTCATATGACATCAAAAGAAAAAGCCAGACAATCATCGCAACAGTCACCTTTCAAGCTCAAGGGAACATTAACTATGTATGACAGCAAAAACAAGCAGACACTAGTGCACTGATAATGAACGAAAAGATAAGCAATTTAATTTTACAAGATATCAACACATTAACAAGGTATGAGACTGTCAGAACAAAGGTGTGTGCCTTATGTATTTTGATTTCAGTTCCCTCCGTGTGAATCAAACAATTATTAAATAAAGTTATTACCTTTGGGGATAGTTGGGTTGTCATCAGGGTTAGACATTTTAATTTTTTATATACCCAATGAAAGTGTGACTGTATTCTGCAATATCAGAGTTCAGATCTTGTGTGAGCTCATCTCTGCTTCCCTCTTCATCCCTCCACACTCAATCCATTGATCTATTGATGTGTATATGTCTGCATTTACCTCCCTCCTTATCTCTCTCTCTCTCAGGGATGTGGTGCTGAAGCTGCTTCAGTTTGAGGCGTCCACAAACGTGGCAGACAGCAAAGGCTGCTTCCCGCTGCACCTGGCTGCCTGGAGGGGAGATGTGGACATTGTCCGTATCCTCATCCATCACGGACCCTCGCACTGCCGGGTCAACCAACAGGTAAACATCCCCTTGTCATCATCATCATCATCATCCTCCCTAATAGCCTTCAACATCTCTAACACCACCTTGAAGAGCACACTATCTCTCCTCAGTCTTATTTAATTCCCGTTCTGAAATCTTCTTTGCTACGAAATACTGTAGACATGCGAGGATGCCGGGAGGCTGGGGAAGTGGTTAAGGAGGCTTTCAGTCGGCTGCTTAACCTGAGTTCATGCCAAATATTGTTGAAATCCACAGAGACTTCCCCTGTGTTTTATAACTGTACCAGGAAAGGTCTTATCCACTAAATTAAAGTTGAATGAATTCCTCCTTGTCTTTCTCGGGGCAGGTAAACCAGCGCTGCCACAGGTCATCCTTTTCTGGCTTTTATCCAACACAGCCGATCCTTTATAGTTTCCACTGATCTCTCTCTTTGTGATAGACGTGTGATAGGCGTCTCAGCTCTGGGAACATCCAGCCTGCCAATGCTGTCGTTCCTCATTAGCAAAAATGACCCTTTTCTCCTCCCTCGCTCTTTCTCCGTCCATCTCTGCTTGCAGCATATTGATGATGTCACGGCTCACTGACGCGCTGCTTTTTAAGACGAACATGAGGTGTTTAATCAGAAGTGTTGGCTAAAATGTTAATGACTTAAGATGTCTTTTTTAATAATCCTCCTCCTGATGGCGGTGAAGTAATGGACCCCCCAGGTTATTGGAGCGTTATTTACTCTGCCTAATAAGCGCATTTTCCTCTGTCACCATTAGCCAAATCATTTCCCTCGGAGAGTTGTTAGGACCTAATTGTTTGCCATGATAAACGGTGTCCCTTGCCCTTGAAATGAAGAGGTTTGTCAGCAAGTGAACACGAGTAATTTCCGTTTTTTTTTGTTTTTTTTTACCCTTTCAATGATTTGTAGAGCTGATCGGGCTGCTGTGCAGGCTTAGTGAACACACACGCAGTGGAAGCTGCTGATTGAGAAGATGTTGTACATAGATGCTGACTTCAGAGAAGTCGCTGTGTGTGTGTATGTGTGCGTGTGTCATTGAAGCCCATTTGAAAATCCCCTGTCGCAGGCTTTTAGACTTTATCAGTTTATCACTTTGTGCAAAACATTCAGTCGGCGTTTTCTGGATATTTTATTTAATGATTTGTTACATGTCCTGGAATTGCTTCAGCGAACCCAGGAGAAACAGCTTCTCCCTGCTGCCTGTGTGTAGGAGGTGAGACTTGTTAAATATAGGGAATAATTTCCCAATCAAAGAAAGTCTAGTGCTGTTTTCTCAGTATTTTTTGGTGTTTTGTACAAATAAGAACCCAGCAGAGACAATGTTGTTTTTTTGTTGTTGTTTTTTTTTACATTTCTACCAACATCTACAAAGCTGCAGCCTGTGGCGCCATCACAGTTTGGTCTTTTGTGAAAAATACTTTCTTGATCAGTGGATTTTCTGATACTGTGGAATTCAACATGAAAAAAGAGTGGTTTTACAAAGATGTTGTTGTTGTTGTTTTCCAGGAAGATGATGTTGTAATGTCAGGCTGGCAGATGTTTTGTTTGGGCTAATGTGTTTTAGTGGTAAACAGAAGGTTAGGGTTCGTAGTTTGTGTTTGCGCTGTCCTTATCACAGCTCAATCTTCTTTTTTCTTTTAAAACTAGGGACAAGAATTTTGTGTAAATTTTAAAATAGAGTGAACAAAAGACAGAACATTATTAGTAAGATAAAATTGATATAAAGTTCTATGTTGTGCTCCTTTGCCTTTGCAACTAAAGTTTCTGTAAAGAAAAAAAACTATGTGGATCTGTAACAGAGGTCCATATTTACTTATTTACTGTATTCATTAATTACAGTAAAATCTGCATCCAATAATTAACCCCTTGGAAGCAGTAAATGCCTTTTAGAGATTAATTGATTCTTCTAACTTGTAAATTGAATGAATATGGATGTAAAGATTAAAGGATTTAAGGTCTGGTAACACTTGAAAGACTTCATATTCATGTAAATCTGCGAAATGAAAGTGGACAAAGACTTATGTAAAACACAATTTTTGAACAGTGTAATTATACTGATCACCTTTCTTGTATCTCTCTTTGTATCCTCTGTCTCTCTTTGAGTCTTGTTTATCATCAAGCTGCAGATTACAGGTTTTTATCTCATGTGTCATCAACGGTTTCCATTTTCCCTACTGCACAATTAACACTGGGGAAAATGGTACAGTATGCTACAGGGCTCACATTAGGAAGCCATGGTTGTCTGTCACAGACGCGGCTCCAGCCAGCTTGCTGTGACATCCTTAAAGGTGCAGTGTTTGTTTTCCTTAAAGCACTGACATTTGCAAAACATTGGCTAAGCATAATTTTTGAAATTATGGTACTTGAGTATTTTTCTGTTGCTGAATATTTGTACAGTAGTCTTTGTGAGTCTGTTATAGTAGGTGTTGTCAGTGTGAGGGCTCAGTTGCTCTCAGGTTGCGGGCATAAAATCGGAGAGGAAGATTTATGCCGTGTTTGTGTGTTTATGATGCCTAAGCTCCATATTTTTCCACTGTCTTGTCTGCAGTAGAAAGCAGCGCCTGCATACATTAGTCAGCGTGATATACTGAGTCTCACATATGCTCACACCCATCATCAAGACTTACAGCAGCAAGCTATTGGCTGCACATTACCCCCTTCTCAATGATATTACTCTACCCACGCACACCATTACTCGTGTCAGAGGTTGAGTATGTGTGTGCACATCTGTGAATGTGTGTATGAGTGTGCAGCTCTGTTTTATTGGGTGACTACAGTGGAGCACAGTCTTTGTCTTTATAACTGCTCCTTTACACACTTATTTAATTATTACATACAAGTATGCTCAGTTATTTATTTATTTTGAATTGTGTAGTTTCTTTTTTCACCCGATTACGTCCTCGAGGGCTAAAAAAGTAAGAAAACATCAGAGTTGGTAGACAGTAGATGTTTGAATTTTAATTCTGATACAGATGTGATGTGATTTGACATTGGTTTCTGGTCTAATGTGCCTTACAGTACCTACTAATAAAAATATATATATAACAATAAATAAATAACTGCTCCTTTCCCAGACGAAAACAAAGAGCAAAGCACAACATTTGTCCTCTTGTTTTGTGCACGAGGTGCTGAAAAGTGACATGACGACGAGAGCATGGAAAGGACGCAGGAGCGGGCAGTAATGAGTGTGAAAGGTCGTGAGAGTGTTGAAAAGAAAAAAGCGGAGGCAATCGACAGAGAGAGGTAGTGAAAGTGTGTAGGTGGGCCAGTTTCACGCTGCAGCCAATAGAGTATTACTGGATGTTATTAGTTGGCGGTAAACCAGTTCCAGCCCACTGTTTACTGCCTAATTGGTCCCAGTAGTTTGCATTCACAGCTGTTTTTGTTTATTGTGGGAGCATGCGAGTGAGGCGGAGGCTGTCTGAGCAGAGAGGATGATTATAGATACTGCGTGCGCAAGTGTTTATGTGAGTGTTTGTATGTGTGAAAGACAGCGAGACAGTGATTGATAGAGAGAGATTGCTTGTTTACTCAAGGCTCGCACTCTGCTTTGCAAGGCCAAATGCATGTTTTGACGACCGACTGAGCCGCTGTTTGTTGTGATCGCTCTTTCTCCCACTCAGACTGACTGATAAACTGATGGTTCACTTTTAAACCTAAAGATAGCAGATTTAGAAAAAATGTAAAGAGCTTTTAAAATAACTGAAATCAATTTAAAGTCCACAGTATCTTCAACCGTAACACTTTCAGCCTTCAAAACAGAGGAGATGGAAATAGACTTAAGTCATCTCTCAGATACAAAGGACACGTTTTTCCCTTGACCTATTTTTGTAGACAGCTGGGATCATCACATCATGCGTTAAAGGATGATGGAGTCCCTCGCTGTTTGTTACCTGCGCGCAGCTGAAATGAGCTGGAAATGATAAAGAGCGATTTGAGTGACTAAGCCTTCCTCCAGGTTGGGTTGTAAAAGCCCAGACAGTTTTCCATCCTTAAAACAATAAATCAAAATTGAGTAAACTGTCTAGGGGACAGTGAGAGCAACAACAGGTGCTACAGTGTTGAAAGTCATTATTCCTACCATGGCGCAGAGCAAAAGTTACTGGCAGGTCCCACTTACCTTTTGAATGAGTTTTCCTCTCCCCACGGTGGTACATTCAAGGATGCTCTAATTTTTTGAAAGCACTTCGGTTGAAGCAGCCTGTTAAATATATAAAAAAAACACCTGCAGAGTCTTTTTTATTCATTTTATTTTATTTTTAAGAAAGAACAAAGCTGGATTTTATTAGTTGTCTGACTGCAGCAGCCTAGTGAGGGACAGTTGCATCATATGCAGCCTGTTGGTCCTGCTGACGTAGAGCAGATGTGGTATGTGTGTGGGAACCAACATATAACCTCTGGGTTTCATCTGCATGGGGCCTCTGGACTTTTTTAAGGGTTATTCAGTGTGTACTGTATGTGTGTGTGTGTGTCTGTGTGTGTGTGGGTGACTGACGAGGTCACGTATGTCCCCCTGTGCTGCAGATACATCCCAGGAATGTTTTCTTTTCCACCAACAGAAGGACGGAGGGTTACACTAGTCCTTTCTCTAGCTCCCCCTCTTGTCCTCTTCCCTCTTTAACTCCCCCTTTGTTCTCCCAAAGGAGATGAAAGAGGATCAGCAGCACAAAATCAACAGAGGTAGAAAAGATAATGTGCAGTATCTCTGCTTTAACCGTGTCATATTTATATTTGTAGACACATGCATGTGTTAAATACCTCCTACAGGCCTCGGCCCAGGTGCAACAATGTTCTGGGAACCTGTAAAACTGTGTGAATGAAGGCAAAGGCCAAAGGTCAGGAGTTTTGCTCTTGCCCGTCTGGTTTGTGTGTTTCACAAATGTTCTGCAAGTGTGCATTCATCATCTCACATTGGTGGTTCCATGTGTACATGTCGCTACCACCACTTGAAAATGAAACCACATGTTTTCCTGATGATCAACATGTGAACACGGCCTCTCTCTCTGAGAAAGTCCTCGCTCAAACATCGCCCACCCGGCCGCTGTGCCTGCTGCGGCCAAAACACACACGGTCACGCTGAGCTGTAAGATATAAGTTGCTAACGCTACATGGAGGGTCAGACTGTAAATTTCCTGCGTACAGTGGCAGCCCTGGAGCTGTGAGGAGACTTGGCTGTCTTGCGTAAGGACACTGCAGCAATAGGAATACTTCTCAAGATTATAGGACTATGTCATCCAGATCGTCTCTTTTTACCCACAAAATCAAACTCTTCCCCCTTCAATGTGCATTAGATTAGCGGTAGGTAAAATGAGACGTTTGATCCTCATACCTGTGTTTTAGATATTAAGCTAGCAGCTGCTTATCTTACCCCTTAAGTTAAAGGACAATTCCAGGCAAATTCAACCTGGGGCTATACTGCATTTTCCTAATATTTTAGGTCTAAAAGAACAAATCTGAAGTTTTTCTTTTTAACTTTTTAAGACTTTGTATCACAGCTACGTTTACAAACATGTCTGCTTTCTTCAAGTAAACAAACCCCTCGGTGTATGTTTGAATAGTCATCTGATGTTGTCTGAAAAGAAATTGTGGTTTTGTGGGATGTAAACAGCCTAATATCCGTCTGCTCCCATTATACGCTGCTGTGGCTATGCAGGAACAGACAGAACAACTGCATAACCGGAGCAATTAAAAAGAAACCTTCAGATTCACTCTTTTAGACCTGAAATATTAGGAAACCTGAATTTGCCTGGAATTGTCCTTTAGTCAAAATCAAAGTATCTTTATTGTCCCAAAACAGGGAAAACGGGTTTGCAGCCAGGAAGATGCACACAGAGACATTCAAACACAATACAGATGGACAACAACAGATAACATGTAACATATCAAAAAATAACCTATTGTTAGGATAAAATATACGGTATATAAAATAAATGAGCAGCATGGAAGCATAAAGTGCAAATGCAAGGTGTCAAGCAGGTTTCAACAGCTTGAACAATCTGTACAACACTGTAACACTATGCACTTACCAACACCTCCAAAGCTCAATGAATAACATGTAATATCTGGTTTTATGCTGATCCTCTCCTCTTACTCGCATTAAAAACAGACAGATAATTATTTCTAAAAATGTGAAACAATTGAAATTCTGATTCCTTTATGTATCACACTCTATATCCTACTTTACATATGAAAATAATGAGTTAAATTCACATGTATAATAGAGCACAAGAGCAAGAAGCAGGGGAAAAAAAAGCTTTCACCTTGTGTATCTTCTCTTTTCATTCTCTATTTATTTACCCAGCTCTCCCCAGGCGGCCAGCTGAGCTGCTGGGATTATGAGATGCTGTAACATAGACGGAGCTCATCCTGCATATCAGTCCATCAGCATTAACACAGTGTATGTTCAAATAAATGCCTCTGTGCTTCAGCCGCTCCGGTTTCATTTCAGCCCCGGCCCCCTGTCTGATAAGACCGGCTTATTTGCATTGGGTCTAGTTGTTTGTTTGGTCTCATGCAGATAAACTGAGGCAGCACTGATAGCATTTACCATGGGAAATGAGTGTGTGCAGGTGCATGTATTGCAGGTACTACAATCTTGAGTAGATGGTGTGTGTGTATTTCACTTAAAAAACATAATGAAGGAGATGCCCCTCTTATAACAAAGATATATCATGAAGAGTGATAGTGGATTCCTCCTGAACAATAATCAACCCGTGCAGGTGTCTTGATAAAAAGAGCAAGGACAAGCCGATACTTTTCATTACTCAGCCTCTTTATATTTGTGACCATTAACTCCACATCGCCGTCATATGCTGCTGAAAGAAAGCACTGACATCCATTTGTATGGGCATGTCAATAATGTGCTGCCATGCCTGTTGATGTGGCATTAGTAGATGGGCTCTTGCTCAGAGCGCAATCAGCAACAATACATTGAGTGCTAGATGATATCGGAAAGCTGTCAGAGCAAGCGTAATGGAAATATATAGCCCACTCCGAGAACATGGACGGAGGATTTTCTCTCCTTCTTCCGCTCTGCCTCTCCTTGTCCTGTCTGTCACTCTGTGTCTCTCCGCTCACCTCTTTGTCACTCGTCTCTCTCTGTCAGGGAATTGCGTTTTCCCTATCTCAAGCAGCGCGTGTGAGGTGCTGCGGATTGAACTGACAAAGCTTTATTGTTCATTTAAGGCTGCGGAGACTGACTGGATCAGCAGCTGCCTCCAACAATAGCAGCAATCTTTGTCCCGCTGGTTATCATATCCATGTGGATTTATGTCTGTGTGCGCGCCTGCGTGCTATTTGTTTGCTTTGTGACTTTGCATGCTTGCTTTGTGTCGAATCTGAAAATGTAGTCGTTATCATTCTGTTGTTTTAATGTCTGTTGCATAATCAGTGATGAATGTAAATGATCAAATGTCGACAAAACAGACTCATCATGACCTTCTTGACTAAATGGAGTCGCACAGTTTCTTGGACTTTTAGATTTCCAAATTTTCCGTCACTTGCTCTTGACCTTAGTAACAGCAGTTTACAGCTTTTCTGGAGCTTTTGATCAGTTTACATTTGATTTGTTTCATTTGGATCCCCATTAGCTGATGCAGCAGTATACATGATTATTTTGCCTGGAGTCCACTTAATAGGAATTGGACGACTTCATAAAGAGCCAACTCGAGAAAACACATACAAATAATGAGATGGGGAAAAGGTGGCTCGCTCGATTCATTTCCAGTAAACAGGAAGTAACACTGATGTCAGATGCTGGCCGGCCTAACAATGCAGCGTAACCAAAACAAAATGAGCCGCAGAAGTACATAGGGAGATGTTGGTCCAGTAGATTTGTCTTGTAAAGTCCGTTATTCCATTTGCAGTGTGAAACCAAAACCAACAGGACCAAACAATGTAACAGAACATGGACCTTGGGATGGGAAAAAAAACATGTTCTTCCATGTACTAAACAACCCAAACCGGTCAGTGCCAGAGGGTTTGATGCATTTAGGTTCAAAGTAAAGTTTAGTTGAAAATTGGCTGCAAACCCTCACACACTACCCTGTTAGATCAGGGCAGTGTGAGCGCCGTGGCTTTCACATCTTTCTGGAAGCATGCACTATCCACATATTATTGAACTTTTGTGCTTTGCATGAAAGCCCTGAAGGAGAGAAAACATTTCTAATATGGGAGTGCAAATGGGCGCTATAAGTATCTATTATTCATCTGTAGCTCTGACTCCTAAATAACCACAATCAATGTAATAATTTGTGATTGGCTGGTGGGCGTTAGGTTTGGGAATTGTACAAATAGTTTGGGTCAAAGGTCTAACCGCTGTCTCAAATGAGTGGATTATTTATGACATACAATATCTGATGGAAACTATGGCAACCAGACTTCGTATAAAAAGATCACATTTTAACCTCCTATATTATATATTTATTTCTGTTCGTGTATATGGTAGTAGATGTGTGCTAATAATCTAAAGTCCCTTCAAATATAATAGGCGCTGTGGTGTAAAATGCCACTGTTTCTTGTCGCACTGTTTACAGAAATAATTGAAATTGATGTGGGTGAAATATGTTACAGGGCGGGTCTTTAACTTATCTTTTCCCAGGCTCTGTTGCATTTAACCTTGATAACCTTGATGATAGCTGAATGAACGGCCTATTCCCCAGACTCTGCTTTGCTATTCCACACTAAATACTGTCAGAAGCAAATGAAGACTGATTGCTCTGCATCTCTAGTGGCTCGGGAACCAGGCATGAGTGTATTACTCTGATGAAGACAGTATATATGTACATTAGATTGGAGGAGATGAAACTTAAACGATCTCACGGGGAAACTGAACCAGTGCAGTGGAAAATAGAAATATAGTGGAGTATCCACACAGGAACAGAGCAAATGGGAGTTTATTAAATATAATGCGACCAACAATTACACCAGTAAACTGTGAATTATAGTGTGTGTGTGTGTGTGTGTGTGAGTGTGTGATTATTGTGCTTACAGTACGTTGGACTTGCAATCAGACCTGCTGTGGACGGTTCCACTACGCTGTGAATGAAAGGGGTGTGAAGTCCACGGGGGGAAAACAGATGGATCTCATTGGTCGAGACGGAGGAGAGAGCTCTCGAGCACGTTGTGAAGCTTTTGCAACTCGGTCACGTGTGTTTGTGTGTGTGTGTTTGTGCATGCGTACGTCTGTGTGTGTGTGTGTGTGTGTGTCTTCATATAGGGGCTCCTTCTGTTATTCGCGCATAAAGTATCTCTTCATCTCTCTGGCTCGCTGCTTTAAGGGGTAAATGAAAGTAAGGACAGGAGTGAGATGTGGAGAGAAGGAGGGAGAGGAGGGAGTGGAGGGGAGGGGAGAGGAGGGGGGTTTGTGGCTCTGGGGAAGAGGAGAGTAAGAAAAGGCACGAGATGAGATATGAGCAGTGGAGTGTGGTCATGGCGTATTAGAGTTTTATCATGGACGTTTGAGAGGTGCATTGAAGGCAGGAAATGTGAGGGAATTCGATAAAGGGGCGGAGGGAGAAGAAGAAATATCAAATTCTACAAATAGGTCACTCTATGATAATATATCTGTAGTTTGAAGCGTAAAAAAATATATTTTCAAATGTTGATGACATGAAAAGACAAGCAGCTCTTTTACTGTTAAGACGCAGTATAGGGAATTATTGTGTTTACTGCAACAATTAATCGAACAATAATCGATTATTAAATAAATCGGCTAAATAAAGTCCAAATTCTCTGATTTCTGCTTCTTAAATGTAAATATTTCTGGTTTCTTTGTTCCTTTATGACAATAAACTGAATATCTCTTTGGTTTGTGTACAAAACAAGAGATTTAAGGACATATTCTTGTGATTTGGGAAACACTGATTGACATTTTTCAATATTTTATTGACCAAACAACTAATCGATTAATCTTTGAAATAAACGGCAGATTAATCAATAATGAAAATAATCGTTAGTTGCAGCCCTATTAAGTGTTTACCCTCATCAGACATGGGCCTGTCTCTGCTCTCCTACTGTCTATACTCCTGCTTTTCTTCATCCTCTCCCACCAGTATTCCTCTCACTGTTATATAACCTACTGTTAAATTACATCCCCTGATTTAAAAATGTAGGTTTTGCTGTTGCACAACTGCCAGCAACAGCACAGACACACACGCACACACACACACACACACATTCATAGCGTCCTCCCCTTTGATTATATTCACACAAGCCTACAATATATAGTTGTGAGATTATCCTTTTATCAAGTGAGGACATACACAGATTTAATCCCTGTAGCTCCTCTCGCTATCCTCTCTCTTCTTCCCTTTATATGGATATTCATCACATCTCTCTCTCTCTTCGTGTGTTTCCCTCTGCCCAGTTTTCTTGCCATTAGCGGGATGTTTTCACCCAGAGCTGCTGCAGGTCCTCAGGGACAATCTTGTCCTGACAGGGGCCCCCGGAGGAGAGACAGAAAATGGCCACAGTTGCTTTGTACTGTACACGGGAGCCTCCTAGGTTTCAAAATAACCTTTAAAAACGCACAGACCTGTCAGGCCAAAAGTGTGGCGGGGATATTATGTAGTGTAGATTGAACTGCACCTTGTATTGTTGTCGAGGTCTGGCTGACTTTGATAAAATATGTTGTGGTTGTGAACGTTATTTCAAAGCGCCACTCAAATCTAGAAAAGTCTAAATGGAAAATATGTCCAAAGAAACACAAACCTGCACCTTTTTTAATATCTTATTAGTCAATATTAGTAACCCCTTCCATCTATTTATTGATCCTTGATTCCTCTATATTTCTTGGCTTTTTATTCTACTTGTATTCTACTTTATCTATTGTATTGTGTGCACTCGTGTCTCTGTATGTTAGTATGCAAGCTGTTCAAACCAATTGCCCCTGGTGGGATTAATAAAGCTGTCTGTCTGTCTGTCTGAACCATGAGCTCATATTTCAAATATTATATAGTTACAGCTGCGTTTCTGAAAATGCCAATTGTCCCGTTGACTTGGATCTGACGTGTGCAGTCGGTTAGTGTGTTGGACCAAAAGGCCCCGGAGAGTTTGAGAAACACATTCTGGTTTCAGACAGTGCTTCTGCAACACAGACGATGAGTCCAGTCTACTGTATAGCTTTCAGCTGACAGCTGTCACAAACCTGACGCTTTTGGAATATATACTGGTACAATCAGATGCTGAGCGCCAAGAAGTGCACTTCATACAGTACAGTATGTGCAGCACAAAGGTTTGAACAGTAGCTTTCCACCTTCTGTCAGTGCTCTAATAAATAAACTAACAGCTTTTTCTTCCTCCTTCTTCTTCTTTTTCCCATATATTTTTTCTGCTTTTGAATCACCACATTCTTACGTCTCATTTCCATCCTTCTTCCTCCATCACCTATTTTTCAATCCTTCCCCTCCTGCCCCTCTAATCCCACCACCTGTCTTTCCTTACTTACTTCTGACCTGCTTCGCTGCCTCCATACGTCCCTCCATCCTTCTCCTGTCATTTTTTCCCCCTCTTACGCTCTTCACTTCATGTCTTCCTGCCCACACTTCATCATTCCTATCATACGTACATCCACTCCTACCACCTCACTCATCCCTCTTTCTTTCTCCTCCTTTCCCCGTTCCACTGTCAATCCTTTTTCTTCTTCTCTCCTTTCACTCTTCCACAGAACCATGAGAGGGAAACGGCGCTCCACTGTGCTGCTCAGTACGGACACTCTGAGGTGGCTTCAGTGCTGCTACAGGAGCTGACCGACCCCACGATGAGAAACAGCCGACAGGAGACGCCCCTGGACCTGGCGGCGCTTTATGGACGCCTGCAGGTCAGTAGCTGGTTTCCATTACAAGTTTTCACAAAATAAAGGCCATATTTCAAAAATTTCAAAAATTTCAAAAAAAGTACAAGGTGAAAGGTATTTTGCGAATGAGCTGTAATTCTCATAAAGCCTATAGTCTCGCAACTGTAACAGAAGGAACTGTTGTTTTGACATTGCGACACCGCCTGAGTTACTGTATCAGACTGAGTTGAATGATTGTACTTCACACGCCTTAGTTTTATTAAATTAACCCGGTTGGGTGGAAACGGTACAAAGTGTGTACTCCTCTGGTGAATGAAGAACAGACTTTTAACAGCGACATCCCATATTTCTCATGAAATCACGACACGTGAGACTCAATTTTAAGGAAGATGGACGTTCAAAACATTTTGCGTTTAGTGATTTAGCAACTATGGTGATGTGACGGGAGGACTCAACACAGACGATATAGAGGGAGAGCGAAAGGAAACGTAAGAAAATATCAACGGGATCCGATCTTATCAGACCTGGAGTGACGTGTAAATGCGAAAAAAGTGTTTCCATGTCACTTTTGCAATACACTTTAATATTGACACATCTGAAAAACCACCTTGAGAGCGTAAAAATGTTTTGGCGCTATTTGAGAGGTTTTTCAAAATGTTTCCATTACCGGTATTTTTATTGCGATATTTAGGTTTTGTGCATTTCTAGTGGTAATTGAAACATCACTAGTGACACTGTGGACATATATTAGTTTTGAGAAAAGAATAATGAACTGAAGGTGGATATTTTAAACCGGAACGACTAAGGTTTGAGGGCTGTTTTGAGTTGAATATCCCCAAGTGGCTCATGAACATGTAACAGTTTGATAACAAGAGAGATGAAGGAACGTGTGACCCTGTTAAACTTGACCTTTTGCTATGTTCAGAGGCAAGGAGCTTAAATCTCCATATAGTGGATGGAAAACGACGTTAACTGAATGATTCAAAGCCTTTGAAATTAATGAGAATGCCATGGTCAGTGCAAGGGCAGTGCACCCCGATAATGTTTCATTTGCAATGAAAATTAAATTGTGGCAAAATTAATGAAAAAGTCACAGCTAGACATAAAAAAAACTTGTTACAAGTCACTCACTCAGCTCCATCAAAACAAACTGGCTGTGTTTAGAGATGGGGAGTCAGGAGCGGGGTCATTTTTTTTGTTGTTGCAGCAGTTACTTATACTGGGTAGGGCAGGATCAGGGAGGGGGTGAGAGGACGTCTGCATAGTACATGCAATATCCCGGTGAAGCTCCTTGCTGGCAGGCGAAAAGAAGCAGCTGGTGACTCCATCTGCATTTTCCCCAGGACAACAGTGGGTGTTTGCAGTGACAAGGACCACAGTGCATGGCAATCAGTTGTTTTTTCCTTTTTTTTTTTGTGTGAATGTTTTATTATGAATGTGGTGAAAATATGATGAAATGAAAAACTTCCTCAAATACTAACTGTGCAAAGACGTGCAGACATGGTTAGCCTGCACATTTTTAGAATTGCAACTTCACTTCTTTTTTTGTCAAAAAATGTGTCAAAAGCAACACACTCGCAAATACACACTCGCACTGAGAGGGATATGCGTCTAATGCCTGCTGATGTTCAGAAGCAATCACACATTTTCTCTGCTCAGGTAGTGAGTAATTGCAGTCAAGCCATACAGGTTTGTCTGAGTGTGAATGAATAATTTATAAAGGCAGCACAGTATTTCTCCCTCTCTCACTCTGCATAGTAATGAAGGGAAATCCCTATGGTGGAGAACACTGCTGCATGGAGATGTAACTAACACAGGGCAAAAGTTTAGTATACACACACGCATCCAACACACACACACACAGACACACATTAAAGGAGGAAGCTTTCGAGAAAACTGCTTCTTGTTGAGACGAGTTATTAAAAGCATCATCCATGATCAAACAAAAGTGGTTGTTCCAGCACCACCACTACTCAGAAAAACCCTCCACTGACACTCAGTTTGATTGACAGGTCTTTCAATACAAAGCAAGTAATTTAACCGTCCCCCCCACCCCACTTTATTTTCGTTTATGATAGAACGTGGAAAAAAAACGCTGATTTTCTTTTAATTTTCAACTGACCTTTAGCTGTGTGCCGCCAGCCACCATAGTAACGGTTGCTATGCTTTTCAAGCTATTCGAACTCGACCTTCACATTTGTTTACAATAATAATAGAGGCTGATTTGCTATGAAAACAATAGTTTACAGTTTTCACACCAAAGTAAATAAAAGCAGCTTCTCCTGCCTAATAATCAATCATTTTTGTTTGTTGAAAAGGAAACTGTCATTAAGAGATTTATCAGCTGTTGACTTTTATATGTTTTTAGTGGACTGTTTTTTTTTTTCTGGCGAGAATATGCACATGCAGGATTACAGTTATTTCAATAGAAGTATAATTAAGATGTTGTTTGTACAGAGCCTTATTATGTTATATGAAAATGGAAATTGACTGAGGTCTTTGATGAATGTAATATTAGGAAAGCTTAGCTGGACCTTGATTGCAGTGTAATTTTCTAAAAACCCAATAAAAAGCAGGTTTATCCACTTCTTCTACTTCTACTTCTGTGTTTTGGGATTTTTGAAACAGCAAAACCCCAAAATAAAACACCAGCCTGAACCCAAATCCATCCATTTCCAGGACTAGCCTCCTCTGATATGATTGCTAAACTGTGATTTGACAAGATAGTCCATCAAACAGTCAATTATCTGCCACAGTGCATTTGGTCAAACTTTCATGTGTCCTTGACAATGACATGAGCACAAAAACAATGGTACATATTTTCTGCTGCAAAACCTCCATAAATGAGTTCTCTGAATGGGATTATATAACATTGCTGCAAAATTAAAGAGGCCTTTTCTCTTTGTTTCTGATAATCTGACAACAGCATTGTCTCTTTTCTGTGGAATAGAAGATCAAACCTGAAGTTTACACTCATTTAACTTTCATGGGTACAAAAAAAAAAGTGACCAAGGTCCCAGTTTCCTCTAAGTTTGCTGTCTTTGTCATTGACATGTCGCCGTGCTTTTCTCATGCGCAGGTGGTGCGCATGCTGGTGAGCGCTCACCCCAACCTCATGACCAGCCACACTCGCCGACACACTCCGCTTCACCTGGCTGCGCGTAATGGACACCACAGCACCGTCCAGACCCTGCTCGAGGCCGGCATGGACGTCAACTGTGTGGTAAGAAAAAGATCATTAGCTGTTTTTAGCCGTTTGTGTCCTCTACCGTTCATCCAAGGACAGATTTCTGGCACAAATTATAGTGGCCTGTTATGGACAAAGATAATAATAATGGAATAATAAGAATATCATTTTTTTTTAACTTTTGGCAAAATTGCATTTGAGCCAGACTAACACCCGAACTGGCACGGTTACTCAAGCTGATCCAAACCCCCTCTAATTTTTTTTTATGGAGATAGACAGCTAGAGCTTTGTGGTTTTTGGATTGTCACCAATAACCTTGTCAATTTAGAGCAGAAAGAAATTAGCTTTTGTTGCTTTGACAACCATAAATCAATTATTAATGTTTGTGCTATGGAAAGCAAATATTTCCAACCTGAATGACACAACGATTTCACTCCACTCAGAGAGGAGAATTACTGTACAATGTTGTGTTTGTGTGGGGGTTTTGTCGCATTTGTACACATTTACTGTACAGATACATAGGGCTAGTAGGTGCCAGGTCTGAGGCAGGATTGAGAAATAAAGAGGGACTTGACTTTGACACTTTCTGTGAATTATCTGATGTAGCTGCGAGTGGAGAAGGTGACTAGAAAGATATCTCTTTGTTCTTTTTGTCTGACTAAATCTTTCAACATCGCTGTGACTTTGAATCTCCTTCCCTCTTCCTTCTCGTCCCTGCTCCGTGTGAATATTTTCATGGCTTCTGCCTTGTGTTTTAAATGAAAGAGGGCTGCCAGCTTTGTGTTTTGTGTATATAATCCACCACAGGCATAAATGTTTGGCAGATTCCCCTTTTTGAAAGTGTGCGTGTGTGTGTCTATGTGTATCAGAGAGCATGTATATGTGGTGTATGCCTCCCATGGTGTGGTGGTGGAGAGGGATGAATAATTGATTTGGAGAAAAGACTGAGAGTGCAGGAGGAGGAGGATGAAGAAGAAGAAGAAGAAGAAGAAGAGGAGGAGGAGGAAGAGGACAGGGTGTTCCTGAGAGGTCCTGAGAGTTCACCGTGTCTTTTATGCCTTTACATATGCTACATCATCAGTCAGGAGAACAGAAATGCAGAGTCACGTACACTATGTGGTGTCTATTACCGCTCAGTTTCTGTCTCGCTGTCTCGACTGCTCTTCTCTTCATCCATTTACATTTTATCTTATTGTGTATTCTGAGTTGTCTGGACGATTTAAACACAGCTTTGTCCTGACCCTTTCTGGGCCATTTGTTTTTCTGAAGCCCTGTCAAAACGCAGCCACGCTTCGCTGTGTTCTTTCTCTTGAGACGATTGCCTTTGACAAACTAAAATATTTGACTCCTTCACTTGTCTTAAATGTGTAGAAAACCAACCATTTGCTGTGCTAATCAGTCTCTTGAGACTATTTCAATTGAATCTTTTTCTGATTGTGTGATCAGAATAACTGCTGTTCACACCACAAGACTTTTTAAAATATTTTAAAGACTTGTAAGGATGCACAAGCAAGAAGCAAGAGAACTTAAACAAGGCGGCGTACTGATTTAGAGACCGCATTCCCACTCTCTCATCCTTTGTACTTTCATTTCATACATAGTCTGATTAACTTAAAGGGATAGTTCAACATTTTGGCAAATTGGCCCATTGCCATAATCCCTCTGTCTCGTAATGTTATGTCATTATCTCATAGCGTGGTGAATGTGCAGGTCACAACTTGTCCACCAGAGCGTTTTGGAGTTGTTGGATTGTGTATTTGATGAGTTTGATGAGGAAGAAATCCCATGAGCCTCCGTAGCGTAGCTCTGAGCAGCTCGCGGCTCTGCTCCGCCGTTCTAAAAATAGTTTGCACCGACAATTAAAGGTAACAAACCAACTCCTGAAACTATAGGGGTTATGGCAATGGGCCATTTTGCCAAAATGTTGAACTATCCCTTTAAACCTTGCACTTGTTTCCACCTTGATGTTTGCACTGAGGCCTTGCGTCATGCTTGGATTAATGTTTTTTGTAGATTTTTTCTTTGTGGAGCATTTTGTCGCTGTTGACAGTGACAATAGAGAGAGAGATACGCAGGAAAAGCAGGGGAGACAGAGTTGACGATGTGCAGGAAAGGACCTTGACTGGATTCAAACTCGAATTTGAGATTATGAAGGATCGAAGATAAAAACCAGCTTCAAGGGTTTTCAGAGCTCAGTTAGTCTCAAAGCCTTAGAAAAGCTGCTCGGTCTGAATCAAGAAACAAGACAGTTGAGATGCTGAGGAGCCACAGAGTCAGGGGGGATAATCAATATCAGGGTTTGCCCAACAAACACGAGAATAAACAAATCCCACAAAGCCTTTATTACCTCCCCTAGCACTGAGAGGTTGATGCTGACAGTTTTATTACTGCACAGTCTGAGATAAATTAAACGAATCCAAGACTATAGATTCAATTCAACTGTTGCCAAATTATGAGCTGACCTGATTTTAATTTGCTACAGTAACATATGGCATTACAGATGCTACATCTAAACACGTAAATCAAATCAAATTGTTTTTTTTTTTAGTACAGTTCAATTCCGAGGAGGGTCTTTGGCTGCAAGAAAACAAATCTGTTGAGGAAAAGACTTTGTCACATGCTGCCCCCGCCCTCCACAATACAGTATGCTCAAATCTGTCACAAACATATTGCAACTGCATTTCTGGCGGATACGGACGTCATGTGTGTGGATTTAATCTCTGGAAAAGACAGAAACAACTTGACCTGTTGGATACGGGAGTCGATCTGGTGCTCGCACACCGAGGAGATGCATGACTCAGCGGCATTTTGCCCATCCTCTCTGCCTTCTGTGCTTGTTGCAGTGTGTGTGTGTGTATATGTGTGTGTGTTCATGTGCATTTGTGCTCTGATCTGAAGAGGAGGACTGTGTTTCTCTGCAGGGATTTGGCCCCGGGCTCCATGTGTCTAGTGAAGATGAACACTACATGCCTTTGATTTGCCTCATCTTCTGCACCATACACGCTGCTGCAAATCTCTCTCTGTTGATGAGCATTGCAAGCCTTTCCTACCTCAAATTGTTTCTGCAATTTCCACCTTCATTCTTTTTTTTTTGCCCTGTCTCTTTGTGGCTAAGAGATACCAGACCATCTTTCTCTTTTCCTGTGTTATCTCTAATACTGACACGGTACAGTAACAAAGACACAGTAACATGATGATTTGACAGAAACACCTGGTGAAGGAGCTGCACCCTTGGTGGGATAAACTGTCTGGTCAATTTGAGTTTAGTGAGCAGCCGTTTGTGTTAGAATACAGTAGTATCGTCATTTAATCCATTCATTCATTTAATTCAAGTAATTAAATTAGCACACACTACTAACTCAGTAATGATCCACTTTCAGTCATGTGTAATACATGCGCTGATCATATTCTGGTTTCAGGTAACAAGATAAAACCTCTAAAGTTCCAGTGTGTAATATTTGGCAAGGTTTATTGGCAAAATCTGATGAATATATTTGTACTAGTAAATAATCACTATAAGACAGAATTTGTTTGGTTTTCGTAGCCTTATAATTATTCTACATATAGCAGGGGTCTTGCTTTAGAGAGTGTTGCCATCTTGTGCCGCCATGTTTGTTTGTACGGCAGCCCAAACAGAAAATCCAGCCAGGTTGAGAGCACGTTTGGCAAGTTTCGCGTTCATAAGTAAAGCAACGAAGAAGAAGGCGGAAGGAAAGAAGGAGGAGGGAAACAGCAGACATATCGTAAAATGGTTTAGATCTTCATCTCATCGCTCCATGCTCCTGAAATACTCCTAGTCGTGGAATACAAGTTTTTTTGTCCTCGGAGGCCACTGTCACTTTGCCAACGGGCGCAGTGAGCACGAGCGAGCGCTGCATACTAGAATCTGAATGCTAGATGTCACGGTTTCCCCCCGATTTTACACAATGGACCTTTAAATGACAACTTCAAACACCCCCATGTGCACAGTGAACAAACAGCTGTATAACATCAGCTGCAATATAGGTAAAATATAGATAAGGATTTCCCTGAAGAAAAAAGGCTTGGTCCAAAACTACAATAGTCTCAGAAGTCCATGTGTGCCAGGTTGTTGTCTGTGATAAATTACAATGCTACTCGACTTGACAGGATGATTCTGATAAAAAGTGGAATAGTGTGACTTTATTCAGGTGCAGCTATTTTCGGTCTGTCCCGAAATATATGATGCGAGGTCATTTATCATGTTCTACATCCTGAAACAACATTGTCCTGACAGTCAAGAGGACGAGTTGCTCCACTGCTCTTTGGTTAATGATCTAGCAGAGTTACAACTACATCACTAACTTGTTACAGCATATAATGTGTCATATAAAGGCTTAACTCTCATCATATTTCAGTTGATCAACACACCTGGGGCACCTGCTTTCTGTCTTGTTCTGGTGGACTGGCATTAACGCTCTTGTTCTTAGATTTGTCCTTGTTTTCCCACCTCCCTCTCTCTGTCCTCTCCTCTTGTATTTTCCCTCCTTCGCTTCCTCTTTGTATAATATTTTCTGCAAGGCCACAGCATCAGAGTTGTACAGCTGAACGTACAGAGTGGATGGTGTGGGCGGCTCGCAGATGGCCACCTTGTAAATTGTCACTAGTTGAAAGCAGTTGTGTGTATGTACGTGTGTGTGTGTGTGTGTGTGTGAGAGAGAGTGAGAACGATAGTACAGGTCAGTAATTGGAGTCAAGCCATATAGGTCTGTCTGAGTGTGAATGAATAATTTATAGAAACGGTACAGTCACTCTCTCTCTCTCTCTATGAATCTCTCTTTTTCCTTTCCTCACTGAGGGGAAATCCCTATGGAGGACGCTGTTGGTACAGTAGATGGGCAGGTAGCCAGCCAGCACAAGTCAAAAAAGTATAAACACACACGTAAACACAGCAGAAAGGGCCTTTTGGACGTGGACTTGATGATGAATTACATCCCATCCCATCATCAAGAACGTTGGCGAGTGACCGCTGCGTTTCAGCCAGCAGCTCTGAAACAGAAAGTCATCTGCCTTTCAATTCCCGGAAACTCTTAGAGAGTGAGAATCGCCTTCCTCGTTTCCTTGTGACATCACCCCATAACCGCCATGGGAAAAAGGACGGGAAGTGGTATAGAGAGGGAAGGTGAAGAGGGCAACAGTGTGTGTATGTGTGTGTGTGTGAGGAAAAGGGGGTGGCTCATTTCCTGCGCTCCCACCTCCTCTGACTTGTGTGCATGTGGGTAAAGATTGGCTCCACAGGCTGCACATCCACGGCTCTATACGGTCATTTATGCTGCAAATGCGACCACTCGCAGTCGCTTTATTTTTTTAAACCTTGGATTTACACCTGAAATAAACTCTTCAACTAACCGGACCATTGACCTTTGACTGTTTAAGGGCGTAGCTGCATGCGGCGTATCGCCATCAGCTCCCTTCGCTGTGGCGATGACACTTTTGTTGTAGAGGAAACAGGACGACCAAAGTAAGTTCCCCTGCAGTAGGTGTTGATCTGGTGCAGTCAGTGTTGTGTTGACTTGATTTTCCCAGCCATGTGTGTAACGGCAGATCTGGCTGTCGCCCAAATAATTTGTCTTCATTAAAGCCTGGGAGTTTTGGGGTCAGTACAGATTTTCATCTGTGAAGGATACAACTGTTTCAGCATATTATTTATGTTGCTGCATGTGTGTGTTTTTCTTTTTCTTTTTTCTTTCTTTTTTACCATGGCTGCGTGAATGCAGCTTCAGGTTCTAGTTAGTAGTTAAAATAAAAAGACATGCAGAGGCAAATCACACTGCTGCATTGACATCTGTTCTTTTTACAACCAAAAACTTATGATGCCATTAAATTTATGTAGAAGATGCTGCAGAGATATAAAACAATCTCCACCCTGAGGACACAAAAAGATATAAAATCACCGCCTCCACCTGTGGCTCCTGAGTGTGGCTCCGTTAAAAGTGGGGCCTTGTCACAGTAATTGTCTCTCTCATCACTGCTGATCCAAGATGAGCCACTTAGCAGAGCCCCCTACCCCCTTTTGTAGTTTCAATGCGTTGCATCATATCTGTATTATCCCCAATGATTGGTAACGCTGGAGGCTGACAACTGGCCAGTGAGGAGAAACTGGGATGTGTAATGGTTTGAATCGTTGTGACCTTGTGCTTCCTGCTTTCTGAAACTCTTGAGTTTAAATAGAAAATGTTGTCTTCTTCTCCCCTTTAATTCCCATCCCTGCTCCCGGTCCGTGTGGGTTTCTGTCTGATGTCTATTTTTGTACGTTTTCTGTTGTTGAAATGATTGAATATTAACACGCACTCTCTCTCTCTCTCAGACAGAGAATGGCAGTGCCCTCCACGAGGCGGCTTTATTTGGAAAGATGGATGTAGTTCGCCTTCTGCTCGACTCAGGTAGGTCTATAAATGTATCCCAGCAAAACAAAAACTCTCAAAAACTTGTGTATGTGTGTGTGTGTGTGTTGTCTTGTTTCCCCTTCCTATTTTAACCTGCGGCTAGAAGCTCAACATGCTTTTTTTTTTAAGGGTTGTGGGTTGAAAATGCCCTCAGGTGAACTACATCTGTCTGCTACAGTACATTCTTTGACACTGTTAGAAAATCCTGGACTTTTAGTTTTATTATTGTTTTTGGCCATTTTTTCCCCCCCTTTAGTCCAATCAGCTTGATATTTATCTGGTGTCAACACATGAAATCATGCAGGTGCAGGTGCAAGTACAGGTCAAGAGCCTCAGTTAATGTTGACACCACACATCAGATTTCCTCCTGCAAATTTTCACTCTGTTTCTAGAGTTTATTCAGAATGGAGATGGAGCCAAAAACAATAAAACGTCCACTCACCGGCGGCTCTGTGGACAGAAAGGCCTTGTTGACTAGAGGGGTCAGAGGAGAACGGTCAGACTGGTTGGTACCAGCAGAGCAGCTACAGGAACTCAGATAATCACTCTTTACAACGGAGTTAAGGAGAAAAGCATGGCAAACCACGTGGAAGCTTGAGGTGGACGGACCATGTCAGGCTCCACTCCTCTCTGTGGAAATAATGAGTCCACAGTGGGCACTGCCGCACCAAAACTAGACAATTTAAGACTGGAAAAAACAAAGTCTGGTCTTATGGATCTGGATTTCTGCTGAGGCGGCAGATGGTAATGGCAGAATTGGACTTTAACAGCATGAATCCATGATCATTCCCAACCTGCCTTGTGCCAACAGTCCAGGCTGCTGATGGTGGTGTAATGGTACGAGGAATGTTTACTTGGCACACTTTGGGCCCCTTAATACGAATCAATCACGGTTTGAATGCCACAGCTTATCTTGAGTATTGTTGCTGACCATTGAATCCCTTTATGGGAACAATTGACCCATCTACTAATGCAGCAGCGGTACTCAATCAATACTCAAAGACGTCCTGATCGGCAGAAATGTCTTTTAGCAAATGACGACAAAAAAAACAAAACAAAAAAAAACCGGTTATAATATACATTTTATTAATGTAAACTCCCTCCACTCAAAATTGCTGCTCCTTTGATGCTGTCACGACCCTCCACCCACTTTCCTTCAGCACTTCCTGTTTCCTGCAGGACTTCCTCTGGGTGGCCATGTTCTTTTGGCCTTGATTTTATTAACTTCCTGGAGCAACACAGTCTTGTGTTGGCCTGAACTTTAACCCACAAGACTGTGTGTATCTGTGCATAATGAGGAGGGGGAGGAGGGGGGTTATTGTAGGCATGCAGAAGGGCAAGCCTGCCTTTTATTGTAGATCATGGACTGGACCGCAGAGGGAAGTGGTCAAAGAGGATGCTGAAATAAACATTCAGTGCGCCAAAAATATCTCCATGTCGTGTTTTAAATTTAGTCATGAGAACTTGTATCTTTTTTTTTTATTTAGTTATTTTAATCAATGCATTAAGTAAGCATAAATCTTGACTTTGGAAACTGTACTGTTGTAACCCAAATCTCTAAAAATGAAACTTGAACCAGCAGAGAGTTAGTTTAACTCAGCATTAAGATTAAAAACAGAACCCAGCTGCAACATAAAAGGTGAAAAAACTGAACACTCAACACTTTCTAAATGCACTGCAGTGCAGGAAAACCTCTGAATAGTAAACACTGACTTCAAAAATCCTCATTGTATCTATTCAGCTTGTTTGTGAGTTTGTGATTCTCCATGAGTCAAAGTGTGTATCTGTGTCAGAGTGCGGTTTCTGAGTTTGTGTGTGTGTGAGTCTCATCTTTGTCTGTCTCCATGTTTCGTGCATTCTTGAATGTGTCACTGTCTGGGATTGTAAATTAACATCAAGTATGAGAGCGAGTGTGTTAATCCTCTGTCCCCCTCAAACTAAATGAAAAGCATGTAAGATGTCACTTATTCATAAAATCATGCTCATCCTCTGGGAACTGGCAGCTCGTTCTGCAACTGAACAGGTGTGTCAACAGCTCTTGTCTCGTGTTGAAATGTGTGTGTGTGTGTTTCCATGTGTGTAGTTCAATGTGTTTGTGGTGGTGTTGTGATGATACCTTTACCCTGTGTAAATGTGTGTATGTGTGTGTATGTTTCAGGGATTGAGACCAATCTGAGAGATAGTCAGGGGAGAACAGCTCTGGAGATTTTGAGGGAACATCCTGCGCCGAAATCCCAGCAGATCACTGCTCTTATCCAAGGTAAGATGCACACACACACACACACTTTCATACACACACAAACACGTGCACATAGTTACTTTTATATTTAGCTGAATTTCACTGGCGAAATTGGGCCATTGCAGAACTTAGGAGCAGAGTAAATGTAGTTCGACCCAATGTACAGATTTTCTATATTATTATATAGACTCAGTTGTTGACAATTGGGTGTTGCAAACCTTTCAGAGTGACCTTGACGAATCTCGCAGCCATGTCGATATAGGCTGTACAGTACTCGTGTGCGTGGCTGGCTGGCCGTCTTCATTTTCGGATGTTGTTGCGTTGAGCGGATGTGATCCTGTCGAGAAATGTTGTTTTCCAGGAAGTTTATTTCTTTCAATGGGAAACAATGGAAGCTGTTGAATGTGTTTACTTGCTAAAGTTGGGAGAGTTCATAGTTACACATCTCAAGCTCTGTTGATACGCACAATGCAGGGTTGTGTCAAATCTGCCTTGCCATTGTCTTATCAGCTGAGCTGAGTCCAAATCAATTATCTCCTGGACTATGTTACAGATGAATAGATTGCTTTGAGATCAGATGTTTTTGCATGTTCTGTGCTTTGAATTCGTTTAGACACAATGCAGTTTGCTTTCTTTCCTTAACACACCCATAATATACAGTAGTATATAATTAATACATTCAAATCAATCATTCACGCCCCTTGTAATTTTAAATGTCAGCTTAAAGTTTATAACCATAGTTTATGAGTGGTGTACAGCAGCGTATTTACATCCAATTAAAAACACAGTCTATTCAAATATGGATTAACTAGGTTGCATTATACAGACTGTAGTTGTGCAGTAGTAGTAGGGTTATTATTAGATGGCAGACTGGTGCATTGTATGGCTGTATGTGAATTGTATGAACTTTAAAAGCGGGTTCAAAAGAGCTGCAAAATCAACATTGATGGGAAAATGCCACTGTATCTTATGAAGGACGAACATATGGTTGTGCTTTTAAACAGGGCTGGAGCTGACTGATTGTTTTTTTTTTTATCACAGATGCTAAAAGTTTTTTTCCTACTTTACTGAGAAATTATGACAGGAAAAGACAGCAATCCTAATTTTTCCGATGCTGAAATTTGAATGTTTTGTCAGTTTAAAAAAAGCACAGCTGCTAAGATTAATGAAAACAGTCAAAAATGTTGCCAGTATGGTCATAATTTTATAAAAACAGGCTCTCACCACATACCAATTTAGGAAATAAGTATTATTTTGACATTTTTGTTTTCTTCCCTCAGTTTTCCTCATCTTAGTTTTTCACCTGCCATGTTTACAGCAGTGTGTTTTGTGGGTGACCAGAGATTGTTAGTGTGAGACGGCTCTTCAGTCCCCGGGGACCTAAATATTCTCCGCATGGTACCTTTTAAAGAGAGTGTTGTCCTGATGTGATTATGAGGCTCAGCGTGAACGCTGTAATCTGTGGCTTGGAGCCCTTCACTATCTGTCCTTGTGTAATCTGTGGGTGTGTGTAAGGCACATAGTTACAGATGATTTAAGGAGCATGAGATAAAGGCAGACGTAAATGGAGGGAGAGACGGCTTTGCCACACTTACGAAAAAACCAAAGGAACGGTCTGGACAGCAACCCTGCTCTTAGCATCTCTCACCGAGGGAATTTTGAATGTGTACATTCAGCAACTGAGACTACTCCTGCCCCAGTTCCCATGTAGCCCTGTACTACTTTAGCAAGTTATGCGTAATATCTTCCAGTCTGAAACAATAACAAGCGGCACGTTGGCGGGCTGAGAATCCCAGCTGCGCGACTGTCAGACGTTGCCAAACTGCTCCGATCAGGATCCACGGCTCGGGATGACAGGAAGCAAGCGGGAAGTGTGGGGATGGGCAAACGCTCTTCCAGCAGCTGGAAGCAATCATGCACAGGGGACCACACATCCTACATGGCATTGACTGTGGCCGTAACAGTTAACAAATTAGCCACAACTAGAAAAATAACAGACATGAAGCTGAAGCTGTGAAACCAGGGAAAACCCAGTGATGCAACAGGCAGAGGAATTTCGCCGTTATCGTAATGGTGGTGATTCCGGTTTCCTGTTTCATGTTTAGCGCTGAAAGCATCTGGTGTGCTTTAGTAAAAAAGAGAGAAAGAGGAAAACCCCCCTTAATGTATGCACATCATGTTTAATTGCAATGTCACTTGAACTTATAGTTTCATTTTGATTCTGCTGCTCAGATCCTGTGCTGTGCAAATTAAATCTTATACTGAAAAATATTCAGTCAGCGCTGTACTTATGTAACTTAAAGGACTTTAAGACATCCAGAATCACTGAAAACATCTTTAACGACTTAAATAGCTTTTTTAATGTTTTTTTTTTTAAATGTCATAAACCCTGTGATAGTAGTTAATTGGCCAGGGACAGCAGTCATCAAAGTCTCATCTCAGTAAACCAGAGCTGGAAACAGAGATTTGGACTTCAGTATAGACAGGGGACTGAAAGTGTGTGTGTGTGTGTGTGTGTGTGTGTCTGTATGAGAGACAGATAGAAAAAGAGGATGAGAGAGGCAGGGGGAGAAAAAGGACACAGCTGTGACTTGGTGAAAAGATCAGCTGCATGCCATTTCCTGTTGGAGGGGAGATGGAAAAGGACAAACCCACACACACAGTCACACACATACACGCGTGCGCACACACACAACACACACACACACACAAGGAGCAAAAGACCTGTCATTTACTCAATTGTACCAGCCGAGGGGCTCTGTGGCTGCCACAGGCACCTCGTTATGAATAGATTCTCATTTGATTTACGGCGAATGATTCATCCCACTGTTAGAATTCATTAAGAGTTCAACTTTTTACTGCCCAGCAGCAGCAGCAGCAACTGGTTACGTTGCCACAGAGCTGTGCAGCAGTTTAAAGCTGTAATACACATCAGCAGACTCTTCATAAACGGAGCACAGTCTGATTGGTGTCTAAGTGCCGTCGCTCTAATCCTTCCTCTTCGAGTCTTGATACACATCATTCCCATACTCGGTGTAAGTGTATGCAAATGTGTTGGTTGTGTATCATAATTACTCAGCTGAATACCTGGATACATAGTGGTAGAAATACACTCACTTTCCTAATTCATTCAAGTTTGATGATGTTGTTCATAGACAGTGATTTGTTTTATTTTAAAGCACAATGCCACGATTTACGTTTTGTTTTTGAGAAATTACCATTAAGTAGGCTTTAGGCCTTTTCCTTTTCTTTGTGTGCTCAGACTCTGAGGAAGCTGCTGTATTGTGGAAATGCATTTAAATTATATTTTCTTTTTTATTTTATGTAAATAAAAAGTTATTGTATTTATCTGACTATTTATGTGGACACCACTAATTAACAGGGGTCCTCATTAAGTCTGCAGGAAGCTGTCACATCGATTTCACTGTGTAAGCAGCAGCGTGTTGGTGTTTTCGGCTCCTAATGTCTTACTTAAGCAGGTTTATTAGCCAGTCTTGGTGCCCCCCACCCTCCAGACCCCGGCCTGCTTTCTCTCTTCCTCCCTCCCCTTCCTCCTCCTCTCTCTTTCTTTCTTTTCCTACATGATTCTCCTCCTTTGACTTTATGAACAGCAGAGTGCTCTATTAGCAGAAGCTGTGAAATGAATTTGTGTTGCGTTGAAAAGTGGGAATTGAATGCAGAGCAATCTGTTCACCATGCTGATGGTTGTGCTATTATATTGATCCAGTAAAATGCCTCTGAAATGCTTTTTCCTTCTCTCCCCCTCCCCTTCCTCCTCCTCCACCCCCTCCCTCTCATTGCCACCATTTCCTTCCAAACTTTTCTTTCTTCTGGCCTGTGTCTCTCTCTCTCCACTTTCTTCCTGTTTTCCCAACACATTTCTGACTGCTCTTCCTCATCTTTCATCACATCTCACCCCATCCTCGTCTCCCCCGTGTCTCCGTGTCTCTGTAGAGTACATGATGGATGAGATGGAGAGGAGGAGCATCGTGGACGAGCCTGTTCGCAAGTGTCCCATCCCAGCACCTCGAACCTCTGTCCCCTCGCCTTCTGCTTCCCCCTCCCTCAGACATAAGAGTGAGTACACACACACACACTTACACACACACACTCACACTCACACATAGACACAATGCAATCAAATGGCTCAACGCTGAAGATTTAAGGTCGTGTTCTGACCAGAGAGGCTCCAATCAAAAAAAAAAGGAGGAAGAGGTGCAAATGAGATTTTGGGACAGAAACCAGCAGGAGATGTGAAATAACAACCTCTACAGGGGGAAAAAAATACATTTTGCATGAGGTTCAGAATACGCTTTAAAAAATTCCTCAACATCTCTGAAAGAATCAGCATCAAAAATTAATCCACATAAGTAAGTAAAGCTAAACCCGGCAGCCTTAGAGGAGGACGTTATCTTTCAAGCAGAATATATTTCAGGTTGATGTTTGTGCATTTTTGTGTCTTCTTAAAAAAATAAAACCTCAAAACCTGATTTAAGCTCTTTCCTTTTCTTGCAACACGGGTAAAAACATTGCAATATAAATGCAGTCATGGCGAGCAGCTCCTTCAGTGGAGAAAAACCATCACTGCCTTTTCCAAAACAGCCGTAACGTTTCCCCCTGTCCAGCGCTGCCATCTGTGTTTCGAACGCGGCATTGCAACAAGCGGATCTGATCTCCACTCTCATTGACTGTCAGCAGATACCATAATTACCTTGATTACCTTGGAGACTTGGAGGGAGACGAGAGAAAGTGATTAGCACAGTTTGCTCCTCAGACTGCGCCTGGATGCGACTTTGAATGCATTAGTGATGCAGAGGGGGAGACGGAGGAAGTGTGTTTTGCAGCCATTAGTTCTGTCGCTGCTTTCTGCCTAAGGTTGATTGTAGCATTAAATCAGGGGAATAGGATAGAGGAATCTAATGTGTTTTAATCCTCTTTGAACTGTACAGTGTGTTTTGTTGGTTTAGAAATCAAAGAAGAGAACTTGTGTAAGTTTATGTTAATTGTTTTTATTTTAGCAGTAATAGGAACTGGCTTCATTCATAAAACTGATGCTGCAGAACTATAGAGAGTTTATATACTGTATCATCCTCCTTTCTTCTTCTCTCTACCACAGATGATGCTGTGACAAGTGAGCTGTCCAAACTGCTCCACGAGATCAAAAAGTGCCGGGACAGGGACTACTCCTTCGAGGAGCTCTGCCACACCATCTCCTCCCACTCCATGGACAGCTTTGGTAGCGGGCGACTATCTGACGAGGAGCGCCCAGATCGACCCAACGGCACCCTGACTCGAGGCAGCAAGGTACGGCACCAAGTTAAAGAGTGGGCTGAGGCGTTAGAGAGGGTTTGATGTTTGATTTTCTTGAGGAATGTCTTTGGAGGCTCCTCAGCGAGACACATTTTCAAAAAAAGAAACCCATCCCTCCCCAACATCTCACCCCCTAACCCTCCAGTTTCTAGTCAAATACTGTATGTGTCTTTTTAATATTTGTCAAATAACAAAATGAACCCAACAACTCTCTAAAACCACCAAGTACTTAAACTCAGCACTTAATAAATTCAGAAAGTTGTTTGAAGATGTGCGGAAATGAGTGGTTGAGAAAAAAATGATTCACTGAGGTCATCAATCAAATAAAAAATTTAAATTAAACCTTTGGGAACTTTAAAATCAAATTTACTCGTTCAACTTTTTATATGCAAAACATTTGCTGATTTATGTCCTTGTTACATAACATTATACATCCTTTGGGTTGCAGACCATTGATTTGAGGAAACAAGCAGCAATCTGAAGACCAAAGGAAACTGTCTCATATCAACATATATGTAGATTATTGGACTATAAAGACAATGAAGTTTCAACTTTAGTTCAAACTTTGTTAATTTAGTAGCTGCACAAAAACAACCAAATCCTTAGATGAGCACAAATAATCTGTTTGTTCTATGTGAGTTGCTTGTAAGCAGGTTTTTAGCAGTTTCCCTCCTCAGAATATAAACATCAGCATCTTTTTAATACATTCATTATTTATACACAAGTTATCTCATTACAATGAGTCCAAATTAGTTACAGTACTGCATGTGTGTGTGGGAAGATTCTTTGCCTTTAAAATTCTTGTACTTTGTCCGTGTTGACAACAGAGGGCAGTGTCAGACAGACCGATGCCGCTGTGCCGACTTGTCCAATTCAGTATTCTCGTGATGTTGCTGGAGCACAACGGCTGCTGAGTGTTGTGTGCGAGGATATGTTTAGAATTATAATTATTATTTGTGCTCAGCCTTTCGCAGCCTGCAGATATGTTTTTTCTTGACCTTGTTTCTACCGCTCTTTGAAATACATTTAGTGGTGTCTGCTTCACTTGATCACACGCTGACTCTCTCCTCTCCCTCGAGAGAGAGAGAGGGAGGAAGTGATCAGGATGTATTTTTTGAAGTCCATCTTGTTAGAAATAGGCGACTTTTATCAGTATTAGCCGACCAGAGAATCACAGCCAGCACAGCGTGCAGCGCCGAGGCTCTGGGCTTTTTTCCCCACCGTGCAGGAAGTCAGATGCTTCACAGCACACAGAGGTCATCTATCACACTGACCTCCCACCTGAGCCTTTAGACCACACACGCTCAGACACACACACACACACACATACATACATACATACAAGCATCCAAAGAAAAATGCGATTTACCGCGCTCGTCGCTGGCTTGTTTCGCCATGTCTGTTTCTGTTTTCCCTTCCATTTCTCTCCCCCTCGCTCGCCAGCGGCACTGCACAATCACAAATACCTCACCGAACAATATTGTGACACTGATCAATAGCTCATTATCTTTTCCATTTCTATAATAAGCTCAATATGAAAGCGAGCTGAGCTATGTTGTGTGTGTGTGTGTGTGTGTGTGTGTGTGTGTATGTTGTGCACACACACACCTACCTTTGCTCGCTTAAGGTGTAATTATCTCAATCCATCTTGTGTCCCTCTCTCTGTCTTGTAAGTACCAATTTGTATTCTATTACTGACATTCACAGTGTCTGTGCATGTGGCCGGAGCCATTAGTCTGTGATTCAATGTGTCTATTACACATGAATAAAACATGCTAAAAACCCGGGACAGCACACACTCACAGAGGCACACAGGCAGGCTTCTCACATCACCTCGGTGCCCACTGTGTGTAAACTAAGCATTAATGGAAATGCATGTTTATGTGCATGTCCCATATTCAAATCAGTGAATACCATATGTGTACTGATGAATGAGTGTGTTTCTGAATGCCAATGCTCCTGCTTTACTGACACTGGTAACGATTTCTATTGTTACATGAAATTGAATGTAGCCTAATCATTCTCCAAAGATTATTTTCATTATCAATTAATGTGTTGGTTTGCTTTTAATGTCATTTAGCACTTGTTTTTGTCTGAAAAATGTCAGGAAATACACAGTGAAATTTCCCAGAACACTATGAGCTTGTTCTGTTTGACAAACAGTCCCTGTCCCGAGGACATTTGTTTACAGCAACACATAAAAGAGGAAGGTGGAGAATGTGGAAGCAGTGAACGTTTGTCATATTTGCTTATCTGTTAATATTGTGGGAACCAGCTTGGAAACATTCACTGTTTCCATTGAATTCAAACTGTAACTGCAGTGTTAAAAGTCTCTGATGCCGCATTTGGACTGAAAAACCAATTTCCAGATTCATGTAGAACTCATTATTTTCAGTGAAATTGAATTTTATTGTGTATGTTTGTTGTTTCAAATGTTAACACATGAAACAAAAATGAAGTTAGCTGAAGAACTGCAGCTGTTCTCAGATGTGATAATTAGACATTTAACTTTAGTCTGGGCTGCATGCTAACAGGGACAAGGTAAACAGGTATTACTTATGCATATGCATATATAGTACTTATATCACTTACTGTACGTGCTACTTTGCACCAAACTAAAATTCTGTTTAACTCTTGTCAAGATATTTCATGCTTTATAAAAAGAAATGTAAACCTTCAGGATGTGGTTGATCCTCTGGCAGCAGCAAAGCCTTTAAATGTCTGGGGGCATTAAACCGACTAAAGATAAGTTTAAATGGATTTGCTTTAAAAATAAAGCTATTTTCCTGCCAAAATCAGTAAAATCTTAGATAACAAGCTTCAGATTGCAGTTATGTCTCTTCAGGTTACAGAACTGATCTAATTTTCGGTCTCCTACCTCAAATTGAAGAATCCAACTTGTTAACAAGCCCTGAGAAGGCGCACAAGTCATAAAACAGTATCATAATGTAGTTAAGTAGAACAGATTCCCAAAGAGGTAATCTATCCCTTTAAGGGTTTCCCCATAGACGGCTAATGTAATATTGATCAGTTATGCGGGTCTCAACCATGAATAATTAATAAAGTGTTCTTTCTATTGAACAAAGGCTGATGTCTGATTTTGACTGCAATAAACCGATGTATGCATCTATTGTTCATGCATACTGTGCAGCATGTGATGTGTATGTGAAGACTGCAGTCCGTTTTACATCGATCAATATTCCAGTGTGGCAGATGCCCCTTTGCAATCTGGAACAATTGGTGACCTTTTGCTTTCAGCCTCATTTTGTGCCTCTATCTCCAGCCTCTCTGCTGCTCTCTTGCTCTTCCCGTCTGTCCTTTCCTCTCTCTCTAAAACATCTCCACAGCTCCGTATCTTAGTTTCCCTCCTGTCTAAGCCCTTTCTCTGAGCATGTCCTCCTGTCTTTAACATGTCCTCTGAATTCCTCCCTGCCTTAATCCTCTCCCTCTTTACATTAGACCTCCCTCGGCTCCCTGGCAGCTCCCTCGCCACCACGGTGTCTCTATTCCTCTCCCCTATTGCTACATATCAGACACTGCAGTGATACTGGCTCTGTCTATGTAATCTGCTGTGACCTGTGTCCTCCGCTGCATCACATGGTTCGCTGAGCTATCAGGTGGGCTGTGTCTGCCCCCTGACATTCATGGCACAGAGCTCATTCACACATCTGCCCCCTGGGAGCCCAAGTGCCCCAGGAAAAGGACACAGTGTGCGTGTCTGTGTGTGCAAGTTGTTTTGCTGTTTCTGCACCTTTTTTCTCCCAGTTTAACCCTTTGCACTGTGGCCCTCAGAGCTGTAATAATGTGGAGTTATTAACATTTATCTGTATTAAATGGTCAGGAATTTTCTATTAATTCATTTTTTTGACTGTTGATTTCTCACATTTTCACTTTTCTTTTCTTCTTCTTTTTTATTTTTATTAATAGCGCAGCTCAAGTGAAAAACAACACGTGTGTGATTGTGATCAACCAAACAACAAACAAACACAGACGGCAGCAACAACAAATTACAAACAAACACCCTAAGCGAGCAATTGGAGAGACAAAACAAAACAAAACAAAACACAGATTTGGGCAACGGTTTATTCTTGTGGGTGTGCAGGGGACGAGGAACGGTGGGTGACAGAGATCAGTATAAACAAGTTAAGGAGTGAGAGAGGGAGAGAAGAGGAGGGGGAAAAAGAAGAAACATTTGCTAAAAAGCTCTGTAAAGTTGCCTGGAGTTGGGTCGCAGTTCCCTGTGGGTCCTGTTAAATCTCTTCTCCATCTAAACTCTGGGCTTTGCTGTTAAGGTCTTCATTATAAAAGCACAGGCTGATACTGTGTGTCCTCTAACCTTTGACCTTCTCACTGTTGATCGATTGTCATGATGGAGTTCTGGGAATTGATTTTTGTTTTCTGAATTTGATCTATCTCACAGCGGCCGACACCGCCTCTTGCTCCGGCACTGGAAGAAGACGAGGCAGACAGAAGCTGTGGCCCCACTGGATTCTGGGAGGCCCTGACGCCTTGCAATGGCTGCCGCAACCTCGGCTTCTCCAGCCTCTCACAGGTACTTACACACATGCATACAGAGTCTGAATTAATCCATTGTGGCTGGGCAAGTATCACTTAAATCATATAGAATATTTTTAATGCATTATAATGTACTTTTAGTGTTCAATTTTCCCTAATCAGTCCACACTCGATACCCTGTGATGACAAATTGACACTTGAAATCTGTCTCAGAAGCCTATTGATTTCTAATGATCATCTTTGAGGTCCACCCTGATTGGAGTCCTGCTGTGGTAAATGCACTTGATTGGATGTAATTTAGATAGGCAAGTACCAGACTATATACAGTGTATTGAGACGAGGGCTGTGTGGAGGTGCAGAGACTGGTCAGAGCTGAGAGGAAAGCACAGAGATATTCTTAATGAGAAGCTGGTCCAGAGGGCTGAGGACCTCAGACCGGCCCGAAGGTTCAGCTTTCAAAAGGATAATGACCCGAGACACAAGGCAAAGGCAACACCAGCCAAATCCCTTGACATGAACCCAATCGAACATCCTGGAAAAGACCTGAAGTGGCCCCTGACGGTCCCCATCCAACCTGACAGAGCACGAGACAATCTGCAGAGAGAAATGACAGAAAATCCCCTAAATCCAGGTGTGCAAAGCTCCTTGTGTCAGACCCAAAAGACTTGAGGCTGTAAGCGCTGCCAGAGGAGCTGCAATTACTGAGTGAAGGGTCAGAATACTATATTATTTCAGTTTTTTGTTTCCTTTTAATAATATTTCTGAAACTTTCTTTTGGCATCATGGGGTACTGAGTGAACACTGATGAGGAAAAAATGTATGTAAAGGATTTAAGATGCAAAATAACAAACTAGGTTCAGGATGCACAGTAAGTTTATCACATGGAGTAGAGAGCAATGCAGCATACATACATGCACACACTTATCCACTACACTGAAATTACAGGCTAGTGATATTGCCATTGTTCTGAGTGAATACTTTTGCTGGTTACCGTGGGAACGCAGCGAATGAGCCGTCACTAGAGAGACTGGCTCTCCTGGCCGCTCTACATACTGTGAATCTGTTCAGTATCTGTCTCTCTCTCTCTCTGGTTTGACCACCATCATATCTCATAGAGGACCAGGACCAGCATCGATCGATTGATCTGTCAGGAAACCCCATGTGATACAGTTGCATGCACGAACATGAAACCTGGTATCTGATCTCTGATCTCAGCAATTCATGGGAGCACTTTGTATTCCTCGCAGCACTTACACGTCTGCAGCACTGACAGAGCTTTTGACAGCTTAAATAGACAAGTTAATTACAACGGGTGTATGAGTGCAGGCTGTCTTCATCTCGATATGACTGCAGATGTTGCTGTGTCTTGTATATGCACATTATCCAATAATTACAAAGTAATTTAAAACTAGAGAAATAAATACAAATGATTCAAACAAAGCTAGTGTAGCAGACGACGGTGTGGATTACTTTACAGTATTAAAAGGGTTAACAAAAATAACTGGCAATAAACTGTGGAAAAATGTATAGCCTTAACCATATTATGAGCTTGCTGCCTACAAGCACAAATTGCATTTAAAAGGATACAATCTCCCCATTTTATGAACCTAAATCAAATTTAGGCTGCAACATGAGTGTCCCAGGCCCATTCCTTTGAGCTCCATTCATTTGATTTCTTTGTCCAAATGAAAAATGTGTGTAAACTATGCTCATTTATCCACCCACAGGAATAGATTAAGGTCCTCTTACACACTGCTTCTATAGCAATATGTCAGGCACTCCTACATCTGTTGTTTTTTCATTCTATCATTTAGAATACAACTATTTCTGCAGCCTTTATTAGTCATTAATGTACAGTAAATTTTTGAAATAAAACGGTGATAAAGTTCTTTAAAGTGTTATTAAAGAATATATTATTCTAAAAGGCTTCTATGGGACTGAGCTGATGTTATAACCATTAACCCACACAAGAGAATGAAGGGCATTTAAACTGACCCGCATATTATTACAGTATGTGGACATATAGTTTCCTTCACAAATATTCTCAAATAGAAAGCCAGGCAAAAGAGGACTTGAACATTAGCTAAATTATTTATGAATTAAAGAAGAACTATGCAGGATTTTTATCTTAAATTAAACAGCTTTGGTTTAATAAATGACCTGTAACTTGTTATGGGGAGAATGGAGGCTCTCCGTCCACGTCGCATATCTTGGTTGAAAAACAACTGCCGCCCCGGTGTCCCAGCTTTTGTCTCTGCGGGACCGTGACACAAACATGCCCCATAACCCGCAATCTCTTGTTTATGACAGATGAGACTACACAAATATACATGTCATAACATTGTATATGATATATAACGTTATGTACCGCTCTCATTGATTGACTTCTCGCCGCCTTCGTTGTAAACAAATGCACATGGCCAGGAGGCGGGTTAGCAAAACAGCGGAAAAGCGACCTGACTTGAACAGTTCCCCTTTAACCAAAAGGCAGAAAAGTCCTTCTCCTTGTGGCAGAGACTTCCTGGATCAGTAAATCTGACCTTCCTAATGTCATGTTGTCTCGACCCTGATGTGGGCCAGTTCATTTGTGAGTAGAAATCCTCACCACTCACGTCTCACTGCCAGATGTGTCAAGTTTCCTGTTGCATTTTTAGCCCAAATCCCTAGAAAAACAAGCAGAATCCAAACTCTGCCCTACTTCCTAGCATCAATACTCCATCTTTCCTTCTTCCTTCCTGCCCCGCCACCCCTCCCAGCTCTCCGTGCTGTGTATGTAAGTGTGGTTAAATGTCTGCAGACGACTCTTTAACGGCGAGATGCGTGTTGGCTCAAACAGCAGGACATCTGACATTTACTACACAACAGACCCTCTGTCTTGTATACTGGCAGCCTGCCTGCCTGACTGGCACTCTGCCTGGAGAGGTTTGCACCTGGATGTGTGAGTGTGTATGTGTGTGTTTGTGTGTATACTAAGTTGTTGATGCATAGAAGAAAAAAAAAAAACAATTGTGTGTTTTAAATGTTTGAGTATGCCTGTGAGCTTGTTGGTATATACAGCGTAGTTGGTGGCAGGAGGTTTTGTGTGTTTCCGTACAAATGTGTGTCTGAATTTGGCGTGTCATCTTGAGTTAGTGTGGGTGGGTTTGTGGGTGTGTGTTTGTTTTATAGAAGAGGATATGAGGAAGGAAGGAAAAGAATGAGGGAGGAAAGAGAAATTGTTATTACATAATTAAGTTAGCACCATGCTAATTTGTTTTCTGTAATTGTGATACATTTAGACAGACGCCGGTGCCTCTTCTCTGAGGATGAATGGACCAAGAGGAACGTTTCTGTCGTTCACTTCACGTCCATCTTTTCTTCTCATCATCCCGCAAGAGATCTGTCGACTTCTTTCTCCTTTGGCTAGTTTCATATCACCCCTCTTTGTCCTATGTTCATCTTTCTCTCTGGCTTATTTTTCTTTCACTTTATATTTCTGCAGAGGAGTGTGTTAACCTTTGTATCGATTGTCTGAATGCCGAGTTTGTTCAGCCGTCACTCAAGACTCTCAGTCGAGGAACTGCAGTGACTAAATCAGAGAGAGGGAAGAATCATCAGGTTTGACTTAAGGTTCCTCCATAAATACAGAATTTGTATTGTTTCATTGTAAAATGAAAACAATGAGGTGAAAGATGCTGACAACCTCAGGGGAGCTGACAGTACAGTAGCTGCAGACAGATAAATCTTTGCATCCACCCGTTCATGCAAACAAATAGTGATCTAACCCTTCGTCACTGTAAAAAATATTGATTATAGCATCTTTAAGGTTTGAAACTTCTTGGGCACTTTAACATGCTGTAGTGTTAAGGAAAGCTCAGGCTGACGAAACTTCTGTATTTGTTTTGTTTGTGTCAGTGTGTGCACATGGCTAAGCAGGTGCATGTGATTATTAATGACGTTACACAGCGCACGCGATCGAGACGGTAGATTTTATTATATAATCCAGAAAAACCAAAGTGGTGCTCTCTGTTTCAAGCTAATAAATTTAGCATGTCACATGTTTATATATATATATGCGTGTGTGTGTGTGTGTGTGGCCATACAGCTCATGTCTGCATTAGGAAGCTTCCCCCATGTTGCGAATTTCCGTCACCAGCCACGGGTTTCCTCCCACCATTGCCATGTGAACACCGACTGACGCTGAGTTGCGTGTGGAGGAGGAGGAGGTTTCCTCTGCGATGTCGGCTTTTAAAAAAAAGGAAGAAAGAAGTTTTTCAAGTCAAGGTTTCACTCCATGAAAGTGAAAAAGAGCAGAAGAAAAGAGGGAGAAAGCTAAAAGCAAGAAATAAAAAAGATGCAGACGAAGAGAGAGGTCGACACAGGGTTGCCAGGCAACACAGAAATTCATGAGATGTCAGGCGTGGGATGTCCACCATTGACAAATCTCAGTCACAATCAACACAGGTGCGTCACACAGATTCGCACACGTCAGCATTTCTTGACTGAATCTCCGAGCTTCTCCTCATTTCACCACCTCTCCATCTTCCTCCTTGTTGTTCAACCACCTCTCTCCCTCCCTCCCTCCCTCCCTCCCTCTCTCTCCTCCCACACTCACTCAGACTTACCTATTAGTCTCCTCTCTTTCTCCTGCTGTTTTCCTCTCTGCAGTAGGAGGCTGCTGACCTTTAATGGTCTCAGCCCTGGCAGTCTAAAGGTGTTCAGAGAGAGAGCGCGTCCGTGTCGTGCTGCCACAGGTTAAGATCAGAAACCCACGAGGGCTCTTGCAGATGTTAAGCAACATCAAAGAGCGAGTGTGTCTGAGCGGGCAGGGATTTGGTGGAGAGCTTTATAAGCCTGCAAATGAAGGAGTGAACGTGCTCTGTGGGAGAATGGGTGAGGTGTTTGATTTTATACAGTGAGGTTCAGAAGTGTAAGACCTTTGGACTCCACTGTATATTAAATAGTTTGGGTTTCATTATAAGTTTTCTAGTTATGTAAAAGTTTTGTTGGCTATAGATAATATTTAATAGTTCTTTATTGTTAAGACCTGGGCTGTGAAAAGGTCATGATATATTTAAATGATAGTTTCAATAGCTGTTTTAACCTGCATCTGTACCTTAAAAGGGAAAGTCAGTTTTTGTAAAGAAAACTAGCGAATCAACTTTTCCAGATACCAACTGTACTACTGTGTGACTACTGTAAGGCCAGAATCATTGTTCATTGACTATTTGTTAATGCCATTGAGTGTTTAATTTCAATCATTGTTCACACAAAGATGCACAACACTCACACTTCCAGCTTTTCATGAGAATTTCAATCATTTTATTTTATATTGTAGTCAATTGAATATATTTGGATTGATGGTTGCACAAAAGCAAGCAATTTCGACAATGGGCTTTATTATATATGGGTTATAATTATGTTTAAGTACAGTATTCATTTCATTTGCTTGAAAAATATACAAAAGAGATGTCCTGTAGATTTTTATTGGTTAAGACTGCAGTTACAGAGCCTGTAGCCCCAACACACCACGAACTATCCACAAAACAAAGTCTGTGAAAAACAAGGGCAGATCTGCTGTCATGCTGTGCTATAGCTGTGTCAGTAAGGTGTGTGTGTTCAAGGTTGATGTGGATGCAATGGGACTTGTAAGCATCCTCTAAAGCTATTCCCTGTTTCATGATTGAGATATAAAAAGCTGAGTACCCATAAACGTAACAAATGGGAAGTCATTTTTAGCACCGTGAGCCACCAGTAAATGTTCTGCCAGGTACACAAAGAACAAGGAAACTCATGGGTGAGTCAGTGAGTCACTGAGTCCAATTTTATTTTAATGTATTATTATATATATATTTTTTTACTATTCTTTTTAGGGAAACAAGTGAAAATATAAAAAATAAATTGCATAGTATAAATATTCTGTAGTTGCTTGGAATTTACGACGACGGATGCATACAGAGGATGTATAAATTGTACAAGTCAATACAGTATACTATGAATTGATATAAGACATAATAGTTATAAGCTCCATTAATGTAAAAAAAAAAGGATTTTGAACTGGATGCAGTAAAATTTCTCATCATGACATTGATGTGACAGAGAGTGAAAGGCTTCCTCATTGTCTCAGAGCGCTCATGTCATCTTAACCTGTTTGTCAAAGGATTTATTGTATTTATTAAATACAAACAACATCTCCTTCAAACAGGCAGTTGAACGCGGTAAAAGGTTTGGTCACACAGCAGCCGACTCTCTGTCAGCAGCCTCCTGCTCCGGCTGGTTTGCCGTGTCAGTGGGATTAAGCGTGGAGCCGAGGGAAGCCACAGTTTGAGCTTTTGCTCAATGCAGCAGCCATCACGGGGGAATGTGGAGGGTGTTATTTTCTGAGGAGCAACTGTCGGCGTCCCCTGGGTGGCTCAGCTAGCTGATTTCTGTGGGATTAGCCAGTCATGGATTCTGCAAGGCAGTCCCTGCTATGACCAGCCCGAACCTCTCTCACTATATCTTTTTCTCTCTCTCTGTCTCTCTTTTTTTCTCAACCACTGTTATTTTTATCTCTTTCATTCTCTAACAGTTAAAGGAATTTGGGAAACACGTATTTGCTTTCTTGCAATCAAGTGTAGGAAACTGTTAGCTCGGCTCTGTCTTAAGCAAAAATAAACACTTAAGACGACTAAATACACAAACAGAAATATAAAGATGATGTTTTGTGCTTTTAGGGGAGGATTAAATTCAACAATTTCCTGGCAAACAAAAGCCAACAGCATAGAAGCTGTGCACAGCATCCCAAAGACTTGTTGTACTGTAATAGAGAGATAGGACAGATTACATGAATCTGTACCTGTGTGAGAACAAAACTGTGATCACTAACCGAATCTTCCAAACTACAATAATAAAGCACTGAAGTGCCGGGCAAACTGGCATCAGTACATAACACCACCACTATGCCTAAATATAGCCTCACAGCCCAAATGGCCCGGCTGCAAACTCTTCACCCTGCTGCCAGCCTGAAGGCTAAAACAGGCTAATTAACACATGCCACGAGATTGCTATCATTCTTGAAGAGTGTGGCCTTTGATTTTCTTTTCTTTCTTGATTTGTCCATCTCTTGTTTCTTGTTCAGTATGTCTCTCTCCCTCTCTACTGTCCCCTCATGACTGCACCTCCCTCCATCTCTCCCCTCAATGAGGCCCTCAGAGGCTCCATTGTCCTCTCTGGTGTCCAGCCCTCCTCCCCTTTTCTCTCTAATCAAATAGCCTCCATGAGGAAATACCAGCAAATTATAGCCTCTATTCATATCTGATGGCCTATGAACTCGGTGTACAGTGTATGGACTGGGTTGTGACTTTTACAGTACGGAGCTAAACAGACAAGAGACAGAGGAAGAGAGAGAGTCATGCGATTAAAATAGAAGTTCCTTGGACGTGACCAGAGCAATAACACTTCCGATTTGTGTTATCAGCTATGCACACACACACACAAGCTCACACACAGTATAAAACTTTACCAGACTCAGTTATGCGCACATATCGAGGAAGCAGGCGCATGCAGTAAGCTCTCACATGAGCTCACATGTTAACTGCATCAAACGGACACCACACTGCGTTAACTTATTACACAGATAAAATCACACACCATTACATACAGTGCAATCCCTCCGTCATGTGTAGTGCCGTGCGCCCTTGCACACGCACACATACACACACTCAAAACTTTTTAATCTGGCATCTGCAGTTGGAGGAGCGCTGCGTACGACCTGCTAATTAGTGGCCAGAGGAGGCCTCTGTTTGTCGGCTCTCTTCCTGTTCAGCTCAGACACAAGTTTCTCTGTGTCCTATCTCTGCCCCAGAAGATAGAGAGAGGGAAGGAGGGTGGAGGGGCAGAGGGGAGGGAAATGAATGAAGACTGAGTGTGTTTGTTTGTTGGAGGGGACTTGCTGCTCATATCGCGGTTGCGTGAAGCCTCTTCTGGCAGTTTTTAAAGCCTCCTGACCTCTTCGGGGCTGAGAAGAACGGAGCGGCTGGGGATACCGTCAAAAGATCAGGTAGCTAAAACCTGTTGTCACGCTGCTGCTGGATTAATTTCAACTCCACATTCGGGTCCTCCCAGGCTTCACTGTGGATTTGTGAGTGTGGAGTGTGAGGGATTTTTTTTCTTGCAGCCACTGTCCTGGTTTGAGAGCGAGGGAATTGCTGAAATTTTCAGCTCGTTTTCAGCTCACTTCAATGCGGCTGAATTGGCCATTTTCCTGTCCTGTTCCATCGCCGTCCTTCTCTGTCAGAAATCGAGCTTGTTGCCTGTACTTTGTGAGTCTTTTCCTATTTTGTGTGTGTGAGGAAATCTCTACTCTAAACTGCCCTGCACTCCCACTTCCTCTGCTTCCCTTCCTCAGCTCCAACTCATTTTCCTCTTTCCCGCTCTGTCTGTCTGTCTGTCTGTCTCGTGCTCGCCTCCTTGGGATTCGCTGACACAAGCCCCAAAGTAAGTGTTGAGTTGCATCCTGCATCCTTTCATCTACCTGTGTTTTCCTCTCCCTCCCTTTCTCTCTCCCTCCCTCTCTCTCTGCCTCTGTCTTTATGCCAGCCGATGGTTTTTGCTACGCCTGTCAGCTTTGGCCTCACTCTTTCCCTCTTTCTGTTTCTTCCTATAAGCTGTTTGGGTGGAAGCTACAGATTTCGACTAACAGGAATAATTTGAGATGACGTAGAAGTGACGAAGATGAGATAAAAGGTAGAAGTAGTGATAAAGGGCAGGGAAAAAATAGCAAGAGCACAAAAGGTAGAGCGAGAAATTAATTGAAAGTACAGGCTATTCTCTGTATCCTTGTTCTTTTGAAGACAATTTCAGGCACATTTACTGAATCATTTCCTTCTTTTTATCCATTTTCTCTCGCTCCTTTTATTCTATCTTTCCCCTCACTCCCTGTAGACATTACAGAGGAATCTCTTTCCTGAGTGCATTTTCTTTTCACTGAGCTTCCCTCATGTTATTAATGAGGCTACTCTACCTGTGGCACTTTAAAAACTTCGGATTTCATTGTTAATTCATGATGACATCTTGGTAATTACTGTAAACACTTGGGACCGTGGTTGAGAAGATTGGTGGCCCCACTTTCACATATTTCTTTCATCCAGCATGATAACGCTGAGGCTTTATTGCCAATCTGGACTGTATTTCCCATTAACCTTGTCACTTCCTCTTGCAAAGACAATGGTTCCACTTGTTTCTGTTTCCATTTCAACACACTTTGACTTCTAGGAACTGCCTTCACTTGGAAAGCTTTATCTCCAGTTTTCTTTTTTCCTCTTTTTCTGAAGAACTGCACCCTCTTCCAGCTGCATGCCATGGAGCCATTTCCTGGTAACACACACTGTGATTGGGCTTACACATGAAACTGGGTCTCTCAGGGGAGATCTGGTCCTGCAGTGACCTGGTTACTGCAAATCCATGTATACGTGCAGAAGGTCCACAGATGAATCTCTCCTACCTACTGACCTTATTTTTAAAGCATAGATTATTTGCTTTAACTGCAGTACTAATAAAACACACTATGTAGTATACAAATAATAAAAGGATGGAAATCAATCTAGACTTCTACAGGCTCCATCTCACTTAGCGTCTCTTTTGAAGCAGTGCTGTCAAGCAAAAAGACATCTCTTACCTACTAATTTGCAAACTCAAATAAGTGATATGCCTCTGAATTGTTTTTTATGGATATTATGAGAAATGTTGATGATGGTATTAATATAATCATCCTACTCACAGATTAGAGTATGATTGATTATTTTTTGGTGATGTTATGACACTCGGTTAAAGTTAAAGGGATAGATGCATGTTTCCATTGGGGGCAGTTTTTCGGAAACCAGTCTCTGCATTTGCCTTGAAAACAACTCCGTCTCGTAACGTTACGTTATTTTCTCATAGCATGGTGAATGTGCAGGTCACAACTTGTCCACGAGAGCGTTTTGGAGTTATTGCATTGTGTATTTGATGAGTTTGATGAGGGAAACTAAGAAATCCCATTAGCCTCTGTAGCGTAGCTCTGAGCAGCTCGCGGCTCTGCTCCTCCGTTCTAAAAATAGCTTGCAATGACAATTAAAGGTAACGAACCTACTCCTAAAACTATAGGGATTATGGCAATGGGCCAATTTGCCAAAATGTTGAACTATCCCTTTAAGGCTCTTTGTCCCTCCAAGTGACCATAAGAATGACATAGGATGTTTAGTATATTTACATTTAGCCAAAACTGCAATCTCTGACTAATCATAGCCAAGAAAAGACAAAACCAAAGAAAAGACCCCGGCCTCTGTTGTTACAAGTCTCTGTACTCTATGACATACTGTAGATGTCTGATCCGAATTTAATGGCAACCGAATATTAGTAGTAGTAGTAGTAGTAGTTTAGATGTTTCCATTACTGACCAATCGACTAACATGCATTACTCACAGTATTATTAAAACTGATTGTTACAAAGCCAGTTACACATATAAATGTCTTTCTAGACAAGTACCAGGTGGAGATATTGGGTCTTGTTTATCCACTCCTACCCAGGGTCCTGATTTCCACGACATTTAAGAAATCAGTGATGTTAAGTGACTCGATGGGACAACCAGCTTTTCCTACGGTCTCGCTTTTTTAGGCTAAAGTCACAAAATTAATGTGAAGATGATTCATTGCGCTTTTAATCGGAGCTGTCAGATGAGTTAATAATTTGGGGCAGAGTTTTTATGACCCTGAAAAGCAGCAGTGAACTACAGTAGCCGCAGCTCTTTATGACTCCATCAGAGAGCTCCCGGCCTTTCCTTCAGCCCTATGAGTGAAATCTGCAGCTAACCAGGCTGTCACGTTAAATCAGTGTCAGTCGAAGCCCGGCCACCTGCAGAGTGAAGACTGACTGGATCTCCATTAGTTTGTAATGGAAGTCTAATTGAGTGCTGATGGGAGGGGGGGGCGGGGCAGCGAGGGCTTTTTAGTTTGTAGGCCTTTAATAAAGTGTGGTGCAAGTGAGAGGAATCATCAAGAGACTGATTGCTCCATCAGCCAGAATGATTAATCTATTTTGAGTGTGCACAGTGTGTGATTGATGGCCCGGTGCAGTCTGGGTAATGTAGTAGCAGATGATGACAGCAAGAGTAATGGCTGTTGAATTGAGCATAGGGGATTGGCGGGAGAGGGCGGGTGAAAGATATAGGCAGAGGGTAGAGAAATATATTTGGAGTTGAGGTTGAGAGCGGGCATATGTACACCCACAACTCATCGCCATGGTGACAAGTTTACCACTGATCCCATTAGGAAGGGTACGACCAGGGGCCGGTTGCCAAGTGACACTTCAGAAATGATGATAGAGTGTTGCGTTGTGGGAAAAAGAAAAAAAAGAAAAGAAAAATAAGGCAGACATCCAAAGGCCGCGTCGCTGGAAAGAAATGTTTTGTCTCTTTGGCTGAAATGAGGCTCAACCCTGTAACCTTTTCCCCCTGCTTCACATCACTCACTCTTGTTTTTCATTCTTTCTGGGTACACATCTGCCTCGGAGATAAGGGGACCTTTTGGTCCTCGGCTCACTCTTCCAGCCCTTCGGGGCTCAACCTTTTCACCGATGCTGTTGTAATAAAATAAAGCGCAAACTGAAATTCTCCCCAAATGCCCAGACAGACAGAGAGAGAGAGAGAGAAACCTCTGTTATATAAAGGCTCCAAAGAAACATTTCATTACATGTTACTCTGTATTAATTGTCGTCAAATAGAGATGCTTTGAGTCCCTTGTTGGTGAAAATCGTTGATGCATTTCATTTCGTATGCAAATTGCAATTTAGGGGCATCTGGCAGACTCGCTATTAAGAGTGACTTACAATAAGCTACACAAACAAAAAGTGCAACAGCATTGATTAGGAAAAGTGAATGAAGAGCAGCCTTCCCATTAACGGTCTAATAACATATTATCAAGAATAACAAAAGCCCCTTCCCACGTGTATGTGTAATGGGATTTGTCACCTTTATTGTTGTGATAGCTAGAGATTGATGGAGGAGTGGCGGGCCCCACCTGCATCATAAAGTGGATCAATGATTAAAGATGATTAACCACTTACTCTTCTGGGGATTATGTAAGATTAGATTTCATTTTGACAGAGAGACAGAAAGTGAAAGAAACACCGATCGGGAGCTGCAGCGATCGAGTCTCAGACGAGCTTCGACCTGCAGCTGTTAAAAAAAACAAACTTCTTAACGAGGCAGCTGTGTCTGATCCCGCAGAGTTTATGGAGATGCATCAAGTTGTGACTCATGTATGAACCGCACAGTTGGTTGTTGAGGATCATGCTGAGATTATCGATGGAGACAAATATCCCCAGGAGAAATGCACCTGTTTTCCTCTCCTGTAGTTTAGAAAAACCCACATTTAGCTTGAACTCAGCAAAGTAAGTGTGTATTAGTCTTTGACACTGATATAAATGAGTAATGACGTGTGCCACAGTAACTTAACCTCAACTTCCAGCTTTTGGACAGTTGCATTTTGTTTGAATCATGACACTTGCAATGCTCTAATGTTAAACAAAAAGAAGAATGATTTCTCTTAGTTTTGTAAAACCTCAGTTGTGTATATTTTGGGAATGAAATGTTTTAGGTTGCCAGAGACAAAACAAACGCTGTCCTTCCTTACAGTACATTTATCAGGTCTCTCATATCTGTTGCTGTTGTTCGGAGGGGATTTTGTGCCCTGTTTCCCAGCAGCTGTTTTTGCTCTTTGCTCTAAAATTCATTCACATCTTGTGATGAGACCCTGCAGCAATTACACTGTCAAATGATAGATTTAAACAGCAGCCACCTCTTGCATCAGTTAATAAATTAAAGTAAAGCCTTTGTATCAGAAAAAATACCACAGGGTTTTTGCAGTGTAGATGATTTCAAGTGCATTATTCCCATAAACCCTATAAACCTACAGCTGATGGACTTTTTTCCCCCTACAAATTGCACCAATTCCACTGCAATCTACTGTTCATTATACTGTAGATAATTTACTCGCAAATCAATGTAAGATTGCCTGTGACTTATATCTAATCTTTACTAGTCCCAACAATTTTCGCACAAGTGAATGTCGAAAACTGCTCCTTTTTTTTTTCTTTTAAGAAAAGCTCCGGCAAAACCTCGGTGATCACAGTGATCACAGAGAACAAAACCAAGGAGTCCTGAAGGGGCCGTTAAGAGACTCTACAATAAATTCTCCTGGATTGAAAAGAAGAAAAGAAAAGTTTTTCCCTTTCCCTTGATTTGTAGTGTTTTCTTTGAACCTTGGCCTAAATTTTTCATGATAACTGAACTGTGTGAACGTGGTCGGACTTGAATCCTAGCCTTGAGCTCAAGTGAGATATTACTGAACTGATCTGTTGTGGTTGTTTTCTTTTTGTTTCCTATCTTGCACCTCAGGCGAACAGGTGAACAAAAAGATGGACACCGCGGTTCCTGGATACACACATATAAAAACCCACCACAAATGCCTTTTTTTCCTGTTTCTTTTTTTTTGTGCTGCATTTTATATTGCTCTGCTTCTCTGTTGAAGGTCGTGAAATCAAAATAACACTCTGGTCCACCATTGTGCATCTGCACTCAGCGAGAAACCTCTTCACTTTGTTTTCCAAACACGTTTTATTATCATAATACATCACGTATGGGTCATTTAAAGGGATAATTGAGCCATTTTACTGCAAAATACGATGAATAATATAGTCAGTGGTGTGTGTTTGCGTTTAGCTGATTGAAAACTTCCTGCAGGAGTCATTCAAATTACATGTGTGTTTACGCATTGGGAAACTAAACTTCCAATCCTGTGACATCTGTTAGTGGACGATGAGCCTCATGTGTCTCTCTCTTGTCTGTCTCTCTCTCTCCCAGGACTCAAAGCGTTCAGCAGAGATTGTCACATCACCGTCTCTGGATGTCTTCCTTCCAGAGGACGAAGACAACCCGTACGAGTCTGTGACCACCGCTGTCACGCGCAAACCCTGCTCTCTCGATATCAACCACCGGCTCAATGCATGTCCCCGCAATGGTAAGGCGAACATATCAAACTCAGCTGCAGGCATGCACATGATATAACCGTTTAACCGATAACCGATAACAAGAACTTTGACCGGTTAATACTATCGGTTAATTTTTTAAAATGATCTCCTTATGTCTTTAACTCATGGGGGTGTGTCGACATGTGCAGACTTCCACGTGCCTTCAGTCATATTTCGCAGCAAAAAGTTACACACTAGTATGTGCCACAAGTATGTGCCAGTTCTGCAGAAGATAGGCTGCAAAAAAAAAAAAGACGGCCCTGCGCTTTCCAGGCAGTTCACCTGTCAGAGGAGCTCTGCTGTTCCTCTCTCTTCAGCCCAGTGTTTGACTGCACTTTGTAGCTATAAAAACAGTTCAACGTGTTAAGATCATCTGAGCGCGATCAGCTGAGATGTGGCGCTGCTCAGTTGTTGCAGCGCATGTGGGTCTGTGTTTTATAGCGGGAAATAGCAACAACAACAAAAAAACATTGTCGATCGTCCTTTCAGTCGACGATAGAGGATCGGGTAAATCTTATCTATGTATGGCACTTTGTTTTTAGCTACGGTTGTTTTAGTGCTATATAAATAAAGTTGAGTTATCAGTTAACGGTTAATAATCGGTTAATGAGCTACCTCGACCCGACCTCGATGACACACGCACTCATCTGTTCTTAAAGGGTTAGCACTCTGGCACCAAGTTATTCTCCTCAAGGACCGGAGTGCCATCCACACAGTGTTTTCACATTTACTCCTGGTGTTGGATCTGGTGTGAGCGAATCCTGCAGCCTCAGACCTCTGAGCTTGGATTTCTGTTTGCTCATCACTTGTTTGGTCTGTAGCGTTACATACTTCCACTCCCACGACAACAAACACCCACGATGTTGTTCTTCCCTTTTCACTCAGCTCCCATAGCGATGCTACACACCGCAGGTTGTCACGGCAACTGCATCACCAGCTGGTGAGTCACCTGTAGGTTGCCATGGGAACTGCCTTGCTAGTGACACCCTCTCTCCTTCCCCATCAAACCCCCTCTCTCCTCTCCCTCCCTCCCCGGCCAACAGGAGCTGCGTGCAGCTACTGTAGAGACTTGTTTTCTGTGTGTGTGTGTGTGTGTGTGTGTGTTCAAGCGTGTCTCTTCCCACGTTTGACTGTTACATCTCCTCTGTGATTGGCTTCAGGATAAAGGAGAGGTGAACTGTCGATATACAGTAGACTGTGTTTGTGTGTGTGTGTGTGGAGCTGGGAGGTTAGCTGCTCTGTGTCAAAGTGTCTTTTGGTAGAAAATTGCTCCACTGACGTAAGTGAACAGTGTGGGTGTCGTCGTGTGTTTGTTCCCAGCTCGCTGAGCAGTGTTACCTGGCCAAATGAGAGAGAGAGAGAGGATGGAAATGAGATTGAGTGAGTGAGACATCACCAGATAATGAAGGAGCAGAAGAGACAAGAAAAAAAAGAAAAGCCAAAATCAGACAAGAGAGAGGAAATGAGGAGGAACTCCATACATTTCCATGTCGTGGGGTAAAATGACTACAAATGTGTTATGCCTCACTAGCTCCAGTCAGATACCGTCTTGTTGCAGAGCGGCAGACGTTAACGAAAGGTGAGAGGGAGTCTCTGATGTTGAGACGGCAGATTAAGCATTCAGGCGATGAAGTTGGAGCAGGGTCGTCTCAGGCTAAGCCAGCTACACCAGTGTGAATCTGTGACGCAGAAACAGGGAAAATCCTGGATTCCTGCTCAAAGTCCAGTCACATGTCGGGCTAATTGGACATGGGTGTGAGTCAGGCTCTCTTCATCTGACTCCGAGGGGAAGGCAACGATGATGAAGAGACGCAGCGAAAGAAGAGGGCTGAGATGAGAGGGAAGAGAAGAGACTGAAAGGGAAGAGCTTGAAGAGAGACTTGGTGCATTACACTGCAAAAAAAAAGATACTCATCTGGTCTGCTATTGAATCTTTAAATCTCTCGTGGTTAACATTTACAGTGTGCCAATTGGATGAGACAGATTTCATCGTTTTATATCCAAATACATAGATCAGATATTGCTAGTTGGAGTTGATTTAGAGGAGTTAGCTACAATAAAGTGTTGCAGGAACAATATGCAGTGAGGGAAAACTTTAAATATACCAAAAAGAAAAAACACAGTATATAGTAGTAACAGAATTTATGTTAGGACCTATAATCCAAGTGTGTCGAGAAGTAAAAACAGAGGTTTAATACGACTATTAATGACAGTCTGATGAGTTCATGCAAAGTAATAATATATTAAACATGCCTCTCTTTGTAGCTGTGGCAGAGGGAGAGCTGTGAATGCTCTCAAGACCCGTTTCTGCGGCTAGCATCCTCACCACTGTGTTTGAAATAAAAAAATAAAACAAAACCATATATTTTGGCCTGAATTTGATGAGACGTTCGGGGGCAGACGTCTGTCAGTCTTTGGTTTTAGAGGGATTTATAGCACTTGTTGGAAAGCTTTCAGTGCACTTAACATAACAAGCTGTCAACCTCTCTCTCCTCTGCTCTGCTGTGTGTGGATGGGTGATGACACATGCACACACACAAACGGTGAAAAAGGAAAACAGAGGAGATAGAGTGTACGTGACAGCAAAATGCAGCATGGAATTAGGTAAATCAGACAAATAAACTGTTTTTCATGTTTATTTTTCCTACAGCTGCAGTGCTGTATGAACTGTACAGCAGTCTTGTGTAGGGATTTAAGTCGATACTTAAAGACAGCTACACTTGAGATCAAAAGATGTGTGCATATAGGACTGTAGGTCTTGGTGGATGTATATGCTCTGAGTACAACTCTAGTTTTACTTTCCTTCTTTTCCCTTCTGTCTTCCTCCAGCTGCTGGTCTTTGTCACAACCTGTTAAAAGCATCATCCCACTTCTGTCGCTGCTGTTTTCCATGAGAGATCACATGGGGATGTTTTGCACGCCATCCCATCGCACAACATGTCCTTGTGCACACAGTCCTTCGCCTTAATGAGTCCTGAGGCATTTTCGTCCTTTTTGCACATCGCCTCAGGGTTACGCTCATTGCAGAAGACGAATTCCCTTTTTGGATGGAATTTAATTTGCTTTAAATGAGGGGATCCATTTCTTCCAGCACTCGCTGCAGATTTAGATTCAGTTCAAACTTAATTTCTCTCCCTTGCTCTGTATTTGATGATTGCTGCTTTAACCAGGGGATATTTCAAATTTGCTACCAAAAGCAATCTCCTCAATTAGGCTTGTCACGAAACCAGAATTTCAGTAATAGATACCAACACCAGTGAATTTCCATGATTCTCGATACTTATTCGATACCATGAAAAAAAAAGACAGAACCCATGTGCTTCTAAATTCACTAGGCCTGCTTTATTCATTTATTTATTTATTTAAACTGTTTCATATCAAACTTTCGGTAACACTTCATGATAAGTACACACTATTACCAAGTACCAAGTGTCCTTGTATTTAAGCTCCACAGTGATTCAACAACTTCTCAAACTGCACAGAATTTGAAGAGCAGCAGCAACATGAAGTTAAAAAGAAGTTTGTTTTCACTCTGGTCCAAGCGCGGCACCACTTGCAGAGCTTCATGTTTCCATGATGACTGACCAGAAGAAGACACAAGGCATTTCATGTTTACATGAGCTCAAACTTGTGGGGCACACCTGGCAGTTGAGCAGATCGAGATCGCAATCACAAAACATATGGACCACAAGCTCGACTGTAGCTGCACCTCCATCAGTCCCGACAGGAATTGACACAACCTGCCGAGGGCAAAGATGTATATCCGGTACAGTAGCGAAATTAAAGCAGGTATCGACATATTTTCTGTGTGTTGGCATCGACTTGGTACCAAAATATCAATTAATAACTGAGGTAAACGGTCAGCTCTTATAGTCAGTCAAATAGGTTTGAACCACAGGATCGTGATGCTGACAGCCAAATTCACAAAAACATAAAAACATCGCAAGTGAGGTGTGATGGTGGTGGTGGAGACGGGGAGACAGGCAGCGAGCGGCGAGGAGGGACCTGCGGGCGCAGCCTCCCAGCCTCCTGTCACGTATGGAGCAGACAGAGAGCGGGGAGCGTTGCCAAGTGGTTAGAGCTGAAGTGCTTCTTTTCTGCTATCAGACGGACTCCTCCCGAGATAAACACACACTTGTCTTCAGCTGGTAAACAAGCTGCTGCTGACGTGTGCAACATGAAAGTGCACATCTGTGTCTATGTGTGTGTTTGTGTGTCCTCTAAAACACCTCAAAAGTTCTTCACATTGTCTCACGTATCTCTGAGAACTTTCTTTTGACAAGCTACAACAACAACAACACAACAGGAGATCTTGATTTTCTACAACAACAACTGGTCTTCTTCTTACTTTTCCACACTTACTGACTCTATGTTGGTTGTTTTTTTTTTTGTTCGAGTGAAGGAATTTGTGATTCTTAATACTGAATCACAACCACAATCCATCCTCAGCTCTCTCTAGCGGATAAAGCAGTGATGTTGCCATGTCTCGCCCCATTTATCCCACTTATGGTTGATGCTGGAGGCTGAGAGAGGCTAATGGCAGCGAGTGGTTACTCCAGGGCTTTGCCATTAAAAGGGTCGAGGACCACTGACTTGTTGTAAGAGAGGCAATGGTGTGTCTTCCCCTTTGACAGCCAGAGGGAATCGGTGTTGTACGGTTTGCACATGCAGACACTTGTAGCCATCTTTAGTCTTTTTTTTACCCATTCATAGCTCCTCCATTTCCAGGTTTACTTTGTTAGCTTCCAGTGCACTTATTGGCTTCGGTTTTATTGTTTTGTTTTCATTGTCTGTATTCTGGACATTCTACATTTCATTTCATTTTCAACAAAGCCCGCAAACAAACAAGCATCAATGTGTATGTCTGTATGAACACATCTTGCTGCTCAGGAGCCATCTATAGAAATATTGGTTATTGTGGGCTAACAGCAAGGCAAGGTCCTTATCCAAGTGAAAAGGAAAGAGCCATAACTGCACTAGGCTTTCCGCCGATCTGATCGATATTTTTGCATTTATGCAGTTTGTGAGATCGGCCGTAATGTCTTAATTCACTGATCGGATCAATGACGTCATTGTCGTAGATTGCCGATGGCTTGTGTTTTATCTGTCTCATTAACTCCGAGAAATTTCCACGGCACCGACATGTTTGTTTGCTAGTGTTGATTTTGCTAGCTATGATTCAAGATTCAAAACACTTTTTATGTCCGTCACATAGTGACAGGGCTCCAAACATAAAGACACATAGACACGTCTCATTGTTGATACTCAGTAGAAGGTACATAAGTTTATACAGTAAATAAACAAGTTATTTAAATAGACATATTGCTCCCTCATGTGATTGAATATCATTTTTTTTTAAAAAACTCACTAATCAATGATGGGTGATCGGCCGCAAAAATCCTGATTGTGTAAAGCCTAAATTGCACCTTTAGTGGCTGGTAGCTATTACACCTCCATTACATTTACTCATTGTGTAAGTGCTTTCATCCAGTGCCAGCATTAAAGCTTCAGTGCAGTAGGAGACCTTGGTGTGAGCACAAGCAGCATATATTCAGTAACTGCAAGGAGATCAGGAAAAGAATTGCACTCATATTGCATAGTGAGGGTGCTAGTAAAATTTAAAGCTACATGTAAAGGTTTCACTTGTGTTACTCCAACAGCACAATTGGCTTGATGTCGCCTGTTTGGATGTTATAAAGCCAACAATTGGCTTAGAGGGGGGAGGGAGTATGTCTCTTCTAACGTCCCTGCTCTGTCTCTGGCCCTCACCCAAAGCCCATTTGTTTCTGCTGACGGTGTAAATCTGTAAAAACAGGTCAGGAATAAATGCTTACACTTTTTTTTTTTTTTTTTAAAGTTAACAAATCAAAAGATGTTCAGATTTAATGAATTTGATCAGTGAAGCTGATCTCTGAACTCTACCTGCTACAGTTTTAAACCTGTTTCCTTTTTTCATCTTTGCATTTTCTCAGTATTTGATCAAATTTGAGTGATCCTGTCAAAAGCTCAGATGTATAATTTACTGCCCTGACAGAGAAGAGAACATGTGAGAGGAGCAGCGCACACACACACACACACTGATACATTAGACATACTGTATGAAATGCTTCTTGTCAGAGTGGCATGGAGGCAGAACTGACAGGCTGAAGCACACGCCTGAAAATTGACAGTTTTCGTCTTGTTAGGAGAGAAGGTAGGGGATCGCTGATTTGAACACTTGCTTGCACCAAGCCTTCACTTAAACACACTCACTGCTGCACGCACACTGCTGCATGCCCGCAGTAACAAGCCCTGGATCTACAGTACAGAGATCTGTTTGTGAGGCTCCGTGCCTTTGCGTCGACACACTCGTACTGTACTCTGCCCGCTTGGCATGCGGAGACGATCTGAATCATGTGAAACTTGTTAAAAGTGTTTCACATTTTCCCAGACGTGATTTTTCACCGTCTCACACACACATGACACTGAGCACGTGGATGTAAACAGGTGTAATACCCTACAGTAATCACTTCTATATGATCCTGCATGTGTTATTATGTATATGCTCCTAAATGTGTGCACCCTAACACAAGAACATATTCCCTTTGGCAATGCGAGTTGGAAGTGTTTCCCAGGAGTGAGCCTGAGGCGGATCCAAAGGAAGCACAGTGACACACACACACAACTCACATCCATCATCAAAGCCGCAGTGTTGACAGGCTTATTTACTCAAAAGGACAAAACCCCAATCTCTATCTATATATATCCCTCTGTTCCATCCTTCTTTTCTTCTCTCTTTCTCTCAATTTTCCAGTTTTTTATTTTATCTATTTACGCCCACATTTAATCATTGATTCAGCTCCAGGCAGCTCCTTTATGATGTGCGCCGTCTATTTGTGTGCGTCTTGTCTGTCTGCAGCCGTGTTGCACTTGCACAACCTTAAGCAATGTCTGGTGAGGACCTCTCTCGCTCTGTATTTGCACACACGCTTGAGGACGCACACATGCGTTGACAGATGTGAGAGCACGCTTGTGTGTCTGTGTCGCTTTTCCCTGAAGGAATAACGTGTGTGTGATCATGTGTCTCCACATCTGCAGCCAGACTGTTGAAATTCAGAATAGATACTGTATGTGATGGAGGATGGGAATTCTGAAGCTGGTGCAGAAACTGTTTTCATTTTCAGTTTTACAGCAGCTTTGTGGTTTTCGTTTTCAGTTTTAGTTTCCTGAAGGAAATACGGGTGAATGCTGAAAGCTGAACGCCATTGCTGAAGCAATGCTGAATGAACTGAAGAAATTGTTGATTTTGTGGAAAAAATTTAGAAATCCTACTTGTTTAAAGCAGAAGTAAGTGATATATTTGTGTTAATATAAGTCTTAAATAGTTATATCTTCCGACAGCAATCACTTACATAGAGTGTTTGGACTGAAACACAGGTCTCTCAGTCCCTCTGCTCTGCTCTGAGCCGAGAAGAAAACATTTATCGTATCCTACAGTTTTTATCCAATGAGGAGAGAGAACGGCATGCAGGGCTGTGTGTGCAGCCAAGGAACGCCGTGAATGTGGTGACGTAGGGACGAGGACTGTTATGGTGCGTTCAAGGAAACTCGTATTTTTCCGACCGTGAAGTGGTACCAGTTCGATCTGGTACGAGTTCACGGGTCTGAAGTTACGAGTGGCCGTTATAGTGACTTTCACCGGTAAAACAGGTCGGAAAAACACGAGTGGGTTGCCTGAAACGCTACAAAGTCGTAAGTTGTGACTTAAAGCTGTAATTTACGATTTCAAAAGCCTGCCTGGAACGCAGCATTAGCGAAAACGACCGGACCACTTACTTCTGCTTTAAGTGCACCAGTTGAAGATCATGAAGAGTTGAAATCTGCAGCTATCCTGAAAGTAAAGGAAGCTGATGAACCATTGCTACTGTAACATAGGTGTTGTTGAAGCAATAGCTGGGAATACATTAAAAACACTGAACTTGTAAGAAGGAGGCTGAATTTGTATGAAATGGTTGAAAATGAGTTGAATTGTCGAAGATTAGTATGACTGACAGCTCAAAAACATCGTTACTAATACAGATGAAACAGTATCTGAAGAGTAAAAGTAGAACTGAATCACATGGCATGGTAGAAAAATTCCTGAATTGTTTTGGATGAATGTAAAAATCTGTTAAAAAGGTCTAAAAGCAGTAGAAATGTTGAAAAGGCAGAGGAATATGGTGGAAAATCCTGCATTACTAAGTCTAACTATTCTGAAGCTAGTGCAGAAACAGTTTTCATTTTCAGTTTTACAGCAGCTGCGTGATTTTTGTTTTTCGTTTTAACAATAGTGCAAAGTGCAGGAGGAGTTTTAGTGATTAAATTATGTTTGGAGACATTTTGCTGTGTCTTTAAATGTGACACACACCTGGGTAAACTTTTGTGTTTTTTCTTTCTTACTGCTTGTTTTTTCCTCAAGGTTATGATTGTATCTCCAATAACTTCCTGTAACAGATGGGAAGCACCTTTGCTGTAACTGCTTTTCTGAATAAATTAGTTTTATTTTAATTCAATATCTGGAATGATAATTATTTTGCACCAAGTCTGGCAAATGTCTGAAAAATATCCAAAATAATTGCAACTTTATATTTAAGAGCAACTTGTCTAAACTGTGCTGACCAGAGAGCAAAGTAATTTCAGTCCTGCTTCATTTCATTCTGCCTTTCTTTTGTCTTTGTGTTTCGAAGGAGATGAGGCTTCAACTACAGGAGCAAAGATTAAATCAAGCATCGTAGCGTGTATGAGCAGTTCTTTTAATTTTCAGCTCATCGCCTTAGCCATTCAGATGTAATGATCCACCTGCAACAAATGAGCAGATGATCAAGAAAAAGTCATTAAAAGAGTTCGAAGAGGTGTCGCATCATCTTAAGCATAGATAGATTGAGAAGTGCGTTTACTTGAAATTGGATGCCAACAAATTCAATCATGTCACATCTGCAGCTATCCAGCGCCCACTGAGGTCACCGCTGCCATGTCCTCCCTACTCCGATATTTCTATTTCTAAATTCCTATTTTGCTAATGAGGTTCTGAGGGAGCGAGAATGCCTCCTTATGAATTACTGACAGGAACAATGCCACCATCAGAAATCAAACACAAAGGCGAGTTGGATTAATCAAGCGAAAAGTTCGGCCAATCAGGCACAGACGTGTTCACTCTATTAGAAACCGAAAATGGAAAAGGGGAGGACGCAATAAACCTCTCCTCTGCTGCTCTCCGCCACTTATTTTGTTGTTTTAATGAGATGATGATTAAAAAAATCCTCCTCAGCAGCATCTTAAACATCCCGGCAGATTTACTGTTTCATCACTGCCTGTAGCATCATCGTTTGTTTTCCTCTGTGGTTTTGTTCTCTCTGAATACGTGAGCAGCGTTTGTGGGAGTTGTGAAAAGTCGCACCTTCCATCGCATTCAAAGCTGAAATAATGAGAAATACTGTTTGATCCGAAATGTGATAATTGATCGGTGGTGTTGCATCTTTAAGCAACAAATCCACTCAAGCAAATACATGACTCTGCTATTACTGATGTCATTGGGTATGTGTGTGTGTGTGTGTGTCCTGGCTGTGTCTCACACCATAATTGGATCATATTCTGGCGTCTGATAAGATCTATGTAGGCAGGTGGCAGCTGACAGAAAGCTACTGGTGTGTGTGTGTTTCTATGTGTGTGTGCGCACGTGTCAGCACCCCTGACAGCAGTATTTTGGGAGAGGTGTTTGTGTCTCCCTCAGCTGATTAAGACAGATGCTTTCTCCCTCTGAAATTTAATTCAGGCTACTTCAGCACTTCCTCCTCCTTTCTTCCCTTCCTCCTCTTCTTGTGTTGTCTCTTTTTCCTCCTCAGTGTTAAATGATCATTCGCTGGGGAAATTAGCAAACTGAGTCAGACATCAAACCTGAGGCTGGGCCGCCGTCAGATTTTCCTGTTGGCGAAGACTGTCCATTTACAATACTCTCCTCACCTCTGTCTCGCGCTGACACATCTGTCTGATTTCCTATGCAATTTAAAGGGATAGTTCAACATTAATTGGCCCATTGCCATAATCCCTATAGTTTTAGGAGTACGTTCGTTACCTTTAATTATCGGTGCAAGCTATTTTTGAACAGCAGAACAGAGCCACGAGCTGTAACGAACCTAATAAGGATTATGGCAATGGGCCAATTTGCCAAAATGTTGAACTATCGCTTTAAGGTAGAATTTGTGTGTGTGTCACATTAGGTGTTGAGCTGATCCTTCTTTATCATTTCCAAGGAGTCATTTTTTTATGCCCATGTAGCACAAAAGTTGGTCAGCTGGAGCAGCTCCGTGGTAGTCCTCCTGTTAATCCCCATAAAGTTTTGATAAAGTCTCGAAAGATAATTAGGGTGACTACAGAGAGGAGTGGATGCTAAACTGGCATTATTATAATGCTGCACAAGCTTTCTGGAGTGATATTGCACCAACTTATGGGTATTTGTTTAAGCATGTGTGTGTTTTTCGGAGCTAAAAATAACAGCCCTCCAGCTACCTTAGGTAATTTTGGAGAAGACTGAGTGTAGGTGATATTGATGAAGAAAACCTCCAATGATTTCATTGACATAAGGTAGAGTAGGTGATGGCAGTTTAGATATTAAAAAATGATCTAATAGCTTTAAAAATGTATTTTATAAGGTATTTTAGGCAAAGAAACTTGTGATTTGCAATTTAAATCTTGAATTAGCCATGTTGGCAATGAAGCAATTCATTGTTGATTGGTCAGTCCACTAATTTAGTTAACCCTGAAATATCACAACAATTATTGAATGGATTTCCATGAATGTAGTTTAGAGATTCATGTTTCCCTGACAGTTTTCCCTGACAAGTGCTTGATCTCTGCTTTGTCACAGTGAAAAAGTAAGATCTTGACCTTATCCTGTAACGTGCTTTGAAATTATTAGAATTTAGCGCTTTACAAATGCACTTGAATGGAATTAATAACTTTGTTGATCCCCTAACTACATTTTGTGTCATTGTCAGGTTAAATCTATTATATTTTGCTCATAGTTAACAGCTAATGACCTTCCTTTTAGTGTTAGCTTTACCCTTTTTTTAGGTACAGGATAAAGTAAGAGGATGAACATGGGGAAACAACCACTCAAAGTAAATGTTGGAGAGTGTCACTGGTTTAAGAAGCTATTGTAATCAGTGGATAAAACCCTTGAACAATGTTTTAAAAGCCTCTGAACAACTGAGGCGGAGGCAGACGTACCTGAGCGGTCACCTGTCTCCCCGGTTGTGAAAACTGGTTTAAAAGAAAACCAACTGGACCAACTTCACTCTTAGATGTAATTGGACGACAACAATACTGTGTGGAAGACACCGACCTCCCAACTCTCTCTCTCTTTACAAGGTCACCTGTCCCATGTAACGGCGAGCGAGGGGGAGCACAGTAACCATGGCAACTGCTCAACGGGCCCCACTCCAGACTGCTCGCCCCCCTCCCCTGACACGGCCCTGAAGAACATAGAGAGAGTCATCCGCCCACAGGTGAGCACACACACACACACACACACACACACACACACACACACACACACACACAGATTCACACACACTAATGAACGTGTTGCAGAGGCACCTGATGCATTATTGAACATCACAGTATCCACCCACAAGTAGCTGAAACACCTGCACCCACCCACCCACACACTCACACACACACAGACACACACACACACACACACACAGAGACAATGGTAAACATCACTGTTTCTCTGCCCGTGACTGTTTCTCTCCGCCACCCTCCTCTCTCACTCGGTTTCTGCTGCTTTGTCACTCACGGTTTTGATGAAATTCGGGATATGGTGTTTATATGAACTTCAGTATCCCTGTATACATGATAAATACCAATATCCCAGTTTCTGATTACTGCGTCTTATGTGTGCATGCGTGTTCATTGTTTACAACAGGAAGCGCAACAAATTGGAAATCTGTACAAATCAGAAAATTTACAAATTAAAAATGCTTCACCCATGTTATATAACTTAATAAAATAAAATAAGATTCAATGCAGACCGATTGGTTCATTGTAAAACATTTATGAATTGATGTAAATGTGGTGATTTCTCTACGTAACGTTAGGCTACAGAACCCCGAGGCAGCGCTGCTCTTCTGTCTAATACACACATGAAGCTTCACTTTTCATTCAAAAAAACTATTATGACTGCCACAATTGTTAGATTTCATCAATGAGACCAACATTTATCTTCTAAAAAGTATTTAACCAGCTGTTGGTAAACCTCTAAAAACCTGCGGGTAAGTTAGTTAGCGATTGTTTTCTCCCCCGGGGTGACGACGCAGGTTGACCGGCCGAGCACCTCAGGAGACGGGGCTGCTGCCTCTGTGATGTCGCGGTCACTGCTCCCACAGGTGGAGCTTCACTTCATAAGGGCTTATCCTGATTTCTGAAATTGGGAAATGGTGTTTACATGCTCAAACACAAAAATGGGATACTTAAAAACCCCAATGAAAACTGGGATACCAAAGTCCACGTAAACGCAGTCACTCACTCAGTGTTTCAGTGAGTCGTTATGTTGGTGCAGCTGAACATCGCCTGGTTACAGAAACCCAGAGCTGCAAATATCCTGGGCTTTCAGAGACTCTTACTGTGAAAGAAGCTGTAATCCTGTGGGGACACAAACAGGCAGCCACTTGAGCAGCGCCTGCTCACAGGGACGGAAATCAGTTCGGTCTGATTGCAGCTGGATTCTTGATCCACTAAACCTGCTGCTACGTTTTGTTTCTTTGTGTGTGTGTGTGTGTGTGTGTGTGTGTGTGTGTGTGTGTGTGTGTGTGTGTGTGTTTTCTTCTTCTTCTTCAAAATTCAAATTGTATTTTTGGCCGAATCAAAGCTGCGTCATGCACGGCTCTCCACAGTCTCTCCGAGCCAAACCTTTTGCAACTGCATAATTTTAACTTTGAAAATGTTGTGGTCTGCAGTCGCCTCAACTGCATGCTTGTTAAAGACCGGGTTTGTGTGTCTGCGTTGAATCCAAGTCCATCACTTCCTTTTCCATCCCTTCCAAAAAAAACAACAACAACAGCAGCAGCCAACGTAATTTTCGAGAGGAATGAGAAAACAAGTCGAGTAAAACGACACGTGCTATAGGCTCCAGCAGTGAGATGTTACATTCAGTTTTCTCACTTTAGACAACTTGTCGTAAATTCATCCACAGCACCCGCTGAAGTGTTTAAGAGCGAGTGCAACTCTTGAAAACACGAGCGTACGAGTATCTTCACATAAATTCCTGCAGACACTGCGCACGCACATACACACACAGATGCCGCAGGGACCATGCTGAGGCCTGACACTATGACTCATTGCAGCGAAGCCCATTTATGACGAATTATCGCACTTCGAAGTAAAAACTGCTTATTTGTCAATATTTCAAGTTGAGTTAGCTTTAACTCTTGGTCCCAGTGTTTGTGTTCAATATGCTGCCTGGAAATGGAAATGTAGTGTATTTGGCAAGGAGGAAAGTAATGTTATTAGCCCACAGGAAGTCAATTTTTTTTGATTTTATGAATTGATTCAGTATCAGAGCAACTCAGATCTTATTTCTCAAATGAATCGATGTTTCTCCTCCCACCTAAAGTGAGCCACATTTTTAACACAAGTCACACGGGAATCAGAGCGTCATCTAAACCTTTTAATCGATCGCTTGACTGTCAAAGTGCATGTAAAGGATATAAGGTGATGCAGAGGGAGAGGCCGAATCCAGCAGACTGTGAAAATGCAGTGTCCAGGCAGCCTGGAGCTGAGGTGGGTTCATCATCTACTGCTGATACAGAAATGACTCATGCATATTTGTGTGGAAGGTAATAAAAATACTGCATTAGGATTATTTCAGGGAGAGAGTCTCCTGGGCAACCAGTGTAGTGTTAAAGAAATATGCAATAAAGATGTATCACTGTAATCATAACAGAGCTAGACAGCATGTGTTTCATTCCACACCCTGCTACGGTACACAGCCTCACAATTTTGTAAGACAGCAACAGAAGAGATTCATAATGTGTATACATATAACATTCAGAAATCCAAAGTCGACATCATTAGTTGACTTGAGATTAATTTAGTTGTCTCACTGTCACGGAGTAGATAGTATCGGGCGCTCCGGCGCTGCACGAACGCTTCGCACCCCGATAATTAAAGGCAGTTGTTTTCTCAGGCAGCAGATGATGTGTGACATAACACTGAAAAACATCCATCTCACCTGCTTATTTGGTGTCATGATGAATTATAAAATATTAGTTTTCTGAATCACTGAAGGAGTAAAAGTGAATTATATATTTTTTATTTATTTATCTGTGTAATATTTTTTTTAATTAAACTTTCCTTACATGAAATTTCTTGGAGATTTACCTACCTAAATATTCACAAGTCTGATGATATCAGAAAATATCGAAATATTATCTTGAATCAAATGTTTCTTCCTTGATTGACACCTGTTTCCTGTTACTAAGAGAGTTGAAGAAGCGTCCAACAAGGAGTAGCTTTTTCTTTTTTAAAGCCGCCATCTTCACCTTCTCTTAACTTTCAGATGTCCTTTACCAGACAAGACGTTTTATCTTCCACTTTATTTCCTGACTTCACCTCCTCCCCTCGTCGTTGCACCTATCTTTGGCATGTTAACCAATGTGTGTAGAGGGATCACATGTGGTGCCCAGCGGGCCTCCTCTCAGCTTGAAGCACACATAATCAAGCAGCGTCAGAGTTCAATTTTACAGCACCTAATTAATTCTCCAGATTTCATTTCATTTCATTTTCATTTTATTGCTCCCGCTGGCTGTTTCATCAGTGCATCAGTCTACGGCAAACACATGCCCACAAACACATACATAACTGTTGCGGCATGTGCACGAGACTCTGGTGTGGCTCCCTATTCCTTCCTGTTAAAATATTAATGTGGTGCTTTCAGGCGTTGAGGGGTTTTCAGCAAAAGTGGGGATTAAATTTCACTGTTGTTTGTAAACACGATGATGCTGTGTAAAGACGATTTGATCAGATGATTCTCCGCCATCTCGCAAACCGTTACATAATTCTGTGCGAGCAATAAAAGTTATTCCGACAGGTCTCTCTGGACAAAATTATCCATCTTCAGGGACCTTCATATTAAAATTTCAAGGAGCTACTGTGATGCATACACTTATACATAAACTGAACTGTGGAATTAATTAATTACTCCTTCTGTTGTTATTCTTCTAGTTATACCAGCTTATTCTCTATTACTGTATTTCACAAAGTAATAGCAGATTACTTGATTAAATTGGAGATTATGTTGGTAGTTAACACTGAATCCTGCTTGTTTTATGATATGACGTCCAAACACTCTCATAAACAGCATATTAGCATTTAGCATGCTGCAACCTGGCATTTAAGCTGAATCGAATTGAAAATTAACATTGAGGTTGATACTGTAACACTGATTATTATTATCTATTATAACACAACATTTACATTTATTTACACAACATTTACTCAAAAAGTGGAAACAAATCAGTAGCAATGTTTTAAAATGTTGTTTAAAAAGTAATTCAGTGAAACTTTTTCCATAGCAAATCAAGAGGAATTTTTGATTTGAAGTAAATCTGCACTGGAACGAAGTCGAGTTTATCTCAGAGGCGAAGTTACAAACGGAGACTGTTATGAGACTCAGTCACTTTCTACCATGGATGTGTTTTTTTTGTGTAGCCCTCCCTTCCCCCGTGACAAGGCTCCCCAAGGCTGTAGCTGTAAATAAAAACGTGTTCTTCTGAGTAATTTTGCTCCTTAAATCTGGGTTTAAAAGAAATTATTCCGCTCATGTGCTGCTAATGCTGCTGCTGCCGCTGCAGTATTTACCATAAGCTAGTTTTTGGAAGAAGAAGAAGAAGAAGGAAAAAAAAACACATGCAATCACTTTGTAAAAGCGTTAAGAGATCACACAGGCTGTGTTGACTGAAATCCGTGGGTTTAATGTTTTGGGTCGTTTTTTTATTTCTTTATCCTTTGCTTCTTGTGCAAACTGTCTGCCCGAACATGTTAGATCACAAGCTCTTGATCACTGAGCAGATGGGACGTGAAGGAGTAATCACTTGGATGTAAAGATGGAGAAAGAGTGAAAGCAGGGAGGACGGAGATGCACACACACTACACTACATCACAGGGGTTATCGGTTTTATATCCACTGGCTGAGTGTCCTACTTTACTGCAGCTTGTGTGTGTGTGTTTATATATATCTTAACAGTATGGTTTTATAGCCATTACTTGCCTACTAGAGATTCCTGGTATCAGCAAACACATGATAGAGCTCGTGTTTGTTCCCACAGAGGCTTCAGCTGGTATCTCAGACGATCACATGATCACATAGGGCGAAATAAAACGGTCTCACATCTTCACACCATCTCTCCCCTCTTCTGTCTCTGTGAGGACCAGTGTGTGTCTGTGTGCGTGTGTGTGCATGTGCTTCACATCTAAAAGAACGAGGGGTCCTCCAGGGTTAAGGCAGTGTTCGAATCAACATTATTACACCATATCAGAAAGTGGCCTCTTCATTCTTTGTGCCTCTCACATATTATCATTATATTTGAGTCATAGAACTGAGCATCTGTTTTTTTCTGAAGGATGAGTCCCTGGTGATTCAAAACACTCAGGACCACTTGAATATTTTTTTTCCAGAAAACTCAAGGACCCTTTTAACACAAAATTTTTGTCAGCTTTATATTGAAACAAGAATTTTTCAGTCCATTTCCTTCAGGGGATAGCTGGAAATTAAATATGTGCTTGCTTGTTTTGTGTACTGTAATGCAAATCAAGATTGAAAAGTTTCTGTGTTTCTATACGTTTTGCATTTGTTTATGAAATTCCTACACTATAAAATGGTTTCTTTTTGTCATATTGTATTAAATGTGCGAGACAGAGAAGTGGACGTTTAGCTTTACGAGTGTGATGATAACACACGAGAGGCACAAACTGAGCCGGTACAATGTATAACGCTCGCAGAGGCTTGTCAGCTTAAAAAAAGGAAACGTTTTTTACCGTTATCAGGCAACAGCTCTGTATATCATTGTGGCAATTCAACCTTTTTCCTTTTTGCGATCATCAAGATGCAGGAGAAAATGCTCTTGTAGTAATACAAGAAAGGAGGAATACATATCCAGTGCTGTACGAGCCTGACGAATGTTTATATGGCTGTGCCGCATCAGATAAGCCTTCAAAGCCCGGGGCGTGTTATTGAAAACAGACTTTCTGGTTCATATTTTATTTTCTCACCTGTACTTGTAGCAACACTGCCAAATTACCTATTATGTTAGCTTGTGTTTTATGTTTGTTTAACACTGTTTTTTTTAAATCCGTGTACCGTTTTAAAAGTTACATTCAAGACTAATCGTCTAGTTGTGACTGTCAAAGTTAGATAAGTCAGTTTTATTTATTTTGTTTAAAAGGCTTTGCAATCTGTACGACATAATACACCATGTGTCCTTTGACCTTTGCTTCAGATTAGGAAAAAACTTCTAAAAAAATTCACCTCAGCCAGAGGAACAGAGGGAGGAGGAAGAAGGAGTAGGTAGAGATGACAAACAGAGTGGCATTATAAAGCAGATAGATTGCCTGCAGGTAAAAGTCCACATGAATAGAAGTAGAAATATGAGTTTCTGACTGGGGAAGAGTAACAGAGAACAGCTTCCATTTGTTGCTGCTTCTCAAGTGTGACTTGGTGTGATACCAGCGAGCACACACATATGCATGCATGAGGTGCTGCATATAGCATAGTATGAAATACACACAGTCGTATCTTCTGTCACACATGAACACGTTACATATGTATGAGCAGATACGACAACGCACACAATGAGAGCGTGATAGAGCATATACAGTAGCTTTCCTGACCACAGACACGCATTCAAAGTGGAGTGCAGATAACGGCAGACTAACTGGTGGCTGAGGCTTTACAGAGGCGTGGAGATAATAGATATTTTTTTCCACATACTGAGGTTGAGAGGATGCAGAGACACACAAAGCGCTTGATGTAGCAAATGTAGCATAATATGACACAGCTGTCACCGACTGTAGGAGGAGGCGGTGGCGGCGGCCGTGTAAGAGAGGAGGAAGGCTGGTAGCCTGATGGATTGATCATCATCCATCGAGAGGAACTCCTGGAGGAAGCCGAGTGTCTCACGCTCTCAAAGCCTCAGTTGAGTGCCGTCAAAATGCTCTTCAGCAGGGAGCTCGACGAAGAGCATTGGGCCTCATTCACGAACCGTTCTTAAGAACAAATTTGTTCTTAAGTCCTACTTACGAAGTTTTTACGAAGATTGTGGCATTCATGAATGTTTTCTTATCCAGAATTTGTTCTTAACTAAGAACAAAATCTAAGAACAGTCAGGAGTATACTTACACACCTTTAGGTGCTGAGACTTATGCAAAAATAACCGATTATAGCGTTTTCTTTTGTTCTGCAGTTGTATGACATTATATGATTTGAATAAGAATTATTTTCTTATCTTTTATGATGTTTTTAATAATCATATATATTAATAATAATAATTGACAAATCATTGCAGTCTCTTAAAAAACATTATAGACACAAAATTCATATCATATCTTTTTTTGGGGGAGGGGGGGGCATACAGCTGCCGATATGATTTTTTTTTTTCCTAATTGCGGGCTGCAACAGTGCACTTACTGTAAGTGTTCACACAACACACAACTGTTTTTTTTTTCATATGTGATAATATGATGATATTTATGATGGCACACGTGAGAGTGTGGTCTCTCTGATACCGAAGAGCTGCATCCACTGCTGACGCTACTAAATACAGCCTAAATATAAATATAAAATATAAACTAAATATAAGCCTTTTGCTTGTTTCTTTGTTTCATCCCTGCCGCAGTAGCGCCACTTCACTACTTAAGTTCTTTTTACGTTTGGACTCTGGTGCTCCCTCCCAGATTTTCATTTGAGCATTTCAACTTTCTTTCTCACTTCACCTTCTCTGCTCAGTGCCTGTGGGTTCTGTGTGCACACGGCCCTGCAGTCTCATGCCCTTTTACGGGCATTGATGGGGCGGTTACCTATGCTAATCCTATGTTAATTAGACTCACCTGGCACACGCCCTCAACTTACGAGGAGATGGCATTCATCAAGTAGGAACACAGCTGCGAACAATTCTGAGGCTTACGAACGCGTTGATGAATCTGACGTAGGGTTTTCTTAAGGAACTTCTTAAGAACAACTTAAGAAAGAATCTAAGAAGGTTCTTAAGAAGATATTGGTGAATGAGGCCCATTGTCCTCAATCGACGTGACCTCGAAGGTCGGGGAGAAAAAAAAACGGTTATCGATTTTAGTGCGTATCATGAAATAAAGAGGGTTTGTTTTGTCCAGCGCCGATCGGATAACCTTAAAGATGATACGTGTAATTTTAACATCATAGGAGAGTAATTTGGAGATGACAGCTTAATTGTAGTCAATCTACAATACCACAAGATCACAACAACAAGAACAACGACTTGACAGGCTGCAGAGAGAATCCGAGGGGGTGTGGTTGTGTAATTATTTCACACCAAGACCACATATATGATGTAATGATGATGCCCCGATCATGGTATTGCAAGATGTTACATCAAAGAAGGAAAAAGGCATGATCCAGATTCTTGCAAGAACCTAAAAAAAATCAATTCGTAGTTCTTTACTGTAGCTGCATCTAAAGTTTTTACATTGTTGTGTGTGGAAATGGAAAAAACACATTTTAAAACATCTACAGATTAATTAATACGTGCAATAGTTGTTAGTTGTCGCCTGATATCAAGGCATGTTGCTGTTTTGTTTCCATTTGTTGAGTTTGTATAATGTTAAACTTGCTTTTGAACATTCATGTCAATATATTAATCCGTTTGTGGAGCTGTAGGATGTTTTTTTTTGTTTTTCTTCCCCACCGGAAAATCTCCAGATTCTTTTATCAGACTCATCGCTAATCACTTTGGCATTTGGAGCTCATTAATCTGTTCACACACATCAATCACCTCGCCGCCGTGGCCCCGCGTTTGTGCTGAGTAAAGACACACAGAGTCACTTGATGATCCCTCTCTGAGCCCGTTGCTCCAGTCAGTTAATCTTCTAGCAAATTTCCTCAGATCTGTGTAATAATTGCAGCCCATGTGTGCACCCTGCAGTTCTGGGAACATGAGTCATGCAGACACACAAACACACGCACAGAATCGATGAAACAATCATTGCAGTTGTGCAGAGAGAGAGGGGGAAAAATGATCCATTTACTCTCACTTATATTGGTCAACTCACTCCCCTCATCTTATACTGTACCTGCTGGCTTATTTATGTCCACCTGAACATGGACAACCAGGAGACCTTTGTGTTGATGTGTGTGTTGTTCTCAAAAACAGATTTACGCTCTGCAGAGGGTTCATGGTTGCAGTTTCACATCTGAGCTACTTCCTGGCAATTTTCACCTGTATTAAAAGAAAGAATTTGTCTGAAGCATTATGATGATTTTCAACAAGTCGTGTTGTTCTTTCACCTCATTAGTAATGAGTCAAGTGGACCTGCTAGCCTCCGCCGGCCTCTGCGCTGCATGTTAAATTGTTTTTGCCAGTAGAGATGTGGCAGGTAAACTGCTTGATTGCCGTGAAGCCGACACAAGGTTGAATCACTTCCAGCTCAGAGTGAGCAGCTACAGTAAAGCTTCCTGCCTTTCTCACAGTTTCAGATGGTGGATAATGACGGAGCCTGTGGAGTGATAGCACATAATGAGAGGAAAGACTTCAAGTAGAAAGACTCTTATTGCTTCTGGAAACAGTAGCTCAAAAGAACAAGTACAGTATGACTCTAATGATGATCCGACCTGCTTGAACTTTATGATTAGCTAACAAGCTTCTTTGTTTTGTATCTTAAAAATGCTTGATTTCTGCAGCCTGACAGTCTATTACTATTACTATTATTAACAGTAAGAATAGTAAAAACATGTTCTGGTAGCAAAGATCCCTCACAATCAGGACGGTGGCACTCTAAAGGGAGAGTTCAACAAATTGGCCAAAATTAGGTAGGTTCGTTACCTTTAATTGTCGGTGCAAGCTATTTTTAGAACGGCGGAGCAGAGATGCGAGCTGCTCAGAGCTACGATACGGAGGCTAATGGGATTTCTTGGTTTTCCCTCATCAAACTCATCAAATACACAATCCATCAACTTTTCGAGGCAGATGCAGAGACTGCTTGCCAGAAAACTGTCCCTGACAGGAACGCACATCAGCGGTTTTGATTGAATTTACCTCTAAAACAACTCTGTCTCGTAACGTTCCGTTATTATCTCATAGCGTGGTGAATGTGCAGGTCACAACTTGTCCACCAGAGCGTTTTGGAGTTGTTGGATTGTGGATTTGATGAGTTTGATGAGGGAAACTAAAAATCCCATTAGCCCCCGTAGCTCTGAGCAGCTCACGGCTCTGCTCCGCCGTTCTAAAAAATAGCTTGCACCGATAATTACAGGTAACAAACCTACTCCTAAAACTATAGGGATTATGGCAATGGGCCAATTTGACACCTGACACCTCCTTGGAAAATATTGAGACCAAGTTTTGGGTTAATTCTTTTAGTCTAAGAAACATAGAATAGATGAGTTGCACATGACTCCAACCAGATGGAAATGTAAAGAACTGAACTGGAAGTTTAAAACCTTTTAGCAGTGGTCATCGCTTGTTTTATTTAACAAATCACATTGTGGCCAATTGTTAAGGGTGACCTCATATGAGTGCTCCTCTTACTGCGTTTATCTTGACTCACTGAGAAGCACTTTGGATTGTACAGTAAGCATTTTATATCTCCTTACAGTCTGAGGGGAAGGGGGGAAAAAAGAGGATTTTTATTCATGTCAGCACTTCTTATGGAAGAACAAGAGATTTTTTTCCTGATTAAAGTGGAGGGATGAGAGGACACAGACTGACTGTGCTGCAGTGATTGTGGATGGAGCACAGGGAGTGTGTGAACCATGTTTGAGCCTTTAGAGGTGGCTCTGTTTATGCTAATGTGAGCTGGGATTGTCTCAAAGTGTGTCATCAGCTGAGAGCCTCGTCTGAGTGGAAACTTTCTAAAATACAGAGAATAAAAAAAGTAGCTTAATCATCACAAGGAAAAGAGGGAAGAGATGAGCGGCAGAAAGTGGAGATGCAGCGTCTGAGAGCTGAATAATAGAATAATAGTTGGAGTTGCATAATTTGTTCTGGATGTGGGAGGAAAAGGGTTTGGATGTTTACTCCTTTTTATTTTCTATTCTCTTGTTCCTCTCCCCCCCTCTGCATGCTGATGGGCCGTCTGCTTCTTCGCTCTTCTGAGCTTTTTGTGTGAGTTTGTGTGTTTACATCTTTGCGTGGACGTCTGAAGCAGCTGAAATAAAGACCAAGAATAAGAATAAAAAACAAAGAGCAAGCGCGGAGAGAAAGGGAACAAACAAAAACCCACAATATGCAAAAAATAAATAAAAAAGACGTGTGCATCGCTCCGTATTCAGCATCATTAACTGTAAGTGACTGTTAACAGGAGGGGAGTTGCTCTAACAACTGAAAATATCAATTATGATTATGATAATTACTTTTCAGTCCCCTGCTTGTGATGAATTATTATTAAATAATTAAATTTCAGAGTTAGTTAGCCGGCAAGGAGACTTAATGGAAACAGCAAAAGATTTGGGAATAATTACCATACGTACAGTTTGCACAGATAGTTTTGCCTCTGTTCAAGTTTCATTCATCAACACGTTTGTTTCCCAACTCCTCAGCTCTACGGTGCCTGATCTGGTGATCAATGATCATTTTTATGATAACTGATTATCACATTATTCATAAATTAGCACACGGTCCCTTAGCTTCACACGGAAACAAAAAAACCTCACACTGCAAAAGCACATCTCACCTTGTCGTAGGTGAGCAATTAGATTTTTTTAGCTAATGGGTATGTCATTTATTAGCACCTAAACACATTAGTGAAGTGTTAAACAGAATGTTTTCCCCCGGGGGGAGGAGGATGTTTGGTTTTTGCTAGAGTTTATTCAGGCACGGAGGACCCGGCTTCATGTGTATGTGCATGTGCATGTGCATGTGTGTGCGTGTGTGTACGTCCTTGTGTATACATCTGTGTGCCTGTGCTCATTAATCCCCTTCCAATCGGGCATGACATGTTCATTAGCCTGCCGCCCGTCTGCATTGTTAACGCTAAGCCTCAACCAGAACTACAGTTTGTGTGTGTGTATGTGTGTGTACACTTAGCTAATGTGTCATTGTGTGTGTGTGTATGTGTGTATGTGTGTATGTGTGAGCTCTTAATAAGCACGAGTCCAGAGAAAAAGACGCCTTTTTAGTTGTTAGGAACAAGCAGAATCAAAACACACAGAGACAAGGCGGCGATAAGCAGAAGAATAAAGAGATGCTTAGAGGATGAATAGGAGACGTTGAAGTTGGCATTAAACTCATTAAACATGAGACGCTTCGCAAAAGACTCGGACACACACGCAGCCTCAGCCTCCCTCTTTGAAACACCACAGAGTCACATCACTGCAGCTGCATCGTTCTCATTTATTCTCTGTCCCTTTAAATTGGTTGTTAAGCCCATGGCACAGTGAGTGCACACACTACATTTGATCAATCTGCATTGCTTTTTGTGAAGTAAAAATAAAAAAAACAAAAGCACATGACATGACTCTGTGTAGTGTCGCTCCCTTTGCCAAGCCTGTTTGATTCCCTGTTGGGCTCATACATCATTGTCTTTCCTCCCTTTTGGCTTTTTTTCTGTGCTGCTGTGATCTTGTCTGGTTGATGCATTGCTCCTTTAATTCCCCCGCGGTCTCTGTGGGATGTCGCTGCTGTGGTGTTATTCCCCGCTGACCAACTCTCCACTACGAAGAAAGAAAAAAAAGGACGATCTCACTGCTGTGGCCGTGTCGCATTCAGATCCGCGGAGGCCTCTCTGGTTTGGGACATTAGTGCAGGATCTGTGCTTCCTCTATGTTAGAGTCACGCATGTGGAAAAACCCCTGTCTGTTATCGACCGGTGCTACAATGTGTGTGTAAAAATATCTTGATGTGACCTTTGTTCATTTGCTTATTCGCAGGAGAACAAGGTGACTTTAAAAGTTTGGTGCAGCAGCTAAAGTTTTAGTGTTTTGGGGGATGATGATGAATTTTATTGAAGCTAGAAGTCAGATGAGAAGATCAGTGTTTCCTAACTTTATGCAAAGCTAACATGTCTTTAATGATATCAATGCTCTTATAATACCTCTCTTTTTAATAATAACACATCTATTTTATATTTTAGTGGAGTTATTTCCTACTTTAGATGTTTCCTTCCTCTCGCTCCTTTCTCCTTTATCTTGTCTTCCCTTCTTCCTTCCATCCCTTCTCTCATGATAAATTCAGATGCTCATCTCCGTTTCTTTATCATCTTTATCATCACCATGTCCCTCAGTCCTTTATGATGCCATTGTCCCCGTCTCCTTCCTTTCTTCTTTCCTTCCTCCACAGCTTCACTCCTTCCTCTCCAAATCCCTCCTGTCCTGTTTAAAATTCTCACCACTTCTTACCTCTTCCCATAATTTCTTTTTTTCTCCCCTCCTCTACCATTTTCTTTCTTCTACACTGCCTTTTTCACTCGCTGCCTCCTTTCATCTTCAGTTTTTCATTTCTCCCTGTCCTGTCCTCTTTTCATTTTTCATGCTGTAGCCTTGTTCAGCCTAATTCTTTGTTCCTGTTTTTTTTGCTTTTGTTTTCATCTCACTTTAGTGCAGTTGATCTGAAGATGGATCAAAACCCAATTTGAGTGCACCCTGCACAGAAAGAAAGCGCCCTCTCCCTCGGCTTTCATTCTCTTTCCATCTCCTCCTCACTTCTTCTCTTTCTCAATGCTTCTCACTCTTTTAAAGGGATAGTTCAACATTTTGGTGAATGGGCCCATTGCCATAATCCCTATAGTCATCATAGCAGTAGGTTTGTTACCTTCAATTGTCGGTGCAAGCTATTTTTTAGAACCGCCGAGATTTTAAGATAAGGGAATGTTACGAGACAGAGTTGTTTTTGAGGCAAATTCATGCAAAACTGCTGATGCGCGTTCCCGTCGGGGGCAGTTTTTCAGCAAGCAGTCTCTACATTTACCTCTAAAACAACTCTGTTTCATAACGTTCTGTTATTAGCGTGGTGAATGTGCAGGTCACAACTTGTCCACCAGAGAGTTTTGGAGTTGCTGGATTGTGTATTTGATGAGTTTGATGAGGGAAACCAAGAAATCCCATAATGAGCCTCCGTAGCGTACCTCTGAGCAGCTCGCGGCTCTGCTCCGCCGTTCTAGAAATAGCTTGCACCGACAAATAAAGGTAACGAACCTACTGCTATGACTATAGGGATTATGGCAATGGGCCAATTTGCCAAAATGTTGAACTATCCCTTTAAGGTTCAGGGTTTTGTATCTTGTGTCACACACGTGCAGCAGCAAAGGCCTCGTACGGATCGTCACTGTCATGTGTCGGTCTCTCGCGGTATTTCTGGATGTTAGTTCACCTTTATGTTCCACTGTATTTATTCACTTTTCCTACATCCTCTCTCTCTCTCTCTCTCTCTCTGTCTCTCTCTCTCTCTCTCTCACACACACACACACACACACACACACACACACACACACACACACACACCAGCAGGGTTTCGACTGCCTGAGCTGTTTGCGAAGCGTAGCAGCAGGTTGTTGAGAGCTGCAAATGCCTCATTATGTAAGATGTGTTTACCAGATGCCAGTCTACAGTTTGAGTTGTTCTCTGCTTCACTTTCTCACTCTCTCACTTGGCTGCAAGCGATCATTATGTCTCTCCCTCTCTTTCTTTTTTTGTCCATTTCTTTCTCTCTCTTTCTCTTGTCTCTGTTGCCTCTCCATATTTGCCTCCATCCCTCTCTTCATGTTACATAAACCACATTGGCATATGTGTGTTTTATTACATCACAACATATTCAGGTGTTGGAACTAATGAGTCTAAAATTGTGACTTGAGTACAAAGCTGCAGACACTCACACATGCTTTGGTAATTTAGGGAAGATACTGCACTGACTTACAAACATCCCCTGTAGACTGAAATCAGATGATTGCTGGTTATAGAGCCTCAAATTGTCAAATTACCTCGACTGCATGACTTCCATAACATTAATGTGTGAAGCCGCATACAGCGGCATACCACACTTTCTAACATTGAAACACTTTAGCTGGGATATTTTAGATTGGGAGTCAAAATTTTGAGCCTGTTTTTAATTTTAAACAAACTGAAATATTTACTTTTAAGTTAAAAGTCACATAAAAAGAAGAAAAAACACATTTATTATAGTATATTGTATAGTTATGTGTATAAAAACTATTATTTCTCTAACCTTTGGACTCATCTCCTTCCTCTCTTGCATGCAGCCCAAGCAGCGCACCTCTCTGTCCTCATCCCTGGATGTCCAAAGGCCGGTCAACCACAGCTGTGAGCCCAGTGAGGTGAGCTCGTCACTGGGCTACGCCAGCTTCAGCACGAGCCCCCCCGCCAGCCCGCCCCTCAGCCCCAACCAGGAAGACTCTGCGGGCTCCAACGACGACTGCCAGCTCAACGGTAAGTCCCGTGAAACGGACGTGACGTGGCGGGAGATCAATTAGTGTTAAAGGTCGTCTCGTTGTCGCCTCAAGGGGATTATCACAATATGAAAACTCTTCTAATCGGGTCTCTTTGTCTTTGTCTGATCATAAATCCTTTGTGTTTATGTATTGTTGTCATTCAAAACAGAGATATTAGCATTTAAAGTGTTACAGTCTTACATCTAGCACAGTAATAGTGGGCAATTTCTCTTGGGCAGGGACTAGTGATGAATGGAAATGACTTAATCCAATGTGGAAAATGAGTTTAATATACTTAAAATATCCCATCCATCATGTATATTAGCCATCTGCTGACCTCGTGAGTGGCTGGCTTATTTTAGCCCTGTTCAGTTAATGGCATCAGGAATGCATGAAACACACATTTACTCAGCAAGTTGAGTATGTCAGTGTTCGGTGCGTCTTTTTTCCTCGTGCATTCAGCCAGAGTGTGTGTGTGTGTGTGTGTGTCGATGCATCCACTCTTCACTCCATCTGTCTCACTTCAGAGTAGTTTAAATTCTTCGAGCCTTGAAACCAAGTGAAACTTAAATCCTTTTGCCCTGGGTCCCAGGAAATTGAAATCTTTCTGCTCCTGTCGTACCGTTGCCCACAGCCGGGAGGCAAACACCTGACAGGGTCAGAGAGAGAGGAGGGGCGGGCACATCACACCTGACAGCTGGGAGATTGTCTGTGTGAGAGAAAATCGTGGATAGGATCAACAATAAATACATAATATCTAAAGTTAGTGTTATTTCCAGAAAAATATCAACATCATATTATATTACATTTTTGTTAAACTGTACAGTACCTTGCTTCCCTTCATTTTATTTTACCATCGTTCTTAAAACCTTGAAAAATACTTTACGTAAAGTATGCAAGGATGAATGCTGAAATGGAAAGTAGGTTAAACTGTGTGGCAGGTTTGTAACACTGTTATCTTTGTGAGCTAGATCAAATATGTCAAGTCAGATACTGTCAGTTTGTGGTTGCAGCTGATCTCACAGTGAAATAGTCTTTGCAAATATTTTTGTTTTTTATTTCTACCTCCTGAGGAGTCAGACAGGGAAGTTCCTCACATATCATATAGTAGCAACGGGTTGAATTGCTGGTTTTAGACCAGCAGGCCAGACTTGTGAGTGAGTTGCACCTGGAATTGAAGGATGCTCCAACGAGCACTAAGAATTATCCTACAGAACGTTTTGACCTGTTGTGTGGGTTTGAAAACCGCACGAGTGCACATCATGCTTTATTAATAGGGGACCTACTGCTGCGTCTGCCAGGGGTGAAGAGGATCAGGTCACGAGGAGCTTTTGTGCTGCTCAGCTAAAACATGTCAAACCATTGTTGCCTCTTGTTCAGAGCAGGTCACACTCCAGCTCAGGAGGTTAGATAAAAGTTACATATAAGTTCACCAAACTTGACTATTTCTATTGTACAGATTTCCACTGCCTATGTAAGCGAATCCACCACTCGGCAGTAATTGTGTTGAAATTATTGTCTTTAAATGCCAAATGCAGTTGCCAATCAGATTCCTCTTTGAACATTTGTACGTTTTTTTTTAGTGAAAACTATTCTCAGCTTGTGTGTTAGTTTCAAGTCAAGTTTGAAAGGAAAATTAAGATGAAAACAAGCTCCTTCTGGGGGAAAACCACACCGGATATCCTGCGAACTAGTCTCCAAGACATCAGTAAAAGATGCTGTGTTATTCCTATGGGAAAGTCCCTTTTAGTGTCAGACCAGATGAAACTGTGTTGGCTTCATCTAACGACGCCCCCCCTACTGAGTTAAAAAAGTTGTTCTTGCAAAAGGAATATTCCATGAAACGAGAGGTATTTCGTCAGAGCAATGTCATAATGAGGGTGGTTTAGTCTTACATCTGCACACACACACATGCACACACACATTTCAGCACTTTCATTTTGTTCACATACAGTAATGAAAAAAAAGGAACATAAATACTAAATAATGCAAAACGTGTTTACTATCCAGATGCATTATTGATGTGATTGACAAAAGTTCCTATATTGTGAAACCTAGAATAACTAATAACCAGCATATGATACGCCATTAAGATTTCATACAACTGAACTGTTTACATGGTATTTGCACAAATAATGATCATAGTGATGACAGTATTTTATTTTCTGAAGTTATCTTAAAGGGATAGTTCAACATTTTGGCAAATTGGTTACGAGACAGAGTTGTTTTCGAGGTAAATTCATGCAAAACCGCTGATGCACGTTCCTGTCAAGTGCAGTTTTTCGGCAAGCAGTCTCTGAATTTACCTCGAAAACAACTCTGTCTCGTAACGTTGCATTATTATCTCATAGCGTGGTGAATGTGCAGTTCACAACTTGTCCACCAGAGCGTTTTGGAGTTGTTGGATTGTGTATTTGATGAGTTTGATGAGGGAAACCAAGAAATCCCATGAGCCTCCATAGCGTAGCTCTGAGCAGCTCGCAGCTCTGCTCCGCCGTTCTAAAAATAGCTTGCACCGACAAATAAAGGTAACGAACCTACTCCTAAAACTATAGGGATTATGGCAATGGGCCAATTTGCCAAAATGTTGAACTATCCCTTTAAACTAAAAACAAACAAACTCTCTGTATCACTGCAGAAGAGGAACTTGGAATTTGGATTTACTCCTGACCCGTACAGTATTTCCTTTGTGTCATTTCCTAGTCGCAATTTTTGTGTTACCATAGCGATGAGATTCCCCGTTGTCATGGCGAAGCGGCGGCCTTGGTGCTGAGAGTCAGCTGCTGAGGCGCTTGTGAATACTTCCTCTCTCTCTCTCTCTCACCTGGGTTTCAGTCCAACCCGTCTCTCCTCACACTCCCGCCGCCGCCGCCGCCGCTATCAGGCGCCAGCAGAAGAGGCAGAGCCGGACTTTCATCCAGGAGCAGTTCAGAGCCCCAGTGTTACACTTTGATCCGTGTAGTGCCTCAAATGAAAAACACATTCATTACCAATCCACAGGTGCACACACACACACACACACACACACACACACACACACACACACACAGATGTAAAACCTGAATGAGTCGTCTTCATCTAGCAGTCCTGTTGAAGCACGAGTCTGGTGTTTATGTAACAAGAGTCCTTTCATTTCCTTCTTGAACCGACGTAACGAGCCTTGGCTTCTGATGTCGTCTCAGCACAAGGACCGCAGAGCAATTATTGACCACAGTGTTGAAAAGCTCTTGTTTTTTTTCTTTTCTTTGAACGCATCATGAGCTTCTCTATTTAGAAACACTAGGAACGGAGTATTAGACTCAAAAAACCCAAACCTGAACCCGTATGAAGTCGAAGTCTTAACTCGCGGCCCCGTCTTTTTGCCCATTTTTGTACCAGCCGGGGAGTTCAGTATAGAGTCAGGAACTGAAAAGATCCTGAGGTAGAACTGCTCTTCACAAACCCATGGATGACGTCATGGAGGCCAAGACAAGTCCATCCTTTGAAAAGTTTCTCAAAACATTGCTGGAGGAAAATGTGGCTGTGTGGATGCAAAGATGCAAGGAGAGAGTCTTCTCTGGTGCTGCGTCTCCTAAATGGATGAAGTAAATTTAGATTAAAACAACCACACTTACAGAAACATATTATACTTTTTTTTTTACTTTTTATTTTGCAAGTTGGGTGATTAACAAACAACACATATGACACAGTAGAAATGAGACAATATATAAGACAACATAGACAAAACCAAACAAACAAACCAATAAATAAATATATAAATAACTAAAAATAATAATAGAAACATATTATACAAGCATTCACTGCAAATTACAGATACAACTTATAATGCATTCAGAATAAGTCTACCTCTATGTGTTTCACTCTCTCTCTCTATGTATGTCTCTTCCTCGCTCTCCCAACACCAGGAATAGATTGGCACCCATTTATTTTTCCATTTATTTTTTTCTCTATCCCGCCCCTCCCTCACTCCCTTCCTCCCTCTCCCTCCTCCCTCTGTCTTCTTTTGCTCATCCCTCCTGCTCTCTCCACTTATTAGCTTTATAAGGCCCATTGTGGGGTTGCCATGGTAACAAGTGGCTTACAGAGACAGAGAGAGAGAGAGAATGAGAGAAAGAGGGAGCATATATGTATGTGGGTACAGAAGGCAAGGAGTCACAGAATTCAAAGGATGCCAGTGAAAAAAGCGAGTGGGAGAGAGAATGAGAGTCTGATGTTGTTGGGAGGCGGCAGCAGCGGCGGCGACGGCGGCGGCAACGGGGAGGAGAGGAGAGGAGAGGAGGAGGGGGGGTCAGAAAAAATGGAGAGAATGGAATGTGAGATTTCACTGGGTTGGATTGAGAAATGAGGACAAGAAAGTGATGGAAGCATTTTATTCCCCGCTCTGCACACCATAAAAGGTCTTTCCTTCCTTCTTCCTTTCTTCCTTCCTTCCTTCCCCTTCACATCTGTCTCTTTTCTTCTTATCTCTTTCATTTTCTTCTTAAAAAACTCTGAACTTGTTCTTCAACACAACCCCAGCATTTATACAATAAATCTCCGGCCCCGCAGCAAAGTATGCAGGTGTCAGCAACCTGCGTGGGCGGTTGGATAAAAAGGAGGCCTATTAATAACCCAGTCCATCACTGGTAGCTGCTGTTGATGCTGCACAGAAGTGAACTACCAGTTTATGTAATTTTGGACATCACTGTGAAGAAGATATTCCCTCAGTGCCCTCGGTTACAGAGTGCCAAGTGCCGTGCAGTCGGTGTTATGCAAAAAGCAGCGCAACTCTTGACGCAGCTGTCCTCCATGAATTATGCAGTGCCCCCTGCGACAAGTCGGAAACAAAACAAATCTGCAGGTCTGTGTTTATTCATGTGGAAGCTGCTGAAACACTTCACAGCTTCTTATGCACCCAGTAATGTCCATGCAAGCAAATTTGTGTGCACAGATTATATTAGACATTACATAATGCATGTTGGTTATTTTTAAATGTAATTTACTTCATGTTACTCTGGTGTTGCCCCTTAGTTCTTTAGATCCTTTTATCTTTCAGTTCATAGTTTTGGATCATGACTTTGGGTTGTGACAGTCTAACTGACCTATGGCTTTCACATCATTACCAGCCACAGTCTCCAGCTGTTTTCCACAAAAAAGCTCTAATAAACCCACTGTGCATGACCTTTCCAGCACCAAACAGCAGTTTACAAACTACCTGATGGACATGGAGGAACATTTAGATGCTTAAGAGACAACACTATTCGTGAATATTGGATCTAAGTTCATCAAGTGGTCAGAGGCACAACACTAAAATAAAATGGATGCTGCTGTTGCATTATCTTTTTGGATATGTAAATCTGTCAACTGATATTGAGGAACAATGCAAGATGTTTACCTTAACTATGCTACATTTTTACCTTAATTAAACAGCTTTGGAGAGATTGTGATGGTGAACTTGTTACGAGGGAGAATGGAGACTCACTTCCTTCCACCTCGTGTCTCTTGGCCTAAAACCAACCTTGCTGCCGACCTGGTGTCCCAGCTCTTGTCTCAGTGCTGTGCAACACGAACACACCCCGTAAACTTCGTAACGTCCCCGTAACGTTATCCACTGCTCCATGGATTCCTGTCTCGCTGGCTTCGTTAAAAACAAATGACATGGTCGGGAGGGGGGTTAGCAAAACAGCTGAAAAGTGGACTTGTATAGTTCCCCTTTAAAGCCATAAAGCAGAAAGTCATCTTACTGTACCTACATATATGAAATATAATGTTTCCCAACAAAGCATATAAACTGAGTTATACAGACTCTTGCTTCTACATCACCATAAGGAAATGTAATTATCTGGAGTCCTCTTTGTCAGTTGCCTGCAAAACACAACTTCATAGTTTCTCCACAAAGGGCCACAGAGCGGCTGAGTGATCGATGAGCTCCAACACTTAATGAGCCACAAATGGCAAAGTGATCAACTGCTCCGAGTGCGTGTGTTTGTGCATGGTTGTCGACTGTGTGTTAAGAGTTAAACTCATTAGACCTCTGTTGCTTAATTCAGTTCCCTCTTTTGTTCTCAAATGCCACACACTTCACTTGTGGCTTGACACCAACTCACAACTACAATATGAGCACACACAAAAAACGCATAATGGATCCATCAACCTGCTGCGCCTAATCCTCGAGTCGGCTCCGAAAGTCGGCAGTGCATCTGTTTGCAGCATTAATTTAATACTCAAGCACACTCATGCATAGACACACACATGCTCATGGTTTTTCTTGGGTTTCCCTCCAGCTGATAACTCAGCTCCGTCCTCTGGTTTTGTTATAATACACTGTTACATTCGAAGCCACATTCATTTATGTATCTGAACCAGCAGAGCATGATAGTTAATGAAATAAACCCCTCATTAATGGCCACTGGTATAATTGTCAATTAACATATTTAATTATAATCATAGCTTAACAGAAACTGAGCATGCGTGTGGGATTCGGCTTTTCCTTTTTTTTCTTCTTTCTCCACCACACTTTAAAGTGAAGCGATGCTGTCTGCAGACGTGCGCTCCACTTATATAAAATGACAGGAATTTTCCCTCTTGTTCTTCCCAAGTTGAATGTGCTGAATGTGTAGCCCCCCCCCCAATCCCTCCTCCCTCCCGTTGTGTGGCAGGTGGCAGATGTGATGAAATTATAGCTTTCCTCTCGCTACTTTTTCACCCCTGGGTGAGAGCGGATCAATCAAAGATAAAAGCCGAAGTCGAGTTTGATCGGTGAAAGGAGGAGAGAGGTTGAAAACACATCGCTGTTTTCTCATGTGTGTGCAGTTTAGTTTCTGTGTGTGCACATAAGTTTATTATTACATCTGTACAATCTAATGCAATCCAGCGCAGAGACTTGCAATATATATCCTCCTATCATTGTGAATGTAATAAATATTCAATTATTGTTGCTAGAGAGGTGCTGATTCTGATTTTAACTCTAGGTTCATTTTAAGGCCATTCCCCTCTGCTGGTATTTCTACGTTGTATCTCGTGTGTGTGTGTGTGTGTGTGTGTGTGTGTGTGTGTGTGTGTGTGTGTGTGTGTGTGTGTGTGTGTGTGTGTGTGTGTGTGTGTGTGTGTGTCTGTGTCAACAGCTCTCTGATGCAGAGCAGGTTCATAGTTTGTAGTAAAGTGTCATCTCCAAACTGTCCCACCTCCAGAGACGTACTGTAGCTTTAATTAACTTCTCGGTTTCATTAATGAGTGGGATGGTTTCGATCACACACACACACACACACACACACACACACACACACACACACATACAGACTTGTTTCATTTAGATTTAACCTCAGGCAGTTGCGTTAACGAGTCAGGTCGGAGATATTTGTCTGAGTGCCGTGTGTTTAATGGCATTTAGCCAGACTAGTGGCCTGGATCCAGGGAAGACACTTGTTACTGTAGCAGTGTTGGGCCCGTTACTTTGAAAAAGTAAATATAGTTACTAGTTACTTACTACATGATAAAAGTAATTAATTACAAGGAAAGTAACTATTGTGTTACTTTTTTTATACAATGCTCAAATGTGACTTTCCTCCCTAACGTCCGTTTATATAACTACTGCACTAACCAACGCACTCTGTATTCCTCCACACAGACTGACTCTGCAACACGATGTATCACTCCGCCAATCAGCTGTTTAGATCAGCGGCGTGTGGAAGAGGCGGAGTGATACAGCGCGTTGTGGAGTCAGTGTGTGCGTTGGTTGGTCCCAGATAAACGTCTTTTTCTGACCAGTTGATGAACTGAAAATAATGTGTATATAACGTCCTACACTTACTTACACGGGTTTATTATTTATTTCCGATGGGACTTCTTGAGTCAAGTAACAGCGCATTTTAGTGTCAGTAACAGTAACAGTAACAGCGTTGCACTGTATCAGGGGAAACAGTAACTTAACTTAAATTACTGAAAAAAGTAGTGCTGTTGTTAGTAACGCCGTTATTCCTATCACTGCTTGTTAGTCAAGACCACAATATCTTAAAACATCTACTTGACACAGATGTTTTAAATGTTGTTTTTCCTTGGCGGTCACCTGAGTTTCACTATGTCCCTCTTCCAGGATCTTCTCAGTCTCGATTCCCAAGTGTCCCAGTGAATTCCCACATATGCTCCCGCTGCCTGCCGTTTGCTTCACACTCAGTGTTACACAACAAAGCGCGCTGTGTGTATCCTTGAGGAAACCTGGGTTGACGCATGCTTCGCAGGCTTTGCAGTCGTCGTCTTCTTCTTCTCCTTCTCCTCCTCTTGCATTGCGGCGCCTTCTCTCGGTTCGTCACCACCGCCACCTGTCAAGACGTGAAACACTGTGTATCATGTCATCTGGGTTGTCATACGGGCGCATCCTTGTGTGTGTGTGTACACAAAATACAAACAAAACAAGGTCCATCGGGAACACACAGCTCCACAGTTGCACCAGTGGGACAGACACATTTTTAATAGATTGTTTAAACATAATACCTCAAATAATTTAATACAACAACTCTTTCTGATACTTCGGAGGCGGCGAGGTTATCTTTATACCTTGTTTGCTTCTTTTAAAAAATACCGTCTCCTTTTTTGATTTAGTTGAAAAAGTTTAATCCTCACTTTCCAATATTCTTTGGCTGCGGGCTGTAAATACACCAGAGACCATAATGGAAATACGTTCAGGCCTTTTATTGTTGCATCCCTGAAACACCCAATGTGTTGTATTTCATAAATATATTTCATGTTGTCAATAATCCAAAATTGCATTACATGCTCCGCACATTTTTTTTTTTTTTTTGCACACACGTGGAATTTCAATGAAGCCAGTGAGAAACTGTTGTCACTGTCAACTGCAGGGGTAATAGGTTGCTGCCGAAGACGAGCCGGTTTCTGTGGCAATATACTGTGTGCACTCGAATCAGGAATGAAAGTGTGAATTCAATATCTGCAGACTGGCCCCTGTCTCTGCCTTAAGGCTGAGTTTTAGATACGAACAGGCTATCAGACGTGAAGAAATGCTCTCAACAGGGAGTCGGTCCTATCTCTGTCTGATAGGAGGGGGATGGCAGGGGGGGAGGCAGGAGGGTTAGACTGACCTGTTTGCACCTGGTAGTGCAACACTATCTCTGCTCTCACATACCTGAGGTATTTCAGCCCGACAGTCAGTAATGAACTGAAAACAAACCCAAAAAAAAGGAAAAATAGGAGAAATTTCTCATCAGTTTAATCTTGGACCTTGATGATCTGGAGAAATGTCTGCTCAGCATTTAAATAGATTAGGAGTAAGTACAGGGCAGACAGCAGAGACAGGGATTATCATGCATTCATAGTGGTTAGACCTCCTCAAAGTTTTCAAATTATAAGGCACTTCTTCATATTTTTTCTTTGCAGCATTAATCTAAAAAAGGTCTGAAAATCGATCTGATCATTCATATAACATGTTCTATGAATATAACATGCGGATAGCTCAGTTTTCATGCAGATACAACTGAGTCGGCATTAATGTACGGTATGTATACGGATAGTATAGCCTACATATATACTGTATGATAAACTGTATATATTATTTCTCTCAGTAAGAGGGTGTAGTTGGAAAAAATCTCCCACAGACTCATAACCAAGTATTGATAATAGGTGAAGAAACGTGGAGTGTAATTAAAAAAGAAATCTTAATCCAAAATATGTTTTTATTTTATTATTTTTTCTTTATAAATGAGCAGAAAGTGACCTCATATTGTATGAGGTTAATCCTCAAACCCTCAGGCTAGAATACGCCTCACTATCATGGCACTGCTGGGACCGATCACATCTCAGGCTAATTGAAACTCTCCCACCCATCGCTATTCAGGATTACTCGTGTGCATTTAGCTAATGATTGTGACATTTCCAACAGCACTTGAAGGGAGCATTTCTACAGCCTGTTGAATTTTCCCATTTGCCCTTAACACTTTGGGAAATCAGCAATCCAGACTTGAAATCATTTCCTGTCATCATCGTTCCCAGCAGCAGCAGCAGCAGCGATGGTGGCGGCGGCCTCACCGGAGTCCTGCTGCAGCACCACTATCTCGATGTGGGTTTGTTAGCATAGCCTAGCGCTAACCAAGTGTTAGTGCCTGAGGCTCAGGGAGCTGATAATGATTTATCCAGACCTGTGGCGCTTAGGAAATAGGGCTTAGTCTTTAATCTCAGGGATGACTGACAGCTCCGATATTACTCTGTAGTTTTTAATAACAGTCGGTGCCGTGCCATGAGAGACGGAGCGATGAACACAGCGCTATCAGATGTTTGGATCATCTCCCAGCCCTTCATGCTATGTGGTGCACACACACACACACACACACACACACACTGAAGCACCCTGCTGCATGAGAGCCACCTTAGGTTGTATTTGTAGTATTTGTGTGTCTCTCTGTGTGTACACTCACCAATTGACCACAAAGATGAGGCCCGAGGCAAAGATGCACTGACACAAGTTTGTTTTTAAATGCGGTCGTGAAATATTTAGTAGCTACGGATTAAATTTTAATGGGAATTTAAACGATTTCTTGACCCTCAGTCTGTGTGAAAATCAACAATGGATGTTGGTTTCATTCGGTTTTTGATACAGTTCTTCTGAGTCTTTATTGTAAACCCAGCCTCCAGTGGACTGACAGACAGATCAAGCCTCGCTCTTCGTCTCCCCAGTGTCCCCTCCCTCTGGTTTTGAAATAAAAACTCCAGCTCAGTGTCCCCACTCTTTCATTTCTCTACCTCTGGCCCCAGTCTGTCATTCAGTCCTTCATTCTGTCACTCCTTTATTTCTCTTGCCACTGTCACAAGAGTGCTCGTACGCTTTGCCGTCTCTCTCTCTCTCTATCTTTCTGCCAGTCATTCACTGTATCTGCGCCTCGCACGCCCCCTCACTTCACCTCCACCTGGCTGCCGTTCGTCAGCCATTCTTCCTGACTTTTGCAGCTCGGCCGCTTTTCCACAGTTTGCGTAACTCATTTGCCCTTCCACCTCGACTCTGCTTTCTATTCACTCAGATAGCCCTGCTTTTTTTCCCTCCCTCGCTCTGTATGGTAACGTTTACCTTTCCACCCTGAAGACCACTCCTCCCTCTCTCCATCTTTGCTTCCTCCCCGACCCGAATGACTGGACCACGTATGGCAACTATTCATTAAGGAGCAATTAAACACACTTTTATACCGTATCTCGTAGCAACACAGTAAATGGATTCATCCCTCTCTTATGAGGAAGTATATAGTTTTCTCTTTGCTGATGCAAACTCCCTCCGCACCTTTTGTTAATTTATTTATTTTTCCTTCCACCCATTTAATCTATTTCTGAATATAGATACTGTACTGTATGATATGCTTCATTTAGACTAGAGATTCACTATTCACCAGCAGGAATTAAGTCTTACTGCTGTGAAGTGAAGCTGGCAAGAGGATAAAAATACTTGTTGGAAGAACATTTCCTTCACACGCCAGTATGAGCTGGTATAAACCCAAAACATATGACATACAAGCTCCATGCAGGATTGTTAATAAGCTCCGTAATTAAGCATACTCTAAATAGTCAGTATGCCCGCTTTAAATTTGGCGAGTTCTTTTGATTAAAACGTTTTTCAGAGAACACAGTGCACAAAGGAAATGAAGGAGCTGATCACAGGTAGCTACGCAACATTTCAACAAATTGCCAACGGTAGCGAAACAGCTTCAAGGGGTCGTATAAAGTTTATTTGTACAGCGCATTTCAGCAACAAGGGAGTTCAAAGCGCTTTGCATAAACCATAAAAAATGGTAATGTCTCCTCCTGCAGGCTCGAGCACAAAAACCTTGTTAACGACATCTTGTTTTGTCTTTTGTAAAGTTCAACAAGCGGAGCTTTTCTCCAGTCGTAGCCGGTCTTGACATTTGTACTTGTATCTTTTCCTCGACACCCTGACGTGTCGCAGCAGGACGAGCACAGGTGTAACTGATGTGTTAATTATGCCTGCGTTCCTTTTACTGCATGTGAACAAGTTCCAGGACTTTAATACTGCGCTTGTTCGCTCGCTGTCACGGCGCGTTGGAGACCCTGAACTGGAGAGCGCCGTCGTTAATGTCATTAGTTACACCTGAGCTCTTCTTTTCTAATAACTAGTTAAAAAAAATGTCTGCTGCAAAATAACTTAACTGCAAATAACATAATTTTACTGAATATACAGTATATGTGCATTGTAAAATAAATTTTACATGTCACAGAAAATCTAGAGATGTAGAAATTAAATTCAGTGTGTCGAGTTTGCATTTTGATTTTCTGGCATTAACTTTGTTTTTGACGGGACAGTGTGAGTTGTATAACAAGGGGTCACATGGTTACATTACTCTCATTACAACAGCCACTAGAGGGCTTTCTCATTTCATCACATAAACATTATCAGGGCATTTTTAATGTTCTTTTTCTAAGGCCTCAAAATTTCATAATAAACCGTTAATCAGTACACAGCATTTATTTATGATCTGTATTATATAACATATTTTGTCCTGACAGATACCAATTAATCTGCAAAAACCCAAACTGCACTCCAACTAATGCACTTTTCACTGATAACTTTAGTTTAAAAAGCACTTTTTTATATAATTAATTTGTTTTCAGATTTTCCCAGTAGCTGTCTCATTACCTGCAATGAAAGCATTTAATGTTTTCCACTGTACTAAGTGGCTCACCCATTTCCTTTGTGTTGTATTATGCAACAGTAATGTACTGAGTGATATTACTGTAAATCATTTATTCACTACACCACACACTCAGTCAGTCATACCTGCTGAGAATCATCGCCATGTGGCCACTGTGTCTCGTGTCGCTGCATCACCGTCAAACCTCCCAAAAATGATGAATTTCATGTATTTTTCTGTAAATAGATGCAGTGTTTAGGTACATGAAATAAAAGCAGCGCTCCAGATCTGCTTCCCTCCTGCCCACTCTCTTCTTCTCTGCCTATTTTCTGCCGATAAGTGGGTGGTAGATGGATGTACACAACTGAAGGTTGTGCCTCTCACAGTTGATCAACATGCGGAAATGATGACCTCACACATCACTGCATCAGTCAGCTCAGATAAATCGATGAACTGGTCTTTATTGTCAGGCATGTTAGCGTAAATGATGATGAACAAATCAATCCTGAAGTGATGCAAAGGTGATTCCCGCACCTGTGAGTAATACATATATAAACCTGGAAAATGGTTGACCAGTTTTTCATGGAAAAAAAAGTTGTCCTGGAAAATTATTAATCACATCATGATCAGCTACCAGAGCTCTATTTGACTTTTTCAGACCCCACTAACGATTTCTTTTCCAAAGAAGTTTCTAGTGAGAAAACTAGAGACTTTAAAGCAGATATCAGTGGAATGTTTTTGTTAATATAAGTCCTAAATAGTCCTATTTTCCGTCAGCAATCACTTACATGAAGTATTTCAGCCTAAACACGAGTCTCTCCGTCACTCTGCTCTGCTGTAACCCGAGGAGAAAATTTTCCTTGTGGGATACAAGTGTTATCCAATGAGGGGAGAGAACGGCATGAAGGGCTGTGTGTGCAGCCAAGGGATGCGCGTGAATGTGGTGACGTAGCACGAGGACCAATTGATGCCTGACAAGGGCGGGGGCTGCTAACTCATGGTGCGTTCAAGGAAACTCGTACTTTGTGTTTTTCCTTCCTGTGAAGTCATACCAGTTCGATCTGGTACGAGTTCACGGGTCGGAAGTTACGAGTGGCCATTATAGGGAACTTTCACAGACAACAGGACGGTAAAAACACGAGCTACGGGTTACCTGGAACGCTACCAAGTCGTAGTTGTGACTTGAAGCTGTAACTTACGGTTTCAAAAGCCTGCCTTGAACACAGCATTAGCCGAAACGGCCGTGCCACTGATATCTGCTTTAAGTTTATAGTGTTTCCAGTATTGGACCTATTGTCTCCTCTGCTGAGTGACAGATGGAGGAGCAGCAGAGAGCTGTAGTGGGCGTGGTTTAAACACAAAAACAACATGTTTGCGTTGTTCTATGATAAATTTGTCATATTTTCTATTTCTATTATTCAATTTTAAGTATGTAAGAGATTATTTCATAGATAAAATAGAGCCATATACTGCACATCTTTAACTCAGACTTCTGGGGATGAGAGAGGAATAAACATAGAAACAAACTGGTTAAATGTACACAATAAAATATAAGAGCATTTCTCCAAAGCATGAATGGGACGGGGGATGTGATAGTGTACGGCGTAGTAACAGCCGGAAATGTCCTGGAAAAGTCCTGATTTCAAGGAAAAATGAATATTTCTTGTTGCACAATCTCAATCATTACTGCAGTTGTTTGTCTTAAAGTGAACATAACTTATCTAAATACCAATCAGTTTCCAAGGTGACCTGCTTCGTGCTGAAACCTGTAGATTCTCAATAAAAATGCAGGTATGCAGAACGATGCAGCCGCCGTCTCGCCGTCTGATTCTCAGACGTTTCGGCAGAAAGGGAGTGGTGAGTTACTGTAACATGTGCAGCACATGCGCAGTGCAGCGTGATTTTGTACTGTATCTTTCTTTTGAGCTTTTGACATTTGGATTCCCAGGTAAGAGACATGCAGCAGCAGCAGCAACACACAGGGGACAGAGCTGCAGTTTGTTTTTAAGGTCAGGAATGGATAAGTAATGAGGGTTGAAACAACAGAGGGGAAGACCATCGATTGTTTACAGGGGGAGAGGCCTGAGGTGAGCTGAATTACATTCCTGCTGAGTTATCACCCTCCAACGTGTTGTCAGGACGTCAATCAGCTCGACTGATGTTACTTTTATTTCTCCGTCTTCACTTGAAATATATCGTTCTCAGAAAGTATTTTTGAGTCTTGGATGTAACTTTCCCTCCAACTCTCTCCTTGAACCTTTTACTTCTGCAGATTTCTCAGCTCTACCTTTGTAATGCTGATATTTTTTCCCCCCTGTCTAGACAAACACACACACACTCACTCAAGCACACACATACACGCACATACCTGCTGATTTGATTGCTGTGTTTATCAGCTGTACACTTTTTTCCTCTCTCTCTCTCTCTCTCTCTCGAAGGCCGAAGACGCTCAGTCGCCTGAAAAAAACAACAAAAAAAAACAGGAGAGATGCTGGCGCTGGGGCTCTCTGTTGCCATAGTGACTAACGGGCTCACCTGTTGCCAACAGTTCTCGTCTTTAAAAAGAGGAGATGCATGGAGAGGGTGATAAAGGATCGCAAAAAAGAGAGAAAAGAAATGCACAGCGGGGCAGAGAGAGGCTACATACAGAGTTAGCGATGTGTGCATTAGAAATAAAGTGTGACTTAATGATGCCTTCAAGGTGCAGTCAAAATGTAGGACTTTTATGTAAATCTAACCACCCATTGTTATATTGCTTGGACCACCTCCAGGATCGCTCGCTGTGTCATTTATCTAACCAGAAAGATTTGCAATGTAAAGACTGGTGTCATTGTACGAGGTAACAATGGTCTGGTCTTTATGTAATAATTCACAAAACTGACACATTATCAATGGCCAGTGCTTCAGATACTGATTACGGTAAGAAATCGTAACAATCACCTAGAAGACAATGGAGGCAAAACAAAAAAAAAACAGATGTTAAGGGCCGGGAACAAAGGTCGCCATGTTCAGTCGTGTTTATCCTTTAAAATGTTGCAGATTAGTCATAACTAAAGAGCTTTCAGCTTCTGTAGGAAATTATGACAATTTCGGTCCATGTTAACACTTGAGGATGAATCATGTTTTCAAGCCTCATTACCTGCAGACTCTTAATGGGTGTGTGTGTGTGTGTGTGTGTGTGTGTGTGTGTGTGTGTGTGTGTGTGTGTGTGTGTGTGTGTGTGTGTGTGTGTGTGTGTGTGTGTGTGTGTGTGTGTGTGTGCTCTGTACTCTGAAACACAGAGACAACGCGGCACAGTCAAGGTACAGTTACGTTCACCTTTCGAATCGTATGAAATGGCTCTCCAGTGGAGGACTGACGATAATATTGTTCCACTTCCTCCCATTGTTATTCTTTCACAGTACGAAAAACACCTGTTTTAATCATTATGATCCAGTTTATTAATTTCTTTTTCTCAGAAAAAGCAGACATGTTTCTTCTCAGACCTTCACTTTTTCTTATTATCAACGCCTGTTGCTTCCTGGCTTTTCTCTCTGTGTTGTCATTATGTAATGGTTGTTATATGAAAATGTGTGTGGATGTGATGAGGACGGTCAGCAGGTGCGAGTTAAAACCTGTCCGACACCAGAGAGAGACTGATTGTTTGAGTGGTGAGGAGGCGACAGGCAGCAGGAGTGTGTGGTCAAATGACAACATTGGAAATGCAGTGTGAGTGTGTGTGTGTGTGTGTGTGTGAGTGTGTGTGTGGGGCAGCGACTGAGCGAGCGGGGGGCACACGCAATTATCCAACTGACAGTTTTGATTACACCACTGTGGAGTTTGCATTTATACGAATGTGGACAAGGCACCGCTTGTATTTGTTCTATATACTGACTGTGTTGTGAGGCTATGGAGAGAGTGTGTGTGTGTGTGTGTGTGTGTGTGTGTGTGTGTGTATTTGTGTGTGTGTTTGTGTGATGCTTATCAGTGGTGAGATTGTTTACATGGACTAGTACACAATCTTAACATGCAGTGACAAGAACCAGAAAAGAGATCTCTACGTGCCACCAAACACACACACACACACTTATACTGTATTTTCTATCCAATGCAGCTCACTGTTGTGTGTGTGTGTTTATGTGTGTTCGGTGTGTGTGTTTGTTGTGTGTTTGTTGTTTTGGCAGATCAGCCATGACATTACAGGATCACACCAGGGGTTCTGCATCATCTAGCACAAATAACCTACAAATCACAGTAGTCACAGACAGTACACGTTAAATGACTGCTAGCCATGTTGTTGTGTTTATTAAAGATGTATGAATGTAATATTTACACTTATCCGCCCTTTAATCTGCTCCCATTCATTCCCATGTAATATGTAAGTCCATTAACAGACTTATAAAAGTTGCACGAGTTGCGTCAAAATGCTACTACGTGATAAAACGCAGTGGAAATGAATGGAAACGTGTCAAAAATATTAATAACTGCTTCACTATTTGCTTCAATAATTGATTTTTTTGGCCACTTGGGAGAAACATGTCAAGATGTGAACACTGTACCACACAGACGCCACCCAACGATAAACTTATAGGTTATTATGTCTCAGCAGACATGGAGCCACATCAATATTTATTTGTGTTTTTGTTTACAACTCCAGAGAGAAATATCCCGCTGCTTCTCTTCTCTACCTTCACTAACTTTGTCTCCCGTCTGTTGCCAGACAGGTAGCTCATTGTTGGTTTATTGCAGCTTTTGTTTTGACAAGAACAGCCGCAACTGGGAAACAAAGCTAACGAGAGTTGTGTGACTGAGCAAAAAACATTGAATTTCATTTAAATTTTACAATCCTCAAACTTCATCCACATCTATCTTTGTTTCATCCTTGAGCTCACATACCTTTCTCACTCTCTTGCTCAGTTTACAGCTCCACTAATCAATCAAACTCAATAAAGTTAACATTTAGGTTCAGTCACACTCTGTCAGAGACTCTGTGAGGCTAAAAATAACCAAGAGCATAAGAGCTGTTCCCTCAGGAGCAGAGTACAACCTGAACCTCAGTACAGTTCTTTGCCACAGTCTCTCTTGAAATGTGTGAGAACGACACTGATCTAGTCAAGTGTAATGATATATATACAGTAATAAATAAATAATCAGAGTAGATGAAGAATAAATAATGCACCTTCTATTTATCTGTGCATCGTATGATGAGGAGCTCAGCTTTTTTCAACATGCGAGATGATTGCTGTGACCTCAGGTGTAACGTGTTTTCAGATGTGAACATAAGCATGCATAATCTGACAAGCAGGGACGCACACACACACACACATATATACACACACACACAGACACGCATCTATAATTACACAAATACAGAGAATCAAAAGAAGCTTTCAGCGGCTTCTTTCACCCCACTGCACACAGACAGTGAGCAGGCCCCTGAAAGCATCCCTTCAAAAAGGAAAATAAATAAATATATAAACAAAACAAAAAAAAAAGATAGTCAATGTAGGGTAAGGACGCCTGCCCCAATGAGATCATGCAAACATGAATAAGTTCAGACACTCACGCACACTTTTGGACCCAGACAGTGGCGGAGCAGAGGTTTAAAATCCCAGCCAGGAGTTTTTGAACAAACAGCTTTTCTACGGCGGAGCAGAAGATGCATTACCTCGCTCTTATCTTCCTATTTGCAGCTTTGGTTGTTTTGCACTATTTGTTTTTTTAACCTCATTGCTTCTCTCTTTTTCTTTTTTGTTGTTTACTGGGCATTTAGATATTACAGTATATTTACAGGGAAATTGTACATTTCTTGTAGATTCAATAGTGGTATCATTGTTTTGACGGCCATTTTATGCAAATTTAAGATTTAATCCTAATCAGTGTGTGTTTTTTTTGTGTGTGTGTGTGTGTGTCCTACTTGCAGACGACGGGCCGTACCAGCGAGACCCTCCTCCCCCGCCTCCTCTCTGTTCTTCCTCCACATCAAACGCTCTGTCGGAGGATCGCAGGAAGAGCCACATCCCAGAGGAGTTCGCGGGCCTCCTCCATGGATCCTCCCCGGCCTGCGAGACCCCCGACACGCCTTTCCACCTCTACAGCCCTAAACCTCGCAAGTACGCCGCCGCACACACAGACGTCGTCCAGAGCAGTTTGCTGCAAACCCCAGAATACAACATCGTGATCGGAGGAGGACCCACTCAGGTCTTCCCCAGGTCAGGCGGCGGCGAGTTGTCGTCGTCGTCGTCTTCGTCGCAGCAGCAGAGGATCACCAACGACCCCCAGAAGCCGCAGGTGGTGTACCGGACTATCTTCCACACCCGGGTCAACCAGGACCAGGCCGGCGGTCGAGCCAAGAACTGTGATCAGGTGGATCCGCCTCGGGCGTGGGCCACGCTAGACCGCCCGCCGTCCTACTCCTCCGGGCAGAACAGGGAGCTTGCAGGAGGCGCGGCCAAGGACGGTTCGTCGGGGGCCGGCTACGAAGAGAGGGCGTGCACCCTGGGGAGGATGAGGTCGATGCCCCGCAGTGTGTTGGACCTGCAGTTGTCCAAGTCTCTGTCCAAGTCTGACTCCAACCTGGTCGCTGTGTCTCCCATTCAGGTGGGTAACGTCACTGTTGGGGGTTTTCTAAATCGACCACTTCTATTTACAGTCTCAGCTAGGGATGTCACGATCACTTGTTTTCATTATAAACCGCGATATTAAACGCCACAATTAATTAATCGTCATGATTCCTAAATACCGTCACTTTCTAAAAAAGATTATGTTGGAACCATATCGGCATATCCAAATGTAACATTGAATTGGTAGGAATTTAAATGTTAGTGTATCATTTGTAATAAAAAAAAACTATTAAAATAAACTTTAAAGGGATAGTTCACCCTAGAATGATATTTCGCTCATTATCTACTCACCCTCATGTTGACTAAGGGCTGGAAGAAGTCTCAGAGTCCACCGTCCCTTCTCTGAGTTACAGGGGGTCTTGTCGTAGCAGTGCATGTCCATATAACGGTTGCAAAGGGACACCAGAGCTCTTCGTAAAAAAACACACACAAAAAAACATCCAAATACCTCCATGATGCTCGTATGTAATGTCCGTCTTGTGCTGAAGCCCCAAATTGCGTAATTGTCCCGAAAAAAATTAAATAAGTCTATATTTTAAGCTTGTTTGTAGCGGAAGCTTCTCGAAGCTCCTCTTCCTGGTCCGTCCAAATCTCGCGTGATTCGCAGTAACCGCACTGACGCCGGCGCAAATCACGCGAGATTTGGACGGACCAGGAAGAGGAGCTTCGAGAAGCTTCCGCTACAAACAAGCTTAAAATATAGACTTATTTAATTTTTTTCGGGACAATTACACAATTTGGGGCTTCAGCACAAGACGGACATTACATACGAGCATCATGGAGGTATTTGGATGTTTTTTTGTGTGTGTTTTTTTACGAAGAGCTCTGGTGTCCCTTTGCAACCGTTATATGGACATGCACTGCTACGCTGAGACCCCCTGTAACTCAGAGAAGGGACGGAGGACTCTGAGACTTCTTCCAGCCCTTAGTCAACATGAGGGTGAGTAGATAATGAGCGAAATATCATTCTAGGGTGAACTATCCCTTTAACATTTGGTATAGATGAGAATTAAAGCAGATATCATCGGCACGGCCGTTTCGGCTAATGCTGTGTTCAAGGCAGGCTTTTGAAACCGTAAGTTACAGCTTCAAGTCACAACTACGACTTGGTAGCGTTCCAGGTAACCCGTAGCTCGTGTTTTTACCGTCCTGTTGTCTGTGAAAGTTCCCTATAACGGCCACTCGTAACTTCCGACCCGTGAACTCGTACCAGATCGAACTGGTATGACTTCACAGGAAGGAAAAACACAAAGTACGAGTTTCCTTGAACGCACCATGAGTTAGCAGCCCCCGCCCTTGTCAGGCATCAATTGGTCCTCGTGCTACGTCACCACATTCACGCGCATCCCTTGGCTGCACACACAGCCCTTCATGCCGTTCTCTCCCCTCATTGGATAACACTTGTATCCCACAAGGAAAATTTTCTCCTCGGGTTACAGCAGAGCAGAGTGACGGAGAGACTCGTGTTTAGGCTGAAATACTTCATGTAAGTGATTGCTGACGGAAAATAGGACTATTTAGGACTTATATTAACAAAAACATTCCACTGATATCTGCTTTAATGACTTGATTATTTACTAAATTATTTGTGTAAATAATTAGTAATGTAATTATATTTTGACAACATTTCATAGTGTTGTGAATTTAATTAATGCATAATAATTGTAATACCGTGGTTGTTTCTCAGACAGTAATCGTACCAAGAATATCTATAATCATGACAACCCTGGTCACAGCATTAAACTGTATCATGACTTGTAATGGAGCGCAGCATTTGTGTTGCATTATGAAGGTTAAACTTTTGCACCATCTTTTTACTGCTCCGTTCTTCTGAGACAAGGATAAGAGGCCAAGCATAACATGAAAGCCGCTTTTAAAGTTAAAAAAAAGAAAAAAGTTTATCTTTATAAAACTTAAGGTCAGCACCAAGTTAGCAATTAAAGTAAATCCATTTGACCGTAAATATTCAGTTGTATAAATTATGCAGTCGTGGAGGTCGTTTTGCATCTTGCTGTATCATGCAGTGTGACTTCAGAAACAGCAGAGAAACCGGTCCAACCAATGAGATTACTCACTAATCTGGGCCACAGTGCTCCCTGCTGTGCAGCACATTTCACGAGATGACTTCTTTAATTCACAGTAAATAAATCATTAGTTAAATACATAGTCTGTTTGATGAAAAAAGCGTCATTATAACCAAAACTTTGAAGCGCTGTAAAAGGACTTGGTTACGCTCTAAACTGTTTTCAGAGCTTAGTTGTTCATACTTTGGAGGTTAAAACATTTGGCAGCCTTTGTACTTTACTGCGCGTAGTTTAATAAGGCTTGAAAACAAAATGATTTTCGTCCGGTCCAGGAGGAGCACAGCTGGGGGTCCGGATCTCGGGGCCAGGGGCCTGGAAGTCCGAGCCCAGGAGAGGGTGCCAGTCCAGGGGGACGACTCGAGAGAACTCCGTCCTTTACCGCAGAGTGGGAAGAGGTAAGAGGACACATTTTTTGGAAAGGGGATGTGCGGCTTTGTCCTGGATGTTTGTGATCAATAAAGAGATGTTTGAAGGGAAAAGAGTGGCATGTGACACTACATGTGTTTCTGGAGTGAAATTGATTAAACCCGTCGTGTCTTTCAAAGTGAACTGCCTCTGCAGGGGACAGTGGACAACTCTGCACCCAGAGCTGTGAGCTGCCTCAGTTTTTTCTCTTTGAAATCCACTCAGTTACAACAGTGGAGAAGGAAGCCCCAGTGCTAATTTAACATGCTCCCACATTGATTTTCCTCTGCAACCAAGCACCGGAGCTGCAGGGAAGAGCAGATATCAGAGAGAGAGAGAGAGAGACGTTTCTATTATGGAGGGTAAAGAGCGGAGGTCGAGGGTGTGCTGCTACGTTTCTTGGTGTGTTTGTGCCTCAAGCTTCTTTGATTCATTATATTTTGCCTTTTTATAAAGACTCAAGGATCACAGACGCATTGGCCTCTGCTCTTTGACTGTCGTTCACCACAGAAAATGTACAAAAAACTAATGCTTCTGCCTATTTAAACCTTGAAAAACAAAATTTCACACATTTCTTACACCACCACTGCTTTGGGAGGAAATCGTAGGTGATAATGAGAGGACTTTATTAGTCGCTCTACTTTTAAACGAATGCTAATGCATGTAAGTGCATGTGCATGCCTGTACACATCTGTACTTCATATGTTCATTAGCTCCTCAACACAGCTCATAACTTGCTGATGGTGATGAATTACCATATGGAATTTGCCATAATTCTCAGCAATTAAGGTGACCTTTCCTGTTTAATTGCATGCTACGGGAGGATGAGATAACATGGCTTCAGGGAAATTGCAGAGTGATTTATGGGGATTTCAGAGGGGGAAAGAAAAAACAAAAGTTGCTCAATTTGCAGCACATGCCCGAGAAAGAGTTGCGTTATTTGCAAAAGAGACGAATCACGAGGGATGTCCCACACAACAGTCAGTGATCTGAAGATATCCATACTCATTAGCGCTGCAGGCTAGAGGAGGAAGATCAATGCATGTTACAAATGTGTGCTTTAATCCGGCATTACCTTGGCAATTTGCTGAGGTGTTGAGATTATTTGTGGTTTATCTGGCTGGTAATTATTAGCTGTGTAGGGAAATCCCAGATTCAGACAGACCTTTTCCATCACATTTAAGTGTTTTATCTAGAAAACGGGAGCTACGGTTCTTCTCTTTTTGTAGTTATGCCCATTTTTTCCAATCAGTAATTAAGTTAATTGCTGAGTTGTTCACTGCAAAACAGTGGGCAAACACTAAAATGAGGAACCACAGAGTGTTGGCCTCCATAAACAGCCCTTTTCACATTACTCATAGTGATCCGATCAGCTGCCGGTGCCATAAACACACTGGTTAATACAGCTTTAAATCACTTTTTTGTATTTTTACATGTAAAGTGACTGTGTAACCCAGGGGTGTCAAGTGTGCGGCTCACAGAATGAATTTGCCAATAGAAGACAGAAGAGGCATGATATTGTTGAAATTGCATGTAATTTTAATGTTTTGTAAGAGGATGGTTCATTGACTGTGAACATCTTAATTATATACTTGTTCTCCTTTATACTAAAGCAAAGTGAACAATTTTGGGTAACCCTTTAATTTACAGGCCGCTAATTACATGATAATGTCAAGAAATAGCCAAGAAATAACAAGTAATTGTGTCATAATGTCTAGAAATATCTCAATTTCATAGTAATGTCGAGAAATATAGCCAAGAAGTAACGATTGATTGCGTAGAAATAGCGTAGAAATAGCCCAGAAATAACGGTCAGTTGGAAGGACTTGGTGGAGAGAAAAGTCAAAGCATGAAAAGCATGTGTAATCTCTTGACTTAAAACATGACGTTACTATGAAATGGACCATAATTTCTATGCTATTTCTTGACATTACTGCGCAATAACTTGTTATTTCTTGGCTTTTTCTTGACATTATCACGTAATTATCACATAATTAGCGGCCTGTAAATTAATGGGCTACCAAATTTTGAGTTCTCTTTATTCATACGTTATTACCATACGTTACTATGCTATTATTATTTTACTGGTCTGGCCCACTTGAGATCAGATTGCACTGTACAGTATGTGGCCCCTGAACTAAAATGAGTTCGGTGTAACCTCTAGGTTACATACAGTATAACAAGCGGTGCTTTGTGTGACACCAGTTTGTCCTGCTCCAAATCTGAGGACAAGCTCATGGTCTGGCAGCTTGTAAACACTTGTTTGTCTTTGTGAGACCTCGCTCTCACAGCTCTGGAGCTGGACCAGTGGCGGCGAAGCCAGGTGTCTCTGGGTCAGCGGTCGTGACGGGTGGATGGATGCGATGTGCAGGTCACATAGATCAGTGGTTAGCGGCTGGTCCGGGGTCAGGGATGAGCAGTCGACAGCAGCCAGACACTAATGAAGCCGCAGCAGTTCCCTCCAGTTCAGTCTCTCTCTTCCTTCATCTCTGAGTTTCCTGCGAACACACCTCCCCTCCCCTCCTTCCCTCCTTCCCTCTTGCTCCTCCATTGCCTTTTCCAGTTCACAGAGGGAATGATTGACATTCAGTGTGCTGGCTGGCGTAATGATCATGTTATGTGACACTTGAATCCAGAAATAGGGGGTTATCCTTATTACTGAGAAATGACTTTTGTCCCCTCTGTACGTTGCTATACATCTCTCTAATTCTGGTTCTCCCTCTTCTCTCTCTCTCTCCGTTTGTCCAGATCGACAAGATTATGAGCTCTATTGGGGCGGGAATAGGCAGCGGCTTGGACATCAAGGAGAGCACCTCAGGTAAAACAACACACACGTCTGTATGTATGTATGTATGTATGTATGTATGTATGTATGTATGTATGTATGTATGTATGTATGTATGTATGTGTGTGTGAGTGAGTGACTGCAACTGAAAGGATGAGTCTGCTTCACTGCAAACTGGGCTTTATTATGGTATTTCATCACTATTGGTTATGATTGATCTGCCCTCACCATATTTATAATGAATTAATTTCTGATCTGAGAACAGTGACGTCACGTGTAAGAACCCGTAATCTCTTGTTTATGACAAATAAAACTACACAAATATACATCGCAACGCGTATATGATAAATAACGTTGTCCACCATTCTATTAATCGCTTTCTCGCCGGCTTTGTTGTAAACAAACGCACATGGCCAGGCGGAGGGTTAGCAAAACAGCAGGAAAACGACTGGACTTGCATAGTTGCTCTTTAAGTGTCACAAGTACAAAAGGTTTGAAAGGATGGACTCAGGGTGGTGAAGTGGTATTACTTTGCACTGGTGAAATGACACAGGTGAGAAACTGTGAGTGTTTGTTTTCATAGATGAAGAACAGACTCTGAATTCACAGGAGCCCTTCTTGAAACGATGGTGTTCGACTGATAATTGTCTCTTGCAGCTTTGATATAACTGATCAGAAAGATGACCAATCAGGAGGCGTGACTGTGTGTGTGTTTGTGTGTGTGGATGGGTGTTTGTGGGTGTTTCAATCTTTTCTGACTCTTGAATTAAGTAAAAAAAAATGTGTGCGGATCAAATCCCTGTCTGTGTGTCAGCCTCTTCACCTGCGCACCTTCCAAAATCCTCCGCTGCTCATCTCTATTTACTGCGTTCACCCCCCCCCCCCCACCCCCACCCTCTCCCTGTGTTAACTCCCCCATCCTCCACCTCCTTACTCCCTCCCTCCCCTCTTCCTCTTCCTCTCTCTCTTTTCATCTGTGAATGCAAAGCCTCTGCTAACCATGGTTACCACAGGGAGAAATCCTGTTTGTGCCAAACCAGCGCAGCGCAACCCCCTCCCTCCCTCCCAACCAACCACCCCCACACACACACACACACACACAGACACAAACACATACACCGCACGACACATGCATATAGACGCAACTGCATACATACATATACTCAGCGTGGTTTGTGTGTGTGTGTGTGTGTGTGTGTGTGTGTGTGTGAGTGGGAGGGAGCTTGGCTTCTTGCAGACAAAGAAGCTGGAGCTGGTTGTGATGGCTGTTATCAGCAGAGCGAGCCAGATATATGTAGAGCGTCAGGGCAACGAGAGAGAGAGCAGGGCAACGATCGACACCTCCAGAGGAGATAGAGACAGAAGGTAGACGGAAGAAAGTGAGGGAGAGAGAGAGAGAGAGAGAGAGAGAGAGAGAGAGGGACGAGGGAGGAAAGCAGCGCTCAGAGAGGAGAGAGAGAGAGAGAGAAAGAGAGAGAGGAGGCTGCAGAAGCATACAGATGAGAGTGGGAGTACTTGATAAAGAGAAATCTACAGCGCAGGCAGCTCTCGCTCTTTCTCTCTCTCTCTCTTTCTCTCTCTTTCTCTCTTACACACACACACACACACACGTACACTTTCGCATACACACGCTCAGGGGAGCAGCCGAGCGAGCGAGCGCAACAGCTGAAAAAAGAAAGCGGGTGCCGTGTGTGTGTGTGTATGTATGTGTGTGCGCGACAAACACACGGGCAGCAGCGCTTCTCTCTCTTTTTGCTTTTTGCGGATCTGTAACAACTCCTCTCCTCATCCCTCGTTACGCTCGTCTCGTCCCAACATCTGGCAGGATTTTACCCCCCAGGACGGACGGACGGACAAAGCTCTTTTTCTGGATACAACTTCAGTATCTTCTTCTTCTTTTTCTTCTTCCCTTCCTTTCCTTTCCTTCTCCTCTCTTCCTTCTTTCCTCTGGCTGGATTCAGAGAAAGCAGCATCTGGACGCATTTAACCCTTTACCTGCTTGCACCCCCTGCATGCTGACCCCATCCATCCTCACCATGCCTCAAGCCTAGCGACTCCTTCCCCCTCCTCCTCCTCCTTCTTCTTTCTTCACCCCCACCCCACCCCCACCCCCTTCTACCTGCCTCTCCTCTCTCCTCCTCCTCCTCCTCCTCCTGCTGCTGCTGCTGCCTTGCCAAGAGACTCCTCAGAAGAAGCATGGCGGGCTCGTTCGACAGCCACTTTGCCCGCCATAACATGATGTGGCAGTGCCAGCTGTCTCAGCCGGACTGCCGCTGCTACCGCGTGGACGGCTACTCCCTACTGAAGCGTTTGCCCCTCCACCCCCTCATAGGTCCCCGCTGCCCGCTGCAGTCCGTCGGCCAGTGGCTCGACTCCATCGGCCTCGTCCAGTATGAGAACCACCTGCTGGCCAACGGCTTTGACAACGTCCAGTTCATGGTGAGTCGCTTTTCTCAAGTGTTTTTTAGGAGGCACTAGGGATTTTTAATGCTGAGAGTTCAAGATGGTTTTGATCATCATATATTTCTCCTCCTTTCTTATTCTGTTTATTTTATATACTATATATATATCTTTGGTTTTAAATGCAACCTCCGCTCTGTGTTTGTCCCACCTCCACCTAAGCTCTCAGCTCCGCCAGGTGTACCTCTCTCATCTCTCATCATTATCTTTTATCTTTATTTTTGCAGTGATTAGCGAGACTTGTTTTTTCCTCTTTGACTCTGCATTCCTTCATTTCTGGATTTCCTCCTTTTTGTATCATCTTCTCCCTCTCTCTCTCTCTCTCTCTCTCTCTCTCTCTCTCCCTCACCCTCTCCCTCTCTCTCTCTCTCTCTCTCTCTCATTCTTGCTTTCCCATCATCACTGCCTCTCCCTGCTGATGCCATGTGAGGTCCTCCTACGCACAGAAATCCTACGCCACATCTCCACCACCACAGCAGAAATCCAGCCCCAGCATTAAGCTGCACACACACACACATACACACACACAGAGCCACACTGCACTTAAGATGCATGTTGAATCCCTGTGTCTCTGCCATGGTGTTTTTCTGCATCTGCATACACATACACATGCACATACACACAGAAACACTGCAGGTACGACCACCTGTAGCCTTCAGATGCAGCCTGGTCCTGTTAGAACCGACGGTTTGTTCATCTCCAGTGACGTAGGGGGAGAAACTCGCATTCAGAAACACTTTTGATGTGGGTTTGCATGTGTGTGTGTACGTGTCTGTGTGTGTGTCTCTCACAGGATGAGAGGGCAAATGAACGATAAAGTAGGAAATAATGAGAACATGGAAAAGCAGAAGAGCTCAGATTGAGAGGAACGGCATCAAAGGCAGAGAGACGAGGGACGGAGCCGAGCGACGCTGACTGGATGAGTTTATCTGGAGTCACTAAAACCTTCGTAGATCCAAAATGGCAACTTCTCAGCACTAAATAAGAAAACATGTTGTGGGGTTTATCTCCGGGATTATCTCAAGGATTTTAGAACCACCAGTTCTGGTTTTTGGTATTTTTAACAACCAGCCGAGGAGAAGTTAATCTCTCATGTTTTTGGTTGCAGCTGATTGGTTGAAATTATTTCACAAGCTGTTTAACTTACAAGGTTTTAACACGGTGGCTTCATTTTATGACATGACGCTGTACATGAAGGCATCCATGCATTTATATACTGTATGTGTATGTAAATGTGTGTGCGTGTCCTCCACTCAGTGTGACCCGCATCTGTTGCTTTGGTTACCCTGGCAACAGGAGGAAATCACAGAATCTCTCTGTCTCTGTGTGTCTCTCTCCCACACGTGGTCAGTGTGGATCCGTGTTTCTGATTCTGCTCACAAGCGTCTCTCAAGCATTTTACATGAATTATTAGCTGATTAGTACCAGGGCTGATAGGAGAGTGTGCGTATTGTGTGTGTGTGTGTGTGTGTGTGTTTGTGTGTGTGTTAAACAGGACACGCTTGCCCCTCTCTCTGTATAAGGAAAGGTATTTATACAAAACTACATCTATTTTCACCTAAATCAGAAAGGATAAGGTTCATATTAGAAGCTGTTATTGGATGTTGTTCATTCAGTTGGTGACATCCCAGTCTCATTAACACATTGATTGATTAACTTCAGGTTTCAATTTGGCACAAACATTGACTCAATGATGAAAGAGTGGTTCGATTTTGGAGGTCAAAGGTCAAAAGCCATGGGTGTGGTGGCAATCTCACAAAACATAAAGTGTGTCCAAGCAAATTTCCGTCGGTAAAATTTCATGATGTGTTTAACATAGAAGAATACATAATATTATTGAATGGCCCCATCACTAAATATTGTATCGTGAAGGCACATGCATTCGAGTAATTTTCTAACCGAGTAACCTAACCTGGTCTTTCTCGAGTAACCGATTACTTTAATAAAAATAGAATGACTCATAAATGTGCTCTGTCCATCAGACTGTTTGTAGACTGAAAGCCTATTATCTAACAGACCTATTGTCTCCCTCCCTACGGCTTACCCCGCCCGAGGGAACCACCACAGATTCTTGTAAAAGGTTTGAAAGTTCAAGGCTCGATCCAAAACTGCTTTTACACAGCAAAAAATCATATTGTTTGAGCTGAAACTGTTTAACACTATGAAAAACCCAATTTTTTTTAGGTTAACCGGGTAATAATTCATAACCAATTAGTAGATTGCCCACTTGGGTACTAATAAAGGTTGAATTTAATTCATACAAACTGTCACAATGTTACTATTTATTGTATTGATGGAAATTGGCTTAGGACACACTTTAGTTTTGGCCTCATGAATCCCCAGACCTCCTTCAGAGAATATCTTCAGATTTGGCACAAACCTTCACTTGGACTCAAGGATGAACTGGTTGGATTTTGATGATCAAAAGTCAACATCCAGTCTGACAAACCTCAAATCTAATTCTTGTGTTACCCAATCTTTAAGAAAACCTTATACATACAACGCATATAAGTACATTAAACATATCTGGCTGTTTAGCTGCTAAATGATCCACTGCAGCACCACCAGCCTGTCACTGACACTGTCTGTTTGTTGTTTGGCGCTGGGCGGACAGCTGCCTGCAACAGGTGGAAACTGCACTGCTGAGGGCAGTGAGGCTGAAACTGGAACAACTAATGATGTGAAAGAGCTAAACCTTCACACACAGCTGAGAGAAATCACAATGTTACTCCATACATCTCGTTTTTGCAAATTTAGATTCATTTTTTTCACCTTTTTCTGTCAAATACCTCCAATTTACTTCTGATTTTGAGTTGAAGTCAATTTTTTTGTAACTTTTTAGCATAGCTCACTCCCCTCAGACGTTGACTCATTAGTTAATTGGCTGTTTACTTGCATTGACTCACTGTCTTTCTGTAGGGTTAAACTAGTGGAGTCACTGTTGCAGCTGTGAGGTGTTCAGGCATCAGTTCACATCTCTTACAACCTGTTTACAGAAGCTGCATTTTATTTTTTGCTCAAAATGTCTTTTCTTCATTAGTAAAGTCCCCAGGTGAAGCCTCCCTTCATTAACTTCCTCTGGTGCACACACACAAACACACAAACACACACTATCATATCACTGTGCCAACATATTTTGCTCTCATTTGCACCTAGTTTGTAGTCTCTAACAGTTTTTGGCAGTACTTGTGAGAGACTTGGGGATTTTCTGCTCCCGTGGCCTCGCCCCTCTTGTCTAAAAATGTTTCCTCAATAGCTCCGTTGCCTCCTCTGAAACGCCTTTAGATACAATTAATATTGAAAAGAGCCGAGATGAAACACTAAGTTGCAAACATCATGGTGACTTCAAAGTCCTTTCTTTGTGAGTGGGCTCCTCTCGGTGTCTCTCGATGTGTTGAGTCGTTTTAGTGTCCCACTTGCTGGACGGAGTTTCGCCCTCTTTGTTGTTCATGACATAACAGGAGGCGGTTAATGTTTTTCAACCTTGGGAAAACTCAGTAGTTACCACAAATTGATATTAATGCAGCTGAGGCACAGGGCACTGGGATTACTTTGATGGATATTTGAAGCAATGCTTTTTTTTCTTTTCTTTTTATTCTTAAAGTGGCTGTAGATCCTTCAAGGAGAAGTGTGGGTCAAATTAATTTCAGCACCACTCCTCTGTGTGAGAAGAAACAACGTCAACTGGCAAATACAGACTCAAAGAAGTCGCGGCATTGGAAAATCAAAGCAATTTTTTTTTTCATTTCGATATCAGTTCAAGTTCATCTGTGGATTTAAGTGGTTTGCAAATTAATTTGACCTTGGATCAGATCCGTATCAGTGTGTGACGGCAAAAAAGGCGTGCAGATGTGCACACATAATACATAAACATTGCAGTTTCCCCATCCGCACATTACCATTTAGCATTAATGGGGGGCACTAGAGTGGGCGTGTCTGGTCACCTTTACCAGCCAGTAGAGGACACGTTCTGCTTGACTGATGGACAAATAGCAGAGGGGTGTAGCGGTTGTTATGGAGACGGCAGGATTGGAAATGAAGGGCGCGGGATGAAGACCAAATTACAGCCAATTTTAATGACTGTACATAAATGTGTATGTCAGTCAGGAAACGCAGATTGTGTGTGTGTTCAGATGTGATGCAGACGATAAAAGCAGCCACGACACAAATTAGTTTTCTGTCTCATGTCGGTTTAGATGCAAACAAAGCCACATGCCATGTCTGTTCACCTTGGTTTGCTTAACAACCCAAACATCTACCAGGGAAAATTGCCTGCTCGTGCCAGTTTGATATCCAGGCTGAGAATTAGCTGTGGTACAACCTTGAAGGCTACTAATTTTATACACTTTGGAAATGAAAAAAATGACGCTTTAATTGATTTATTTGTGGCTTTATGGGCGCAGCACAACAAGCTGTAAACATCAAGGTTCATACAATGAATTTGCAAATCAGAAGTCTCTTATTTACACTTCGAGCATCATGGATTTGCAGTTAAATTGCTGGTTTATTTGGCAAATGGAAGCAAAATATTCACTCATTGTAGCGGAGGGACTTTGTTTTTGCTCTGCTGTATTCACCGGCTAATCACTAACTTTGTTTGTCAGCTATTTGGTGCCGGGCAGGTTGTGTGCACTGCAGTGGGTTTATTAAAGATGTTTTCTCTTCCTAGCTATTCGCTGGGTCTGATACTGTAACAGTGAGACTGAATTGAATTGTTCAAAGTCACGGCTGTAAAACCAAAACAAAGAGCTGAAAGATGCTAAAATGCTGCATTAGAGCTAAGGAAACAAGGAACAGCTTCCTCAGCAAACCCTTTCATCCTTCTGTCTCTGTCTTTTTGCCCTTCACTCTTATGTTACATATTAATAGATAACAGGGATGTTTAATTGTGTTATCTGCTGGACTTTAAATATGAAGCAGTTCACAGCACATTGCGAGGTTTTAAAGTAATTGAATCAAAGAGGAACGGCCCGCAGCAATGTGTCAGCTTCATACATGTTCACACCCACTTAGCGGTGCCATCTTTATGGGACTAGTCTGCCCCAAAGAGCTCATTCACCTTCACTAGTCCTCTGATTGCAGCAACACTGTCCCTGTTAACACCCGTTACTGCCATAAAACGTACACGCTAAACCTGGCACACCAGCACAGAGACACTCAAATATGTGACCAGAATATGTGAGTGACAGCAGAGGAGATAAGGAGGTGGAGAAAGGAAAAAGCCTGATTTACTGCAGACCGCTTTTAATACTAGAGAAAGAGGAAAACACACAAATACTGAGGTTAAAGTAGAATAAATCCACATAAAACCTCTTTGTCATTGTTGTTTTCTATTTTCATGCAGCACAATGAACTGATAGAAAGAGAAAAACCAGTTGATGGAGACAAAGGTTGAGCAGAGTTAGGATTGTACATGGAATTACAAAAATGAACGGTGTTAGATAGATAGCAGAAATGAATAGATAAACCACAGTGTCATGCAGTGTGCGTTGATAAGAGCAGCCGCCAGGCGACTGAGATTAATATGACCCAACTGCTCTACAGAGGAGCGCAATGAAACAATCGTATTAAAAAATGAATTTTTGTCGATATTCATATTCAGAAGCAGCGGTACCACTAATCCTCCTCGTGAAGGAGTTTATTATTCTGGAAGAGAAACTCTTCTGAATAACAAACTGTCACTGAGCGGGGAACTTTAGCTTTAAGAGAAACTTAAGTCGCTGCCTCTTCACAAAAAGCACAAGAAGATATCTAACACCTACAAAAGTCTCTAAAGAAACCAAAAAAAAAAAAAAATGAACAGGGAGAAGGTCTGAATAGCAAGTAAGAGAGAGGCAACAAAATAATGAGAAAAAAGCGCACAGCTGCTTTGATATCAAAGGAGCGGAGCCTGGCAATGAAATGAGACAGAGGGAAGGCGAGGGATGAACAGAGAAAGGCATGAAAAGAGCAGAGGAGAGAAAGAGCACGAGATACAGTAGGCCGAGCACGATTTGTAGTATCACCTAAGCTCGTTGGTGCTGATAATGGCATTCGCTACCATGGCTGAATATCAATTTTTTTTTTCTTCTGCTCTACCGGTAGTTTCGCCTCCCTCCCCTGCAGTCGTACATGATTTTTAATTTCTGTGTTCAGAGAGTGTGTGACCCACCGCGGCGCCGTCATTAAAAACCGTGGTCAAAGGATCGCCAACAAACCACAGGCCGGGACGATTGTTTCAACACTGAGGACGCTGAACCCCAGTAAAATGGATAGTTAGTGCTCATACCAGAGCTGCACACCATGTGTTTAGCAATTTATCAGACACAATAACTGTTCGCTCCCGGAATAAAAAATAAACAATGTCGGCTTTCAGAGATAAAGCAGAGCCTGGCTTCTGTTGCTGCTGCTGCTGCTGCTGCTGCTCTCTCTGTTATGCTAATTCCAGTTGTATTGATGTATTCATGTGATATTTATCCCATGATCCATCATGTGCGCTCGGAAACTGGCAGATGTGGGGCAACCATAATGTTAAGATAGAATATGACACGGGACAAAATAGGTTTAGAGAAAGAGGAAGAACAAACATTAAGGAACTCCATCTTGCTCTATCAGGAGCCCAAGCGCGAGCAATTAGTCATGGCTTTGAACCCCCCCGCCCCACAACGATCTACTCTGTGACTCATTACTCTGCTGTGAAGTTGTAGCATGGCGAGTCCGACGTCGGCTCTGCTCTGCGCTCTATTAATCAGCCTGGGAGCTGATCTATGAACTTCACTTCTTCTCACAGAGGCACAGGTTGGCGAGGAGGATGTGGAGGGAATGAAAAGTCCACGGCCGCTGGAAGAGTCCGGCGAGCCGAGGGGACGGACTAATGGGGCCCCGGAGACAAGTCCCACTAATAAGCCTCCTGCTGCTGCTGCTGCTGCTACATCACACAGTTTTAAAGCAGGACCCCTTTTCTGTCCAACGTGTCGTCATTTAAACTTTTGATTTGTCAAAGTAAAGTGTAGAGAACATGCTGGATGATCATATGGCACATGGATTTAAGAACATGTGTTTGGTTTAGAGATGTGAACACGGAGGACAGATATTCATGAGAATGGAAACACTTCCAATAACTATAATAATTAAAGAGGAACTATGCTACATTTGAACTTTAAATAAACAGCTTTAGAGTAATTGTGATTAAATAAATGACTTGTAACTTGTTGTGAGGGAGAATGGAAGCTCTCTGCCTTCCACGTAGCGTCTCTTGGCCGAAAACTAACCTTGCAAGATCAGACCCTCCAACACGGTGTCCCAGCTCTCCTCACAAACACGCCCCGTAACCCGTAATCTCTTGTTTATGCCAGATAAGACTAACCCATACACAAATATACACATCAAAACATTGTATATGATATACAACGTTATCCACGGCCAGCTTAGTTAAAAACAAATGCACAGAGCAGAAAAGCAGCCAGATTTACAGTAGCCCCTCTTTTAGGAGGTGGATGTAAAGTATACGAAGTGTATTGTTTTAAGGCAGAACAGTTATCTCTTCACCAAATTAAAGCACAGATTGATAACCAGTCAGATACTGTACCATATGCCAGATATCATGTTCCCAGCACGCTGCGCATATGAGGCTGTCGATCAGCCACTTAGAGCAGCGTGAAAGAAACTGTGTAAGCTCAAGTTTGACTGATACTGTAGAATAAAACATCAGTGATGCTGAGGAACAGGCCAGATAAAGAGTTACAGATGTAACTTTGCTTTAGTTGTCAAAAAAGGAGATTGGACGGTGGATAACAAACTCTCAGTCTGTGGTTTTCTGTGAGCTTGTCTAATAATCTGCTTTTATTTTGAAAGCCGGATGTCTTGATTTTAAAACCCCTCCTCTGAGTTCAGCTATTAAAGTCTTAAATTCATATGAATATCTAAACTGAATGCACTTGGATATTAATGTCAGTATTTTCTCTGCGTCATGACCGCTGGCAGTTCTGTCGCTGTCTCCCTCCGTTACTTATTGTCGTCGTGTTTTGTTCTCCGGTTCTGCTTTTATTGAAATTCAAACAAACATCATTCTGCACATTCACACCTTAGAAAATGTCAAACAAACAACCCGAGTGGCTCAGATGCTTTGCTGAGGGGCTCCTCAACAGTAAAAGCTGTCAGTGCAGCTATTTATTGACTTTCCCCACTGTCATTTTTGTCAGAGGATTCAAGACTTTAAAAAAAGAAGAAAAATCCTGGCTGCAAACATCCGTCTTTGTTATTCAAATTCCTGCTCTGCTCCCATTTTTATTGTATAACTTGACATTTCTTCCCCTGTTTGAGCTCGTCAGGTCTTGACCATTTTGTAGACTAGAGCCGTTCAAAGCCTTTTATGTGAACTTAAATTGTTTAAATATGTGTTGATATACTGCAGCATCATAATATATTTCAATATTATTCCACTTCAGCGCCCAAAGAAGCCCTGCTGCAGCACTTTCTGCACACTACGCTGTATTTATAACACTTAAAACATACTGTGGAGAACATTACCATCTTTCTATTAATAGAAAGTCCGAGCAGATTCAGCACAGACTCGACGACAGGAAGTCCTGCGTCGATATGTATGTGCATTCAGAAAAGAACTCAAAACACAAGAAGAAACCCAGTTCAATATGATACTGTTGTGGGTGAAATTATGAGTCATTTTTTTTTACAACACTCAATTTAGGAAATGCGACAAAACCATTATCTTCGGCGGCGTCTGACAATTGCAGCAGATCTGTCGCTCAAAATGTCACGGAAGTAAAACCGAGACAAGTTTCTCCGGAGAATGTTCTTCGGCGCTGGCGGGGTTCGGACGGGAGCTGAACGATATCTCCTTATCTGAAAATTAAAATGTCACAGCCTCGGAGTAAAATGTCCTTTTCTTGGCGGGTGGGGTGAGCGGGGTGGGGGACAGTGATCTCTGCAGTCGACCCCCGGACCAAGAAGTGAAATAGAGGGAGGAAGAAGCAGATATCTGGTTGCTACCTGCTCTTTCTCTCTTTCTCTGCTCGGCTCCTGGATGTTTATCACTTTTATTAGTTTAGCAGGAGGAAGACGTAGAGGGACTGACGAGTGTAATTCTCCCGTCTTATATCAGTGTGGTGGTGTGTGGGTGGATGGTCATGAGACCGCCCCCGGGCTGGTCACACAGTTTCCTCCTACGCTTTTTTTTTTTTCGGTGATTACTTTGCTTCACTTTTCACTTCTGTCACAAACTATGTTCCTGATGGTATTTTTGGCTGAGCTGGCCTTTTTCTCCCCATGCTGCAGCTGTCTACCTGCACACCACGTCTCCTCCCATGATCCCTCCCTGCGCTCCTTGTTTCCTCTAATTATCTGTCTGAATGAAGACTTCCTCTCCGTCTCTCAGGAGGGGGGATGACTGATAGGTCTCTTCAGGTTTTACCACTGCTTTAATTAAAGCATTAAAGCACTGGAACTCTCTACAACACCCATATAAGCTGCTGTGTGTGAGACTTCAAGTAGTGTCGTTACTATCCTGTCTTTTCTCAGTCATGGTCTCTTTGATACTTTTACAGACACATTGTTATTTCTAAAGTGGACCAGAGATTTTCTATTTGGTTGTGGCTCTGCTAAATTATGAACAGAGCATTTTAAACTCCTATGAACTCAAACAGAGACTTTTACTTCTCAGTAAATATATAAACAGTCACTGGTGTGAGTTCTGGGGTCGAGGACGTCTCTGTAATATTTGAAGTAAACACGAGGAGGTAGCATTAGCAACCTGCACATAAAGACGGAAAAGCACCAGCGCGCCGTTGATATCACATTCCCAAATCATCTTTAATTCTAGCTGACAATGCTTCAACCAGCCGAGGGCGATGTTGTCGTGTCAAATTAGAAGAATTGAGAACAAGATAACCGTGTGTTTTTTAGAATAATGAATATTACAACGACAATTTTCCAGTTTGACTAATGCATTTGCCCCTGTGGTATACAGTAGTCACATTCAATCGACAAACAAGTACCTGATGTTGAGACTTGGAATTTGATAAAATAAAATATTTTTATTGCTGTGCAAAAATGTAATTTGAAAGGTGTGTTTACTTTAAATGAGATCACACTCATATATACTTTACATTTCACCTAAACAGCGGAGGGAAATCAAATCGTGTGTGTTGTGTAATCATCACACGTTTCTTAACAAAGCTACATTATCATTATCAGCTGGTGCGGTGCAGGTATTTCAAATCAATCTGCAATTTATCTGCATTTTACCACACAACAATAATTAAACTTTGAAAAACTTAATTGACACTCGATGTTAACAGATGGATTACAAACAGTCGGCGGGGCCTGTGAATAGATTTTTTTTTTGTTCTCTACTTTAATTAACGGAATAAAAACAACACCCACCAGGATCAGCAGGGAAAACACAACCAAACATCTAAAAGTGAGCACAAGCATTAAAAAACAGTAACAATGACAAAGTCTCTTTAGGATCATGTGTGGTTTAAGGATTTTCCGTGCACAGTAACACATCAGCTGCTGGACCTGGACCTGCTGTGGTTTTTGTTTTATTTCCCAGCGGAGATGTGCGTGACACTGTCAAATTGTTATTTTGCCAGAGAACTGTCACAGAAAGTGATGTCATGTGGAGCCGAGCGTTGTCCGCCCCGGGTGCAGACGTACTAACCTTGGCTCTTGTTTTATTTGCTCCGCAGGGCAGTAATGTGGTGGAGGACCAGGACCTGCTGGAGATCGGGATCCTCAACTCGGCCCACAGACAACGCCTCCTGCAGGCCATACGGCTGCTACCCAGGGTCAGTGCTGCAGCTCGTCACACACTCCCCAACACAAACAGTTTCGACAGCTCATAGACGGACACGAGGAGCAGCTGAGCTTTCTAATCTGGATTTATTGTTTGTGCTGGTGTCGTAATGCAAGATTCATACATTCATTATCAATCTCAGGAGAGAAACATGTAAATATTCAAGCTGAAATTTCATTTTGAGTTCAAATGGAAAGAGAGAAAAGAGGTTCATCTTCTCTCTCAGCTCCAACCACAGTCAGTTTTGTTTAGTACAAAATTCAGCAAATCTGCTCCATCTGTAATTCTCTGTAATATCACTCTCTCTCTCCGTGGGTGGCTGGGTTTCACCCTGCACCTTTTGCTCAGCATTCGAAACCTCCTACAGAGGTGAGAGAGTAGGGGGGCTCAGCAAAATATGCACAAAGCTGCATTTTACTACAGATCACAGCCTCTGAAGGATATTAAATCAAACGATGAAAATGCTCCTGCTTAGTTCATTAGTGGAAATAACTTGAAAAATAATCAATATTACAGTGTTTTAAAAAAAAAATCTGAGTCATAGGAAAAAGTATGTGAAGGATGCTGCTGTGTTTAAGGAGGGTCAAATGCCTTCATATGTGTGTGTGACTGTGAGAAGAGACTGAGAGTAAGATCAAAGGTGTGTGAGTGTTGGAATAAGAGCAGAAGAAAAAGAGAGAAAGACTCTGAGCTCAGAGATAAGCAGGTTTCATACAGACAGAGAGAAACTTTGATCTCCAGTCAGCACTTTCCTCCTCTCATGCCCACTAAACTTTTCAAAACACTGTAAAAAATTAAACCTTTTTACTTTTGTGTCTGCCCTCACACACACATACACACACACTGAGGCACAGATACATGTAGGCAAACACGCTCAACTTAAAGGTGAAGGATGTGGGATGCTGGTTTGATGCAGAATCTGTCTGAAGCTGCTCTGACTGTCAAAATAAAAGTGAATGAGTTATGAGCTGCTTCACACATGAGGTGTCTCACTCTGAGCCATCACCTCCTCCTCCTCCTCCTGCTGCTGGTGGCCTACTCTGCTCTACTCTGCTCAAAAGTTTGGCTGCAGTGCACATATGAACCCAGGTGTTGTAATAGATGTTTAATGATACCATGTAAGAATGAGCAACATCTGGAAAAGGCACAGTCGGTAAAAAGGTCAGGAAATCAAGTATAATGTAAACAGCATTTAAAACAGCTGTCATGTTATATAATAAAATTGCAGTTCACATTTGTACAGAGTGTATCTTTAAATAACAGCTGGTTAATGCTGTAAAAGCTCCAGGTCAGTTACTGCAGCGTATGTGCAGAGAAACAGCAAAACACATCCAGGGTTTGGTATCACTACATTTATGAGAACAAGAAAAAGAAATGAATATCCCATCGCCTCCTCAGAAGTGAAGGTGCACAGGTTCAGATATATTTAACAGTCCAATCTCTGTCAGTCTTGTGAAAAATGGCAAAACAAACTAGTTAAAAAGTTAAAAACAAAGCACTCTCCTCTCCTCTCTGCGCTGCAGGTGCGGCCCGTCGGTTATGACGGCAACAACCCCACGTCGGTGGCGGAGTGGCTGGAGTCGCTGGAGCTCGGCGACTACACCAAGTCGTTCCTCATTAACGGTTACACCTCCATGGAGCTGGTGAAGAAGATCTGGGAGATCGAACTCATCAATGTGAGTCTCACAACTTTTTGTATGTAAAATATACTGTATATCTATATATCTTAAATGAAAAGGCTGCAAATAATGTATATTTTTCTGGATGGCATCAAATGCAAAGCAAACGCTGAAGCTGAAACATTATACAGCTTGTCTGGGACATTTTGTACAAAAAAGAAAGTGAGAGTGACATGTTCCTTCATAACAGCGAACATAAGCATTGTAGTTTATTTTTGAGTCGATCCCACATGCACTGTCCCGCTGCCAGAAATATTTCCTACAGCTCAGTATGTTTATTAATCTGAGGCTGAAAACACTCTCCAGCAAATACTCTGTTCACTCCAGTAGCATTTGCTAAATATAAAGTGCCAAGCTGCTTTTATGAGCCCTACATATTTGTGTCCTGTTTATAAAAAATTTAAAGGCTGGGTTTAAACTTTTTGTGAATAAAAAGAAAAATTATCAAATAGAGACAGTTTTTACATTAAAAATGGTATTTAAATAGGTAAGAAATCTGCAAAAAGAACAGATTTCACTTGTCTCGAACAGGAGATGCTTCTAAAATGCAGAGGCAGGTATTTCCTCCACCTGTACTCAGTAAGAAACAGATTTGTATCTTAAATGATGGGCTCTAGCAGATCTTCCTCCTCTGTAATACAGGACAGTTTTGTCTCTGCAGGGGCTTCGCGTGGTTGCTGGTTATAGCGTCCTCATCTTTCACCTCTGTGACACAGTGAATTTGTGTCTTCTCTGCAGCATATTGCACTTGAGACGCGTGCATCCACTCACACGCACCAGCTTCGTCCTTTTGGCTTTTTTTAAACTTTATTTTTATCTGAAACGAGGATGAAGTCGATGTGAAAGTTCCCACAGTTGGGTAGGATGCCGAGGCCATAGTGTGCAAAATGCCCATCAGGCACTTCTTCTCATTACTGCGCTACGCGTGCTGAGAATACAAACAGGAAGGAGGTGCTTTCTTTTTTTTTGCAGTTATATCATAACCCCGCTGCATCGTTTTTCTTCCTTTTTCCCCCAATTTCCCTCTTGTCATAACAGCTCCTCGTCTCTCTCTACGCCGGTATTCAGTTTGAAATATTCGCAGGGGATAAAGAGCGAGTCGTTTGCAACTGCTTCCCCCCCTTTTGATTGACTCTCTCCTTCTCTAAATATCAGTAATAGTGGATGATGACGAGATTTGGCATCCGAGCTCCTGTGTTGTCACAAGTGCTGCAGGTTTATGATTCAATTTTAACCGACATGAAATCTTCAGCAGAGACGGGAGATTTTTTACTGCAGCCTGATCTCATCTGAGCGACGTGCTCCTTTGATGCTCCGAGTGAAACAAAATCATGCTTGATTGCAGAGGGCGCCTGTCTGGCTGATTTCAATGAGAGAGCGAGAGAGAGAGAGAGAGGAAAAGGAGAGAAGGAGGGAGAGATAGAGTGAGAGAGGAGGGGTGTTTTTCCTTCCCAGTGGAGGATAAAGTGATAAAGTGATGAGTGATCAGCTGGAGGAGGTGGAGAGGGAGTTATATAAGCATGTGGGATGCAAGATGTTTCAGAGCGCTGGGGATACCACCCACATGCTGTGCTGCTGCTGCTGTGTGTGTGTGTGTGTGTGTATGTGTGTGTTTCTGCGTCCATATGATACATAGAAAGTGTTAATACGTGTCTGTGCGTTTATGGATGTGTTTAAATGTTTGACTCTTATCAACACAAGCCAAACCATCATGTAAATCTCGCCTCCTCTGTTTTTGTTTTATTTTTTTGGCACTCCAGGAGCGCTGTGGTCTAAATGTTCTTCAGATTATCTTCTATACGTTATGTTCCCATGAAGTTTCTCGATTTAAAAACGCATGTGTGTACATCCTGTAAAACACAAGCTTATACTAGTAAATGAGTGTTTCTTCTGTGTGGTGAAGAAACAGCTGTAATTGCAGAGTAAAGCCACTAGAGGCTGCACAAGCACAGTGTATGAACATGAAGTACTGTATGTGATTGTGCACATACTATATTTGTCAGTTTGTCATGATCAGGATTCGACTCTTTGTCCAAATTATGACAAACTTTAAAGCCACTGTGACGTTTTAGATGGTTTGATGATGAAAACATGGCAAAGTCTTTATGCAGAAAACCAGCTTGGTTTATTTCACAGCTTTGAATATCTTTTTATTTCCTCAAATAAAAAGTTTTTAACCTTCATTTTATAGTTTCACAGGAAATATTACTGAATATAAAACAATTGATGATTAGAGTCGACTTAGAAATCGTCGTTCAAAGCCACAACACATGCAGGTAATGTTCACATAGCTTTGGCCAAGTAGTGTATCGGTTTGAAGCACAGTCTTATTGATCGTGCTTGTGTGTGTGTGTCTGGTGTACAGGCTGGTCTGTAATGCCTGCGCACCACTGCAGCAGTTCACTGAAGTAGTCTCTGGGGTGATGGAGAGGTCACTTCTGTACCTGACAGAGAGAAGTGTGTGTGTGTGTATGTGTGTAGAGGTGGTGGAGTGATGCGGAGAAGACACACACACACAGATGTTAGAGAAAGGAGGATGGGATGGAGTAGAAAGAGAAGAGGTCTTTAGAAATAGACTTTGGTCACCGTTTTCATGTAATGACCAGATAATCGCTACGGCAACAGATGCTGTGTTGTCTGGAGGCAAGGGGACGAGTGTTGAGCATTGTTAGAGCATGTACAGTGTGTGTGTACAAGTGTGTGTGTACATGTGTGTGTGTCTGTGTCCTTTTGATGGGGCACATATGTGCAGTCCTGCTGCTGTGGGATTAGAGGAGCTTCTCAAAACACCTTTTAATCCTACCTGTCCACACACGCACACAGACACGCACTATACTGCAGACAGAGCAGCTGCACTTGTCTCTGCAGTATCTGTGTGTCTGTGTGTGTGTGTGTGTGTGTGTGTGTGTGTGTGTGTGTGTGTCTCTTTGGGTTTTTGTCAGCAGAATAAGTTGCAGTCACACCTGGTCCAGGTTAACTGTGGTGTTTAGTCCCCAGGAAGAAAACGAACGGTTAAATCTGGTTCATTACAACTTGAGTCTTGTTTTTGTGGCTTTAACTAACCACAGATTCATTTCCATCGTTATAACAAAACAGAATATTGAGGCAGGAAGCATATGAATTTATTTAAAGATTTAAAAAAAACCTGTAAATGTAAAGCAACATCACACTTCTGCTGTACTGTAAGACTGGAAATGAGTCATCATCACAGTGGACAGTTTGCCAATACTTTCTCATTGTTCGACCATGAGCGTGCTTTACTTTTTATTTTAGACTCGTTTTTCGTGATGCTGCAGTATTTCCTGATCTCAGCATGTGACTCGTTGCTTGTATTGTTGTAGTAATCCTTTTAAATGTAGTATACAGTTCATAAACAGTAGTCTCTTTACGTACTGAGTGCAGAATTACGCATGTGGCAGTTAAAAAAAAAGAAAAAAGCCTCGGACAGTGAAGAGGGAATTGAAACTCTTAGGACCTGAAATTAAAACTAATTAAACTTGACTTAATTTTAAATTATGAAATTGATATTAATAATTTAGCATAATGAATCATTAAAAATGATCGTATGTGCGCACACTGCGTGTCAGTGGAGGGTTGAGATTCAACTATCACAGTCCACTGAGCGCACTAAGCTAACTTTCATGTTTACACACAGTGTTGTGTGGATTTAGTAGATTGACAGCAAATGACAGATTAATATTCATGTAGTTTATCAAGTACAAACATGAGATATTTGGTGATTTTTGAGCCTATTAACTGAAGATTTTCTTCTCATGTCAGTGGACAGTTGTGTTTGAGAGAGCGGTGGCGGTGGCGGCTCCGTCTTTAGGGAGCCTCCATTTAAGCTGCTTTGTCCCGTTAATTTTCCCCCTAGCCCAAACTAATGTAGCGGGCTGTGTCAGGTACTTGAGGACGCAGTAATGGAAGGACATCACGACTCTATCAGCCCGCTTTTAATATCACAAGTCTCCTGGTAAAAATCTGTCGGCTGTCTCAGGAATAATTTACTGTCATAACCTTCAACACTGGTGATGAAACACACTTGTTTGGGAACATTAGGACACTGAAAAGCTTAATTTGTGAGACACACATTAAATAAACCAGTAATAATGTTGGGCTGATTGGGCTCAATTACATCAGTTTCTGGCTGGATGAAAAGTCTTAATTTAAACTTTGTCTAAACAGTTGGTATTTTTTTTCCCCATTCATAATTATAACAGTAAAACATTGTGTAAGTGTGACTCTTTTAAATCTACAGGTGCATCTCAATAAATTAAAATATCATGGAAAAGTTTATTTATGTCAGTAATTCAATTCAAAAACACATTATATACTGTAGATCCATTACACACAGAATGAAACATTTCATGTCTTTATTTATTTAATTCCTTTTAATTGTAATGATTATAGCTTACATTTAATGAAGACCTAAAATTCAGTATCTCAAAAGATGTGAATATTACAAAAGACCAATTTAAAAAAGCATTTTTAATACGGAAATGCTCTGTTGGCCTTCTGAAAAGTACGTCCATCTAAATGCAATACTTGGTTGGAAAAGCACTTTTCCATGAGATGCACCAGTATAAACAAACCTAAAGCGAGACAATAACTTTGATTGATCTATAAGAGGGACCGGTGCTACAGATAAACATGGATGGTGAAAATCCAGATATGTGTCATGCTAAAAAGCTGGATGGATGGATGGACCTCTGATTTACATATTCATTTCCCTGCAGTGCAGCGAGACACATGCTGTAAAAATCCACACGGTGGCGCTGCTGCCTCTCGCTTCAAGTTGGACCTTGTCGTCTTGAGGAGAGGTAGGAAAGTAGGAAGGTATAAAACAACTGCGTCAAGGCTGCAAATTGCTCTCGTTTCGTAGTCGAGTCCTCCGAGAGCCCAGAGCCAAGCAATTAGAAATGGATTTCATTTTGGAAAGTCACGTTTGTGACTGAGTGGAGTGCAGATAGTTTCTGCTCCTCGAGGAGTAACTCCCCTAATGTTTTCTAGATGAGTGGACCCCGAATATCACAGGAGGCTCTGTGTGTGTGTGTGTGTGTGTGTGTGTGTGTGTGTGTGTGTCGCTGTGTGTCCTTGGTTACCTGTGTGTGGTGTGTTTGACTGAAGGTCAGAGAGGATAGAAAGTTGAAAGGATAGAAAGTTGAGTGTTTTTTCGTGTGAACATGTAGCTATAGGAGATTTAATATTATATATGAATTATTATATGTTTCTATAGTGATATACGTCAGAGAATAGTTAGGAGAGTGTGTATTTTTGGGCCAGTCCTATCAGTTGTAGTAAATATTTGACAAATAGAAGGTACTTTATCACGCCACGTTGTAGTTTCTATACTTACAAACCATCCCAAAGATAAATTTCACTGCATTATAAATTGTTCCGTTCTAATGACCATATAGTTTGTATGTAAAATCTTAACCTGTGATGTGATGAGAGCTGAAATCCAACAGGGTAGAAACATGAAGCGGCATAAAACGGAAATACTTGTGCTTTGAGTTTAGTACTCGACCAAAATGAAACTTTATTTCCTCTCGTATGAATCGTCTCACAACGTCGTCCTGACCTAAAGCGACTAAACCTGAGCTGTTAGAGACAGAGGATCATCATATTCCAGCTTCATGTTGGTCTGCTGCATGTGGAAACCTGCTGGTGTGTGTGTTCACATTGTGTAGGGGTGTAAGTGTGTGTGTGTGTTTCCCCTACAGGGCCTGACTTGTCTATGCATTCCCCTCTGTGATTACAACATGCCAATTCTGGAGGTTCACACACACTCAAAAAACTGAGCGTTCAAATTGTGTAGAGGTGTGTGTCTGTGTGTGTGTGTGTGTGTGTGTGTGTGTGTGTGTGTGTGTTCAACTGTATGATGGGTCCAAAATAAATTGAGGACAGTCATGAGAGTTCAGCCTTTTCTTCTACCGCTTGTACTCGGTTGCCATGGCGGCTACTAGTTACCATAGAGACAAGAGATATGTGCGCTTGGTATAAAAGAATTGGAATGTGTTTATGTGTATGTGTGTGTGCTGGATTGCCTTTCTCTGACACTATTCCAAGCCGTCTGTGTGTATGCGTGCATGTGTGTGTGTGTGTGTGTGTGTGTATGTGTGTATCTCTGTGTGTGTGTGTGTGTGTGTCTGTTGTGTGTGATGTTCCTGTGCTTGTCACCTTCTTTGTCACGTCTCCAAATGGACAGATTGTCTCACATCCCAACACCAAATGGTTCCTGCCTTCGTTAGACACTGCAGGATTTAACCCTATATCACTCAACAGTACTGTACCTACACACACACACACAGACACACACACACCTCTCTCCCTGTGTAAGTTTCACCTTTTCACACATGCACCAGTTTTCGCACCAGAAAGACGTCAACATGTGTGTGCATGCAGTCGTAGGTCTTCATACAGATCTGACGTATTCCAGGATACAGTACGTCGTTCACCTACAGTATTGGTGGGAAAAGGGAGCAGTGAGTGAGTGAGTGTGTGTGTGTGTAGTGGCTGGTGTTAATTTTTTGTGTGGGTGGATTTGCCTCAGGACTGCAGTGTACTTCACCGTCCCTGCCTGCTGATCGCTCTCCTGCAGCCTTATTTGGCGTTTTGCACTTCCTGTTGTAGCGCTCGCTCGCTCACTCGCTGGTTAGAGAGAGTGTGGGAGAGGATGTGTGTGACCCCCCCCCGAGCGCACACCCTCAACCTGTGGCTGCTGAGGCTGCTGCTGCTGCTGCTGCCTCACACGTTCATATGGAGGGGTTAATCCCCAACTCAGGTGTTCGCTCAGAAACGACTCAGACCTCCTCTCCCCTCATCTCTAACTCTCAAGTTCATGTAGTCTCCAGTAGGCCTGCACGATATCAGCAAAATGTCCGATGACGTTATTCAATATCGTGATGATGATAATTATGACTTGCGATAAGTAAGCAAATATTCAGGTGTGCATTTTAGAGGGATACTTCACCCAGAATTGATAATTCACCAATTTTCTACTCTCCGTCATGCCAAGGAAGGGTTTGGAGAACTTTCAGAGTCATCAAAACACCTTTGGAGTTCCAGGGGGGGTCCGGCTGGCAATGGATTTTCATATAATGGCGGTGGATAGAGTTCACCAAAACACACACTATGAAACACCCAGATACCTCCATACTGCTCGTCTGTACTGACCCAAGTGTCCTGAAGCCGCCACATGAAGAAGTTGTTTGGAAAAAATTAATTTGATGTTTTTAGCCTTGTTGTAGCAGAAGCTCCCAGTGGCTCTGTTGATGTTTGTGCGTATGCGCGAGATTTGCTGCGAGATGTTCGTACGTCGTTGTAAACCATTGGATGTATGATGTAAACACGGAAGAACATCTCGCAGCAAATTTCACGCATCTCGTGCAGCCACTGGGAGCTACTACTACAACAAGGCCAAAAACAGAGATCAAATGAATTGTTTCCGAACAACTTTTTCATGTGGCGGCTTCAGGACACTTGGGTCAGTACGGACGAGCAGTATGGAGGTATTTGGATGTTTCATAGTGTGTGTTTAGGACGATTCAAAAGTGAGCACAATCCACTGACATTATATGAAAATATAATGGCGTTTTGATAACCCACGTTGAGTCCGAGTCGAGTCTCAAGTCTTTTATTTTTTGTCTTGTCAAGTCACAAGTCATCAAAACAGCAACTCGAGTTCCCATCTCTGCCATTTAGTATTCACTCCAGAGCTTTCTATCACGTAACATCATCATCATCATCATCTGCTGTTCCCAGAGTTTAAGGATGAACTTTTATGCTCAATTCCTGAGGCAACCTGGAGGAAATGTTCTTAAGTGCACAGAAGAAAAACTGGTGCTGTTTATGACGACCCAGTAAATCCTAATGTCCATCATCTGATGTGGATAAAAGCTTTAGTCGTCGCATTTAATGGGCTTCAAGGTGAAATTGTTTTGTCATGTTCCAAAATCTCATCTCTCAATGTCATAATAATAAATCTAAGTTCTCTGAAATGGTAGAAAATGGATTAATATAAAAATAATGCATGAAGCATTAATGGCATCCATTTCATTTTTTTCTTAATTTAAAAAAAAATAAAGAGAGACTTTCAAAGACTTCTGCGCATTTCTGCCTAAAAGAAAAATTCTGGGCAGTTAAAATAATGGATCAAATGGTTTTTCTGACATTTTTCTATGAATTTTAAAGAGGACCTATTACTGTACGTCTCTCTGAATTTCCCCTTCCCTATACTGTGTAATACTGTATAACTTTTTTGTGCATGTGAAGGTATTTTCTGTCGGATTCATGTGGTTTAAAGCAGAAGTAAGTGATATATTTGTGTTAATATAAGTCTTAAATAGTTATATCTTCCGACAGCAATCACTTACATAGAGTGTTTGGTCTGAAACACAGGTCTGTCAGTCACTCTGCTCTGCGTCGAAGAGAAAACATTTATCGTATCCTACAGTTTTTATCCAATGAGGAGAGAGAACGGCATGAAGGGCTGTGTGTGCAGCCAAGGGACGCCGCGAATGTGGTGACGTAGGGACGAGGACTGTTATGGTGCGTTCAAGGAAACTCGTATTTTTCCGACCGTGAAGTGGTACCAGTTCGATCTGGTACGAGTTCACCGGTCGGAAGTTACGAGTGGCCGTTATAGTGACTTTCACCGGTAAAACAGGTCGGAAAAACACGAGTGGGTTGCCTGAAACGCTACAAAGTCGTAAGTTGTGACTTGAAGCTGTAATTTACGATTTCAAAAGCCTGCCTGGAACGCAGCATTAGCGAAAACGACCGGACCACTTACTTCTGCTTTAAGTTGTTTAAAATGTAGAGGGGAGACAATAAGGAGGAGGGGGCCGTGCACTATCTTTGGTTCCTCCTGCTGGATCACAAGAGTAGACCCTCGTAAAGACAGAAATAGGTCGAATGATGTCGAGCTTTGTGGGTTAGATTTCACTTATGTGACACTTGACCTCACACACCTGCAGATACAGCACACGCTCTCATACATAAACACACGCACATGCTTAATATAAAGTACCACACACGTACAGTACAGTACAGTACACACACACACACACATACAAACACTTAGTGGTGTCCTCCAGTCGACTCACAGATAAGGCAAGTATGTGCCTGAGTCAGATCTCAAACATGTTTAATTTTTTTCCTCCCCTGATAAGGATTTATGGGAGTTGCGGTTCGGGGATGACGTTTCTCTGAGCTACATTAGGTCGAGAGGAACATTGCTCCAGAGCCGTCGCAGTCAGATAAATGGGGATTTTTCTCTGCAACGAGCCATTTCCTGCCAAATGTCTAAACTTGTCTGTGTCTGAACAGAAATATGTGACGCGTTAAACACTAATAACATAGTTGCAAAGTGGAAAAGCTGTATGTTGGACATCTGTAAGAGCTCCAGGAGTTTAAAAAAAAAGTCCCATTTATTTTCCCACAAAGACACTGTAAGGTGACTTACACTTGGAGCGTTTCCAAGACTTGGATCAGCATCAAGCTCTCCTGGTTGAGGGGGTTATGGCACCGACCGAGAACCTCGATGGCCTTGGTTCGGATCCAGCTCAGGGTGTTTCTTTCATGTCATTCACCATCTCTCTCTCTTTGCTTATTTTAATCTTTCCACTGCTGCCTAAACTAACAAAGGGCTAAATAAACACCCCTACATGCAAAAGATAACCAACCGCATTTAGACAAAACATCAAAGGTTTGTGTTTATAAAACGTGAGGAGGGAAGTTGAACATATTTCTGGATGAATTCAGTGTCTCTGTTGAGGGTTTTTGGTCGAGTTGCGAGTTTCCTATAACTCTGATTCACACCTCTGACTGGATTCTCTATAGCAACAACAAGTGAGGCACATGGGTGTTGTTTTAGAGCTTTTTTGTCATACTGAACTGACTCACACTTCTCAGAAACAAGCTGAAAATAGTTTATGCTGGTAGTCGTAACACAAACCTGTAGCTGTGGCGAATTATCAAGACACTCGTCTGGCTCTATAGGTTGAGAATACTGTAACAACAAAGGAATCAATTAAAGGAACAGTTTGACATTCGTGGAAATACATTTATTCACTTTCTTGCCAAGAGAAGAAGTTTTATCAGCTAGACTCGTCACAAAATATCACAAAGCCTCATGTCGTGTTTAGTTTAGTTTCTTCAATCTGAGCGAAAAAAGTAAGTGTGAAACAACAATCTGTGGTTTTTATGGTGATTTGTGTGCTGGACTTATTTTTTGCGTAACTCCCGGTTGCCCAGTAACCAAACAGGACTGTTTACCCGGATTGACCATTAAAGGGGAACTATGCAAGTCCGGTCCCTTTTCCGCTGTTTTGCTAACACTCATCTCAGCCATGTGCGCTACGGAGGCTAATGGGATTTCTTGGTTTCCCTCATCAGATTCATCAAATACATAATCCAATAACTCCAAAACGCTCTGGTGGACAAGTTGTGACCTGCACATTCACCACGCTATGAGATAATAACAGAACGTCACGAGACAGAGTTGTTTTCGAGGTAAATTCATGTAAAACCATGTTCCCGTCGGGGGCAGTTACGACAAGCAGTCTCTGCATTTGCTCTGAGCAGCTCGCGGCTCTGCTCTGCCGTTCTAAAACCAAATGCACCGACAATTAAAGGTAACGAACCTACTCCTATAAGACTATAGGGATTATGGCAATGGGCCAATGTTGAACTATCCGTTAAAGGTAAAAATGTAGCATAGTTAAGATGAAAATCCTGCATAGTTCTTAGTACTTTAATGCTAAAATAAGCTAAGCTACAAGCAGCAGCAGCGTCAAATCGCTCACACAGACACAAGAGAGGTGTCGAAATGATGTTGAACTACTTCTTTTAAGACAAAACTGAGACGGGGGGTGGGAGATGGGGGTACTTCAGGCACCAGTGGCTCCCCCAGGTGGCATTTTCTTTAAATTTACACTGATGTCATACTATGATGACAATAGTGCTGCTGTTCAACTCTCTCAAGTCATGCAGCAGCAGCAGCAGCAGCAGCAGCAGCAGCAGCAGCAGCAGCAGCAGCAGCACACAAATACACATTCACACTCCTTGTGAGCCAGCACGAGCTTGTCTCCGTGCGAGCCCAGCGTCTCCATAGTGACGAGATGGAGAGGAGGAGGAGGAGGAGGAGGAGGAGGAGGGGGGAATGTAAACTGGGTAAAGAGAGAGAGAGAGCACAGAGAGAGAGGGAGTGTGTGTAGAGGGAGAGAGAGAGAGGGAGCGTTCAGGCAGAGACATGTAGGAGATGTAGTCTGGCTGCCGCAAGCTGAAGAAAGAGGAGGAGTTGGTGAGCGCTGGAAATCTGCAGACAGAGTGTGAGAGGAAGAGAGAGACAAAAGCTGGTGGTGGGTGAGGAGCCGAGGTGTGGAGCGAGAAAAGTGTGGATAAGAGAGAGTGGAGAGAAAGAGAGAAAGAGATAGAGAGAAAGACAGAGGCAGGAGGAAAGAGAAAAGACTTGTCTTGGACGGCAACGAGAGCAACAGTGAAGAGCAGGAGAAGAGAAGAGTGTAGAAGAGAGGAGAGGAGAAGAGAAGGCACCGCAGGAGAAGAAGGAGACCAAACTGAAGACGACTCTCAACCTTTTCATTTGGAATAAGTCCCGTCTTGGAGAGAGAGGTAAGCCGACCGGGAGGAGGAGGAGAAGAAGAGAGAAAGAGAGAGAGACAGGGATGTAAAACATAAGAGAGATAAAAGAGAAGAAATGAGCATTGATCCTTTTTGTTCCTAGCTTGCTGTTTTATTAATGCATCTTTCATCTGGATGCACCGCCAGGCTGAGGTGATTATATTTCCGTAGCGCTCAATCAACACTGCTGACTCGGCTAAATTACTGCTCTGTGACTTTCTCCGTGTGTGTGTGTGTGTGTGCGCGGTATTTGGAGATAAGTGTTTTTTTTTTTTTTGTGCATTTACTGTAGTGTGTAGGAGTCTGATCTTGAGCCACCTGAGAGAATGAGCTCAGTGTTGAAGCGTCGATCGAGCTTTTAGAACATGAGTTTGCTGCAAAGTGTCTTTATTCCAGGAGTAGAGACAGAACAGAGAGAGGATGACATCTCCTCTTTTTTTGTGTTTTCTAAATCTCTTCCTGGAGAAAATTCGATGAAATGACTTTTCTCAGTTGCATAATAAGCTGCTCTGATGGTGAGGAATTCACTGTACGTGTGTGTGTATCTTCAACATCTACTCCATCTATGTCACCGTCCAGCAGCGACTGGACCAAGTTGTCAGGTCTGTACATGTCACAAGACTTTCAGGAAGGCGTCAAGTCAGATCTCAAAAAGAGACACAACCAACTACAGTCTCTATCTACTACAAGGCTGAGTCAAGTGAAGTGAGAAAAAAATAGAAGATGCTGTATTACTACGGCAGTTAAATCCACTCAAATCCAATTGCTGCCCTAATTTACGTCCAATCCTCATTTGCATGCACTAACGTACTCGCAGAAGATGGCAGGAGAACAGAAATCTGGGACAAGACAGAAAAAACATAGTACCTTAAGAAAAAAAAGCATGTTACAAGGCTCCTCTAAGTGTGTTTGGAGGTTTGTGGAAAGTTAATGTTAATGATAAACATGGTGATCACCACTTAAATATACAGTACAGAATGAGAGAAAGTGTAAACAGTCATTATATAAGGCTACTCATATAATGACTGTTTACAGGTTTTTAATCTAAGCTCTTTAAGTCGTTAGACTTGTGAGGTAATAGTATATTTAAAATCATTGAGGAAGTAGAAGTGATCATTTTAATTTTGCTTTAGTTGAATGTCTTTTAAATTAATGTCGATATTATCTCCACTTCTACACAGATCTGGTCAGATCTTAATGCAAGTTCAAACAATGAACACACACAATGTACTTAAACTAATAATATACAACACATACAGTAGGAGGCATCAGTCAAACACTCATTGTGTACTGTAGACAAGAGGCATGCCTCACAATACAGATTTCATAAGAGTCATCTGTAAGAGTTTATTTATAGTCATCAGTCCAAGGTTGGACGATGCACAATGATGAGTAACACGACATTGAACCTTTGAGTAGCCGCTAAAGGCTTAAAGGAATCAGCTGGTAAACGTCTCTGTTCATGTTCAAACTAACCACAAACTGGTTTGCTGCAGTGATTTTAAAAAAACTGACTGAGGTTTGCCAGTGATTTACTTTTACGACTCATAACACGTTTGGGCAAATGTTTTGTTCGCTGTGCACCGATATGCAAAATCCCAAAGGTTGCAGGAAAGAAGGTGCAGGAAGAATCATGGGATTTATGGACTTTGTGCTTGAACAGTTTTCCAGTATTAATGTGAAAATGAATTCCCAAGTTTATCAATGTGGATCTACAGTAGCAGGATAATGTTCCCCTGCTGGGACTTGGTGCAAGTCGATGGTGCAGCAGGACAATGAGCCTGAACATCAGAGTCCACGTCTACACCTTCAGTAGAGATGCTGTTTAATGACCTGAAGAGAGAAAATTCCTCCTGAAGACTGTGCAGGTCTGGTCTGCAGCTGCTGAGTTTAGTTTCTTGTTCTTTGAAAACCAGGATTCAAATACTTTTTTTCTTGCTGCTGTACAGTAAATATGGTGGAAACAATGAGACAGGTCACAGCAGGAAGAAGAAGAAGGAGTGTTTGTGTTTGTTTTCTCTCGGCTGCTGAGGAAACAAACCGGACAGACCTTAAAGATTGAGTTGGAAATCCTGCCATATGCTGTTTACCTCAGACGCCGGGTCTATCAATCATAATCTAGCCCCTCTGTTCATCGAATCGCCACCACCACCGCGGCGGGCGAGTCATTGCGATAGATTCGTCTTCAGTGACCGGCATTAGTCAGAAGGCAGCCCACAGAAACCACAGCATGATGGATGAGCCTGTGGAAGACAGTCTGTGGGACAAAGGCTTTTTAAACGCACAGGAGCTGGAGTATTGATGCAGAGGCTTTGAATTCAAAACGCATCATCTTGTTTTTGCTCCCAGCATCTTCACAAACACATCTGGTTTTATGTTGTTTGGTTAATTCTGCTGTTTTTTTAAGGAAATCCTAAAATAAAAACACTTGTATCTCACACCATCAAGTCATTACATGAGGGAGGGGAGAGTTTACTTTCAAATTGCTGATTTCACAAATTATTTTGGGACTGAACTGGGTCACAAAACGTTTGCAGACACCTACGTTACGACACAGATCTTCTTTTTTTTTCTTATGCAAGGTGTTTGTCCTCAGTGGAAGAAGGTTGTCGAGGTGCAGAGGTCTGGAAACTGCTGTGTATATTTGCATAAACTTATGAGTGACATTTCGAATACCCTTGAAATAGGAAGGACGTGGTATCTCGCCTTAGGTTTTTGGTTGCTCTATCTTTAGCCACAGAGCTTTGATCTCACTTTCTACTTGTAATATTCAGATACATCTGCATTGCTGCTTTGGTTGTTACAGCTCCACCAACAATTAGCTCTTTATTATTACTAGATATTTAGACCCAATTACATCTCAGTTCTTGCTTAAATCTTACTCATTGCAAAAAAAGACATAGTTTTATAATAATGTAAACTGGGATTTGACGCTACAGTGCAAAGACATAACAAAACACCCCAAATTAGAAAAATGATAGACTAATAATATTATCCTAAATTGATTGGCTGGAGCAACAATAGCACAATTATTCAGCCTTTTCTCTTCTTGTTTTAAAGTTTTCCCACCACTCAGAGGACACAGATGGGTTTCCGTCCGAATCTGTCCCTCAGCAGAGTTCAGACGCACATATGGCTGCTACAAGCGTCCTATTGACCTGATCCTGTATCTGCAGCCCCTTTTACTGTACCATGTACCGTGTACTGTACTGTACGTACGCTCCACTGACTCTGACCAGGAGCAGCTGTCGTCTGAGGCTCCGCTGAACCTTACCAAGCACCAGATAACAAACAACAACAACATACACATCCGTCAACATCAGGGCTCTCTCTGTTGCCATGTCAACCTTAACCGTGGTATGTCATGTATTATATGGTCGTGCACATCATACAGGCAGCACAGGTCACACACAGGTCTTATTACACACACATGATCAATCAGGCTTCATGGCACGATGATAATCTCAGATTTATTTATTAATCTGCAGCTCTGTACGTTCAAAATGTAAATAGATGTATCTGTCACCTCTGATGTAACTCTTGTTATTGTTTATGTAATGAAATATAAATCTCCCTCTGCATTTTTAGTATACCACATGTGGATAAACTCTTAGAAACACACACTTACACTTACACAAACATGGTCACACACACACACACACCCCGCTGCCTTCAGAGAGCTTCTGCTGCGCTGCCGTGTGGAAATCAGTTGCAACTTGAGCCTTTGAAGTATTTATTAATCCTGAAAAACCATCACCTATTTCCTCTCTCGTCTTATTGGGAATTCAATTCATGAGCCTCTGTGTGTGTGTGTGTCTGTGTGTTTAAGAGTGTGAGAGCGTGTGTGTCCAAGTGTGTGTGTGTGTGATAGACGAGCTTTGAGAGATCTGGTTTCAGCCATGCAGTATTTCAGTGTTTGCACACACATACACACACACACACACACACTCGGAGCCTGTGCTTCCAGTCATAGTTACAGTTCTCATGCTATTAATGGAGATATATCTGTCTCCATGTGGGCGGGCTTATTAACGGCCCGCGCTCCCATTGGCTGCCTGTCTTCTTTAGCGCTGAAGCAAGTCGTCCTATTGGTCCCTGTTGGACATCTTTTCTTTTTCTTTTTTTTTTTAACACATCACCCATAGCTAGCAACTCCCCCTCCGCTCTCCGGTTGCTAGGCAACCAGTGGTCTCTGGTTTGCCTCCAGTTTCCCCCAACCAACCCCCCAACATAGTGTGTGTTCGTGTATGTGTACGTATGTATAAGTGTATATGTGTGGGAGAAGCTGTAACAGGATGAAGCTTGAAGCCTGGACATCACAGTCATGAACCCAGCTGAGCGTCCAGTGTGTGTGTGTCTGTGTGTGTGCGTGTGTGTGTGTAATCTATTGAGAGCCCAGGAAAATCAATACTTATCATTCCACACACACCAAGTGAGGGATGGATGGAGGGATGAGAGAACAAGGAAAAGGAAAGGAAGGTGGCTGGCTGCGCTTGAGGATTCAGGGTTAGAAAAACATCAATAATCAGGGTGAAAAATGAGCCGAGCGTTGTTGCTGTAAATGTCTACGCCTTCACACACACACACACACACTGTGCACGTTACTCATGTTACATCAATGCTGTTTTATAACAAGCATTGATTTGCAAAGATGGAAGGCTGGTTTTTTGACTTTTGTCTACATTTACATCCGGTATCAGTCGACAGATTTTTGTGCTGCGAGTTTGGCATCGTGTGCGTCGGCCGACATCAACTCCCAGTTTTTTAATTTCTTGCACAAGCCATTTAATATGATTATAGTCATTATGCTACTCAACCAGGCTGTTTCCAGGACTTCAAAAATACTCAAGGCATGAGTCCAAATTTCCTCAGCAATACTCCGCCCATTTAAAAACCCTTTGACTCGCCACTGATCGACTTCAATACAGTTTTCTGTGTAATAAATGAATCGTTTGGAAAGGGTTTATTCCCCAAAGTTTATGATGAATATTTGTCTTTATATTTTTGTTTTTGTTCTGATCAAACAAACAGGATTTAAAGTATTTATTAGCGAGCTTTTGAGATGCATTTTGTTTCCCTTGGACAGAGCTGTTCTCCCCTGTTTCTGTTTATTGATGAGATATCGAGTCACATAAAAAAAACTGACTCCGTCACCCATGACCATGAGGACATGACCTTGGAGTTTACAATGAGCTCAGTTACTGCACCGACCTGAGGGACCTTTGACTTGACTTTTACCGGTTTCTTTTCCCTAAAGAAACTTTTTGTCAATATTTTAAAGATATTTAGTCCAGAAATGACCTGAACCAGCTTTGTAATCATAGAAAAACCCCTCTGTGTGTCATTAGAACCACCAAATAGACATAAAATATCCCAGAGGACGTGACTGTGATGTTCTCAATGGTTGGTCGCTATGGCCCCGTAGTCAACCTCCAAGACGGTGATATGTGCCGATCAATATTACCATTCAATTGGCCCTGTAATGCATCTGGCCCAGGCAATTTAAGTAACCGTACACCAGTGATTCTTTGATCTGGAGAGTTCGATTCAGGATTCTTCAAACTCCTATATTGCTCCATTAGCGAGACGATGCCTGAAGGGCTGCAGAGGTTTGTTGGTATCACAGAGGTCGCGGCCCTGATAGTCTACGAGGGAGGGAGAGGTGATCGGTCATATTGACATGAGCCTGGAGAAAGTAGATACAAATACAGATACAGATACAGATGCAGATGCAGCGTGACCTAACAAACAAAGAAAGACAGACCAATCACGTGCGGTTGCTGAGCAGAAGAAGGTCGTCTTTTATTAGGGCTGAATCACTAACTAACACTCAGACTATTTATTCTCTCTCTGACTGGTGTTTCTCTTTTAGCCGCTCCCTTCCTTGTGTCATCTGGATACAGCAAGAAGGGAGCAGAGTGGAAATAAGGACAAAGTGGGAAGAGACGGGAGAGGTAATTTGAGTTCAAGTGAGAAAAGAGGGAGGAGGGGGGGGGGGGGGTAAGGTAAGGAAAAGGGATAGAAGGTTAATAAAAGGGATATTTAGGCGAGTCAATTTAGATTAAACAGGAGCAGAGACACTAATGAAAGAGTTTTCACTCCGTTCCTCCTCCATCATTAAAACTATGTGCTAGCTTGAGCACAGACAGTGACTGGACTGTTGGTCCCTCGCTGGGTTTCATGCTCCACTGAGCCGACCAGCTTCTAACCTCCCCTCCAGTAGGAAACACAGAAAAGGCTTTTTGTCTCCAGTGTCCTGAATGAGAGAGGTCGTTGTTAACGTCCCCCCAATCGCTGTCACTTTCCATTTGACCCTTATTGTCGACGCCACTGGTTTTTCTTTGAAAAAAAATATGTCATTGTGTCACAGGCGTCGTCGTCTTTTATTCTGTTGTGATTCAATAATGAAAAGGATTTGTTTTTCGGTGGCAAATGAAATCATCATCTCAGTGATATTTAGGAGATGTTTTGCTTTTGTATGTTTTATGGCTCAAATGCTACATTAAATATCTTGAAGGTGGTGAACAGTTGACGCTAATTAAGTGATAATGTCAAGAAATAGCCAAGAAATAACAAGTTGTTGCGTCATAATGTCTAGAAATAATGGTCAGTTTCATAGTAATGTCGATAGATCTAGCCAAGAAATAACGATTACGAAATTCTGGCCTTTCACAAAGCATGTGTAATCTTTTGCCTTTATGAAAAACATGACATTACTATGAAATTGACCATTATTTCTTGGCTATTTCTTGACATTACTTGTTATTTCTTGGCTATTTCTTCACATTACTATGCAATTATTTGTTATTTCTAGGCTATTTCTTGACATCATCACGTAATTAATGGTCTGTAAATGAATGGCCATGAGTCAGGTTGTGATTTAATGTTTGAAGTGAAGTGAGAGCAGGCTGCAGAGAGATGGCTGAGAAAAAGCACGGCTCCGTTAACCGTATGTGTGGTGGCTAATCCGTTAATCAAGCCTGTTCAGTCTGGGCTAACGGGACTGTTAACAGGATTAGTGCATTGATCGGGAAACACACAGACACACATACACACAGAAGACACAAACACACACACAGAAGACACAAACACAGCAGCCCAGCCAGATACTGGAGGCAAACAGCGGCCCAAATCACTTCATACCACGCTAATAAAATCAAGACCAGAGGGTAAGTAACCCTCGTTGGACACTTTAGTCATATTACCAGACAGAGAGAGAGGATGTTTACATCCACTATCTTAAACCACATTATTATCAGCAATCAAAACAGAGCTCTTAATGGGATGAGTATGATTCATAGTTAGAAAAGCATGGTCAGTGAGGTTAAATAGATTTAGCTGCAGTGTTGAAATGATTCATTTTTTCTTATAAATTAATTTTTAAGAGTCTGAAATGAGATGAAAATGTTTGTTTTGAATGTTTTTCAATTTATTTATAAAAACCTTTTCTCTCTTTTTTCCTATCATGTTGACTAGTTCAAACTTGAATGTTTCTCCATCCTAAAAGCAGTCAGGTGGTCCTCGAAGTGTAATAAACCCTTAGTTATCCATTAATATCCAATCATTATCCATCTTTATTGGACTTTTTTTTATTAATATCAATTAATGAAAAGACCAAAACCATCATTATACAGTTGATCAAAGTGTTGTCTGTCCTGCCACAGCCTGATGGACATTATTCCTCTGCACTACTAAGCTACGTAATCGTCCAAAAACTATTAAAAACAAATTGTTACACTTACTGTTTGGACTCAGTCCCATAAACACCACCGTGCTGCTGCTGCTGCTGTTGTAAACACTCTTGCACAGAACTAATCTGTGGCTGAAAACAGTTACCAACAAATACCCGTCTGCTAACACTGACAGAGCTCAGCTGTTTTGGGGGAGATTAAACCCCTTTCTAAAAAATTAAACCACGCATTTTGATCCATTTTTTAAACATTTACATTTCACCAGAGACCATGAAGCTTGGGGCTGAACGCCAGAGACCGGGTAGAGCGGCCGTCAAATATGAATCCAGTGTTAGTTTTGTTCTTTTCTGCACGGATTTACAGTAGAGACGAGCTTCATGTCCGTTCAGCAGCTCCTGCTTTATTTGCAGTAGTTGGTGTGTGAGTGCTGTTGACAGCAAACGTACAAGCGCTGTCTTATCAAGGTTATATCATCGGAGCTGAGCAGAGTGGGGCTTCAATGAAGGTGTCGTTAGTAGATGGAAAACGGAGGGAAGGGGTTGCAAAGGAGTGTGTATGCTCGACAGCACACACACACACTGTTGTCAGTGTATATACCGCTGCTATGAATATCATTTAAATGCAAATTACTGAACCACAATGCTGCAGTCAAGCATCAGAGTGAAAATGTGTGAGTGTGTTTTAGCAATAATGGTCAGGTTGAATTCAAATCCTCATCCGCTCAGGGAAAAAACGAAATAATCCTCATCCTCCAGACTCCTGAACAGCTGTTAATGCTGAATGTCAATGTAAATGTATAGATCTGTGTGTATGATACAGTATGTGTCGTACCCATACACTGTTTGATTTATTTTTTATTTTTTTGTTTTTTGGATGAGTGTATATGTGTGTGGGTGACTGCTGCTGCTGCGGCTCTGTGTTGCCATGGAGACGGTTGAACTTCAGGCTGAGGTTGAGGCTTCTACTGTACTTGAAGTAGATGCTGTTGCATAAGGCAAAGTGTTACACACAGATACACAGTTACACACTGTGCAGAGCGATCACTGTGCACTTTTCTGGACTTTTTGTCTTTGTGTGTGATGGTGATGATGAAACAGTGGTGGTGTCAGGACTGGTGCCATCCTCTTCCTGCCCCTCAGGAGACTGAATATTTCATAACTTTACTCTACATAAGCCCCCTAAAAAAAAAATCCAGGTCATGTTTTATAGTAATGTCAAGTCAAAGTCACTGAATTTCATTTTTACTTCAAGTGGTTCAAATAAATGTCACTTGTATTCTGTTTAGTCAGGTTTTTTATGTAGTCGTACAGTAATTTTATTTTTGCAAGGGGAGGCAGAACATACCAACATCTACACATCTGTTCAGAAACTGAAACATTGAATCTTAAACTCCACCATTGAGTCTTTTGAATAGTCTGTAGTTACTTCCACTCTTGTTTGGTACAGAGGAACCTTTATATTTTGTAATTATTTTCAAGGAAATCCTCAAATCAAGTGCATTATTTCCTGGTGGAGCAGCAGATCATTTCCTCGTTTGATGCTACTGACGCTTGAAACGTGACATAGTCAGAAGCTCAGAGTGAGACATCATGGACCGAAGTCAGAGAGTCGGAGAGTCTCCTCTAGAGGAGAGAGACAGAGAGGCGGCGGTAGCACTCACACTGTAAGACGGTGGAGAAAGAGATGTGGAGGCCGTGGAAACCAGAGAGAAGCAGAAGAGCAAAGATGAGTGAGTAGAGATTGGTGGAGGGAGCGCAGGGTGGCCATAATACGCCAATTAGTTCCACTACCCGCTAGTCCCAGCTCTGCTCTCCATTTCCCTTTGATCCGTCTAATTTTAACAATTAAATACACTGTTTCCATGCAGAGAGGAACAGTGTAGGATGTAGTTTAGTTTAACTCAATAGTGGCCACAGCCTTTTTCCTTATTTACAGTATAACCAGTGTTGGGAAGATTGTTTTGGAAATGTAGTTGGTTACAATTACAAGTTGCCTTGTTGAAAATATAATAGTAGTGTAACTATTTCACAGAGAGAGCCAGAAGCATCTGTATCCAACTTGCGGTTTTTGAAGGAGGATGTTGACATGAAAAAACGATTTGATAAATCAGAGCTTTTGCAGAGATTTTTTCAGATGTAACTAAAATTGCAATCATGGAAATTTCCAAAAGCAACTGTATTTTAATTACACATTTTCTCCCAGTAATGTAAGTGATTACAAATATGTAAATTTTGTAATTAAACTAGTATCGCTGTTACTGTAGATGTAGGCTAATTCGTTACTCCCCAACACTAGCTCCGTTTACATGCAGTGTTTTCCTCAATCTGATTGAAAACAATCGGATTCGTGATACATGCTTTCACGTCTGTGTCTCCAAACCAGAAACGTCTTTAACACTGGAAAAAGTCGTTAGATTGTCGCTAGTGGCTTTTGACAAAGCCAGATTGGCGACTTTTTCCTATTTTCCTATTTCCCGCGAACGTCAATATGTGACTCCTACGTACTAGGGCGCGCATGTGCAGAATGAATAATCCACTCTATTCAACCGTTTATATGTGGCATCAAGCTGATTATCAATCGGCTAAGGTGTTTACATCAGACATTTTGAATCTGATTGACCTATTAATCTGATTATAAGTAGGATTTTTGGATTCATGTAAACGCTACTACTGTTTATAACAGGAGTCAGATTTTTATGAAACCTACAAAACAAGAGGAAGTGTTTGACATTTTTCAGCTTCCCTCGTACATTATAGCTGAGTTGTTTACATAAAATTTGCATACATACTCGCTGCGTGACACATGGGCATGGTTTATTGATGTTCTGTTTGTGTATGTATGTAGGTTTTTATCTACACATACATAAAACCAAAGTGCGCTGTGCGTGTGTGCGTCCTACAACGCTGCTGCTGCTGCTGTTGTCGCTACAGTAGTTTGTATTTTTCTGTTTCTCTAGCAGATGTAGGGCAGTAATTGGTGCAGTAGATGATGATGAAGTGTGTGTGTGTTTGTGTGTGTGGGCGTGAGTGTGAGTGTGTGGTAGTTGCGCTGACTCGAAGCAAGACTGTTGGGAGAACCATTAGAGTCGCAGCGAGGACCTCACATCGAGGCTAATTACCACCTTTTGCCCCGAAGACACACACATCCACACGCACGCTCTCTGTCTCTCTCTCTCACGCTCATACCTCTATAAAACCAGGCAGCAGTTCGTTGTGTAAGTGACGTATGGCCGACAGAAGGTGCAACACCACATCCCCGCTGCCTGCAGACGGCTGCCATGCCCCAGCTCGTCTCTGCAGAGCGGCACCGGTGGCTGGCAGCAGTCGGCGGACGCCTGGTGACCAGAGAGAGAGAGAGAGAGAGAGAGATAGAGTGAATGCTTTCACTGGAGTCCAAGTGTGTGTGTGTGTGTGTATGTGTGTTTTTGTCTGTGTTTGCGCCTCTGTAATGAGCTCCTGGGGAAAAATCAATAGACTGTTACAAATTTGCCACAATCTCATTTTGTTGAATTTGCATTTCATGGCTTTCGTTTGAGGGGTAAAAAGCAAAAAAAAACAAAAAAACTCCTAGTAAACTCTCCTCAGCGTTTTATCAAATAATTACCTTGGCAAAAAAACCCTGAAAACAGTGCAGGATTAGGTTTATTGTTGGGATTTCGGATTTTTATGACTCCCAGAGTTGTTTCATAGACATAGTTTGACATTTAAGCATCTTGATGAGAGTTGGATGACATCTCAAGTCCATACACAACCCGACCTCCAAGCCTCTAGACTCTCTCTCTCCCTCTGACCGGAGCTTAACTTCTATTTATCTACATTAAACAAATGAAGTGTGTACTGTATTAAATCAAAGTGTTAGAGGTGAACCGTGGAGCCACAGACTAGACAATGTTTTCCTCCTTACATCTGGCCTCAGGCAAAAGTTTGCATAAAGACATGAGCGTGCGATGACTCATTGTCATCTAACTCCCAACAATAAAGGCAGTAAGCAGCATATTCCTCTGTAACACACTGTTGTAGTAATGAGACCTGACCCCTTCAGTGCTGAGCAGCTGGAAAATGTTCTGACTCTGCAGTATCGTATTTACTGTTTTTAGTCTCAAATCTCACAGCAAATCAAAACAAAGCCCTGATTCTTAAATCTGAACTTTGATTAACCCTCTGATTAATCTATTCTAGATACTTAATCCATTGATTTCTTGTTCATATTAGCTTCAGTGTGTGTCAGGCGTGCTGATCGTGTTCATGTAATCAACTATTAACCAACCCGCAGCTTTGAACACAGTCGTCGGTTATGTAATAATAACAATAATGTCATAATGTATGCAAATGCTCGGGGGCTTTTTACCTCATTATGCGCTCATTAGAAGTTCCCAGAGTGCACTGCAGTGGCTCTCTGGTGTTTTTCCCTGTGAAACTGCCGTCTGGATAGCAGATTATCCTCCATTTAAGGCAGCGCATGATGATGATGATGATGATGATGATGATGATGATAATCTGTTACCTTTATGCAGTTTTTTCTTGCAGATGTAATCTTGTCATTATCCCGTCTGAAAGTCTTTGAACTCTTAACTCTCTTAACTCGCTATAGAAGTTGTTTTTAATTATGTAAATGAGTATGAGTCGTCATTTTTTCCAGCTTTTGTCCAAAGTGTTTCTTGTGTTCTTGCCGAGAGCACAAAAAAAGCAGCATCTTAACTCACTCATGTTTGTATTTAATGACGGTAACTTGTCGTAGTTTTTAACAATGTTACATTTAAACTCACATAAAAACAGAGAACTGCAGGAAAATCTTCACGTTAGTTCACTTAAGTGCAGATCGATCAGTCTTTGCACGTTTCCCTGCGCTGTACGTGTAGTCTCGTTGTTTAAATGTCATGTCTTTTTATCTGTTTGTTCATTCAGGTTTTGAAGATCAGTCTGATCGGACACAGAAAACGGATCTTGGCCTCGTTGGGAGACCGGCTACACGAAGACACCCCACAGAAACCTCCGCGGGCCATCTCCCTCAGGGTGAGTCGCGACGTCATGACCCCCGAGCGAAACATCTAAACCCACGTGGATTCAAATTATTATGGACTCGTCAGGCAGAGAGAAGCTAGAGTCTCTCCCCAGATGGCTGTGTGTGTTTCTCTTGAGGGGAAACGCAGCCTCCCCACTGCTGCTGTTACCACCCAACTGATTACCCAAATCTCTCAGACAGGCACAAAATGGCCGACCCACTGCAGTTTCCTCCCTGCCGGCTTGTCCTGGATACTAATCACAAGGAACTGGCTTTCCCTCTCCCAGTGGGGCTACGCTCTAATGTCCCTATAATGGTCTCTTGGTCTTTGTGCTGTTGAGCCAAGGGAGGAACGTGTGTGTCTCCAGGTCCTAACAGCCAAAAACTGTCCACTGTGTCTCAACGTGTCCACCTGAGACGTGCAGTTCTGTACTGAGCCTCAAAATAAGCAAAGAATCTCTCGTTTCTAGTTTGAGCAAGTGATATAACATTAATAAAGCTGTACATTTTCACTTCTCATGGTTTTTTCATCGATTGGATGTCGTGATTAATTGCTTAGTCGATAAAATGTGGCCCCGGATGAAAGAAAATCCCCCAAATGTACTGACTATAACAGATGTGAAACAGAAAGGCAGTTTGATTTTCTCTTCATCAACTTTATTCTTTATTCGGATCCCCATTAGCTGCCACTAAGGTGGCAGCTACTCTTCCTGGGGTCCGCATACTACAAAGTATTACAAAAACATGACACCCATCACATACAGTATAAGAGATTATCAGTTATCTGATCCAACAAGTCAAATTACAAACATTTCCATAACAAAGTCCACTAAAAACATTCATTAATATCTCGGTCCCTTATAGTAAGTGCAGTTGCTCATTTAATTGAATTTATTAACATCATCTCAGTTTTCGAATCCGGACCAAGTGGTTTCAACCATGACTTCATTCTCTCTCCGTCGCCGTCACGTCACTGAAGCTTCTTCGGTCTGACTGGCAACAACAGGACGAGATGATGTGTTAAAGCGTCTTCCCCGCCGACGTGTGAGCAGAGGGGCCGTGTTTACACAGTGATACAGTACAAACGTCAGACAGCCGAGTGCGTTAGAACAAACGGTTGAATGAACAGACTGCGCCTCAGGACGAGAGCTGAGAGTTTTAAGTTTTTAATGCTTCAGCTTCCACAGCTTTGGGAAAAAAAATTAAGGAGAAACCAGCGCTCTCTTCACATGTCGGCGAATAATCTCTCCAGAGAAATAATTGACCTTCTCCTATGTAAGACCATTACGCCATTAAAACACATGAAAGTCCTGATTCCTTTGGGGATTTTCGAGTCTCTGCTCGGCTTGAAAAACCAGTTAAATGAACAACTTTTTCCACTTTAAGGATCTAGTTGATGCTTCTTTGCCTTAAAGTGACTTAACACCGAGCAGGCGAGGCTGCAGCAGCGCTGTGCACAGAGACACTCAACCTGCTGAGACCTTCTGCTTACGCCACCGCGTCGTCGCCTCCGATTTCACAAAAGCAATTTTAGACACTCGTACACAGCAGCGTTGCAGCGCCGGCTGAAAAATAAAATGTGACAGTGCACAGTGAATGCAATTGCCCTACTTATTGTACTTGCAGCAGTGACACAGCACATTATGAAATGATGAATGAACCCTCTCTCTCTCCCTCTCTCTGTCGCTTCCTTCTCTTCCGCCCCCTCCAATCTCGCCACCCACCCTCCCTCCCTCCCTCGCTGCTTCCAGGAGCCAGGCGGGAACCACACTCCTCCCCAGCTCAGCCCGTCGGTGGGCCAGGCAGCGTACACGGCGGGGGTCCCGGGCGGATCTCTGGACGTGCAGCACCTCATCATGCAGGCGGACGCCCGGCGCAGGCAGCGCAGCAATGACAACTACTTCGAGGACGTGCCGCGATCCAAGCTGGAACGACAGATGGCTCAAGTCAGCATGGTGAGGAAGGAAGAGAGAGAGGATGGAGGGAGGGAGGGATGAATGGAGGCAGGGGAGGGGGAGAGATGGAGAGCCGCAAGGGGAATAGTATTATGAATGGTCATGAGTCAGGAGATACTGTATTTATATTTTTTTACTGTTAAAACATCTAATAAAAAATGAAACTAGAAGAGAAAACAAACAATAAGTGGATCCCACTCCTGTCTGACGCAGCTTTTCCCTCAGCGCCACAATAAGAAGCTCCATTACATCCCAAAACTCTTAAACACACACTGGGTGAAATGTTCCTTCATTACAATGAACATGAGCGCTGTAGTTTATTTTCAGTAACTGCACATACACCAACCTGCAGACAGGAATATTCACCGGTGCAGAAAATGTATAAATCAGTCCTGCTGTTTTAGGAAATACACAATATATAATATAATGTATATACTGTATATTTGAGCCATTTCTAAAATAATAGAAACTCCACGACCTGCTATGACTAAAGTAACAAACTTTGCATGTACTGTATCTGTATCACTACAAATCAGATTTTAATAATAATCCTTCAAGTGCAAATTCCAATGGAGGTCAGATCATCATCCTACATTATTACAAGTCACACAATGTGTTTTCATATTGTGGCTCGTTCATTATTACACAATCTGCAGATTTTAGTAACACTTCAAAGCTGCACCCTGTAATTGATGTTTTTTAGGCAGTATGATATTTCTTATCAGGGCAGTGCAGTGTAATTTAATAATAAATTAAAAACCTCAGTGATTAAATCCTCATCTCTAATAGATACAAAATGCCAACAAAAAGTGTTTTATCTGCCTGTTTGTTTATTGAAAATCCAGCATTAATAACCTGCTGCTGGAAGACAATCTGACACTGCTCTTTGGAGCTCAAATAAATTTAGTAAATAAGATGAAAGGACTTTAATGTTTCAAACTTTGTGCTATAAGATGATAAAATATACAAACCAGACTTCAGGGGGTGAAGTGCAACAGTTTTTACAAATGGAATAAGGTATAATACTACTACTTTAGGAAATTAATGTTTATCTCCAGCAGTTCTGTGTCTAATGTCGTCGCAGGAAAACAGTGTTTCAAACTTCTTAATCAAAAGATCTGACACTTCACGGCTCCGCATAAACAAGACACACACATTTACAAATACGTCTCAACTTTCCAGCCAATTTTTATTCTCGTCAAAATGCAAAATTAGAACTTTGACTTCCAATCAGCGACGGCGCAGTGACTCAGACTCGCACACATGTGAGGCAGCAGCTGTGTTTTCATTCACTATGATTAGAGGTTTTTTTGTGTGTCTGTGAATCGCAGAGCTCATCCAGCGTAGATTATCACACACTTATGGTTAATATGCTGAATCTCCTAAGTGTTAGTGGTGTGTGTGTCAGTCACAGTGTTTCCCTCTGGTTTCCATCTTCACCAGAATAAAAGAATAAGTGTCAGAGGACAGATAACAGATCTTCTCTCTCTGCTTCGTTACCTCTCTCCTCTGAGTGCCACCACATTTCTATGATTGGTTACCTCACAAATGTTTCTTCACCTTCACCTTCTGTTCACTCCTGGTTTTGTTTTGTTTTTGCCCTCCAGAAAGAAAAAGAAAAAAAAAACAAAAACAAATTGCAGATTTCCAGCTGAGCCGCTCAGTGGGGTCAGAGTGTGTTTGGGAAAAACCAGTGTAATATTGTTAAGCCAGTGGAGTTTAGTGTGATTTGGCCGTAGCCTGCGGCTGAAGGCTTATCCCCAAGCTGTTTATCCAACTTGTGCATACAACTGTAACATCTCACCTCCAACTTTCTGATTTTGGGAAGGGATTATACACACAAGCAATCAGATATGGACAGACTCATAAACAAGCAGCATGGCACAGGATGTGAGTGTAGCACGACCTCATGAACAAATCATCTGGTTTCATTTAGCAAAGAAAGAAAGAAAGAGCGTATAAAACAAGCTGGACTGTTAATCCACGGCCATCTGAGAAGTATACAGATAGGATTTAGGTATTTCCTTTGTTTAAAAAGGTGAAAGCTCACAGGGTGAATAAGCAGCGAGCAGCAACGGAGCTAAAGTATGGGAACATTCACAAGCCAAGCATAATTCATTCAAGTTTAATTTCCTCTTGGATGTTCTTCTCCGGAGCGAAGGCGTGTTCGTGTTCATGTTCGGTGCAGAGAGCTGTTACATTATGAACTCCAACTCCGGCCAACCAGCTGTGTCAACATGAGATATACACAGTACAAGCCTTGATGTCGTGTCCCGTCTTGTCTAATCTTGTGTGATCCACTTTTGCGTCCTCCTGACGTGCGATTGATTTGGGTTTTTTGTCGTTTCCAGGCCGGCGAGTGGTGCGAGCCGATCACGTTGCGTCCACCGAACGAGGCCACTTCGTCCACTCCGGTGCAGTACTGGCAGCATCATCCTGAGAAGCTCATCTTTCAGTCCTGTGACTACGAAGCCTACGTGAGTTCTGCTCTTCCTCGTTTCTAAAAAAAACATGTGTGTGTTTATGTCTGTTCCCACTTCATTACGCTCCAGCGGTTAATTGATCATCGCAGTAGCGACCATCACGTTCTGCTGAGTGGTTTTGTCAAGGTGATAACATGAAGGATCAATGATCCTCAGCTTCACCTCTCAGTCGATAACTGCGCCTCAGATATTTTCCCTCTTACATAAGAGAACATTATATATCCACGACGTTACCACGGATACAGCCTTGCAGCTTACATGCTTGGCGGCCAGACTGAACTGGGAAACAGGTAAAAAACACTGCGGAAAAAGCAATTTGAGTCGCCATTGGCTCTCAAGACACACGGAGGGGGAATGTAATTGGTGTCTGAGAAATGCTCACTCTGAGTGGTTTTGAGGCACTTTGATGAAGACGTGGAGCAGGTATGAGGCAGATTATTAAGTAAGAGAGAGTGGGAGGAGGAGGGAGGGAGAGGGAGAGGGAGAGAGAGAGAGATTGAAAATTCAAGTTTGAACAAATAGAACGGAGAGATGAAGAAATTCACCGTGATGCCGAAATCAAATATGAATGAAAACAAGAAAAGATGAGATAGAGGCAGTGAATAAGAGATAAATATCCCAGGAGCACGCCGTCTTCCCCTCTTCCCTCTGCTTAGAAGATTTATCGGGGCAGCGTGGACCACTAGGCTCCTGACAGATGTGTGTTTCAGGTAGAAAAAAAAAATGTAGGTGCTTTTCACAGAGCCGTTTATGACAACAACACATCTCTAACGCTCACTAGTGTCCCAGGACAACGAGCTCCAGAAAGTGAGATAAATGAGCGGGAGCCACAACAGAGGGGGAGGCAGAGCGCTCAGTGTGAATATTGGCAAGCTAAAGGGGAGATGGTGAGTGAATAAGAATAAATGAGATGGATAAGTCACTGATGAGAGGAAGAGAGAGTAAAGAGAGGAGTGTATTGTGTTTGTGTTAATGGGGGTGAGGGGTAAAGGAGGGGAGGGGGGGTAATAAGCCAAAAGGACAGAATATAATGGATGTACATCAGCGCTGTTCTCATTTTCATCTCTGGCTCCAAATAAACAAAAGCCTCTCCTCCCCCTTCTTCTCCTCCTCCCCTTTCAGCAGATGACACCCTAACTTTATTATGTCAGTTTTACAACTACAGCTTGAAAATATTAGCTCAAGTTATTACAAATCCGTCTCCAGTAAAAAACCCTGCAGTCATTCGAACATCATTACCACACTCACAGCATCATCAACAGCCAGCGTGATCTCAGCGTCAGGGTAATCTACTGTAGAGGCTTCTGTGGGCTCAGCATACAAATATTCAGGTTTATTCCTTTGCGACTCGTGCAGATTATGTGTTTTCCAAACTATAAAAAATAAAGGTTTGTACCAGATTAGTCCATTTACAACATGGCTCCATTCAGAGTTTGTGCTTTTAGTCTCCATTCAGCACAAACGGTCACATATCTTAACTTTCTGCAATGCAAATAGGAGTAATTAAAGTATTTTAATCAGAAAGGATGATGCTCTGCTGCAGTTTCTATGGTAACAGGCAGTAACTCTGCCATAATAGTCATTTAACATTGTTAGCTTGAATCAAGACTAAAGTATTAACATGCCCAGACGACCTCCTCTCTGATCCACCACCGACCAGACGCTCTAACCGAGTCACTATCCGCGCTACATAAAAACTAATTCATCACGCAGAGCAGTTTGCTGCCGTAATCAAATGTTCCACTAATCAAATACAAGATAAATCCTGGCTGTAAGGTCGATGTGTTTAATTCTGTGATTCTTAGATTTTTTGGAGTCGTTTGCTTTGGAGTCACACAAACGAGGTAAAAATGCTGTAAATATTTCTCCTCTAATTCACTAAAAGCCTTGTTAGGGTCCCACTTAAGGGAATAAGGCCCCGTTCCATAAGCTGGAAGGTCACGGCGAGGTGGTGAATGTCACACCCATTAAGTGCTCTAATGTCGGCATAAACATCGTCCCTGTAAAACACCGTCGCCATTAGTGGCTTCGTTATTAAATCAGATGAGTACGTGTGCTGAATGTCTGACCGCAGAAGTCGCGTCCAGATGGAATAATCCGACAGACTCTGGTGTCCGTGTCCCACCAGGAGCCTCTCAAGGTTGATGTAATTACTCCTGTGTCTGTGTCCATTTAATGACGCCCTGTGTCAGAGCAGCTGAATGTTAACATGGTTTTTTAGTCATTACTCGCAGTATCAGATGTAATAGATATAATATTTATCACAGGGAGGGAGGGAAGTAGTGTACACTGGACTCCATGTTTATTTTTGGAAACATATTGGAATGAATAGGAAACGGGTGTCATCGTCTTCTTCGGGTGTTTGCACTGTGTTGTTGTTTGCACATACAAAGTAGTTGGCAGTATCCGGGGGTCTGTTGTGTTGTGCATGTCATTTACATACTCTCATACCCCAATCTGCCAACACCAGACACACACACACAACAATGCTGGCACTTTCCACACCTTTTATGCTTTTCCAGCTTTTTCCGACTTATAAAAATGTTTAAAATGTTGGATACCTGCTTTAGAGGATGTGGAAGTGCCGTGTCATGCGGTAGGCGTGTGTTGATGTAATCCCCGGGGGCAGTTTCAGGAGCTCTGAGCTACTGCAAACGCTCGAGTTGGGAGAGCTTTTTCTAAAGTCTCCGTTTCTGTAACGTCACAACTTCGGCAGCTTGTATGCGATAAGTATGGAGTTTTTATCAATCAAAACTTTCAATATCACATTAAAAGCCCCTGAAATGAGCAGAAGAGGTCCCCTTTAATCACTCGTTAAAGAATTAAGAAGCCAGAGACCACGACCATCGATTTTTCTCCTCCATTTTGTTCAAAAACGCTCCTTCGTGTAGTGAAGTTGTTGCGACTCAGTGTTCCTGTTTACGTTGGAACCGAGATGATCACGATTGGCTCTTCTCTGGCAGCTGCTCAGGCTGCGTCAGAGGATATTTACATAGAGTTGAGCCTTTCTCAGTCTTCTCTGGTGCAGCTCAGAGCTGTTAGGAGTCTGTGGAGGCTGCAGAGCTGCGTCTCATTCACAACGAGTAACAACAACCATCTCTGTCCCGGCTTTTTGAATCCATGTGTGACAACGTTGAAGGGCTCCCACTTCATGTCCTCCTCATCATTGTTGGTGAGCTCTTCACCGCTGCCAGCTGCAACAACAGGGCTGGTGTTGTATTTTTTACTTTGTGGGTATACTGTATGTAACTATATGTGTCATGACGACAACAACAACAACAAATGTGGTCCTGAAAACACAGACTGTCGCAGGAACAATGACGGATAATAAAATGAAAGATTGGAGAAGTGTCAAAGCCTCCACAAGTGTGCAGTTGAGACAGGACTGATTCCGATTCGAATCGATAATTTTTTACATTTTGTTCACTGCACAAATGTTCACATTTATCGCAGTACTTGAATTATCACTCAGGACTGTACTGAAGAGTTGCACTGTTTACTTCAGTAGGGGGTCATGTTAAATAAATGTGCATTAATGTAACTGTGTCTGGGTCAATTTCTAATTTTAAACATTTATATTTGTAATAATGAACCAAGTTGGAGCTTTCCATCTTTGCACAATATGAAACGTTAGTGAAAATCTCCTTCATAACCAAGCAAAAATAGGTATTAAAACTGAAATATCTATCGATGAATCAATATCAAATCAGGTTGGATATCAAATTGAAACCTTGTGAATCGGAATTTGATAGATTCAGTAAATCAGTAGCGATACCCAGCCCTAGTTGAGACCAAGGCCAAGTTCATAGATGCTAGAAGTGGGTTCACTGGAGCCGATGGTTGCTACAACTGCAGGACTGAACTAGTCTGTCTCCAACAACACACGTCCATTTTGAGTTAAAATTCAAACATTTTTATCCTCTAACAAATCACAACTCAGCTGGCCGAGCTTGTTGAATGCTCAAACGTCTCTGGTTCTGACCAAACCTTGGGTTCTCCGCTATAACTCCAGATTCATGGTCAGACCTGCTGCTGCAGCGTCAGGCAGAGATCAGGAGGTTCAACAGATAAAATGTTTCGTACACACACTGTCAAACATCTTCGCTCCCTGTGTATTGACTGAACCTGTTTCTTTGTGTCTCGTCCTCAGTACCTGGGCTCCATGCTGGTGAAGGAGCTGAGAGGAACAGAGTCCACACAAGATGCTTGCGCCAAAATGAGGGTAAAGAAAAAAAAAAAATCAGCCTTGAACACAAACTTCACTTCTTCCTCTTCATGATCATCACTTCTGTACATAACTTTGTTTCAACCTGGGTCTTTGTAGCTGCAGCTCCCTCATTTTAAAGTCAGGTTTGCTGCTGAAATTTGGGATCTTGTCAAAAAAGAAGAAGTTTATCAGGATTATTGTCCAAATCATGTTCCACAGATCAAACTCCAGCTGCTGTTCAATGACTCACCATCACACTGCCTGTAGCTTCACTGTGTTCAAAAACAAAACCTTAGTGGACCTTTAAATCTGTGAGCGCCTCACAGTCTGGGTGCCCTCACACGCACTAGAACTTAAATAAATTGAACATATCATGACTGTGGATTAAGTTGTACTAGGGGATTTATTTCTAATCTCCATACCTGAGTGGCTTGATACCCCACAATCCCACTTTTGCCTTAAATCACCATATCTCTCTCTCTCTCGCTTTGCACCGTTCCACTGGCATTATCGCTCTCTCTCTCTCTCTCTCTCCTGGTGTTCATGTCTTTTCTTCCTGCTTCCTTCTTCATTTTCTCCATATTTTACTTGAACATTGACTCTCTCTCTTTCTCTTTCTCCTCTGGCCCTCAGTTCATCTCTCTCATTTTAATCCTGAGCTGCTGCTGCAGTGTGAAGACAAATTGTAATATTCATGAGCAGAGCTTTCTGTTCCTCTCCCCCTCCTCCCTCTCTTTTCCTCTGTCTTCATATTTATGTTTCCACATCAGAGGGCGTTTTTCTGTCTTTCACGTCCCTCCGTCCTCGGTCTGACACACCTTAGCTGCGCATCAAGGTTGTAATTAAGTGCAATGAGAAGCACATCATATCATTCTGGCTTTTATTTCCCTGTGAACGTGTCTTCCGCCTTCACCTGTTTGCCCCCGTTCCCAGCATCCCTCCTTTCATCTCTCCCTCCATCCCTTCGCTGTGGAGGTAGATGTGGATGTTTAAATCCCAACTTCACAGCCTCCAGCTGCCAGCGAAGCCCGGCAACACCGGCTTTGTCAGCTTTTCAGAACTACCTGATCCTGACAGGGCCGAACTGCGGCAGCAACAACACACCGTGGAGCAGGGAGGAAAAGAAAAGAACAAAAGAAATGACACAGATAAGGGAAGGATAGCAGCGAGTGGAGTCGACAGGGGGAGAAAGAAAGGACGGCGTGTGATGGAAATATGGATAGAGAGAGAGAGAGAGAAGGAGATGACAGGCGAGGAAGTGGGAAAGAGGCTCATCTCACATCTATTTCTTTGAATATATTAAAGCTTTTGACAGGTAGAGTGACAGATAGGAGGGTGACGCCGACGTCGCTGTAAATCACACGAGTCTCCGCGGCACCTCGCTGCTGCATAATGAGTTCAGATATAGGTAATTGAACCACATTAAAGTGCCAGTACACAATTAAAAGGAATGAATGGAGATATACTGTAGGCTGTAGGCCTGACATGGTTTATGAGCTGACAGACTTATCGGATTTACAGCCTCGAATTTGATTGGATTTAGAAATTTAATCCAGAAGCAGTTGTTTTTTTATTTTATTTATGAGGCAGCAAACAACCTCTGACCTTTGAAGATGATTTGAATTTACTTTGGTAATTAAGTTAATGTTCAATTAGCTTGTTTACCTCACACTTGTATTATTCATTCAAGCAGAGTGTTTTTCCTCACATGCTTCCTGACCCGAGGCAGCTCCACAGACATGGATTACGTCTTGTAGAAAACTAAAAGGTTATTAAATTCATGGATATCTCGGCCAACTGAATCTCATTAATCTGGGACTAATTTGAATTTTCACACACAGTCAGGTCTTCAATGTTCAGTACTGTCACAGATTCCTGTTCTTTTTTGTAATTTAAGCCTCGAAAGTCACCACTGCCTCTGTCTCTCCTCTTTGTCTCCATCTCTCTTTTTTTGTGCACTCCAAGAAGTCGACAGAACAGATGAAGAAGGTGCCGACTATCGTACTGTCTGTGTCCTACAAAGGAGTGAAGTTCATCGACGCCACCAATAAGGTAACACTCATGGCCTCGCTCCGTGTGACGCCTGCTAAATAACACGTTTAAAGGTCAGGCTTTTTGAACATGAGCATCAGTGACATTCAGAGGTGTCAGGTCTGGCGGGTGTCGCAGCACTGATGTCTGTCTGCTTCCTCTGTGGCGCCGGCCGCTTTAAAACTATACGGTGTAAGAATTAATAAGGTGTGAACAAAAGGACAACACAAGCAGGCAATCGTCTGTATGGGATAGATACGTTTAAATGTGAAGGAAAATCAATAGGATCCTACTGCAAGTCCACTAAACCCTTACTGCAGTGTTTAAAAAGCACATAAACAACTTTTATGGTTTTATTGTTGTTTAAAAAAAACAATTACACAGTTTATTATCACTTCAGTCTTCCTCTATGGAGACTGACATCTGTGTGATGAGTGTCCAGTGTGTTTATCATCATTTATAAAACACTACATCTCAATTGTTAACACAATATAAAGACGATCAAGTGTGACTAAAAGTGCATTTTATTCATTGTGTTATGTAGTGAGAATCTGCCACCGATCAACAAACTGATCCCCTGTAGTTACATATGTTTGATTTGTAAGACGTTGGAGTTATTGTATGATTATGTCGACAGGAAGCAGGACAGCTGTTGTTACTGTGTATTGGGAAAATGTTCTTAGTATTTTCTTCATTTAGCTCAAAGCAACTTGTGTTTTCTCGATGTGAGACTTCACTAAAACTTTCTTTGGGAGCTTTGATGTTTTATAATTCAGAGCAACAGAGATGTTCTTTAATTAACACAACACAAAGTCTGAGTGATGTTACCACAGGACAAATTCCAACCCAGTGACTCCAGAAAACCGTCAAAGTGAAATTGTGCCACAGTGATTATGGCTTTGCCATGTGTGAAATGAGATGAAGAATAAATCAGATTTGTTTTCCTGCAAAGTGGATCAATGGAGATAATCAACACTCTCTCTCTCTGTGTGTGTCTCCACAGCAGCTGTATCTGTCTTTTCCAGTTTTTCTCCGTCTTCATTTTCTCTCTCTCTCTGTGTCTTTCTGCAGAACATCATAGCGGAGCATGAGATCCGTAACATCTCATGTGCGGCTCAGGATCCAGAAGATCTGTCTACGTTTGCTTACATCACCAAAGACCTCAAGTCCAGTCACCACTACTGCCACGTTTTCACTGCTTTTGACGTGGTCAGTACTGACACTGAAGCTGTATCATAATCACTGACCTTGTGCTTGTTCTTGTGCGTTTTCTAAATCGTGTTTACTTCCTCTTTGTCAGAACCTGGCGTATGAGATCATCCTAACGCTGGGCCAGGCCTTCGAGGTGGCCTACCAGCTGGCTCTGCAGGCCAGAAAGAGCGGCCACGGCTCGTCCACGCTGCCCGAGAGCTTCGACAGCAAGCCCAGCAAACCTGTCCCCAAACCTCGCGTCAACATCCGCAAATCTGTAAGCACCGCCACCGCCCCGCAGCCACACTACTACTGTTGAAAAAGAAAATCCATCCTGACTTGAAATTCACATCAGCAACTCCAGGTGGCTTTTAAAAGCTCATCTCGCAGAAAAGATGATATCATTTCTTTGAACTGGATATCTGGTGGAGTTTGATGATTATCTTTGGTGCTCTAAAAGTAATTTAATTTAGTAGAGAAGGAGAAGAATATTTGTCTTTGTGATGGATTTTCACCTCCACCTCTCGTGTCACTACTCATCTCCAAACTCCTCAACACAACTCTAACTTTCCCTGTATTATCTGCTTCTAACCATCATCCCGTCTGCACTGGAATCTCTCCACGACTTTCATCCCTCTGCTCCGAGGCGTCTCCGTCTCTCGTCCTGGCTCATTTACATTATTTTCAACTTTATCTCACCAGGATTTTTTACTGGAAGGCTCTGGTGTGTTTTGTATGCGTGTGAGTCTCGGCTGTGGCAGAGGTGTAGGTGGATCCTCTTCTCTGTTAAACATCCTCTTGGTCCTGCTTGTCCCCCACAGTCTCTTACACACTGGGCTGATTGATGAGGCCTGTTTGCATAAGGCTCCGGGGAGACGATGCTCAGCCCGACACACTCTGCGTTTGTCTGTAAGAAGATAAAGATTCCTTATGTGCAAGACTCCTGCGCACTGCAGCCTGGTCCGGAAAATCAATTTCGCTGTCGTTTCAGTCCATCAGACCCTCATCAAAAATACAACAGTGCATCAGTGTCTCCAGGTTTGGTTTGGTTTGGTTTGGTTCTGTGTCTGAGCAAAAACCCAAACTGCAGTGGGTGCATAACATCTATAGGCTAGTTTATGGTGGTTTCAGTTTATTTGTTCTTAGTTTATTAGCAGAGCTTCGTCAATTATTCGATTTTCCCCATTGCATGTAAACTTGGACAGGGACAGAAGTCCGATGAGACGCTCAAATCGAGCTATGAGCATGTAAACGTACTGAGTGTCAGCGGTCTCTGTGACTTCATAACTTTAGTCTTGAAGTTGAAATGTGACTTGAGTTTGGAGAAATCTGGACATATTTCTGAACTTATTATTCAGCAGCAGGTTGTTCCATGATCTCACTGACGACGGGGTCAATAATGGCGCTTGCTGCCTGTAACAGTTGTCTCGTTTCAGTTGGTAGCGATGAAGTATCACCATATCAGATATCAGCTACTTGTGTCCCACCTTCTATATTGGATTTGTTTGTAAATGTGCAGACATGTGTGGCCTTTCTTCACGCCTCCTCCTCCTCCTCCATTACAGCGTCACCAAGTCTATCTGTAAACCTGTCAACCTCCCATTAACCCCCGACAGCTTTAAAATAGTCCCGCTAACCCACTCTGCACTTCTCTCCTCCGTTGACACGCATCGGCTGGCACAGACGCAGCAGCAGCAGTGCATGTGTCTAAAAGGACTTGGTGTAGAGTTACAGCGGCTGCTATATCAGAGCGGCGGCACCAGATTTAAACCCGTTTTTACATACTGTGAGTCATGGGAGGAAGACATGGTGATGGAGGAATGGGCTGGCTCACTAAAGTTAGAGCAAGACGTGAGACGGCGATGAAAGACGAAGTGAGAGATGGAGGAGGACAAAACATAGAGAAAGAGGACATGCAGTGTGTGCGTGTGTGGTCCAGTGTCTATGTAGATGATGAACGATGGCATGTGTACACACAATCTGCTGACTCTGCAACCGTTACATTAACCATTAATTGCCTTTTTTCCTCTCCGTATGTGTGTGTGTGTGTGTGTGTTAGTCAGTGGCTTGTGATGTGCAGCAGGGCACTTAACTTAATATTCCTGCCACCTGCCAGCCATAATCTCCATCCTGCAGCACCTCTGAAGCCCCCCGTGCTATAAAATACTGTTGTTTTGTTTCTCTGCCCACAAGTATCGGTTTCTCCACACACCCTCTCATTATCATTTTTATGTTGTGTGTGTGTGTGTGTGTGTGTCATCTAAACACATCTGCTTGTAAATCTCCCTCAACATCCACTCAATTTACCCTTATGAGCGTGAGCGTGTCTGATACGACTCTGTTGTCTTTGATCAGCGTCGGCATGTTAGTGTGATCTGAACGAAGCTTCACAGTCCTGACTGGATGAGATTGACTTTGTGTTTTGTTTTTTTATTAACGCGAGTGAGAAAAAAAACTGCCAGTGGTGTGAAAATACCTTGTTTCTACAGTAAGCAGCTGATTCATTGTTTGAGATCTACGTAGTAGCCGATGTAAACCTTATGTTTACAGGTTAGAAGCCACAAGCTATCTCACCTCACTGGCAGAAATGTTTCTCATGACTTTGGTTTCAAGTTGAAGTTTGAACGTGAGTCTGGCTTGTGAAGAAGCTTTTTGCAGAGTGATATTTTGTAAAGTTGCTGTGACACCTTCATCTTAAAGGGATACTTCACCAAAAATCAATAATTCACCAATCATCTACTCACCGTCATGCCAAGGAAGGGTTTGGAGAACGTTCAGAGTCATCAAAACGCTTTTGGAGTTCCAGGTACATCTCTCAGGTACATCCAAATACCTCCATACTGCTCGTCATACTGACCCAAGTGTCCTGAAGACGCGGCATGAAAAAGTTGTTCGGACGAGCAGTATGGAGGTATTTGGATGTTTCATAGTGTGTGTTTTGGACGATTCAAAAGTGAGCTCTATCCGTCGCCATTATATGAAAATCCGTTGCCAGCCATGACCCCCCCTGGAACTCCAAAAGCGTTTTGATAACAAAAGTTCTCCAAACCCGTCCTTGGCATGACGGTGAATAGAAAATTGGTGAATTATTGATTTTGGGTGAAGTATTCCTCTAATACTGGGCGTGCTGGCCTATAACTCTTGAGTTTGAGTTTTTGCTGTATTGCAGTAAAGGCTGCTGTTCCATTCTGTTGCCAGGGCGATGACTTTGCTGCCATGTTGTTGCCATGGTTTTTGGAATGTTGTTTCCTCTTCCTTGTTGCAGTGCGGTGCGGCTACTCTTCTCTTCTCGTCATCGCTACGTTTCTTGCCGTTGCTGCTGTGTTGTGTTTGGTGTTGGCCCACTTTGACCTCTACGTGACCTCTGCCCCCCCTCCTCCCCTCCTCCCCTCCTGTAGGTCATCATGTCCCCGTCCAGCCGCTGGTCACTGGGCCACATTTACACCCCTCACCGGCCTCCTCTCCACCCTTCTCCTCCTCCTCCTCCCCCTCGACTCTTCCATCTTCCTCACAAAGCTCAGTCACAGGTCCTTCACGCTTTTCCTTCTCTTTATCCTTTTATTTTCCATACGACTTTTCTTTCTTTTAGTCCAAGGAGAGAGAGAGAGCGCCGTCTGTAAGTGCCTCCATTTTATTTTATTCTGTTGCTTTTTTTTCTCCAACTCACCCTGCATCCCTCCCTCGTGTGTCCTGTTTGCAGTGAGAATTTGTGTCTCACTCTTCAGTTACTACCTCTATCTCCATATCAACAGTAAAAAAAAAGACAAATGTGACTCTACAGCCGGTCGAACAGAAACAGTCCTCCTCATTTCTTTATGGCTAACACAGCAGACCTCCATTTTAGTGCCTCAGTGAGTTTTTATGGGCCCGACTGCACTGAATCAAGCCCTGACTGGATGTACTGCCTCTTCAGAGGGTTAGGGTTGGAGATGTTATTCTGGAGCATTTTTTTTTTTGCTAAATTGTTTGAAATCCTCTTCACACTCCGATTGCAACTAATTAATCAAATGCTTTTTCACAAAAATGAAAAAAGTCAGTCGCCTGTGGGACAGACATTCCTGTAAAAACGCGACGATTAGATCGTGATGTGTCAATCAGGCTGCCGTCTCTGTCCCTCCGTCCCTCCTCTGCACGTACCGTTTTCGTTGAGTCTTCAACGAGTTAACACCGCGAAATAGACAACAACACTAACCCAATGTACCACACTGAAGTCTGGTAGGTGGTGATGTAGCTCTGAGCTGGATGCTGGGTGGTTTATTATGATGTTAGATGTTTTCTTTCACGTGAAGTTGCGTCGCTCACATTGGGATTACATTTGGTCGCGCCAAGAGAGTGACACCTTCGCGGCTTCACCTTGATGTGAACCCAACGCTGAACAAGTTGCATGTTCCTGCGCTCTGGAGGCTTCAGAGGGAAGTCTGAGGAAAGTGGCTTGGACTCTTGACTTGTGTATTTTCAAAATGTGGCGTTTTTCCAGGATCTCCAACCCGACCTTTAAAGATGTACATTTGGATGGTGAAAGTTAAAAAAAAGTGAGTCCAAACCTGGATAAATGTTTATAAAAAGCATCTCTATCCATAAAATATTCTTCTACAACTGCACAGTTTGGATCCCAATGTGCAATAGACAGCCATTGCATTGCATTGTGTGCATTGATGCCTCTGCAACATTTGCTCCAAGTAAGAAAAACTTATGTTGTGCAGGAAATCAAGAGGGGTGTTGATGTGGAGGTTGTTTTGACAGACATGTGTCTGTCAGTGGCTTCATCATGTGTGGGTGATGATGAATCTGACCCTGGTTTTGCTCTGACAGAGTTCTTCACTGAGCATGAGGAGGATGATGTTGTTGTGCTGCTGTGGCATCGAAAGTGTGTCTCTGCAACTGTGTCTGCCCTTAATCCTGCAACCCCATAACAAGATTATAAGGTCGTTGTCCGAGAGTGTGTATTTGTGTGTGTGTGTGTGTGTGTGTGAGAGAGAGAACTGGATTAATGCTATAGGTAGTTTCCGTATTGTTGCTGTGGCAGTGTGTCGAGAGGCGATAAGAGAAAACCCTGTACTGCAGAACTGTGTTTACTCCAGTAACACTCACACACCCGTCTCTTTACTGCACACTTTCTTTTGACGCATTTCATGTTCTCTTCATATGTATGAGGGGCTGTCATGATAAAAATATGAATATTGATCTTGTGATGGTAGATGTTTTGTGGATCTTCTCCTCATCAGTTCTTCTGGTTTTCTTGTCACTAGCCATGAAGTGTAATTGTTATTTTTGTATAATTATGATCACAGCCTCTCATTTTATCTCCTTAACACTCATATTCAAGTCCAATTCATGGGAGATGAAACACACAATCAAGGTTACACAATTAAGATTTGAGTGCAAGGACATTTTTTTCTTCTGCTGTCAAAACTGCAGCTCTCACAGTCAAGTCTCCCCTTCCCCCATTCATCTGAAAATAAACCAATAGATTGGAGGAATTGCGCCCTCGGCAACAAAAACCCAGCCGCTTGATTGGCTGCTGCCCTGGGCTTCTTTCTGAAAGCGATGTAGATTGTTTGGTTTGTTTCTTACAGTGGCTTTGAAGCCACAATAGCTTCACTGTGGCAGCAACAGACAGTCGCCTGTTCTGAATGTGCAGTGACAGTCGTACAGGACCAGTGGGATCTGAGATTTGGTTCATGTTCTCAGCTCTGCCTCCTCATCTGTATCTCATCTCCTCTTTATATTCCTCTGTAAGCATCACATCCTCCGCTCGCTGCATCACTGACTTTATGAGCATGAAACTCTATCAGAAAATTGGCCACTGAGGTGTGCAAAGTGTCCATTTCCAAAAAAAACTGGAAAAAGCCGCTGGCGTTCAAAATATGTCATGAATTGTTTGGTGTGAAAAAGTGCAGAACCAATGCAATAATAAGTAGACTTTTCTAAGTATTAATATTCTGGTCACTGAAAATAATGTGTCTCACAGTCCCACCTCTCTCTCTCTCTCTCTCTCTGTTTTCTGTTTTCCCTCCTTCGCCATCTCTTCCTGTGACAGATGGAGCAACCATCCATGGACCAGAAGGGCCACGCCAACGTGCCGTGGATTGTGGAGCCGGGTCAGGAGGCCAAGAGAGGAGTCAACACCAAGTACGAGACCACTATTTTCTAACATACACCCGCCTTGTCCACTCCTGTGTGTGTGTGCCTTTCAGAGGTTTCCCTGTACCGGGGCCCCGCCCCGGAGTTGGGCTCAAGCGACGCACGCCGCCGCGTCACCTCACCGGCTGAAAAATAAAAAACAAAACATCCCGCCCCGCCCCCGTTAGCCGAGCCTGTCCACTGCATGATGACATTTGGCGCTGCGCTGTCTCTCTTCTCTCTCCTTGTCTCTTCTTCTCTTTTTTTTTCGTTTCTGCCCCCCTCCCCTCGTCTCTCTGGCCCGGGCCCCATCCTGCCTGCTGGGCCGGCCGGCGCATGGCCTTTGAACCCAGGTCTGTGGTGCATTTCTGTCTCCACCTGTAGGGGGAATGGTCAGCTCCGTTTTTGTTTTCTACTTCCTGTCTGTCGGTCAGTTTAGCGGTCAACCAGTTTGGTTGTTCTGCTTTTTTTTTGTTTCCTGGTGATGGGTGCAACCGTTTGGCTTCGTCTCTCTCTCCTTCTTTTTATCCTCCACCTGCCTCCGTCCCTCGCTTCGCTCTACATTTCAGCCCCTCTGTCCAGCTTGTCCCCCTGACAACTTGAATGAGATTTTAAAAACCAGAGCACTGCTAAGAGCCGTAACAGTGTTTTAGCTGTCTGCTGAGCCCAGTGTGGGAGCTGACGATGCTGAGGGCTGTTGTCCAATCACGACAACCGGAGGAAAGGAGTTCAGACTTTTTAAACATTTTTTAATCAAAGAGGAGAGGTGATGTAGCACAGTCTAACTTTGACTCAAACTGGTTCATCCAGCAGGCTACTAGAATGTATTTCAACTTTTTGATTCTTTATATATCAGATTATTTTTTTGAAAGTACTAAAAAAACAACAACTTGTGAATTTCTTTGACAAATAACTTTAAACTTGACCTGTGACACAGGAAGAAGTAGGTGATTTTTTTCAGCACGTGTGTGTATATGTTCCAAGTTATTTTAAGTAACAACATGGAGTTTTTTCTGGCCATAAACCTGATTTTATTTTGGGGGAAGAACAACTTGTATGTAAAAGGTTTTTTAGCATGTGGCTTGTGAGACGCATGGTGGCCATTTTGGATTTGCTGAGCAGGGGGGCCGGTGGAGAGGCGGGGTGTGAGGGCTCTCTCGATAAGTGATGTCATCTCATTGCAGGGCAATGCCGGACGCTCATGTCTATTACTGTGGAATGCAAAGAATGTAGCCAGCCCTAAACACGGACCTTGTCACACATGCAAAACAATGCAAAAAGGACTACAAAGGACTACAAACATGGATGCCACTCCACAGTGTTTAAGGTTGACTACAAAAAAAAAAATTAACACCATTCATCCACATGATGCTTGACACAGTAAACATTGGACCAACACACACACACACACATACACACTAACAGGACTGCATCTTGACAGACGACGGTCTGCTCTGAATGTACTTTGTTTGAAAGCAGCCTCAACTTTCTGCAACTACAGCAGGATCTGTTTTATGCAGCCAGATGGGAGGTTACAGGGCATCTAACGGTTAACAGACAATGGGCTCGCTAAAAAGGCACCACTGGGCATGTGTCAGTGTTGGAAATGGGCAATGGGTTCGAGGACGTCTGGCTGGCTCTTTTTGGTCTTTTCTTTTTATTTTCTTTCTTTGAAGTCAGAAAATAATACAGAGATATATGCACAAGCGTGTGACATGTGATTGGACTAGCTGTAACACGCTTAAGCTGCAACAGGTGTGTCCTATTGACTCCTGATGTGTGTCATGACGGATGATGAACCTATGTGAACAAAAAAAACTGCATCTGATGTTTAAAAAAAAAAAAAAAAAAAGAAGTATTCTATTCGTATTGCCCGACATTTTAATGTTTAATATGAGAGTATTATATTACCATGATGATTATGATTATTCTTGTGCAATTCTTGTCTACTGTTGTCTTAATGTTACATTATTTTTCTATGACATGCTGAGATGAAAACCTTGGGCTTTGAGAATGATGGCCATCCTTTAAAAAAAAATATCTCAAACTAGATGATGATCATACTTACACACAGAGAGAGTGTGAATGTTGCAGGTGGCTCGCTAACTCTTGTCAGGTCAACCCTCCATCATTTCTCATGGGGCTCTACTCTTATCTAGCAGATGTACTATTTTAAACGCAGTATTACTGTATTATTTGGATGAGACATTATCCAATTATAAAATGTACATAGATATTTTGCCAACTCATTGTTCATACATGTAATGTAAAAGAGAAAAGAATAAAGGATTTGCAGTACGTGGCACTGGAAACAAGGTACCAAAATAAAAGTTGGACATTTAAAAGAAATAAAAGATAAATAACAAGTGGTAGAGTGTAGAGATTGTATTTTGAGTGAAAACTGAAATGGGTTATTTGGTGACATCACTGCTGACCAACTAATGTACATAGGCTTGGGCTTCCAGCACACTGATTTTTGTAATTTTGGCCATTATTTATATCCTTGTAAAGCACATGGAATAAAATATGACTTGTACAACCATTATTTATCCTTGAATTAAAGCTGTCATAAGTTATTTTCTTTTTCTCAGCCACTACATCACACTACAGTTATTTAGGGAATCTAAGCAACCTTGAATGGATCATTAGTTTGTAATAACTTGTCTTGTTTTTGTACTTTTCTCCGTCATGTTGTACTTGCTTAAGTAATTGCAGGAGTCTGGGAACATGTCAACTTCAAAGAAAGGAAGGCAGTCAACTGCAACAATAATTATCTGAGCTAATTATTTTGTCAATTTATTATCATTATATTATTATAAAACATTTCCCACTCAGTCTGACAACAGAAAATGTCCTCAATATGTCTGATGACTGTTTTCTAATGGTCAAATTGTATCTAGCTTAGTCTGCCAGATAGTTTGAACTAGTATTATGTTTTTAGTTACTGTCGCTGTCTTTAACAATTGTGTTGAACTAACGTATAGATAACTCTACAAAAACTACGAAGCTAAAAGTAATGATGTCAAACTAACCGTGTATGTAAAGTTGTAGTGAGTGTCACACACCTGGCTGCGACGGCAGTGACTCCAGAGCTCGCCCTTCATTCACTGACAGACCGACCCATCTCCTTGGACATCACCTTAACATCAAGACAGAGACAAGAAGGTAGTTAAAGAATCTAACATTGAAGAATAAACACTCGGCTTCATCCTGGTTAATAAATCTGCAGGGCGTTGAGCTCAGCTTCTTCCCCTCTCACTCTCCTTCCCTTGAAGTTGTTTCTTCGCTCTCATCAGACCCCTGGGTGCGATTCACACCCTCAGGTTGTGAGAGTTATTGAGGTCACAGGGCAATCACGTCAAAGTCATTAGTGACACACAAATGGAAGTGAAAATTGTTGTGAAACCACTGGAGAGAAGCTGTGGAGATGATGGGAATCAGAAGTTGTGAGGACTGAAAGGACAATTCCAGGCAAATTCAACCTGGGGCTCTAGTTTCCTAATATTTTAGGTCTAAAAGAATGAATCTGAAGATTTTCTTTTTAATGTCACCTGTTATGCAGTAGTTCTGTCTGTCCTGAATTTGTAAGTGAGGCTCCCACCTCCACTCTGGTTAGGTGACATCATTTCAACCTGTTAACTCTTCTCCTATGTTCTCAGGCCATAAATGATGATACTGCTACCGTTTCTCATTTTCCCAGATGAGTTTTCTAAAGTAAAATGACAGTCATTTAAATAATAATACAGCAATCTACACAATGTAAAATCAAACGACTTATAACTGACCACAAGTAGTCGATCAGACCAGAGGGGAAACCTGTTCAGGACTAACACAGGAAGTCCGACTTGGACGCTACAGCCCAGAGCTCAGAGCGCATCGACCCAGACGGAGCGAGGTCTCCACCGGGTCAGCAGTTCGCTGCCTTCCCATTTGGTCAATCACCGACCTCCCTCTGGCGTTCACACAAAATCCACTGACACTTTTTTTCCCGCACTCATCGTAAGTAATGACAAACCGGGCTGTGGTCTCGCTAGTTTCCATGGTGACCAAATCAAATCCCTGCACAGTTTGACCCCATCAGCCTCTATATGATGTTTGTAGGGAGAGAAAAAAACACAAACATACATTGACACGGCCACGGTAAAGAGAGCAAATACACAACCGCCCGTTTATTGACTGAAGGGATTTTACTAGTGTGTCTGGATATCCACAAACCTCTGCCAACGGGACGCATAAATTAAAGTAACTAAAGCGACAACAACAACACTGTGAGTTCACTTCTCAGCTGGTTGAGCATGTTTCAGTTCTCCAGGCGCTTTAGTTCAGATGCAGCGTTGAGCTTTGTGCTTGATTCCTAACCGATTCTGAACCTCAAAAAAATAAAAGACTGTTATTTATTTCTTATCATTTGACATTACATCTCTTTCTCAAACATGACTGAAAGGTGCAGCACAAGTTTTCGCTCACACGAATGTACGGATGAAATATTGAAGGGGTTTAAACTTTAGATGAGAGCTCACATATGAACATTTAATCAGTCATTAACAAACATGAGCCAAGTGAATAGAAGTGTTTGTGCAATGGAAAAACTATCAAACAAAGCTTAGAGGCGATGTAGGGTTTGATGAAGCAAACATGAGGAGGAGGCTGGCAGCGTTTTAGGAGCTGGAGCCCCTCTGGCTGCTCCCACCACATGGCCCGCCCGGGTTTGACTGACAGAACCTCTAGCCAGGAAGTAAACACAACCGTGTTCGCTGTTTCAGTTTTAAAAGGATCTACAGCAGCAATGTATCAGGTCAACAGGGGTTGCTACAGTAATTTTATATCATATGAAGTTGTCAGAACTGTATTTATGATGTAAACTTAAGAGGCAGAGTAGAGTTGTGATCTGAAGCGGTTCTGTGTGAGTCATGTTTCTGTTTAGGAAAAATCTGATCAGATACACATTTACTGTAAAACCCAGAGGTATTCAGTTCAACACAACTTTAAAACGACAGGAAAACAGAAAAATCAAATTCCTGAGGAGCTGAAACCATCAAATGTAATCAACGTACAGATTTATCAACTAAACCTTGCAGCTCTAAACTTTACTTTTATGAAGACCACACACTGTAGCTGGATTTTCTAATTCAACAAGACCGAGAAACAGGCCTGATCAAGTCACTTAAATTCAACATGATCCCCCTGTTAATCTGTATCTTTACACCAATATTTATAAATTTACCAATCTAACAGTTTAGCATAAGGACCTTCACTAATTGGAGCTTGTAAAAAACATGGTAGAAAAGCAGCAACGACTTATTATTTCATTGTGTCAGATAAATATTTAATCAACATTTCATTTCTTGGCTGCTGCTCTGCTTTCTCTGTCAACAAAAGGTTAATTATCTAAATATCTGAGTTTCTAAGTTATTTACAACTGACAGTTTTACCAGCTAAACTTAATTAGACCAATGGACTCAGAGCTGTTTGATAAAATTGTTAGGCCGACATTAAATCAACATCCATGATGATGTCAGTGTAAGTAAAGTAGAAGATGCTCCAGGTTCAGACAGGTTAGTCTCTAATGTTACTGCAGGATTTACAACCCTGGCAGTGCTTTTTACACGCCGTCTTTCACCAAGCCTTATAAAAATGTATTAAAAAAAAATCTAATGTGTGGCAGTAAGGATGAGCGCCTGTGGTTGAGTGTCTATTAAACTACAGTGGAGTGACATTTACACTGAGCATTGGAAAGGCTGAACAAGCATTTGTCATGAGCCATAAACCACTGAATGAAAAGGCTCTGAATCCGTTTGCAGGTCGGACAGTTACAATCTGCAGCCGACGGAAACGAAACCACCACTGTTTTCACTGATGGGAGGAGAAAAGGCTGCGGTGGCGACAGAAAATTTTATTGTTTGGAAAGAGCCGAGCGCTGCAGGAGAGCGAGAGTGGGAGGTAATTCAAGACATTATTTGTAGGAGATTAGACCACAAGTGAGGAGTGGTCCGGTGGCTGCTGTATTTAGGCTTCCCAAAGCTCCAACAGCCCGGTTTTTATTTCTAGCGCTGGCAGAGGTGGAGGCGCAAGGACTTAACAAAGCACAGAGAGGGGGAGAGAATAATGTTGGACAACAAGAATACACAAGAGGGGCCACTGCAGATTTTACTGCAACATGAAAAAGAAAATAAACTGATAATGGCCAGATGATAGTTTGTTAACAGACACTAATTAGATTTGTAGTGGAAGACAGTGAAGAGAACATGCTTTTTGTTTCACCGTCTGTGTCTGTGATGGCGGGAGCAGGAGGGAGGTGAGGGCCGCAACTTCCAGATGGCGTGGACTGCCCACGGCTACCGGCTAAATGAGACGACGATGTGGGGAAAAGGGAAAAAAAAAATGCTCATGTAACAGTAATAATGATATCTGGCACTCGTTCAATAGGGGCAGTGACAACCAGAGAGCAGCGAGCTCGTGATCTCATTTGGGTCTGTGATCACATTTAGATTCAGATGCACTGTTTATCCTGTGTACACAGCTAAATCCACAATTAAACGCTCTAATACACATCCCCGGCCAAGAAATGTGGAGGGGGGCACTGAAAAACAGATTTACATAAAGACAATTTGCTGCGTTTGGTAAATATCTGGCTGAGCAAAAACATGTTTTTATTTTGCACCTGGCAGATGTTGTGCAACAGCAACTTATATATTATATTATATTACCATAATAATGCTGTGAAAGAGTCCAACGTGGAAAACAGACTGGAAAGTGGGTGATAGAGGAATAAACTGCACTGCCTCTGCAAAAGACTGGAACAAAAAGGTAAAGTACACTCCCACCCACCCACACACATACACACACACCCTGCTGGTCTTGGCTCACAATGTGCAACCTGATAAAGCTGGACACAGAGAGGTGAGTTGGCCAAAATATAAAGACTCTCTCTCCCTCTCTCTCTGTTATGGACACAAGCACTTGAGCAAACACATTCACAGTTAACTGGCTGATTTTTATCTCTGTCAGGTATAAAAAAGGAAAAGCGCTCGGACAAAACAATCCTGCACTTTCCTCTAAACTAAAAGGAAACACACTCTTAGATTGTTACTGCCTGTTTCGAGGGCTGTGGGAAATACAACAAAGACAGAAACGACACCTCAAAATAGCTTCATCACCTGAAGCATCTCTGTGTAATAGAGCACTCGCACTTCAACAGCTACTCGTCACCAACTCTTGCAACAAATTGCACCATCATGGCGTTATTACGTTAAGCACCTGAAAACGGCTGATGATTTTCACTGACACAAATCAACCAGATTCAGACACAGAGAGGAATACAGATTATAGTTTTTTCTTGTATAATTAGGCCTTATCCACACGAAAACCGAGCTTCACCATAAAATGATCTATGTCTTGTTCGTTTAGAAAGAAATCTCCGTAAACACGGTATCGTTTCAAGAAATATCTCCACTGAAACCGACTCAAAACGCTGTCGTTCGTACTCCAGGCCTGTGTGGAGTAACGCTGCCACACATTAACACCAAAAACAGAGAAGACAGAAATTTCCCCCACTCTATTCACACTCCAAACATTATAAGTCGATTAAATGTTGACTGGGAGTCGTGTCAGTGCAAATGTGACGATCAATGATGATTTAGGAAACCTGACAGTAGTCGGCTGCTGTTGTTGTTGTTACGTTACGTCAAAGACTGTAACATCCAACGTGTGGCTCAGGTTACAGGTTAGAGCGGTGGGGGGGTATGACATCATCATTTCCCAAAAGATCCACGCTGGGGTGGCGTTTTCAGGTTTTCCCACTCTGTGACCTGTTTTCATGCCCTGAAAAACGCTGTTTCCATCTGCATGATACACCGAAACGATAAAAAACTTATGTGGATTCATTAAAGCCGTTTCCGTCTGGACGGGCTCAAAGTTTATCTAGTGAAATAAATATCGACACAATCGTTAAAAGATACTGAATCTACTTATGGGGGTTTGTGTTTATTTGAATTTGCATAGATACTGTATACATTGACAGCCAACAACCTTGGATTGAATGACGGTTTACGTAACAACCAGCACAAAGAGAATCAGTCCAAATAGAGTCGAGTCTGAGGTCGGTGACGGTGGAAACTGCTGATCAGCTAAGATGTGCGTCAAGTTTGTACATATTCACTGAATTTGGGCGTTAGTACAGAAAGCCGGCATCAAATAGCATTGAAAGCTGTGTTTGTTTGTTTGCTTGGTTTGTGCTCGGGGAGCTGAGCGGGCAGAGGATAATGATGCTGGTTAAAGTGCTACGGCAGAATGAGATCTGACAGAGCTGCGAAAGGCCTCAGAGGACGTCTTTTACATAATGACAATTTGCTACATTTTGTGCGTCTGAATGCAGAGAGGAGATGGTTTTTCATGTGAGGTAGGTGGTGTTAAAAAGCATGTGGGGGAGCTGCGTGTTGATTTTACCCCGGAGAACACAAAAAAAATACAACTGGCATGACGGCGATAAGAGCTGACTGGCTCTGGCTGGCCGGCACATCTGAGCTGAGCTTGACGTCTGCTCCCAGAGCAGCTAAAGCTGGGGCGACGCGACGCTGCAGGCTCATGGCAAGTCGTCTTCCAGCAGTCAACGGAGATGACATGAAGCCGAGCCGCCGCACAAAAAGCTGCTTATGTCACCTTTGCAAACAGTACACAAGAATCAGCAACGCAGAGAGAGATCACAAACTCATCTTTTACACACCGGAGAATTAAGAAAACCAGGATACAAGTCTTAATACTGAGGGAAGAAGAGTAAAACTTAAGCCACATTAGAATAGATGTTTGAATATATAAATATTTTAAAACCACTCATCTTTGAAGTCTCAATTAAAAAGCAAAACTGCAGCAGACTTTACACTTTACTTAACACACATCTTCCTATATAACTGCTCCCTTTTTATCCTTTTTGGGAAATACATGGTGAGCACTTTCTTTCTCCTGTGTTTGCATGTTGAGTGTTGAGCTGGAGCCAAAGTCTGAACCAACCAACGCCTTTCAAACTAATCAATCATCGTATTCTCTTCAACTGTGCACAAGCAGAAACAATTGTGGTTTTATGGGAAGTTTCATGCTCCGTCCTTATTACAGTAAAGGTGGGTGTGGTGGTTTTCAGTGTGAGAACGAAACTCAATCTAAACCTACAGATTATACAAACCTGATAAACACAAACAAGACATGACATGTTGGTTGATAGAGAACGGTACAACAACTTTATGCCAGAGGCCAGGTTTTAAAAACTTTCTCAACAAAATGATGAACTATTCCTTTACAGCAAAAAGGTCCCAACATCAGTGGCAGCTATTGATTCAGACTGAATGGGCATAGACGGTTGTTTCAGAACAGAGTCATCCAACCATCTTCACTCTCTATGACATCACCCACTTTCCACTCATATCAATCCTCCCAAGTCTGAGTTTTTTGTCTTTTTGCTACAGATGAATGAACAAATGTTAAAAAAAAAAAAAAAAAAAAAAAGCACATGAAAGATAAGCGGATAAAGTGCAGACACAGACACAGCAGCTTCCTGAGGCTACGCAGGCTACAAGCCCACACAGCTCATCGGCCAGCTGCAGTCGCTCTGCTCCAGATCTGTCTGCCTTCATTTGAGCTCAGGAGCAGCAGCACTAATTGTTTGGGACAACCAACGTTTAAAGCTAAATGGTGCAAGAGCTCTGGCACAAGTTGATACAATAATGGCTTGTAAAAAAAAAAAAAAGAGAAAGAAACATGTTTAAAATGCTCCAATCTAGGGATGTCATGATTATAAATTACTGTCAGAGAAATAATCACGGTAGTACGATTATCACGATTATTATGCATTAATTAATTTCACAACACTATAAATGTGTAAAATCAAATACAGCCAAAATATAATTACATTACTAATTATTTTCCACTAAATATTTAAGAATCTATTAATATAGGACCAATTATTAACCCCCCAGGGGAAATGTTTGAAATATTCAAGTCATTAATTGTCATCTATCTACACCAAATGTTTAAGTGTATTTTTATTGTTCTTTTAATTACAAATGACACGCTAACGTTTAAATGATGTTAGGTAAATGGACCAGTATCTATGCATTTACCTTTTACTTTGATGCAACATCTACCAATATGGGTCTGATATAACCTTGTTTTATGGAAAGTGACAGTATTTGAATCTTTATGGTTAATTAATTGTGGCGTTTAATACTGTGATTAATTGTGAAAACAAGTAATTTTCTTTAAATTTAGCTTGTTTTTGAGTCTTTATGTTTAGACAAAGACTTGTAGAGCTGGTTGTGTACACACATCATTTAAATTTGGTGTTACGTGTGAGATTGGTTTGTAAAATGGTTATGTTTGTTACCTTAAAAATAAGGCACTAAGAAAGTATTGTTGTGGTGTCAGTGCTAAAACTCAGGTACTGCATCAGTATTAATATTAATATGTGTGAAATACACAAATGCCTTCCACTTTCTGACATGGGCTGATATACAGTATGTTATAAAATACATACAGTACTGTAAAGAATCTCTAAACACAACTCAGCAGCACCATAAACAGCTTGCACTGTATGCAGTGTAGTGAGGTGCACAGAGACTCTGTAGGCCAGCAACAATATGACATAAAACTCAAGAAGCCTGGAGTGTAAATCTGCCCTGAACAAAACAACCTCAGACAGCAGCGCCCCTAAAGCTCCATAAACAAGACTCTGGTCTGCAACAACACCCACAGACACGACGAGCAGCTCCACCGAGAGAGACCGGGAAGTTTCACCTTCCAGAAGTCAAGTAAAGAGATTTCAGTATGAACTACAATGTGTGTCGCTGCTGCATTCATCAGAAACAATGCTGAAAGCTGCCACTGTGCCCACAGTGAGTGGAGTCGCTCCAATGACAGTCTCTTATGGCTGCATGAGCAGAAGATTGGCTCCACCGACTCTGGCCTTCTGAATAAGATGAATTAAATGTCCCACGACCATATGAGATTGACTCCAGACTGAAAAACCCAACATTTATACAGGCAAAGACCAATTTAAAAAAGCGTTTTCAAAATGGAAATGTTGGCCTTCTGAAAAGTATTGGGGCTATCTGACTTGAACTACTGCAAATTGACTTTTCCATGATGTTCAAATTTATTGAGATGTTCCTGTACACAGTGTAAGACGTATTACTATGAAAGATTTTATATTGAGAGGATATTTGTGGAAAAGGCTTTCTTTCAATAATAACACTAGTATGTTCGGTCTGTAACAGATGTTTGAAGACAATGGGGACGTAGGAAAGACAACAACAACTTCCAGCTCAAGGTTAGGCTTCATTTGGATTTCATAGACTTAATTTATTTTACTTAATCGTGCATGGAGAGCATTTTGTTCATATGTTGTATTTCGAGTGAGTCCTAATTCAACCCAACTCTAGCTCACACTTCAATTTCTCCTAATAATGACTTCAGAGACTCAGGAATAAGATGTTTTTATCCGTCCCACTCAGAGCTCTTTATATAACTATGACGAAGAGCTTAAAAAACTAGGATTTTATATTAAAATGCAGTTTTGTTCGGCTTTTCCCTAAGACGACACACATGCTGTAAAACATTAGGAAAAGCATCATGGGACCTTATAATCTGATCAGTACACAATATGCATATTCCAGTCATAATGCTGGTAAGATAAAACTGACTGTCGCTCCACTGAGCCTTAAGAGGCTTTTAAAAAACTGCTGCTGAACTTTTGGTGGCCTGCACTTTTGATGTTTTCGATGAATCTTGTTCATAGGTGCAAAACTAGCTTCAAGCATAAAGCTTTGTCTGAATTAGTCTTAAGTGTGTGCGTGTGTGTGTTTGGTGTTGATCCGTGGGGAGCTGTATGAAAGTTTGGAAGTTTGGATGATTTCAGACTCATAATTCTTCAGCATATCTGAGCTGAAGTACATTTGGTGGCATATTGTGGCTGGGTGAGTGACAGTCAAGTGTGTGATTAAAGAGGCAGCAGCGATACAATGGGGACAAATGAGTTGTCAAGCGAGACAGTTTGATTGTCTGCTTCAAAAACATGTCACTATGTGATTACAGGGTGGTCAACTGGCTGGAGAGACTGTTTTGGGAGGCAGAAGTTCCTGCAAATGTCTCTCCACTGCTGCTTTCATAGCACAACACCTCATCCAACATTCACAGCCAACAACAGGTTTTAATGGGACTGAACAAACAAGTGAATTAATTTACACCGACACGAAAGAAGATTTTATTTGTATTATTTTATAGTCTCAATATATTTTGTAAAAACGCTTCAGTGCACAACAGTTGTTTTGTTTTTCTCCGGTCTGTATTGCCAGGTTTTTGCTTGTAATCCTGCAGTAGGTATTTTATGATCAAAATAAAACTTCATCTGTCATGAGACGCTCCTGGTCTCATATCAATAAATCTGCAAAATAGTTTCTAGATTCATCTGTTAATCAATCAATGCCACAATGTTCTTAAGTTATAAAGTCGGTTTTGGTCAAATCAATACTCCAAAGCCTCAAAACAATAAGGTTGAAAATAAACCAATAATCAAAATAGATGAGATCCTGTTTTTTATTCAATTAACTGAGTAAGCTGTAGGTCTGAATTTACATTATATTCCTAATTATGTTATGAACATAATCTATTTCATTCACTGACGTCGTCCAGCTGGACGGATGAAGAGAAGGTAGGCCACCTCTTCCTCTCCCCCCGTTTCCCGTGGTGTTTCTGCGTGGGTGCTGCTGGCCAGACCGGGTGAGCGACAGGACGAGGTGAGACAACGGGTGACCACAGCATCTGCTCTTGCATTTCAGTTTCCACTTCACTTCTCAATCCCACATCCTAACTAGTTCACACACAGCATTAATTAGAGGTTGTTGATTTTTTTTTACCATTTCTCAGTCCTATAACTCTGTGTGATGTGACGTAGCAGCCACAGTTGTGTTTTCTACCACATCAGTCCAAACCATCTGGGCAGGTGGGTGAGGGAAGGTGAAACGATGAAGGAGAAATGGGAAACGGACCAACGTGGAACGAGTTCTGGCTCTGGGCCTTCTGGCTCGAAGAGGGAAAGCAATAAAGGTGGCGCGCAGCTGAGCCAACAGCTGACAGGAACAGGAACCAATGTTTGGCCAAGGTCAGGAGAAACAGCACACACACCGACACACAAACACACAGAGAGACACATCCACATGGGGTGAGGATGTAACAGTAAAACACGGCCAAAAGACACAGGGGAATGATGCTACTGCGACCCAGCAGACGAGGGGGGTGTCAGAGATCTAATGGTCAAAGAGCAGAGGGACGACACTCTGGTGTGTGTCGAGTTGGGTACGAGGGCTGGCAGCACAGAGAGACCTGTAATCAGTGTGGTTGCTATTGTTGGCAGCCGTCACCACCAGACCTGAGAGCAGGTAGAGACACACTCACGCAGCAACACATCAACACGCGGTGGTGGACGATGGAAGACTTTTTCAGTTTTTCCGCAGCCTGGTCCATTCAGCTTCCTCTCTTCTCAAACTTACAGTAGCAACTTTAAAAAGATTTTAGAAATAAATCTGCCATGGCTAATATTAAGGAGGGGTAATTTCAGACCGGTATACAATGGTTCATGTTTTCAGTACCTTTTGTGTGTATGTGTGCGGTAATTAAAGTTATTTTGTATGTTAAAAAAAAAAGTAAAAACTTCTACATTTTTAATATTTAGTGTATTCATAATGTTGCACTTTTTTATGAAGAAAATTTAACAATTTGGTGCATTATGTAACAAATTATTACACATTGCGTTCAAAAATGTTATTTGAAAATGTGGCAGATTATTACAAAATGTGGCGTTATTACATCTTGAGGTGAAAATGTATTACATTATTACATAATGCGACGTTATTACACAATGTGGCGCTACAGACCTGTATTGTGTTCAGTGGGCTGCTCGCCAAAGAGGGGGGTCGGGAGGTCAGAAATTGTTCAAGGCTCTGGACAAATACTGGTTTGTTATGTGATTTGTTGACACTAAGGAAAAAAAACTAGCACATACTGCAGCTTCATTAATTCGTTGAAAAACTAATCAAAAGTCAGTTATTATTTGCAGCCATATTGCAGCGCAGATTTAATTTCCATCTCCTCCATGCTGCACTCCATCACACACACTCCCACCCTCCAAACACAAGGTGACACTTAAAATGTGCCTCTCACACACACACAATGAACAACTGTGACTGCATTCAGGCTGTTTTTCAGAGTGTGCATGTGTGTGTCTCAAAGTGTTACTTGAAAATCTGCATGCACAATTGCAATATTGCATTGCCACCAGCATGAAACTCAGTAAAGTGAAAAATAAATGAGAAGAAAGAAGAGGAGGAGGACCAGGGAAAAAGAGCAGAGGGAGAATGAAAACAAAATGAAAGTCTTAGACAGCAGACAGAAAGCCAGAGGGGAGCTTAGTTCTTTTGAAACAGAACCTTTTCTAATATCCCAGGAGGCCACGTGCAACTGGGAACCTCTGACTGAGAAACTATAAAGGTTTAAATGTCAGCCTCGCATTAGCCTACACTTCCAGACAGACACTGCTGCTAAATCAGGCTAATTAGGATTATAGGCCCCTGAACTTTACATCTTAGATAACTTTTTAAAGCAGATACTGCTACCCAGGGTGCATTTTGCAATCTAAATAATTAATAATAATAATAATAATAAATAATTCATGGAAATCATCAGACTTATATTCAAGAAATGTAAACACTGTGATTTCTGCAGCGTACATTTTGCTTCTCCACCTCTATCCTGCTTAAAACACTCTGCTCAAAACACATGTATTTCCGGTCAGTCAATCTATGTGTTCTGCATGTGAACGGGCAACTCTGGACAATGTCTGAAGAATCTGATCTGGATACAGTATGCTGCTGTGAAAAAACTGCTTATCATGACACAAATCAAGGCCTGCGAGAGGGAACTCCTGGAGCCAAGGGTGGAAGAAGGTGGTGTCAGTGGTGTGTAGACACTCAGACAGCCAGATAGCTGTAATTACTTCAGCAGCAGGCAAAGATTAATTAAGCAGCGGAGTCGAATTAATGAGGTTAGCGCACACCTCAACCAAGACTTTAAAAACTTCACACCGTTCCTGTGGAGACCGCAGGCCGTGTAAATTCACATGCCGATGGAAAAATAACAAGAAAAAAGTTGTGGAATTGAAAATTTCTCTGTTTTTTCATTTGTAAAAAGCCACATGAGGGATGTTGTTACGCAAAGATGCCTGGTGAATTGGCTGCTCCAAACCAAACCAGATACTGGGAACTAATCCCACCTTAAAGGGCTGAAAGGATCAGATATGTTTAACTGTCACTTGAAGGCAAAAGGATCATAGCTAATTATCTGAACTTGGCAAGGCCGTCTGCACAGGTGGGAATGTGTAAAAGATGAGATCAGCAACAATTTAAGATGCTCATGCTTTCCTCGCTTAGGCCCGTGGCGAACTATGCAGTAAAAAAAAAAAAAAGACAGCTAAGCTTTCTTTGCGCTTATGCAAATGTGTGTAATCGCAGCTGGAACATGACTAAAACCTGCAGCAGACATCCAATCCGCCACCTATGAAAGACAACACCCTAAATTTGACACAATCACTTTTTTTTCTCTTTCCGTTTCAAATCCTGAAAACATCCAGTTCAGACCCAGCTGAGCGTATACAACCTGGTAAATAGGCTTATGCAGCAGGGAGCGAAGCAGGCTGCCTTTACATCAGCCACTAAACAAGTGTATAAATAGCAAGTACTGAAGTCTGTTAGACAGCTGGCAACATTGCATTAGTATGTCATATGGCTGCTCAAGTCTTGCACCATGCACCATGATTGGACCGGTTCCCAAATCTGACTGGCAGCCATGGTGCTCTGCAGCGCCCAGAAATGTCTAAAGACCCCGAGACAAATGGTTTCAAGTTTACTGTCAGAGGATAAGTAGTTAATGTCGTCCTGTTTTGGCCAGATAACACAGGCCTGTTGTTGTGCGAGCCGGAGCACACACCATTATTCTAAATTTACACAAAGGACAGATTTACGGCGAGTATTCAGAGCTGGTCCTCGAGATGAAAACCATGCGATGAGGTCATAGCAGCTATATTTTACCCAGGGAAGATCTCAGTAAAGGTTGAATGTTTTTGGAAGCTTTATTCTGCACCATCAGGGTACAGAGCAACAGAGACGCGTTTGATTGGTTCAACACCATTGTAAAATGATGCTGAGGTTTGCTTATTGGCTTAAGGACTCTGCGCTCGTCTATACTTCTGACTTCAATGAAGGTCAGATCACATTTAAATGCAGAAAAGCAGGTGATGCCAAAGGGTTCACATACTTTCACTTGCCACTGACAGCACCTTCACTCTGGATGTTTTCTCATATTTCTTGTTTTCTAGGAGCAGTGTTTTCTCACAGGAGGGATTCAATTATGTAAGACACACGTCTGAAAGCTAGGAGCAGGAGGAGACACCGAGCTGTTAAAGAGCTCAACAAAATTTAAGATGTGAGTTATACTTGAGACGTCTGAAACTGCAGTTGAGGTCATTTCCCATGACAGCAAATCATTTTATCAAAGAAGGTTGTTTGCCGAGTACTTTCCTGCCCGCTGCTACACGGTTTTTGTAGATGTTGCAATGCCAGGGAGGGCAAATTTCAAATCGTAAGAGCTCAGTATTAAAACTTACAAAACCTTCACAGACGTTAGCAAGTGACTCCTTGTTTGTGAAACCTATACTTTAGTACAACTTCACGAAATGCTCCACAGCCCTCAATTTAACAACTTTCCTTCTCTAAAACAACAGATTAAAATATTAGGCTATGACTTTTTCTTGTAAAATTATGACTTTTTTCTCATAGTATTATGACTTTATTCTCGTAAAATTATGACTTTTTTCTTGTAATATTGACTTTTTCCTTCTAAAATTATGACATTTGTCCCGTACAACTATTACTTTATTCTCGAAGTCTTCGAAGAATTCCTTTTTTACTCAATGTGGTCTAATACTCTGTCATAGTAGATAGATCAGTAGGCTAGTAGCTAATTCTGGGAATTAACAACTACAAATGCAAAATTTATAACTAAAATTACAGCCAGCCCAAGCTCATAAACACATGCTACTGATACTATACATGCTTCAGTAGGAGATGGTAAGGACTGACAGTCATGGTTACATCCCTGTTAGCCCTCCACACCTGTCTGTCATCACATGGAAATCTAATTAATTAAGCACTGATGAATCCCACTACAGCTTTATTATCAGTCATTGCTTTTACACATGACTAGGTTAGGAGAATTGGACCCCGGCATTCAAGTTTCCTCAAAGTCAGACAGATGGATGTGACATGTGTTACAGATACATTAGCTACGTTGCCTCAGTGCCTGTGAACATCTCGTGTCATCACTGCAGCACAGACTGTACCCAAAACTAAACGCATGTGTAAATTAGTGGCGTGATGTCATTATGCAGCATATAGGATATATATAATTCATGCACAGTACACACACGTACGGGATATGATCTGCACCTGTCGTGTCTAATTTCAAGAGGCTAGTCATATTCTGTCAGCACCAGTGACATCTCCTGGATCTTTTGACAGCCATGACTTAGTTATTACAACATCAAATTACATATAGTAAGTGTAAAGCAAAAATATCTGACATCAAGATTTACACATATGCTGTTAACAATACATGAAACTGAACATTTCTACTAATTACAAATGTTCCTTAAAATGGAAAACAGGGTGACTGACAAAAACACAGATGTTCGCAATCTTACTTTCAACTAGTGTAAGCATGAGTTAGTCACTCATCTGGAAATTTATCAGCAACTGTTTTTGATCAATCAATTATCAATCATTTCCCTAATAAGAGGGGCAAATATGTAGCCTACCTGTTTTTGGCATCTCCAATGTTGTTTACTTTGTTTTATGCAACTGCACACAGTCTATCTTTACAGACATACACAGAAATAAACAGGCATCTAGTGTCCACTTCTTCTCTGCATTGCGTTTGTTTTAAGCAACAACGGATAAACAAATCAGAGGCCAAAGAGGCCTGGTGGGATCTAACCTCTCAATCCTGGCACCCTATAAAGAATTCATACAGTTTGCCAACAAAACCACACAAATATCAGATGTCTAGTGTATACACAGCCTACGTCTATTAATATTAGGTATTTGTGCTGCATACAGGGAATGCTTCAGCCATGAACACCTGCATCAATACAGGATTTAATTAGTCCAATAATTAGAGTCAGCTGCAGAAAAAACATCAGTAGAGGCTCAGCAACTCAATCACTCGCCCTGCTGGTGTCTTTCTCTGGTAATTTACCAGAAAAAAATGACACATTTATCAAAACTGGACCAGGGTATAATAATAACACTGCAAGTCCTGCCAGTCTGTTTGTGTTATCTTAGCAGTTAACGTTAAACCAGCAATAAATATTGATTAGTACAGCAAGCAGTCCTACCTTTAAAAGAGGTGTTGTTGTTTTTTTTGGCCCTCCTCTGTGCAGAAACGTCCAACATTGTCCAAATCCCCAGATGTACAATAAAAGGTATCGCTCCTCTTGGTGTGTGTTGGTTTTGAGGTTATTCATTGTAGTTTGTCCAAGTAACATATTAGTGCAAACAGGTGAGCGCCAATGAGCTAGTGTCGCTTTAAATAACTAAATAGCAGTAACTTTAGCTAACCTTAATTTCTCCGCCAACGAGTTGTCCTAAAACGATGTGCTTTCACTTTCTTCTTTAGTTTGTTGTCTCTTATGTCAGCTCTTCATACGTCGCTTGAATTTTTCCATACAGTCTATTAATTTTTCCTAAAAGTGGGACAGTTTCTTCAGCCGGCTAGGTGACGTTAGCTACTAGCCAGAGCTGCTACTAGCCTGAAGCTGGCGCCATAGTAACCGTGTCTTAGCAACAGTGCCGCGCAGTGTTCGGGGGAGGAAAAGCAGGAGGAAGCTGTTTATCCGCCATTTTTCTTTTTATAAGCCTACAAACCTGCTACAAACCTTTCCTTTCAGATAAATGCACCCTCTACACAAAGTTTCTTTTATTAGGACAATAATTAAATTAAGATGAAAATAAAAAGTACAAGGAGTTTTATCTTGTTAATTTTTGCAGCCATTGAACTGTGACCAATATTATATCCAATCACAATACAATAACATGGTATTTCTTACATTTGCATTTCTCTACTTAAAATGTCAGTGCAGCTGTTCTGAAAATAATTTATGCTCAATGTGAATGTGGGGGAAAAAAAACTGTTTTTATTCTGATCAATAGGTTATTGAACCTGGACAACAGTCTGCAGTCACTTCACTGCAGGTGTGAGCAAGTGCCTTCAGGGCCTTCAGTCACTGGGTGACATTTGGGGCAAAACCTGGAGGTGATGCAGGACAGGAAGGGCGTCAGTGAGATTCAGTGTGGAGTGGACATTTAAAACCAACACTGGAGGAAGATGAGAGACGATGCTTGCAATGCATAGGTTGCAACGGCTTCATCATAGAAATGAAACAGCACACAACAATACTTCATAGTCATATGTAATTTAATCAATTACAAACATTGCACCACACCGTAAACAGTATCAATACATCCTGAGCAGACAATTAAGTTTCAACAGATACCTCCACACAGGAAGGAAGTCGGGCAAAAGCACCTATCAGGAAGAGCACAGTGTGAAAATGTAAACAGCATTGTTCAGAAATATCCTCATGTGCTTTATTACTCCTACTGGAACTAGAGACTGTATCAACCCTGCAGTGAATAGGTGTGATAGATTACAGCACGAGGAAGGGGAAAAGTCTCTGTATCTATATTGTCCAATCCAAGTAAAATCCATTTTTTAATTTTCTAAACAAAGCCACATTTGCAAAAGCTTCATAAAAGATTGTAACTCCGGCTTCAAAGTGCTCTGAATAGAAAAAGGCTCAGTAGTCTGCCATTGTGCAGATAAAATATGTAGAAAGTGGTACAATTAAAAAAAAACTGATACAAAAAAGAAAAATGAAGCAATTAGTGAAGCACAAAAGGTGCCTTTTAACATGAGCAAGTAGAAATCCGATTATAAATAATAAATCACATGGTGTGATTTTTGTCTTTTTAATAGAAAATATTTACCTTTGATCTAGGTTCAAAAGTACAAATAGTTTGGATATATTAAAAAAAGACTCACAGGCTTTCAAAAGATTTTGGACTCAATTTTAAACGCGTACTGATTAAAACTTAATCATGCTATCAATTTTTAATGCTCATCAAAGTGCACCAGACGTTCCATCTATGCTGGTGGACTGGAAAAGCATAACCCATTTACAGAAAACATACACAGCCCCCTATGACAACCACAGTACTGTATCTTCAGGCTAAAGGCCACAGCGAAAATAAAAAGGCTCAGATCAGTTTGTACCAACAATGGTTCAAATCAGACATTGATGAATTACACACAAAGAAAAGTACGGAAAGGTGAATGTTCAAGAAACATCACAGCACAGATGAGTCGAATGCACTTCCCGGCTCCAAACAGATGGGTGGACGTGCACGGCAGCTCATATCGATTACAAAACAGTGGAGTGGAAAACCTCTCACGTCACATGCAATAATGTTCAACCCTAATGCAATATGGATTTATTACTAACATTTATTATTTATTCACATCTGACTTAATGCAAAGATCACACAGTCCATTGGTATTTACCTCTTCATACAGTTTGAGTGTTTTAAAGATCTACTTGAGAAGACCTGATTAATACGATTGTTGGCTCCTTTTATAAGTAGACAAGTTGCTTTTTTAATGCAAAGTGCATGTATTTGCATCGACTGTCTTCATACACAGTTTCAACCTAGTTTCACATTTCATCTACACTCCCAGCAGTTGATCGTCACTGAAGCAGTTTCCATTTAAAGCTGGTATGAAGTGGTAAAGTTGAGTTAGGGGAGTCACTTGACCCCACAGAAATTTAAATGCTCTGATATAATAACGCTGTCGGCTAGTGTTAGCCTCGAATGTAGAGAGAGTGCATTGCGGGAAAAAAAAAGAAGCTGCACATCTCAGTGTGTGTGTGTGAGTCCCCGGGATGCTGCAGCTTTACAGTTAAACCGTCTCACGTACAGTAACGTGTCCTTAACGGGCTGGTCTGCAGACATGTCCAGTTTTAGTGACACGGTAGTTTAGAAAAAGTAGTGTCTGGTTGGATAGTTTTTTTTTTTTGGTGGTCTTTGGACTCCTGTCGTGGCCGTATCGTGATCACACCACCCTCTGGAGGATGTACAGGATGCCGATGCTGTCGATGGTGACGAAGGTGGAGAAGTCGGAGGACACGTGGATTTTCTTCAAAGTGCTGCCCGTTGGGTAGAAGGTCTGCAGGGCCTCACCTTTCTCCACGTCCCACCACTGCATATGAAAAAAAAGACAGAGAGACTGTTTTAAGACCTAAAACTTCTCTTTATGAAACACTTTCTTTTGTTTAATTTTGACAAACGGCAAAAGTTAAAGATGATAAATACCACTCTCGGGTCTGTATTGTTAGCTTAGCTTAGCATAAAGACTGAAAACAGAGGGAAACAGCTAGCTTGTTTTTGTTAAAGAGAAACAAAATCTGCCACCTTGGCCTGTTAATCACTCACTAATTAATATTTAACATCTTGTTTGACTTTGACAAAATCAAGCAGGTCACCATTTGCATGCATGCGCCTGGTTTCCTGTTGCACTTTCGCTGGATTTGTTTGGTTAAGACAAATTAACATAGTTTGTCTGTGACAGCTTATAATGAGGTCACTGAGAGTAAATGAGACGGCAACTCGAGGGGTTTTGAGTCTCAGATCTCAAAAATATTTTTTTGTAAGAGGTAAATGATGGCAAAAGTCAAGTGGTGCGTGCAAGGCTTCATGTGAGACAAACAAAGAAAATGAGACACAGAGAGCTTTATATTAGCTGCCAAGAAGACCATGATGAATTCAATTGTATAATGTTATCACACTCGAACTCACACACACCCACAGGCTCTGTCAAACACACAACAACAACACACAGACACACAGACACACACATACACACCCCTCCCTGCAGCTTTTCTGAGTGATTCCGTTTAATCTCGGTTTAAAGTTGACATTTTCCACTGAAGCTCCATCTCACTGGGATGATTCATCAAAGGCACATCAAGTCAATCATTTATAGCCTGACAACAGTGTGTGTGTGTTTGTGTGTTTGTGTGTGTGCACCTTCAACTTCGACAGTGTAAAATGATGAAATAAAAAAAAAGACGACATGAGTCAAATTAATAGGCTGAAGCTTTAGTGGTGTGTGTGTGTGTGTGTGTTTGTGTGTGTGTGGAAAGAAAAGCAGGCCAACAGCACAGTCTCTCGACAGACAGGCAGACAGACACACTGTGGCAGAAAGGGTGGTGGCAACAGATGTCAAGCTTATAGAACAATCCCAACACACAAACACACACACACACACAGTTCATTAATCACAAAAACCTTTCAACAGCATTAAGAGCAGCTCATTTGCATATTGCATGAAAACACAATGCATAACTTCACTTTTCTTCTTTCTTTTTTTCCCCAGGTTGTCAAGCTCTACTGTGGTGTGTGTGTGTGTATGTGTGCACTGAAAATGGCCGACTATATATTTCTGTTGCTGCAGGCGGTGTTGGCCATACGACCAATACTTCTGCTAGTTGGACCCCATCCACTGCAGCCATCATAACATATATACTGTACACACACACACATACACTTGCTCATAAACACACACAGACACACATACAGTTTCTCAGAAGAAAAGCGTTGCAGAGACTTGGCCGGCCTTGTCACAACACATAATAAATGTTACTAGGAAATGCTATTAAATCTTGGGGGTCCAAGAATTTAGCTTGAAAAAGTTTACCGGTGACATTTTAGACTCAAATAACCTTACCGCCTTATTTTTTCTTCTTTTTAAACCTGTTTTCTGGTTTAAAAACTAGGTTATGTATATAGAAGTAGATTAAAGATGGTTCTTCCTGGAGGACAGTGTGACCAGGCTCTGACAGCCAACCTGTGCTTCAGTGGTTCGATTCGAGTCTTAATTTTACAGTCTAACAGTCCCATTAACTTGTTTCTTTACTTTCTGCTTCTAAAAATAAGTCTCCCATTATTGTCACTCCATTTGCTTCTATCCCTCACTGCTGCTAATCAACAGTGAGCTCACATTGATTTACCGCCCTCTGCTCAGTTCAGCTCAGGTCACTGCTATTGTCCTGCATCCAGGTAGGTACATACACACATGTAGTATGACACATTACATGGAGTTAAACCTGACACAGCTACATCATCTTTCTCCTGCTCTGACAATAACCCTGAATAAATGGTTTTTTTTTGTTTTTTTTAAAGACCTCAGAGTCGGACGCCTGCTAACCTGCGCTTGTTAATAATTCACTATGTAAAGATAAATCACAGCTTCTCTCCTCAAACACGTCTCCTCCTTCGGCCTTTCACCAAGGAAAACAGAAGACAGAGAGGTCACAGCCTGTTTGGCTGTTTTTGAATACTTCTAATTTTACCTTTATATAGAAAAATAGTCACCTATGCCCGTGTTTGGTATCTTCTTCTTTTTTTCAGCACAACTTAACCTATATGATCTGACAATTATTTTTTCACTTTAAAGAGACCCCGAGGAGTTTGCTTTTGGTTATAAAAGAGTCCCATATCTATGTGGATGAATCTACGTTACCCACGTTTGTTAATGGGTCAATTTTCGCTAAATACAGTATATCGCAGTGTTTCCCATACATGCATTTTATTCATGGAAAATTACGAATAGATTTTCCGGCTTTTGGCTTGACCAACACAATATCGTTCCATTCATTCATCTCCGCATAGCGCTGTTTCTCCGTTACACACACACAACCACACATGCATGACAGTAGTGTGCGGCAAAAGCGAAACTCATATGGTCCGATCCACCCCCAAGAATCACAGAGAGTAGTATCAGCTGATTCAACCACTATTTTCTGTTTTATAAAATGACAAAAAAAAGGCAAATATATTGAGAGAGAAAAAACGCCTGCCCATCTCATCCAACTTTTACGCTATAAATATTTTTGTAATATCAAATTAATCTCCGGTTTTACATGTTCCACAAACGTCAAATCTACGCTTTTCCAGTGATGTTGACAGCTGCGCTCCAGATCTAGATTTTTTTGTTACGGTGTTTGAAAACGTCACATGATCTGATCGCGCCAGCGTGATCATAGACCCTGGAGGGTTAAAGAAAACACAAAATAAATGAAACTAATGCAAAAAGCTGCTTTACATAATGTCAGTTGGTATGGACCCGGCATCATGATAAATCTGTGCAATGTTAATTTGCCGCTGCCCTCGAGGCCAAATGTGACCAGAGCGTGAAGATGACATTTAACCAAACAAATAGATTCAGTGTCTCTGTACAGGATGTAAATGTAAACACATAGAAACTGAATAAGAGGTCTTAACATTACATATGCATACTGTAAATCATTGTTTGGTGTATTATAACATTGTCCCTTGGAGATAACTGGACTTTATGGGGATTTTTTTTTCTTCATGCATAATGAGAAACAGATGCAAAGCAGCTGCATAGTAAAAATTCATGTTGACAATTTAGTTTCAGCAGCTCACAAACACACATAAATACACACATATGAATGTATTTAGCATATAAGAGTTTCACTAATCATGATCAGAGCTTCCCTGATGTGATCGCGGCTACTGATGAAACAAATCCAGCTGGAAGTTCAATCTAACTCCAGCTCCGTGCTGACTGTGTTGAATAAAACACAGTATGTCTAACTGGTGATTACGAGTCTAACCTCAGCCTGCAGTCGGTCCAGCAGTGTTTTGTTTTCACCACACACACCACCAGCAGCACCTGATTGTGACTGATTGGACCGCTCCCGTCTCGACTTTCACTAACTTTTTTTCTTTTCTTTTTTTTCCTGCCAAATTGCAACATGCTGTTATCAATCAATCACCTGCTGAGCTGAAGCACAAAGATCCTGACACGTCTCATCTGCCGCAACTCAGCTCTTCATCCATTTAGATACAAGATGATCGTTTAAAAGGAAAAAAAACAAAAAAAACAGGCGACTCAGCCCTTAAAATATCTTTGCTGTGTATTACAGTGACACAGCTCGTTTTCCCTGAAGCATTAAAAATGTAATAACTGCTTAGCCGAGGCAATTAGGTGGAAAATATGGCGCCCATAAAATAAAGAATTACCAGATTTTAGATCTGATGATCTGAAAAAAAGGGAAACGTAGCAGAGTAAAGAACGTTTCAAGGTCACACGGCGAAACCTTCACCACTCTTTCGTCCAGGAGTGAAGAGAGAAAGAGAGATGTGGGGCAGGATGAAGGGAGATAGACAAGATAAAGGTGGGATCGATAGAGAGGTGGAGGCATGAAACGAGGATACAACACACAGAGCAGATATCAGAGGAGAGAATGAGACACTTGGTTAATGTGTAATTGCATATGGATGGAAAGAAAGATGGCTGCCGGCTGCCAAAGCGCTGACAGCTCACACGAGGAAATAATACTCAGATGCTTGCACACACACACACATTTATGTATAAATACAGAAATAAAGGAGCCAAACAGACGAGGGAGAGAACAAGTAGAGTCAAAGAACCAACATGGCTGAATCCCACGACAAACAAGGGCGGCAGACGAATGATGAAACTCCGTGACGAAACGGAAAATAAAAAAGGGGGGAAAAACACTCCATAATACCAACTGGTTATAAAAAATAAAAGGATTAGGAATGCACAGAGAAAAGAGAGATGGTGCAAACTAAATGTTTAAAAAAAAGAGTCTGCTGTCTGCGTGGACAGAAAGTGTGAAAACGCTGTTAGCTCCAGAGTGAGGCCTGGGTTTTCTACGCAAAAAAAAAAGGCCAGAAAATCACTATGTTGAATCATTTAGACCAAGAGGACGGTGACGAGACCAGACGGGGTGGCATGCATATTCATGGGAGAGGGGAGACAGAAATAAGGAGACACTGAAATGCAGAAAAAAGTGAGATGAGGAAGACATAGGAGGGAGCTGAAGGGACGAGGAGACGCAGATATGAGCACTAGACAAAGCGACAAATGCAGATTAATCATGCTGTAAATGGTAAAAACACATTGCACATTTGTCAAAACAACAGCTCCACAGAAGCTGAGTCTGTTTCCATGAGGGTTTGTGTCTCTGGTGGGAATACGTAGAGGCGTTTTGTGTGTTTGTGTGTGTTTGTGTGTGTGTGTGAGTTGCCTGCATCCTCAGAGCAGATGGCTGATGCGCTGATACGAACGCCATCACTGTGGGACCATTGATTTATGGGAGAGCTGGTGATGCACATAGACGCTAAATGACTATACACTACAGTATATGTGTATTTCTGAGCTGTCGGTGGGGGGAACTATACCCCTGGGCGTGTTTACAGTGTACCGTCTTGGGTTTTCACGCCGTTGGACGGAAATATTTCCAAACGTGCAGCACAGCGCGGCGTCCTCGCTTCCCTCTGTGCTGAGGCTGCGGAAAATTAACTTGAAGAATTGTTGCAACTATGTTAGCTGCACATTACATGAATAATAATGCAAGGAGCAGATACAAGTGGGGGGAGTATATGGAGATATGGATTTAAAGGGATAGTTCAACATTTTGTCAAATTGGCCCATTGCCATAATCCCTATAGTGATAGCAGTAGGTTCGTTACCTTTATTTGTCGGTGCAAGCTATTTATAGAGCGGCGGAGCAGAGCCACGAGCTGCTCAGAGCTACGCTACGGAGGCTAATGGGATTTCTTGGTTTCCCTCATCAAACTCATCAAATACACAATCCAACAACTCCAAAACGCTCTCGTGGACAAGTTGTGACCTGCACATTCACCACGCTATGAGATAATAACAAAACTTTACGAGACAGAGTTGTTTTAGAGGTAAATTCATGCAAAACCGCTGATGTGCGTTCCCGTCAGGGGCAGTTTTTCGACAAGCAGTCTCTGCATTTGCCAAATCAGAAATCTCAGTGTCATAATAACTGGTTTTGCCATAACCAACCCATAACATTGTGCTTTCTACCATTTTCTACTATTGTTTTGTAAAAATGTCCTAATAAAATAGGAGACATCAAAGAGGTAGCTACAATGGTATAAACAAAATAAATCTGTGACAGGGAGAGGAATATACTGGTTTTTATATCATGCTGTTTTGTTCATATCCCCATAGTTACTATACGACAAACAATTGAGATGGAGTCTGGTATCCAGTCATTGTATTTTAACAACACCGATGACCTGACCTCGAGGATGGAGAGTATTCACATAGCCTATTGTATGACATCTGCTGTGACAAAAAACTTGATGACACAAAACAAACAAGGGCCACTGAGTCCATACAGTATCTACACAGCAACACACCACTCTGCATGTTCAGATAAAACTCGCCCTCAGCATCGTACATCTGGGGGAAGCCGGGCTAGCTGCCGCGTGTCGGTGAGTTACCCTAATTCATGTCGTCCAACAGCAGAGGAGCTCCAAATCTGCTCTGACAGGCCCCTCACCGTTAGTCGTGGTGAGGGCTAAATAGGTCCGCTTATTCAGGCTACCTGATGGAGAGTCAGCAGCACCGATTACATAAGGGAAATACCTGTGCGCGCGTAGCTGGGAGTGAACGCACAGTTGCGTCTTTCAAGAGAGGTAGAGGGGGGAGTGGGGAGGGGGGGCGAGGGGAAGTAAGTAATTAATCTTCCTTTCACATAAATAGCTCAGTCACAGGGTCCAGGGGGAGTAGGTTCGGTTTCTACACACACACACACAAAGAAATGATGAAGCCAGAAGGACCCACACAATGGATGGAGGCAGGATGGGAGGGGGATTAAAGAAAGAGGGGATACCAGCTGGAGTAGATTCAGGCGATTTTGTAAGGCCACCTCCATCTCTGAGCGAAAAAGCCAGGGATTTACTCTCTCTGTGTGTGTGTGTGTGTGTGTGTGTGTGTGTGTGTGTGTGTGTGTGTGAGAGAGAGAGAGTGACCAGGCCAAGAGTCTTGCGGAGAGGGAAACAGTGTGACACCGAGGTTGAATTATTCATCCAAGGTTCTGTCCACTGAAATATTGATGCTCAGACAGACAATCCTCCACACTTCCACCACCCCCCACCTCATTTCTCTCACCCTCATTTCCTTTTATTTTCTACTGGCAAACTATTTGTTTATCACAATGGTGACCATGAGAGGAAAGAAAGAAAGAGGAGGGGAGGGGAGGGGGGAAAAAAGCAAAAAAAGCAGGGAAACAGAAATGAATATGGATTGTACGGAGCAGGAAACAAAGATATTATGTCCTTGGGCTGGATAGATCGCTCCTCTTCCTCCATTTGTCGCTCTCTCTCTCTCACACACACACCTCTTCTTCAGCATGAAAGAAAGAAAGAAAGAAAAGCAAGCAATGGAAGGGTAGAAAGAGGGACAGAAAGAAAGAAAGCAATGTTAGGGTAGAAAGAGGGAAAGAAAGAAAGAAAGCAATGGAAGGGTAGAAAGAAAGAAAGAAAGAAAGAAAGAAAGAAAGAAAGAAAGAAAGAAAGAAAGCAATGGAAGGGTAGAACAAAAGCAATGGAAGGCAATGTTAGGGTAGAAAGAGGGAAAGAAAGAAAGAAAGCAATGGAAGGGTAGAAAGAAAGAAAGAAAGAAAGAAAGAAAGAAAGAAAGAAAGAAAGAAAGAAAGAAAGAAAGAAAGCAATGGAAGGGTAGAAAGAAAGAAAGAAAGAAAGAAAGAAAGAAAGCAATGGAAGGGTAGAAAGAGGGAAAGAAAGAAAGAAAGAAAGAAAGAAAGAAAGAAAGAAAGAAAGAAAGAAAGAAAGAAAGAAAGAAAGAAAGAAAGCGGCACATCCATGGAAAGAAAATCATTTGAGAGCAAAACCTAAAGATGGCGATAATAAAGAGAGATATCAAAAGCGGAGGTGAGAGAGAAAAGAAAATGAGCTGGTGGAGAAAAGAGGAGCTGGGGACGTAAATCTAAAAAGAGGAGAAAAATGAAAAATGTGAGAAACAGGAGAAAGTGACAATGAGAAGGAGGACGGCGAAGTCCTGGAGTGAAGAACGCAGTGTGAAATCTGGTGAAATTAACTCTTTCTCACTCAAACCTCAGATGCAGATGAAAAGCAGAACAGAGCTGATCTCAGACCAGTGAACCAGGTGGTCCAGCAGCAGTCTGATCTCTGAAGACCGACATGACGTTGCATCACAGTGAGACAAAAACTGTAGAGATAACGTTTATCTTATCGGCACTGTGCTAAACAGTATGTTCATTATATATTTACTGTTACGCTCGACAGGTGGTTTCCTTCCCTCCACGGTCATCAATTTATCCTGAGCACATCAAAATGCTGATTAAAAATGCTGAGAAAAAAAAAGAGGTTTGCCTCACCGAATGCTATTTGTTAAAATAGCTTTGACATTTTGGAAAATACAACTTTGCTCTCAGGGCAATAGTTACATAAGGAAATCAATAGCACTCTATTACCATGTGCTCTTGGCTTAGCTTTAGCATCAAGACTGGAAACAGGTGGACAAAGGAAGCTGAATTACAGAGAACAACACCCAGCAAGCCCATTCACTGCCATGTTATATCATGTTGTATAGCAAATCATAAAATGTATAGTACAACATATAGTACTTATAGTTGACGGTGAGATTTTGATGATTTTGTGTTATGGCATCTTTTTCTGGAGCATATTTTACTGTATTGGTTGAAATCATCTTCGAACCAATTAATTAAATGCTTTTTCACAATAACGGAAAAACATCAGTCACCTGTGGAACGGACAATCCTGTGAAGACGCCATCCAATCATTTTGATCGCTACGAACAAATACATCAAACTGCCATCTGCCCCTCCCTCACCTCTCTCCATGCACTAACCGCACACGTGCTCAGAGTCTTCAATTAATTACAGTACGGAAAAGACGACAAAAGTTTTATGACAAGAGTTTATGCTGGCTTGCTAAATTCTGCAAAACAGTTGTAGCAACGTTGTGACAGAAAAGAACAAGCATTGTGCGTCACTTCAGAGAGAAGTCTGAAGAAAGGGGCTTGAACTTTTGATTTGTGTATTTTCTAAATGCGGCCTGATCAAACTGTTTTTCCAGGATCTCCTTCTCTACCTTTACAGATCACAGATAGAAGGAGGATGAAGGAGGAGATTCAGTCTGAAAACGTCCTCTGAGATGGGAAAAGGGTAAAAACGAAGTAAAAAACTAGTAAGATTTAAGAGTTTATGATAAATCCTACTGTAAAAGAGACAAGACAAAGAGCATGATGTGTGTACAGTATATCCAGGTGTTTTATCTTCCTCCATCTCCGCTCTTCCTCATTCTGTCTCCGTGTGATTCGCCTCTCCAGCCAGAAAGAGACAATTAACCCCGGCTTAATGAGCAGCGCAGGGGAAACAACTGCCTCCCAGAGACAGATAAATATTTCACCAGCCCGTGTTTATACCCCGAGCCTGACAACAAGAGCACAGAAACCAGGCCACGCTCGTTCCACGCTTAACTCTCTCAAAGATCTTCACTCGCACGCTTCGTCTCGTGCATGTGTGAGAAAGAGAAAGCACAGATTGAAGGACACGTAGAAACTATATCTACTCTAGTTGCATTTTGAACACATGAAAAAGAACATGTGCTTGGAAAGATGAACATTTTTTTAATAATTGCAGGAGAAGGAAAAAGAGAAATTGGTGGAAAACAGAACAATGGATCATGAAAAACGATACGTGCACTTTCAAGGAGCTGTTTTGCATCTTATAAGTGTGTGAAGTTATTTTTGGAGGTGGGTCTGCTGATATGTTGGAGCAGCACTGCGGGGTACTTACTTCTGAAGCAGCACAAAGAAAGAAGAAAAAGAAAAAGCAAAGCGCTCAATGAAATCAAAAGTGTGAACGCCGCCTGAACTGACACGGTGGCCTGTTACAAGGACAGAGTTATTTCAATCTCTGGACGACGTTTGGAGAAAGTAGTGAGGGAGGACAGGGATGAAAGGTAAATGCAAAAAAAGGGTGCATTGTCGACTTTTAACCAACATAAAGCTGCAGTAATATCAAAGAGGGGGAGATCGATGTCCAGGAAAGTGCTTCAAGGAGATTAAATTAAAGGTTAACGAAGCCCACAAGGAAAATCAGTCCAGACTGTTGCAGAAACTTTTCCTCAAATTACATTAAAAGGACAAAAAGAGAAAAGCCAGGGAAAAGATACACTGTTAATGAAGTGGTTGTACAATGTGTTTATAAATAATGAAATAAAATAAAGGATGAACTGGACAGACGTGTGTCAAATGCCTCAAACACACACACACACACACGCATGTATGTCAAGACCAACACTGTAGAAATGTGACACAGCAGTGGAAGCTGGACTGTGTGAGTCTCAGGCTCAGTCAGACAATGTGACAGTTTTACAGGAAAGCTGTCATGAACACTTCAGTCTGAGTCTACAGAGCGCAGATGGATTTTTTAAAATTTAAGTCAGTGTGGTCATTGAAAAATAGATTTTTTTTTTTCTGGGGCAAGAATCTATGTTCTGGATGAATGAATAGCATCATAGCAGGCGCAGCTGTAAAGATAAATCAATTACCTAATCAATCAAATGGTTGGTCGGAGCCTATTTTAAGAATCTAATTTCATTTCATTCTTTTTTTTTTCTCTCAATTATGAGGATTCAGTTTCATCTTTGTCATAAGTGATAGTAATTTCAATATCCATAGGTTAGTTTGGATCAGTAGGTAGACAGAGCAATCCATAGACTTCACTTAACCTTAGCCATAGCTCGACTAATCAATGAAATTATCTGTAAACCTCTGTAGCTTCGCAACTGCAAAGAGAACATGACGAACTATGTAACTTTGAGTTTTTGCACATTTTAGCTGCTGTTTCGATGGTTAAACATTAAACAACCGATCACAACTATTGGCCAAGAGATTGATTTATAATCTTAATATTATCAACAAATTTGGGAGTAGATTCTGTCCTATTTTTTTAAGATGCAACTCACATGAAACCCCCCAAAGGTAAAATGACAATAAGAGTTTGAATCTCGTCACTTGTCATCGGCTCACAGGTCATTAGCTCTGTTTCTAATTTTAACTTTTTCCTCAAACATAAACTGTCACACTTAAAAATAAATCTGTCAATTAAAACAAACTGCATTTCCTGATCTTTGTTGTGTTGTCTTCTTCTTTTTCTTTCTCTCTGACACTGCACCACAAAACTAAACTACTTGGTTTCTAAAACGGAAAATGTTTTTTTCCGCACACATAACCTGCTTTTGTTGTTATTTCCAACCAACAGAGGCTGCATATGCAAAAAAAAAAAAGTTATATTTATGACTTCACAAACAAAAACAGACCTCAGGCGGAGACACCTACAGTCAACTTGGACTGACGGATGAGAGAAGGCGCTGAGGGAACATGGAGACACATTTACTTATGGCTTAGTCAGTGTCATTATACAAGAGTCTTGACTCCTTGTTACCCCCATCCATCCCTCAGAGAGGTAATTGCATTTCCTCTCCCCTCTGCTCCCTGCTAACCAACTGTTTCTTAATCTTTGACGGATTCGCCGTCCATCAAACGTCCCTCGAGGAGAAGGTCAGCGCAACCTTCACTCCTCATTTCCTCACGTCACGCTCCACTTTGAGCCTCGCTTTTCAGAGCGATGACGGCCTCTAATAGTTCACTGGCCGCCGCCGAGGTCTTGTTAAAGATATAGTACGCTTAACAATGACGGCTCTCGGGCTGAAAGAAGCAAGAAGGAGGGAGGCGATGGAGGCGGCAGCAGCGTGACTGAAGGGTGAAAGCAATCTCAAGTGATCCGAGAGAGCTTTAGGCTGACCTACTGTACAAAAGTAAACATCAAAAAAGACAAAAAGTAAAACATAGAGAGCCGCAGTGCACAGGGTCGTGAGTGTGGAAATAGGAAGAAAAAAAAAGATTATGAGAGAGAGAGTGAGCTCCAACCATGAGGTCACCAAACTGGACCGACAGGTGAAGGAAACGACAGCAGAAAGATGAAAAAACATGTGTGAAACAGAGAGATAACGGTGGAGGAAAACCCAGGAAGAGGAGGTCTGATGGGAACTTGGAGGCAGAGGAACGAGGGAGGAGGAGGAGGAGGTGGAGGAGTGTAAGAAGAAGGTGCGATAAGGTGAAATTGTGTTTCTCTCTTTCTCCTCCATCACAAGCTCGGCTGATAAGTGATGTCTGACAACACTGGTGGCAGGAGAGAACTGTCATCTGAAACACTCCCATCCGTCTGGGGGGGAAGTGCACTGTTCGGAGGAGAGTGTGTGTTTGTGTGTGAACATGTGGTGTGTAATGTGTGTGCAGGAGCATCGATGAGACAAAATAAAACAAAAAAATTCAATAAAAGAGAGGAAGGAACTTACTGCTGGTAGGTGATACGGCTGCTGCAGTGTGAACGAGTGCAAAATTCAAATCGTAGCCTATAGATCATATTATCCATCATACATAAAGAAAACGGTTTGTTTGGTTTTTATAAGTGAAGATAAAAAGGCAATAAACAACCTGTCCAACTGAAATCATATACAGTATCACATACTGTATCATGGTATCTGTCAAAAATAATCTAAATATGATTTTCCTAACTTAAAGAGCATTTCAGGTTTTCAAACTGACTCCTCTATATAAATTGTATTATCATTACTGTCCTGCCTCAGGCTTTGAGTTGATTTTTGATAGTATTTGATTATGTTTGTGAGTTTGTGAACTTATATACTTTGTATGCGCTAAAATACAACGTAGGTTGTTGGAAGAATTGTTAAAGGGATAGTTCAACATTTTGGCAAATTGATTGCCATAATCTCTATATAGGCTTAGGCTTATAGTCTTAAGAGTTGTTTTTGAGGAAAATACAGAGGCTGCTTGCCGAAAAACTGCCCCCGACGGGAACGCGCATCAGCGGTTTTGCGTGAAATTACCTCAAAAAACAACTCCGTCTTGTAACGTTCTGTTATTATCTCATAGCGTGGTGAATGTGCAGGTCACAACTTGTCCACCAGAGCGTTTGGAGTTGTTAGATTGTGTATTTGATGAGTTTGATGAGGGAAACGAGCACAGCTAAGATCATTCCTGATTCCTGCACTTATTGAAAAGAGTTTAGTTTGCTGTTAAATCGTGTTTCCACAAGATGAGAACAGTATAATTACTAGTGATTGTATCCTGTTGGGTTATATATCGATGAGCTGGTCCGGCTGCTCTTCTAACACACACATGAGGACGCACCCATAGGATACTGCAGAATAAATGTATTTGCTGCAGGATCATGCTATATGACATCATTTGGTTTTATTCTATTACAGCACGGCCACATAAATTCAATTTAACGACCTGCATGGATTTACTCTGCTGCCCCTGCACAACAACCAACCGACCGATCCATTGTTCATGGTAATTCAGTCAAAATTAATTAAATTTGCCATAAATGTTTCCTGTTTTAAATGCTACTGTGCACCCAATGAGATTAGTTTTCCCATTTCGTATCATGCATGCTCCGTCTCGTGTACTGCTGTTGTGTTTTTTTTTACTCTAAATAAAGACTTGCATCCTCAGATAAAGCGCCGTTATATCCAGGCAACCTCTGTGTCTTCTGGATTGAGACTCTACTGTGTAATCTACTGTTGAGTGGTTGATCAGCCTGTCAGGTCGCCGTCGTCCCGACTGACAATACAAACACAAATACAGGAGACTGAAAACAGAGCCGGCAACACATTTGACGCTGTTTTTGTGGTTTTTTTTTATGCTTTGAAATGAAGCACGACTCTCTCTCCCCCTCGGGGGGTTTGAGGGCATAAAGAAGTGATGTGGAAATCAGTTGCTGCATATTTTCCACCAGAGTAAATATATATTTTCTCTACCATATGACCCCTGGGCTGCTCAGTAGAGTGGTATCACATCACACGTTATTTTGCAGCAAAAATAAACAAAATAAACAAACAAAAAAACTGCATGTTACACAAATCACACAGGTGTAAATCTGGATTTGGTTGAGGTGAATATTATGAATGTAACTGAGAGCTTCTTATCAGTAGCCTGCCTCATCTCAATGTAGATTGAGATTCGGTCTGGGAACCACCTGCTCATTTTTTCATATTTGAGGCGTGGTTAACGAAAGCCCAGTGCTGTTTATTGGGCGTTATGAATGTCTATCAAATGCGTCTGTACGTAGCTTATAGCCAATCGTATCAATCGTACCCGATGACGTATGTAGAGCGACAGAAATCTGCTCTTTTCTCAAAATAAACTTGCGGTCTAAACTGCTTAAAACACTTTCTAACGCTGCATCGAAAGGTAAAGCGCCTGCCGCCATGTTGGATCGACAAGATATCAACAATGTCGCTTCGGTGTGTCATCGTCTTGCTGCCCCCTCCCCGTTGTGTGATTGGCTCCATGGTTTCCAGGCCGACTTGCAGAGCGAATACAATCGCACCCAGGCTAGCTTATTAGTAACCAAGCAGGAAAAGTGTGTGTTAAAGGTTAACCAATGACACCAGTGGTCTGTATTCAGTGGGTTTTCCATTTTCTCATCCATCTCCTTGATTGTTAATTTGTGGTAAGACCTTTTTTATTTTTAAAAAAACATTCAGCAGCAGATCCCACTGAAAAAAGGAGGATTAACAGATCTGATCCGTCCCTGCTGTGCTGACGAGATGCCACCTCAGTCTGACAGCTGGTTTAGTGAAACAGACCTGAGGAGATATCGATTACGGTTAAATAAGTAGAAGAGTCTCCTGTGTGCGTCGTTTGGGTTTTTGAATGAGGCGGATCCGCTTCAGTGTTAATGGAGAGGAATTTCTTTAGGAGCTTTTTTTTGTGTGTTTTTTTTTTTAACGACAGCTTGGTGTGAATTATTCTGGGGCTGCTGGGCATGTGTGTGTTCCTGCAGTCAGGATGAGCCTTTTCACACCTGCCGCCTCCCCCCTCGGATCGTGGCGCTGTGACAGATCGACTCACTGCCGTCTGATGAGTGTGTCCTCGAGTGTGTGTGTGTGTGTTTTAGTGTGTGAGTCAGTCAAGGGCCAGGTGTGAGACAGGTACAGCGTTTCCTGGCAGGACCCAGAACAGAGGGAAAGGAGGACTGATGGGAATCAGTGTAGGATGTAACAGCTTCTTTCAGAGGGGCCGGATGGCACCACTTCATCACACCACAGCGACACACACACACATAAAACACACACACATATCTGCTCACATGCTTACCTAACCTACCTAACGCAGCAATACGAGCACTTATGCTATGTTTTTATTATGTAAAGTGAAACACGGGTGATAAGAAGCGTAAAGAAATGTTTAATTAAACGCTCTACACAGGTAACTACACACACACACCAGGGGATTGGACAAGCACATATACCCCCACACAATAGCCTGCTGCTTTTAATTACACTCACACCCATTCACCCGACCATGCAGAGGGAGGGAGGGAGTGATAAAAGAGAGGCGGAGAGAAAGGGAGAGGAGCCTGAGAGATGATTAAGGCAGAAGTACTGACAGAGACGAGTAAAACAAAAAAAAGAAGAAAAAACCCACTGGGACGAACGTGAACGCATCACCAAAGAGACAAATAGAAATAGGCAAACAATAAGGAGTCCTCACGCTACAAGCTTCACGCTGCATCATATCAACTGAGAACCATGGGAGACATCACCCTCTGTCACTTCTCCTACTCTTATCCAACCCAATAACAACATCATCCTGTTTAGCAGCTGCAACACAACACAACAGCAACACACACACACACACACACACACTGAGTCATTGTGCACAACAAGGGGGCTTCTGATGTTCAGAGCGGCTCTCGGAGAGAAGATCTGACTGAGAGCTGAAAAACTCTCCGGTGAATCACATCATGATAAGAAAAAGAAAAAGAAAAAAAAAACATGCTTTCTGCTTCATTTTTATTTATTTTTTTCCCCCCAGAAATCCTCTCAAAGCTGCTTTAACATACACTACACTACACTACACTTTTTGTTTTGTCTTTGTTACGTAACACTAGTCTGCTGTAAAAGAGAAGCACCTCTTCTGAATCAGGACAGATCTGCAGTGGATCTAGAGCGCAATCACTGAAATCATCATCCTAATAATAACACAATCCCTTAAAGAGGCTGTGTTTACGTTAACGCACAATAATCCGTATTAATATCATCTTGCTGTATTTACAAATAGCCCCTCGAATGGATTTGCGACAGCCTTCGGATTCTGTTTGTTCTCCTGTACATGAGAAAACAATTTACTGGAGCTTAGGACTGCAGATTGTCCTTTATTTGTTCTGCCTAATAAAGGTTGGCACCAAATCCTGCATCGCACTGTACTAAAGGACATAAAGGCAATAACAGTAACACAACATTTCAAAGCAAAGACATAGCACCTTGAAAAGTTATGAGCAACGTCTCTGCGGACAGAGAAGTGTTAGATTTCATTTCACAGCACCGACAACCCACAGGGGAAATATCCAACTCTTTAGCCACTAAATGCCACATACAGTAGTTTTTTTAACTGTTCGAGTCGATACTGGTCAGTTTCACTGTTGTACATCTAGACGTTCAGTGTCGGTTCTTTTATACAGAACCAGTTAAACCCAGTTTTCCAGACTATGAACGTCTTGGAAGAAGATGCGCAGCTATTTTAGGCCATGGGAGTTTGACCAGTTACTAGTCTGTGTGAGGTTTGTGCTGAAGTTGTGACATGAATATCAGCAGGAGCATGGCGTATAAAATAAATTAGCTACACTTTTGTTTATAGGGGTGTAAGAAAATATTGATACACTGAAATATACAGTACAGTGATTCCACAAAACTGAATAAATACCACACATATCAACACAAAACTGCTTTGCTCGTGCACACAGAAATAGTAATGTTTCTTCAATCATTTCAGATTTGTCTAAACGGTGATAGTGGCGTGAAAAACATGATATATATAGGCTAGCTAAACTCTCGTTTGTTACTATTGTTCTCATTCAAATTACGTGCTGGTTTTCTACCCAGAAGTAGTTGTAAACAAGGCGATTCGTTCTATAGTATCACAATATATCACAATATATCGTATCGTTGATGCTCTGTTCACTGTTTTCATGACCTGTTTTTCTAGCATAATTTTACCAAGTGTACATATATTTCTAACTTCTTTAATTAAAAAAAAAGAAAAGAAAAAAGTTTGCACCACACATTCACAGATTCACAGATTTCATGGTTTTGCAGCCAAACTTCAATATCAGTCAGTCTACGTCTATGATTCAAAGGCACATTTGACACAATCCCACTGATCCTCCATAATGAAATCTCTCCCTTACACCAGCTGAGGATAAATACAAACCAAATACCCTCATGAGGACGTTCAGATGATTGCCAAGCCTTTTTTGCCCAAGACTGACAGGAAAATAATTACAGCATTTCATTTTCATTCAGCTTTTATTCTTTTTCTCTCTATTTATTTGCCCATGCTGCTCCTCCTGGTTCATATTTGTATGGAAATGCCACTTCCTTCTCATTGTCATATCTTACGGCTCAGAGATATGAGAGAAGTGTTTACGAACAGAACAGGTGTGAATGTGAGTTTTATTTTTCTTTTACCTTTATTTTGTTAACTGTAAAAGCATGGCGGCATGCCCTGGCAGTGGCAATAATCATTAAAACAGATAGACAGCTAGATTATTATCTTGCTTCCTCACTCTGCAGGCCGTATTATCTGTCATAAGTGGTACACACTCTGTCATGGTAATTACTGTGACGGACAGGATGGCCTCTCGTATCTGTCCGGCCGACACACAGTGCGATTAATCAATCAAAGCTCCCGACTCCGGGGGTTCATCCCTTAAGACAGGCATAATAATCCATCACTGCTCCTCACATGCACGTGCTGATCCATCAAGTCAACATCGCTTTGCTGAGCGACAGAGTGAGGGGAAGAAAGTCTACGAAACGAAGTAATGGAGCGATCTAGAAGCTGATTCCCACAATAATTATGACTGTCATGGTAATGTAACGGAGAGACGGGGGCTGATGAGCACGAAACCGGCGAGAGCAGGCGTAAATATAAAGCTTATTAAAAATAAAAACAGACAAACAGAAGACTCTATTAGAGGACTTCAAAAGCTGTTAGCAGATTGCTTCCCAATTTGGGCACAGTTTAAAAAGGCTACAACAAATAAAAATCAAATTAACAAACAAATAAATTAAAAATTGCACAGAAATTGAAGCAAAATAGGAAGAAAAGTATTTATAATTTTATGTAAAACAGTGAATGAAGAACTTGTACTGTATCTACATCACTAAAAACCTCACAGCAGCAGAGGTAGTTAGCATAAAAGTTATACTGACAAGAGTTAAAAGTTTTGTTTATTTTCCAATTGAACATATTTTAATATTTTAAATGTAAAACTGGAAGTCCATAGAGATATTTTTTTGTTTTCTAACGTTTATAAACTTCTGCTACAGTGTGATTAAAGTAATAATTTGATATTAAAATTTGTCGCTGGAGCAACTGTATCATGCTGGGAGTGACATGAAGTTCAAAGTGATTAGCTTAGCTTAGCACTTATACTGTAAATGACGTCACTGTGCCCACACAAGAAATACTCACAGCTCGTAATAACAAGAAACCTCATGTTAATGAGGTAAATTAAAGGTAAATTAGACAGAACCAGGGCAGAAACCACGATAAATGTGTCAGAAATGTTCCTTTCGGCTTCAGGGAATCATAGATCTCAGCAGAAATATTGTGATATAATGTCATGTATATACAAATAGTTTTTCCAGCCCTATTAACAGATGATATAATGCAGCCAAAAGTGCATGTAACTCCCTGCATCATCGTTAGCTTGTTAAAAAACAGTGAATTCAGACTTCAGGCCTATATTCTCATATATATGATGTCTGGTGATCTTTCAAGCACCTCGTCTTTCTGTTTAAGAGCTTTCTGAGAGCTTTTACTCTGCCCTTTACACCGCAGAAGAAAAAAATAAATAAATAACGTGATGAGTCTGACAGCTGAGAGTTTACATCTTCAGAACATCATCTTCTATTATGAAATATATAAAAAGAGACGGTGTTACATAAAAAAAAGAAAAGAAAAGAAAAGAAGACGCACATTCTGAGGTTTCATTACCTTTGAGCTCATTTACAGGCTTTATGATCTTGTCAATAGTGGTTCTGCAGTGGATGAGATTACAGTATGATGCGTTCATGTCCATCTCTCTATAAAAACAGCCTGAACAGCATCCATCCATCCATCCATCCAACCAGCCATCTATCCATCCACCGACCCACACAGGCAGGTATAAACAAAGACACACACATGCACATATTCATGCACACTAGCGCACAACCCCACACACACAGTATCAGGAGTAATCTGAGATATAAAGCCTCATCGATCAGAACTGCTCTCTCTCTCTCTCTCTCTGGAGGATTACATCATTGCCCAGCAAATAGCCAATCATAGGCCGGCTGAGACTGTCCGCTCTGTGACCCCATCTCCTGTAAAACTAAAGGCAATAAAAGGTGTACACACACACACACACACACACACACACACTATTCCAGTCACGTCACAAGGAGGCATTGATATCATTCTCCAGGGTATTGGGTGTTTTTATGTAAACCTGAGCCACTGCGACAGCAACACTGGTGCATGTTGGTTTTCTTTTCTTTTGTATTGTTTTCACTGTAACACAAACATCTCTCAATCGATAACACAAACACATCTGATATTGATTAAAATAAAAGAAAGGTAGTAATTATGCTATTATGCTAAAGTGTATAATGAGAATATGAATGGGCAGGAGATGGGATATAGTAATGTATTATACAGTTATATATCAACAAGTCACTTTCAAACTGGATTGCACCTTGGGAAGTGAATAAATCACAATATTTAACATATATTTTGCCATTTAACATAAGACAAATTGCTAAATAGAAAACCAAATTAGGTAATATCAAGTAATTACGTCATAATGTCTAGAAATAGCCGGTCAATTCATAGTAATGTCGAGAAATATAGCCAAGAAATAACAATTGATTGCATAGAAATAGCCTAGAAATAATGAAAAAGCATGAAAAGAATGCGTAAACTTTGAAATTGACCGTCATTTGTTGCCTATTTCTTGACATTATCACGTAATTAGCCGCCTGTAAATTAAAGGTTACCCAAAATTATTCTAGATTCATGTTTCCTCTTATATAAATGCTGCTGCAGAAAGTTTGGCATGTTTTCTTGGAACATATGAACTTCATTTGTGCCTCTTGAACTGTGTTTCTACTCCACACTCCGATTCCTAATCACCGACAACACTGCTGTGGAAACCAATACGATCCATGTTTGTTACCGTACCTTGATGTAGCCACCAGTAGAAACCAGGAGGGAGTTGTCTGGAGAGAAGTGCATGTCGGTGACCCAGCCTCCGTGGAGCGAGTCCATGCCATCTTTACCGTCCCGCGAGCAAATCTTCAGCAAAGCTCCATCCTTGACGCTCCAGAGCTGAGACGGACAGAAAAAAAACATCATAAAACAACCACCAAGTAAAAGCCACAATATAAAATAGAGACAAATGACAAATGGTGAAATCAAATCAAATAAAAAAAATAAACTTCCTGTCACCAATTTCACTAACTTGGTCAATTTTTCAGTTGCCACGGAGACAGTGTGATAACAGGTGGTCACATATTATGAAGGACGGTCTCCTTTTCTATCAGATGCCACTAAAATGCTCATGTCATGTGACAAAAACGTAACACTCGTCAGAAATGAAACTTTACGATCTATAGAATTGAATTAAGGAGCCGAATCTGCGCAAGAAATTACCCATAATGCATCACTTATGTAACGAAATGTCGGGGAATGCTGACACCGGTGCATCACATCATCACATCATCACCATGTCGATTTTGCAGCTGTTACGCAACTGTTCACATGCCACGCTGCCTTGACAATGACACATCACACACACACAGACACACACAGACATGCAGCTATATTTAACACTTGGCGTGCTTTTTTTGTGCCGAATGACTCAGATTTGTTTCCATAGAAACAAGGGGTGAGATTTCAGAGTGGTTTTATGTAATTGGATGTGATGGATTGGGCCATTTCTTTGGATAATGGAGCGGGTTCGGTGGCTCGGAGGCCACCAGAGGGCATTAACCCTTCGCCGACTGATGCTGCTGCTGCTGCTGCTGCTGCACAAGCACCATGCGTCGCTGCAGGCTGAACAACGGCAGATGACTTCTCCTCATCTTCCTCTTACGCTGTCTAACTTTTTATTCTCTGTGTGTTTATGTGTGTGTGTGTGTGTGTGTGTGTGTGTGTAGATGAATGGTGCCCAATCCCAAAGCCTTGGGGATCCAATTTGGCAGCCCCGAGTCCTCTCCTTCACCTCCCACTGTCAGACATCCTCCTCCTTCCTGCTCCCTTCATCCCAACTTGTCACACAACCTGCACCCCCCCTCACCCCCCCTCTTCCTTTCATCTCCCCCCACCCCCCCTCCTCTGTACACTGCAGCAGCAATCATGCTGTATTAGTAAGCACTTTATCTAAATGAGCGATAAGGTGTAATTATGTGGTGATGTCTTGGAATAAATGGTGACTGCTGTAATTGCATCTTTTTTTTTTGTGCGTGTGTGTGTTGCACAACAAATTAGATGGTTTAAGGCCTTGTCATACCTCTCGTACTAGCAGCATAATATCATTTGGTGTGGTTGATATTGAGGAGGGAGGATGAGTCAGTCTTTCCTCACCTGCGCTATCATTTATTACTGATTACCTCCATCAGTCCCTCCACTCTTCTCTTCGCTGCTTCAATTTCTCCATAATTCCCTAAAAACCCTCTCTCCACTCCACGTTCATGCATTTTGGCAGCACTTTACTGCCAAAATGCTTTTTTCCAACAGTAAAAAAAGAAAAAGCCTAATGAGCCTAAATTCCTAGATCTGCAACTAATGGTTACAAATGAAAAGTTGATCAGTCGAATTGCCTTTTAAGTTAACACTCACCCGGATCTCTCCGTTGTCGTCTCCGGTCGCGAGGCGTCGGCTGTCCCAGGAGAATCGGCAGCTTCGGACGCAATCCTGGTGGCCGACCAGCGTGTGGACGCACTGCCAGGACTCGCAGCGCCACAACTAAGAGTAGAAAATAAAATACAGACATACATGTAAAGACAGGAAAGAAATCAGTACGTATATTATGTATGATGTACAAAAATCTGCATCTACTGCATAAAAACTGAGCTTCATGTTTCTATTGTGTGATTTATTGTAGATGGAATATGATTATAGAAATCAACATTGCTGTGTTTACCTGGGAGTAATAATAGAAGAAGGATAAAGTAAGTTTTATTTGGTCATGACCTGTGTACGGGTGCTGTGTATTATGTATTTGTGTATATTAAGTGAATTCCATCTGTTGAGAAGGGGGGGGGATAAAATGCTAATCGAATAAACTGAACTGAACTGAAAAAAAAGAACTGAACTATGAGGATAAATTCGGGGCTAGTGTTATTACAGCACTGCATAAGAATGATGCAACTGTTAGTTAGCGCGCTCCCACTCTGCTGTTGTCTTTCCCTCACTTCTCTTTTTTGGATTTCCCTTTTTATCTTCCCTCACATCTCTGTCGCGCGCTCATTGGTCTCTATCCCAGTCTTCCCTCCTTACCCCCGGTTGCATCCTGTTCTGCACAGAAAATAACACAGCTCATAATTAGACACTTCATTTGGCAGCCCCCCCTAACTACGTCTGTGCAACAAAGTCCCATTCATCTGAAGGTCAGCAGAGAAAGAAGGAAAAAGAGAATAGAAAAAAAGAGGGGGACAGAGGGAAAGAGAGAGATGGAGGAAAGCGGGGAATGAGAGGAATAGAAAAAATACAAAAACCTTCCCTCAACAAAGACGCTCATGGCTGAGCCTTTCGGTTTGACCTTAGATAGATGGAGACCAGGGACTCTGGTGTCGTGTGTGTGTGTGTGTGTGTTTTGAGCGACCAAAGCCCCAGCTCGGTCTGGAGAGCAAGGACTATGAGGCTGGCTGCTAACCAGCCTCACAACACACACACATTCATACACACACACATTCACGCACAGTCACACACACACACACCTCAATTATCATCTTTGCCAAATCCATAAAACACACATTCTCTCTCTGACAGAAGCCAGGTTGGCTGGCGACCCAGTGGCTGTTCTCTACAGTAAAGTGTCGACCAAATCCAAATTCCCGTGTGAAACTTGGTGGCAGTGGCGCTAGATCAACTGCTTTAACCAACGGCCGAGAGACCGAGAGAGAGAGAGAGAGAGTTTGCATGGATGCTGGGGTGAATATTAGATGGAGGAGTATAACCCTAAAACTGAACCCACAATCAATTATGATCCAATAAAAATGAGCGACAGCGGAAGCAAGTCCGTGTCGAGGAGTGTGTACAGTTTAGCTTGTACCATTAGAGGGATAGTTCAACATTTTGGCAACTTGGCCCGTTGCCATAATCCCTATAGTTTTAGCAGTAGGTTTGTTACCTTTAATTGTCGGTGCAAGTTATTTTTAGAACGGCGGAGCAGAGCTGCGAGCTGCTCAGAGCTACGCTACGGAGGCTCATGGGATTTTTTGGTTTACCTCATCAAATACACAATCCAACAGCTCAAAAACGCTCTCGTGGACAAGTTGTGACCTGCACTTTCACCACACTATGAAATAATAATGTAACATTGCGAGACAGAGTTGTTTTCGAGGCAAATATACAGTAGAGACTGCTTGCTAAAAAACTGCTCCCGACTGGAACACGCATCAGCGGTTTTGCATGAATTTCCCTCGAAAACAACTCTGTCTCGTAAAGTACCGTTATTATCTCATAGCGTGGTGAATGTGCAGGTCACAACTTGTCCACCGAAGCGTTTTTGAGTTGTTGGATTGTGGATTTGATGAGTTTGATGAGGGAAACCAAGAAATCCCATTAGCCTCCGTAGCGTAGCTCTGAGCAGCTCGCGGCTCTGCTCCACCGTTCTAAAAATAGCTTGCACCGACAATTGAAGGTAACGCACCTACTGCTATAGGGATTATGGCAATGGACCAATTTGCCAAAATGTTGAACTATCCCTTAAAGGGCGCAGACGACGTAGAAGGAAAAGTGGTGATTTAAGAGCTGCTTGTGGAAAAAACGCCCTCCTGAGTCAGGCAAAGTCAGGCCAAAGTCGAGCGCAGTGGTGTTGGTAAACTGCGTCCTGGCAAAAACTACATCCAGACAGAGAAGGCGGGTTTCGGTCGCGAGCGAGTCTGCACGCCAGACTTTTGGTTCAGCAGGTCCAATCGTGCTGCCATTTTATTTTAATCAGACTAAAATGTTCAGGGAACGTGGACGTGGGCGACGTAGGGAGGAGGACGGGCTGACCTGGAGCTACCTCACCAGGCCTGGGGCCAGCAGCTGCACGCTAATCTCCGAGGTCCAGCCGCCACCTCCCTTATGGGTAAACTCTTCGCCTGAGATATCACCCGCGGCAACACATCCATGTGTGTGTGTGTGTGTGTGTGTGTGTGTGTGTGTGGCTGTAAGTAATAAGTTTGGAAGGAGGTTGGAGGAAAAGATGCCAATGTGTAATAGGTCAAGTTGTTACTGGCAGCTCAAACAGATATGTCTCATCCCATGAGTGTGACTGAGTGTGTGAGTGTGTGTGTGTGTGTGTGTGTTTGTGTGTCTGTGTGTGTGTGTTGAACCTTGGCGGTCTTGTCAGCAGAGGTAGTCGCGAAGAAGCATCCGTCTGGTGAGACATGACAGGACAGAATGGCTCCCTGATGAGCCTCGATGTCTTGCATCTTCTCTCCACTTTCCATGTCCCATACCTTATGGCGAGGAAGTGGGGAGGAGAGAGATTGTTCAATATTTGATTTCACGTCACTGTCAAATGTGTTTTTCACTCTGTGTGTGTGGGTGTGTTTGGGCTTCACCTTGACGGTGCCGTCGAAGGACCAGGACAGCAGTTTTGTGTCGGCCGGCGAGTTGGAGAGCTGAGAGAAGCGTCTGACCTGCTCTTTGTGACCCTCAAGTACTCGACACTCCCCAGACTGCCACCTCCACACCTACAGGGAGCAAAGAGACGAAGAGGGACGAAGAATCTTTTAGCCATTTATCCTTGTCAGTCAAAACTAGTCCAAATAAATCAAATTGGAAAAAAAAAAATCATGCAATAGGAGGTAATTTGAACGTACACTAAACTAACAACTAACACTTGACTAAAACAAGTAACATTCACAGTTATTCAGTCTCAGAACAGATATTTGTGTATTTCTGGTGGGGTTTTTTTTTTTAAATTTTGTCCATTGGGGGGTCCTTGGTCTAATTTGTGTCAGTTTAGGGGTCCTTGATGTAAAAAAGTTTGAGATCCACTGCTCTAGATCACATGTAATGTCTGTGCTGCCCATTCCTCGTGTCTGTGCCTCCACCTTCATTCACTTACATACAGTATTATCAGGCGTGACATCAGCTAAAGACAGAGTTTAGTGTGTGGGCTTCGCTGTTCATTCAGTAATAGAGGATCACCATCACTGTTTCCCTGTTTTAAGTTTGAGAAGAAGAAAAATCTCCAGGTTTAGGATCAAAGACGTAAAAAAAAAAAATCAACTTCGTGAGGGGAGATGAAATTCAGGCATTCCCTTCTCAACCTTTGCCCTCGTTACCTGCGTCACGGATTCTTCTGTAGCTCAAATTTCAACTTGTTTCTCAAATCTCTACAAAAGCTGAGGTGATGTGACACAGTATGAACAAAATAATAAAAAAAAAACATAAGATACCAGAACTTTACTTTAAGTGCCACCTATAACTATTGTGGATAAATCAGAACATAAAATGAGCAGCAAAAATTTGGATTAGAAACAGAAACATCCTGGAAATAAAGGCCTTTTTCTTTTGCACAGGATTGTAGCAGCGCGTTGCATCAACTCATCACCTGACAGGGAGAAACGGATGCTGCAGTGCAGCCGCCGAATGTAATATTTCATCTGAGTGAGTGACACCGCTAAAAAGGTGCAGCAGATCACAGTATTACATGTTGCTCGTTTCAGTTTTTCTGCTTTTTCCATCCTTTCTGGTGTCTACACTGAGTTTATGCTGATGCGCCTGTGAAATTGAACTCCGGACCCGTGCAGCCGCCTACATCGTGCTTGTTTTATGCCAGAGTGCAGGCCGGTAAGTGAGTGGAGAGAGGTGGAGTTCAACTGAGCTCAAACAGTGCAGCAGCAGCAGCAGCAGCAGCAGCAGCAGCAGCACAGACACAATCATCCAGATCATCTTATCGTGCCTTTGTGTGCAGCGTTGCACCTTTTTTCTTCTTCCTCTGAATGGATTCTGTCTTGAGTGCAAAGGTTAGAATCCATCAACGGCTACAGTAACATCAATGCCATTACATTTCTTTAAATTCACTCTCTGCACTTGCATTAACATCTAAATACACTCCTCCTCTTGCCGAGCACATGTCAAACAGCGTGCGTCTGAAAAGCTTCTGAATAAGCAGTGGACGGTCGGAGGAAAAAGTGATGGTGTAGGCAGCCGCAGCATGAATACGGAACGAGGTGCTGCGCTGTCGGAGAGTGGAGGAAGTGCTGCAGTGGACAGGGCTGTCGGCGAAAGAAAGAGATGAAGAAGGAGGAGGAGGAGGAGGAGGAGGAGATGAGAGGGGAGGAGAGGAAAGGAAAGGGGAAATGAGCAACAGAGCATGAACGGTGGGGTTGACGGAGCGTAACGGCCTGAAATACACACACACGCAACATGCACACACAAACACAGACAGTAGCACACGGTCAACACAAGAGCAGGAGGGAGATAAAGAGCTATCGAAAGTAGAGGAAGAGGAAGAGGAAGAAGGAAGGAGAGAAGAAAGAGGTGGAGGCAGAAAGAGAAGCTGGTAGAGTGTAACAGGTAGGGGAAGGTGAAAACACCAGAGACCTGAAACACTGTGAGGATGAATAATCTAGCTGAGCAGGCAGTTTTACTCAAGGTGAGAAATGGAGGGATGGAGGAGAAGAATAATTGATGGTGCCGAAGAAAAATGGGAAGCAGGTTGGCGGAGGAGGTGGAAGAACATGCCATGAATTAGTCAAGGGAGAAAAAAAAGGGGGGAGGAGGAAGAGGAGGATGGAGGAGGAAGTGATGAATGGGAGCAGGAAAACTGAGCAGAAATAAACAAAAAAGCATGAACAGGAAGAGGAAGAGGAAGAGAAGAAGGGCGGAGCTGCACACACCCTGATGGTGGTGTCCTCCGAGGACGTGATGAGCGTCTGGCCGTCCTGGCAGAACTGGCAGTGCAGCACCGTCTTGGTGTGTCCCAGCAGAGTGGCCAGCAGCTTCCCAGACGGGACCTCCAGCACCTGGACGGAGGAAACAGAGACACATGAGCTACAGCGTGAAATACGTCTCGCTTTGGTTGCAAGGTTATTATTTATTCGTTTTTATTAAGTTTTTCTGTTTGCTTTTTAATTTCAGTTTTAGTTTAGTTTTTATTTTTGAGGAATTGGCTAGTTTTATTTAGTCTCAGTTTTAGTTTTTCAGGTTTTAGGAGAAAGCCTCTGTGAGATCTCTGAAGATGAACTTCCACATTTTTGTGGGGTTTCTCTCTTTTAATTGCATTGCATCCCATAATGTTCCCTCAGTCCTCATCACGTTACATTCACTCTTATCTACCTGTGGGTCGTACTCGAAGTCGTCCCACATTGAGCGGTGGCAAATTTAATCATCTCCAAGAAAACTAAAACCAAGCTGATGTTATCTGAAATTCAGTTTAGTTTTAGTTAGTTTTGCATTGTTCATTGTAGCTTGTCTTTAGTTTTGTTTTTGGAAAAATTGACTTTTTTTTCATTGCTAGTTTTAGTTTGAGTTAAGTTTGAGTTAAAGCAGAAGTAAGCGATCCGGTCGTTTTGGCTAATGCTGCGTTCCAGGCAGGCTTTTGAAACCGTAAATTACAGCTTCAAGTCACAACTTACGACTTTGTAGCGTTTCAGGCAACCCACTCGTGTTTTTCCGACCTGTTTTACCTGTGAAAGTCACTATAACGGCCACTCGTAACTTCCGACCCGTGAACTCGTACCAGATTGAACTGGTATGACTTCACAGGTCGGAAAAACACGAGTTACGAGTTTCCTTGAACGCACCATAACAGTCCTCGTCCCTACGTCGCCACATTCACGGCGTCCCTTGGCTGCACACACAGCCCTGCATGCCGTTCTCTCTCCTCATTGGATAAAAACTGTAGGATACGATAAATGTTTTCTCCTCGGCTCAGAGCAGAGCAGAGTGACTGACAGACCCATGTTTCAGACCAAACACTCTATGTAAGTGATTGCTGTCGGAAGATATAACTATTTAAGACTTATATTAACACAAATATATCACTTACTTCTGCTTTAACTATAATAAACCTGCTTGGGTGCAGTCACAAGAAGAGAAAAGCCGGCGTTTCCACTCCACTGTGAGTCACATAAGGTCCATCCTCCTCGGTGTCTAGACCATCTATACAAAACCTCAAACAATAGGTGAGTTTTCTAAGATATAATCAGGGAGGAAACTGTCCCAGAAAGTCTCTCCCAAAAAAAGAAAAAGGATTTTAAAAAAGTCACATTTTGAGGGAGCACTAGAGGAGGATAGAGGTGAGGTGCCGCTGCTGGCGTGATGGTGATAAGCACATCAAAAAAGTAAAGTTGGGGAGTTGAGGGCGAGCGTTCAGTCCGGTCCAGACAGCAGAGGGTTACCGGGGATCTGACAGCCCTGCAGACAGCACTGAGGGGGGAGTCAGAGAACAAAACAGCTTTGATGCTCAAAAGATCCAGGAAAAGGAAAAAAAAATGTCATCATATGTTCTCACTTGGGACTGCTGCTTCTGCATAAAAACCCTGCTATAAAAAGCCCTTGAGACGAAACTTTCACAGGCCGTTTAAAGCTGGTTTTTGGAGGGATGGAGGATTTTATGACATCCTGAAAAAGAGAAACGGTACGACACCCAGCAGACTTCTAGACATGGAAGTCCTACATGAGGACTCCAGGGAGATTTTAGCCAAAAGACTTTGTCAAACACTTCAGTCTAGACCAAAAAATAAATAAATCCTGACAATTATTCACCTGTATTTTTGAACAGACATTAAAAAAAGAAAAGATTATGGTCCCTGGAGGATGATTCCTGATGACTTGAAGACTTTTCCTCTGGCACCACTTTGTAGTGAAATATCTTTATTAATGTTTTTATAACTCACTCAGGATAAATTGCAATAATATTGGTTAATCTCCGACTGAAATGTTGTCTTGTACCACATTTTATGACCAAAATCCCCTCTAAAGTAATGATAGCCTACTTCCATAGGTTTGCTGTGTATTTAGCGCTAATTAGCAACCGAGCAGACTGACCTCTGAGGGGAAACGTAGTAAGATGATATTTGCTCTTCATCAGCACTTTCCCATCGTTATTCTCAGTATCATTGTTTTCATCTGCTGATATAACCTGAGTTGTTACCATGGCTGTAAACTATCAGTGCTGTTCATATATTTAATGAAATACTAAACTGGAACAATCACCTAAACTGATGATCTTCTTTACTCTACAAGAATCACAGTTTAATACAATGTCTTTCTAGTTAAAAAACGTGTCTTTGTGTGGAGTTGAACAACAGGAGTTTGTTTTTATCACCAGAATCAGCTCATTTTAGTTTTCAAAGATAAAGACAAATAAGGCTAATTAAAGTATTATGAGGGTGAAACATGCTCAGCTGCAATTATAAAAAGCTACAGTGGCAAAAGCTCTGTTCTTCATTAACCTTCTGACAGATTTATCTAGCGATTACCAAAAAAAAAACCCTCAAATGTTGCTTTGCTTCTGCTCCGTTGGTCTGCAACTTTACAAACGTCATAAACAAGAAATCACTGAAAATCATAACAGCAGAGAACAAATCAAATCCAATTCACAACAAGAAGGGACAAATAAAGCCGACAATTACAGGAGCAAACATTATCATCAGTCCAGCAAAAGCACCTGCGGTTGTTGAGAGACAGGCCCGTGTGACACTTGGGGATTTTACCAGGCGCTAAAATATTTACATCTCAGAGGGGCCGGGTTGAAATGTCTGAGCAGAACAAGCCTTGGGGGCACGCCATCCATGTTTGCCAAGCTCTAAGCACTGAGACGCAAGTTTTAAAGCCTACGAGAGAACACTTTGGCAAGCTTTGCACATCCGGCTCAAGGATTTCTGGGATGGCGCGGCGAGGGAAAAAGCCAGAGGGTATTAGGTATATAAAAAAATAAAAAATAAACTAATACAAAGCTCATGTTCAGAGGAAAGTCTTAAGCATTTACCGGCAAAGTGGTAAAGATGCCACCATGCACTGCGGTGAGTTAGAGGACGCTGGTCAATGATGAGGTTGTCGCTTTATTCTGTTATTATTAGTATCAAGATGCCCATACACAGTCAAAATAACACACACATTATCACATCACACATCACTTAGTGACTCTTGAACTCTCTGAAGACAGAGCACATGCACCCAGACGTCACACTTTCCCTGTCGTACCTGCACGCTGCCTGTGCTTAGCCCTACGGCCAGAACCAGAACCAACCCCCTGTAGGAGGTCAGCAGTCGTCGAATCCTGCAGCCAAGTGTCCTCAGTATCTGACTAGCTGTCGGCCCTGCTGCCTGGCACGAGACACACACACACAAACACACACACAAACATGCACACAAACACACACTCACAATTGCATACTTTCACAATTATAGAGCAACAACAGTGACTTTCTGTTCTGTTCTGTCATAGAGACGTCAGCGCGCTCACATCGACAGAACAAAGCTGGTGTTTCAGACACACACATACATACACACACTGGCACTGGGAGCTGCGATGGGTCCTGCTGCACTAATTTTCCCTCCAGTTAACTGGTTTGTAAATGAGACCAGATGAGGGAAGAGTAAATGAATGCTTTCCACTGCAGCAATCAGCAGCAGCAGCAGCAGGAGAAACTCCAGCTGCAGCAGGGTGCCCTCTGGTGTCCGCTCTGGGGAATCAAACCACTTCAATTTGCTGTTTGGGGGGGGGAACTGGTAAATTACAGTATAAAATGTATCATGTTTAATATGAAATCTGAAGGACTTCTCAACTGCTCTATATGTGACAAAGATTAGAAACACAGATGGTATTTAATGGGATGTTAATAATGGCAAAGCCGGTCCTGCAATCTTTGTATTTAAACAATAAAATGCAAGAACAGTGTTGGTTTAAATTTAACAAAATGGGGCAAAACAATGACAGAATGGAAGTAGTTAGAGACAAGTACTTACTTTTTTAAATTTACCTCTTACTTTCTTTTTTTCCTAACAAAATGTAATGAAGGGCAATTAAGGAAGTGGGACAAGTAATGTATTCATGATTTGTGGAAAAGGGATGGGATTCAATAACAGCTTTGTCTCAATCCATGTTCTTCAACTTCGTTATTATATTAGCAGACGAAGGAACAAACTGAAATTGTGCCTTATTTTGTTTTACATGTTCAGACCATTACCATTGAGTAAAGTTATTTTCTATGCAAAGAGGAACTAGCTATGTAAGTCCGGTCGCTTTTCCTCTGTTTTGCTAACCCTCCTCCTAGCCATGTGTATTTTTTTACAACGAAGCCGGCAATAAATCAATCAGAAGAGCGGTAGATAACGTTATATATCATATACGATGTTAGGACATGTATATTTGTGTAGTTTAATCTGTCACAGGGGCACGTTTGTGTTGCGGTGACGCAGAGACGAGAGCTTGGACACTGGGGCAGCGGCGCTGATCTTGCAAAGTTTCAGCCAAGAGACTCAATAAGTGACACGCACATGGAAGGCAGAGAGCCTCCATTCTGCCTCGTAACAAGTTAAGCCATTTACTCCAAAACTGTTTAATAAAGGTTAAACTGTAGCATAGTTAAGCTACGAATCCTGCATAGTTCCTCTTTAAGTTTCAGAACATGTTACTTTTTCATTCACTAAGAGAAGTACAAATTGTCAAATATTGTCTTGATTGTGTCGCTATGTTCAAATTGTCACATTTATCTCCTATAGAAATAGACAAATAGACACATGTCAGTCACACTAGTCGCCTCATTTTGAGTAGACAACATGGCTGCAACACTTTGGCAGAAAAGGCTGTAACTCACTCGACTGCAAGTATCTCAGGTTACGTTTCATTTTCTTCTGGACTCACGAACCCAGTCCACTAATTATCTGCCCTTCTTAAAATCCTTGTGTGCAGTAACAATCCCCTCTCAAAAAAACCTCTGCATCCAGGAGGCAGATGAAAGGCCAGAGATGAGCTGTAATTATAACCATTAAAACCTGTATTCATTAAGACTGCGGGACCTTTTAATTAATTAAGAGCTGCTCTCTGCTGTAGGTTTCTGGCCCCGGCCACGGTGACGGCACAGATGTGTCAGGGGACCGGGAGTTGAGTAAGTGTTTGTGTTTCAATATAGGACAGGAGGAACTTTCAGGGCTGTCCTCCTCTACCATCTCTGGATGTGCATAATATGCGAGAGACACATACATCCACGAGTACACAGCTGCCACAAAGCGGATCAGGGCCGTATACTCTGCCTGCAGACGACAATTTATCATCAAGACAAAGAGCAGTGGAGCAGAGAGAGCAGGGGGACGGACAGACGAAGAGGAGGAGGAAGAAGAAAGACAAACAAAACAAAGGACAGAATTAATAAAAGAGTGGCGATAGAGATATAAAAATAGAGAATAGGAGTGGAGAGCGTTGAGAATACAAAAAGAAAAGTGGGCAGAGAGAGAAAGAGAGGGAGGGAGATGAAAGAGGAGTGTGGAGTTGACCTGATGTACAGCTGACAGGACGGATAAAACAGGGTGATGTCAGATCTCATGACTCCACATGTCCTACGGCTGCACGGACCGGAGATTTACACCGACATAAACGCACACCTGCTGTCACTCTCTCTCTCACACACAACACACGCAACAAAGCCCAAGACTTTGCAGCCTTGGTTTTTTTTTTTAGAAATGTGGTTGTTTACTTAATATTGAATTTCATTTCATCACTCTGGGTCGTAGCTTTGTTTTATGAAGTTGAAAGAACTTTTTGCAGCTAAGATGTGAAATTTCATGGTCAGAATAAAAATTTCTACACACACAAAAAAAAACATGGGAATAAGAAACAACTTGTAAGATTTAGATTTGTGTTTTTCTCTCTCTCTCTCTTTGTTCAGATTAAGAAAAACAAGATATAACATGTTAATTCGTATCTTAAGAAGTGCTGTTGGGGAAATTCATGCCAAGCAACTCGTCTCCAGGCGGTTTTATATTTTAATGATAATATGAGAATTATGGCATTACACTTTTCTCATCAATTATGCTCATTGGAAAGTGACCGGCATATTTCAAACTATTCCTTAACGCAAAGAAATCCCACATACTTGTATCATTATCCTGCTCAGTGATAAAAATCTGACAACTGAATGAATTATTGTAGGGCTGCGACTAAAGATTATTAGTTTAGTCTGCCCTAATTGCCTGTCATTTTTTTCCCCAGACAACTGTGCGAACTATGTGACGATAAAAAACAGCACAAAACATGTTAAATTCATAATTAGAATTTCAGTTTCCAGAAGCTGGAGAAGCATTTTTCCCAATTCAATTTCTCCTCTTTTCATTGACAAATCCATCCAGTGCTGGAATGAGATGTGTTTACTGCCCAGACAAACATATTGTGTACTTCACCGTGTGTTTTCTACCTGTACTGTGCCGTCCTCTTGGCCCAGAGCCACTGCAGGAGGCTGCCTGCTCAGACAGGTACACCGGATCCTGGACGGCTTCTCTTCTGACTGGAAAAGCACTGATCCGGTCCTGCCGTCACGCACCTGACACACAAACACACTATTTTTGGCAATCTGATTTAGGCCTAATACAGCAGTACTTGTCTGCACTTGATCTCACACTCAAAAGAAACATCCCTGCTTTAACTAGTTTATGAATTCAAACGCTTCCCCTGCAGCTCACCTGCAGTCTGTTGCAGTTGTCTGCAGCCGACACAATGATTTCTGCATCGCTGAAGACAACGTCCGAGTCTCTCTTCAGGCAGACGGCTGAGGAGGTGTGAACCTTCTTAGTCTCCCACAACTGAAAAACAAGAAAACACAAGGACGTGTAAACATCACGTCCAAAAAAAAATCTGCACTGCTTCACACATTCATCATGTTATTCCTTTTATACGATGTCTGTGTGACCTGAATCTTAAGAGGAGTTGACCTTCGTTTTGCTAAATTAGTTAAAATAATGACTCCAGAGACAGACTGAGAGCAGGCCATAAATAAGTCATCATATATATCAGTCTCATGAATTACTTAGAGCTCAGATACAGGGCAGAATAATGGTAATTTACCTTTTATCTTGGACAGGCAGGGCCTCTCTCTGTGGTTGTTACTACTGTTTTTTTGCTGGTTTATTACTGGTTTATAACTAGGTCAATATAACCCAACCTGTCCCCAATTTACACTTAGTTGCTTTGCTTCTCTCTAATCTACAGTGTTTGTGCACAGAATCTTCCATCACAGCTCTATCTTTTTGTTTGCATTGTGACCACTGTGATATTAAAACAATAAATGTAAAGGCCATAAAATCCGTTGTAATAGGCTAAACTGTTTCACTGTTTTTCTGTAATTTTAGATGACCGTGTTTTCAGGCTGTTTATGGTACATATTGTTTTGTTTAAGGGAGCAAAGAGTCAGGACAAATCAATAAACAATTTATTTTGTTCATATAACCACAATTATTAATTATTAAAAGAGCCTGAAGCGAGTCAACTCTTGTTTCCCTGCCTCTTTTTCATAACACGCCATACATACAGTAGCTTTGTGTTCTTTACTTACAGTACACTGTGGCCTAATTCGTTATTCATCACTCATATGAAATCAAGTTCAGACAAAAATGTTCTGAGCACGCATCACTAGGGTGAGGGCAAACCTCAACAGCTGGCAGAGGAAGTGTAATTAGTCAACTTGTGATGTGATGTTCAGCGTTTTGCACGACTTTGATTTTACTGTCACCAGAGGTAATTAAAACAACAGACAGACTCACCCTGACGGTCTGGTCGTCAGAGCAGGAGAGCAGCTGCGAGCCGTCAGGAGAGAACTGAACACGATGGACCCAGCTCAGGTGTCCGCTGCAGTCAGCCATCTTTTTGTTCGACTCCAGGTCCCACAGCTGGAAGACAGACACCCACATTTATATAAACCATCACACTCTGATTTACAATCTATGCAACTATGTGTTAAGATTTTAGCCTTTATAAAAGCACTACATGCAGAGTGACTGTGTTTGTGTTCGAGGAGCGTGTCGTACCTCCACAGTGTAGTTTGAGAATGCAATGGCCAGCAGATTACTGGTGGGACAGGCGTGGCAGTACTGCACCGTGCTCAGGCGATTCGTTCTGATCTCCAGCAACATTTCTGACGTCTCCACATCGAATACCTGAGAAACACACAGATAAACACACACACACAGTGTTCACTCAGCGTCCTCACACTTGGTTGTGATGTATTTAAAGAGGAGCTATGTACATAAGTCGGGTCGCTTTTTTCGCTGTTTTGCTAACCCTCCTCCCGGCCATGTGCATTTGTTTACTACGAAGCCAGCGAGAAATCAATCAATAGACGGTACATAATGTTATATATCATATACGATGTTATGGTGTATTTGTGCCGTTTAATCTGTCATAAACAAGAGATCACGGTTTACGGGCACATTTGTGTCAGTGGCCCGGATCTTGCAAAGTTGGTTTTCAACCAAGCAATAAGTGACAGGTACATAGAAGGCAGAGAGTCTCCATTGTCCCTCGTCACAAATTAAGCCATTTATTAAACCATTACAATTACACCAAAACTGTTTAATTATAAGCTACAAATCCTGCAAAGCTACCAACCAAAGCTAACAAGATATAAATCAACTTGTCCTTGGAAAAACTATTCTCATATTCAAATTCCAATAATAACATCTGGCTTATCAATATGTCAATTACATGGAGGATGAGTGTGTTTATATCTATGTAAATTAATCATGTCTCTGCAGCTTGTGTTGGATTTTTAAAAAGCATCATGTACCTGAGCACTAAAACCTGCTGCAGTGCACACTTCCATCAGCGAGTCTCATCTTAGTCTCTTTAAAAAGCCTGAGAAACAAACTCAGACATCTCCAGTGTTTGGGTTGTTTCCCAGAAAAGTGAGATGAACAACGCTGTAGAGGACACTAGACAGACAGACTGACTACAGGACAAGACTGACTGATTTTGGAGAGCTCGGGGAGAGGAGGGGCTGCTCACATTTACAACCAGGACACACACTCTTTAGACTCCAGAAGACAGACTGACAAACAGCCTGTCGCTCCGGTCTCCTTCAAAGAAGTGGTGCAACCGGCAACAAGGACGAAATGAACCAAGTGGAGCCAGATTTTGATCTCCACAGCTGTCGTCATCATCACACTACAGCAAAAGGCTGCAATGCATCTCTACTCACGCCCCTTAAACTCTCACCAAAGCGGCGTTCCTGGCAGCACATATGATGCGTTTTCCGTCGGCGGTCCAGGTGCTGCACTTGACGAGGACCTCTTCGTCGCCCTCAGCCAACATGCTGCTCACATCGATCGTCTTCCACTCGTTGGCAGACGACACTTGAAACAGCTGCAGACACAGAGGTTCGAGAGTGTCAGGCCACAGAATGAGACCTAAAGGTGTTGGAGCTTCAAAGCAGCTGGAGGCGACAGCTTCATGTTTAGAAATAGAGTTTATTTTTGAACAGTTTCGAGTTTAGAGAAGTGATTCTACCGGTTGCAAAATACTTTACCAACAACCACAAACCAAAGACACCTCAGTGATTATCAAACTAGAATACAATTCAGTCAGATGTACAATAGAAATAGTAACTCTTTTGCATCACTTATCTATTTATCTATATGGAAAGACCACTCTGGATTGGTTTGGGGTCACTAGGTCTGGTGACTGGTGACTGGTTCCTAAAAATATTAATATAAAATAGAATAAACACTAAAATACCATACAAAGTGGTGTGTCTTATTTATCTAGAATAGTTAGATCATTCTGCATTGGAAGTTATTGAAAAAAGAAGCATATTTTTCATAAGAAATATTCATATAAAATAGAATAAGCACAAAAATACCATAAAAAGTGGTGTGTGTTAATTTAATTTTTTGCTTTTCTTCATTTTGAGTTGTTTCCTGGGGCAGAATGTGAATAGGTTGTGCAACTTTGTGTAGAAAAGAAATGTAAGGACCTGGTCCAAACAACAGAAAGCAGCTGGACTGTAATAATATGACACAATGCATCCAAGTCTTAAAAGGCGAGTGCAGTTGAAAGGGGGCAGGTTAAAAGCATCTATGACTTTCACCTTAACAGTGCCGTCGCTGGAGGAGGTGGACAGGTAGGTGTCGTCGGGGGAGAAACAACAATGGTTGACGGGCTCAAAGTGTCCAAACATGCTGTTCTGGCAGCTCGGCTTGTTCAGGTTCCACAACTAAAGAAACAAGAGAGGAAGGTATGAAAACAATTCACCAAAAACACAAGATGAAGCAATGAAGCAAGACACATACAGTATGTACCAGTATGTATATATGTATGTACAGTGAAAACACGCTCACACACCTTCACGTTCATGAGTTTGTCGTTGGAGCAGGTAGCCAGGAGGAGTCTTCGCCTCGTGTTTGTAAACTGACAGTGGTTGACCTGCTCTTCGTGCTCCTCATCAAACACCCTCAGCAGCTTGGCTCGCTCCACGTTCCACACCTTCCAGACACAATTTCAATATTTGTTCCTTTTTGTTTTAATTTATCGTAACATCTGTAGGCTATTTACTCTCCTGTTTGTTGCTCTAAGTTCAGTCGAGTTGATTATGGTGGACAGTTGGACCTTTATCATCTGCTCACCTTTACTTTCCTGTCACTGGAGCAGGTTGCTAGTAGATGGTCGTCGGGGGAGAAAGCACAGCAGAGCACCTCGTCGTCGTGGGCCTGGATCTCTGTGAGTTTCTCTCCAGAGGTGCTTTTAAACACCTGGAGACACAGGTATGACCAAAGGAATTAAATGACAACACACACAAGCAGTACTGGATTACTCAAAGAGGACTATAACTTTACTTTAGATGCAGATTATACCAGGATAATAACATTTTTGTCAACACTTTTGTATTATTTTCAGATCCCTTTAGCTTTGCAAAAAGCATTCTGATAACAAAGCTGCTTCTGGCCTTTGCTCCCTCTTTGTTCAGGCATCATACACACCCACACAGAGACTCAACACTTGTCTGCTCTGATACCTTCAGTGTCTTGCTGGTTCCACATGTGGCGATCTTAGCTCCATCGTGGGAGAAGCAGGCAGAGTAGATGGAGCCCTGGTGGGGGTGGATCACCAGACGGGACAGACTCTCCACACTGCTTTTGTTCCTGAAATATATAAATAAATACATACAGTACATAAATACAATAATACAAACACACACAAAGAAAAGTCCACCCTATTGGCAGCTCTCTTGCTTGTTCAGGTTGCTAGAAGAATATTACAGTAGGTGGATTAAATCCACAATTATAAGATGGATTTCAATGCATTTGTCTCCCCAAGTCACTTAACATCTGTGGCATGATGCTACTGGTTTTTAGTCCCAAGCTGTAGAACAAAACGTTACAAAAACAGCTTCGTTCCAGCTGCAAATCACACTGGTAAACAAGCTGTAGTTGCACAAAACTGCACAAGTCACTTTGGAGCATGTATCTCATTTTTTATTTATAGACTGATTTTTTTTATCTCATTGTTTTTTTTTTGTTTTTTTACCTACATCTGTAGGAAATTTGCTCTTGGCATTTTTAATTATTTGTTTTTATTTCATGCTTTTATTTCATGGATTGCAGCACTTTCTGTTGATTGTAATTTGTTTCTCTTGTCTCTTGTTTTATGTTTTATGTCTTGTTTTTGATTGTTCGAATTGTGTTTGGTTGTTTCGACTCATGACTATGGAACTAGTTTACCTTGGGTATCAATAAAGTAACCTGAACCTGAACCTGAACCCGGAATATTTCCTATTAGACGTATTGAAAGATCAGTAACGTTTCACACATTAACTGTGAAGAAAACTATGCATTCATCAGTGCAATGTGATTATTCACACATCAAACACCATACTACATTGTTTGCCTGCTTGCGTACAGCCAGTCAAAGTAGAGTTTCCCTCTGCTGGTCCGCTCCTGTGCCTGCTGCAGAGCCTGTCTGTAGACCTCGGAGGTTTGCGGCTGAGACAGAGCGAGCTGCACCACGTCGGGGAAGGGACGCTGCTCCAGCTGGTGGCCGTTCAGAGACAGAAACTCCTGGAACTGACTGCGCACGTCGCTGTTCTGGGGGCGGGGGGCGGAGGGGGCAGGAAAAAGAGCACACGTCAGTCCACTAAAGGCTGACTTGATTTCCACTAATAATATAATATAATTCTAGAGGTCGACCGATTAATCGTTTTGGCCGATTAATCGGCGCCGATAGGACGTTTTACAAACTATCGGAATCAGCGGAACTTGGCTCCGATAGTGGCCGATGGCTGCAGTTTTTTCCACAGCGCCATAAACTGCTTCTTCCCTGCCGCTCTAGTCTCTCTGATCACTGAGGGGCGGGGCTGCTCTTCACACACACACAGAGCATAGGAGAGAGAGACAGGGCATGTGCAGCGGCAGCAGAGGAGAAGTGACCCAGGTGAGGGTACTGTAGGTGCGGTGCGACCGCACTAAGAGAGAGGCGGCAGGTGGAGGGGCTGACTGGAACGAAACTCTCTTGTTATTTAATGAGAAACACTGTAGTATTTTCTCTTAATCATATATGTACAGCCTGGGTTCCTGCATAGACAATTTGGTGGCGGCTGCCACGCTAAATATCTCACCGCCACCAGCTCACGAGTCAGTGTTTTTTTTTTTTTTTCCCCCTCCGGCTTTTTGTGCTTTTATTTTGAAAGGACAGCTAGAGAAAGACGGGAAGGAGGAAGAGTATATTTTTCAGCTTTTTGCCTTTATTTGATAGCGATGACAGTAGAGACAGACAGGAAATGGGGAGGCAGAGAGAGGGGGAACGACACGCAGGAAAGGTCCGCCCGACACGGGACTCGAACCGGGGACGCCCGCGGCGAGGACCGCAGCCTCCACATGGGGCGGCCGCTCCACCCACCGCGCCACGCACCGCCCCGGGAAGGAGGAAGAGAGAGCGCCGCTTCAGCTTCAGAGTTGGGGCAGACGCACAATAATGGCTCTTTACACTACAAAGTTGGGCTCTATGGGCTCTACTCGACCTGGTTTAGGTCCTGTTCCATAACAGCCGAGTTCCTCCTCAGCGGGGACGGGGACCGGGGTCGTCATATCACGGCCGCTACGTGCGTCTCGCTCTCTTTTTTCTCTCCTCCCGTCAGCTCCAAACACACTCGTCCGCAACTCGATCACGATCATTACAGCGTGGTTTTTCTTTTTACAGTCTATGGGTTTTCCACACAGTAGGCTAATTGTAGTGAAACAGTCACCTGTTAATGTACGGCGTAACCACACCACGAGCTAACGTGTCCTGTTTAGTTACAGTCTCCTCTCCTGCAGCATCACGTCACTACAGCTGTTCTGATGTTAACAAACTCTAGTGTGGAGTTCGGCTGTTCGTCACTCACAGGGTCCAGGGATGATTCAGTGTCCCACATCCTTTAGTTTTACACTAGCTAATAGCTATATGTTATAATTTAAAAAAAAAACAACTATTAATATATAATTTTTTTTTTTTTTCTGCGGGTGGGGGGGGGGGGTAGGCTATCGGCCGATTAATCGGCTATCGGCTTTTTCCTGCTCCAAACTATCGTTATTATATCGGAATTAAAAAATCCACTATCGGTCGACCTCTATATAATTCAGTGCAATGCTGATCTGTCTCGCCATTTCCATGCTCACCTCTTTGTCCAGAATTGGTCCATACTCCATATAGTCATTGATGAGTTGAGCTGGTCCCAGTATCTTGGCCTTGATGCTGACCCAGTCCAGAGAAAACATGAGGGAGTAGAGCTCCTGGACAGAAAGAACAAGACGCAACAACGATGTAAATTACTACACTGTATGTGAACAATTAATATCGAAACTACTAACTATTAATTATTTTCCAACAAATATTTACAATACACAAATAAATCATGAAATGTAAAGTACAGGTAAAAATCTCTGTATATCTAAAACAATACCCTTTTACAGGAAATGTACTTTCCATCAAAGTAGTACAAGCTATCTATTTATGAGAGTGTTTTGTTAAAACGAGGATTTTACCTCTGAAATATTTTACAAGTGTTCACAAGTACAGTATGTGTGTGTGTGAGTGCGTTACCTGGGAAAGGTTGGCTTTGGCCATGTGGTACGTCAAAAATCGGATCCAATAAAGACACTCTTCGTCTCCTGAGAGCGGAGGACCGTCTTTGTAGTGCTGCTGATACTGACGCACCACTTTAGTGTGAAGGCACTGGAATTGATGAAAGCGTCTGTTATATATACGTACAGACATACAGTATACATATACAACACCAGCCTACTGACACTCTTCTTCTTGCCTAAATGACAACTGGCCACTTAACAAAAAGATTGGGGGACTCACCTCGAGCTGGGTGCAGTTCTGCTCCACCAGGAAGTCCAGCTGCAGGTCATGGAGGTAGTACAGGTAGGGTTTATTGTTATTGTCCACAAAAAGCAGAGACTTGTTGACAAACTCCTCGAGAATGTCCTCCACCTCCTCCGGCTCCAGATCCCACAGAATGGACAACACCTGAGAGAAGCAATAACAGTCAGGTCTCTTTTTTATTTCTGCTTTAACTTTATTATATATTTTTTATTTATTTTGTATTCTATTTTATTATATTTTGTGTATTTATTTATTATTATTATTTTATTTTAGTTGTTTATTTATGTGTATCTGTATATATGCATAATGTATGTGAATATAAAACTTGTGCCTGTTTTTTTCTCTTTCTTCTTCTTCTCTATTTCTATCTCTATTTCTCTTTAAAATAAAACAAAAATTCGATCACAAAAAAACCAGTGAGGTCTCTTCTAAAGTCAATAGAGTCTGTTGTATCCCTTTTTTTCTGCTGAAGACAATCCTGGGACATTGTCCAAGTAGGATGTTTTTTTCCCAAGCATTTCTGAAAGGTTAAGTCCTTAACAAGAGGCAGCATGAAGCGTGTTTGGTTTTCTAATGCAAGACCGCAGAGAGACAATTCTGTAAGCATTTGTGCTGTTGTAATGCTTCAAATTATAAAAACAAAGAGCCAACAGTCATGTCAAACAGTGTTGTTGTGCAGCCAAACCTTTGCAGGGATTTTAATGTCCTGCTCTATCACAGTGAGGTCCTTGTACAGCTCTCTGTGTTCCTCGGGCAGGACCTCGATGCTGGCGGCCATGGCCTGGTCCAGGGCCTCGTAGTCGTAGGACGACGACTTCCGTATACGCTTGATCTGCTTCTGCTGCAGCTGGCGGAGGTAGTAACCCCAACGGTTGGGTTTCTCTTTGAGCAGGGCACCAATCAAGGACACCACCAGAGGAGAGCCTGAGTGTGGTGACAGAGAAGCATAACAATGGACAGAAAGATGTAAGTTTACAAGACGAATGTTGCGTCATTTTCTTTCATAATCTTATGAGAAACAAATCTTTATGCCAAATTGCATAAGTACAAATATCTGTGATTTACACTGCATACAAAATTACAGATTGCATGCACAGGATGTTCCACTTTACGGACCTTTACATTCTCTGACAATGCTGCGAGCCTCTTCAGGAAGTCCCTGTGGTTTAGTGTTAGTGTAAAGAGCCAGGATCTCCAGTCCTTTGTTTTCACCCAGACCACTCTCCACTTCCACCTCATACTTAGCACCTACAAAATAAGAGCACAAACTACAATGCAAACATTTTCTATGTACAACATATTCCTGATGAAACAAAAATCAAAGAAAGCTTCACTCATTCAGGTTTATAAGTACAACTACATACCACTAACTGAATCAGTAAGGCTCCTATTTCTGGTGGTCAGAAGTATCCGACAGTGGATGTCAAACACCTTCAGCACCATACTGTCCCAGACGTCATCTAGGATCAACAGAGCTCTAAAAAACAGACAGGGAAAAAAATGAATTGTTTAGCACAGTATCTAATAAGTGTAATCAGCAGGATACACAATGAACACACCAGCTTTTAAACAAAATCTTCCCAATGTATCATTTTTACACCCTTGTGCATAACATTTTATCTTGAAATATTTTCATTGTTTTTATATTTCAATCTACATTCAATTTATTTTATTATTATTCTGCAGAAAACCCTGACCAATAATTATACAGTATATGATTGTGTAGTGAATTTGAGTGCATGTTGCTATAAAAATGCTGGAATGTAATGAAACCAGTACTGTGGAGTTATTCCATGTAGATACGACCAAGCCAGATTTAATGAAATGGAAATTAGCATCTGGAATTTACACCATATATAAAAGGTCAATGCTGATATTTCACTAGCTGAAAAGACTGTCAGTATTATCCATGTGTGTGGCAACCTCGGGTATCTGCGCAGCATGAGGAAGCGCAGCCGCTCCTTGGCTTCATCCAGAGAGTTGGGAGGCCGCTGAAGGCACTGGGAGTCGAGGCTCTGCTCCAGCCGGAAACACAATGACTGGACCTTCACCAGCAGGTCTGGTTTGTCCAGCTGGCCGATGGACAACCAGTGAATGCCTCCAGGAAAGCAATCTGAAGACACAGGCAAGAGGGGGAGGAGAGAAGGCAGAGAGACAAGAGGTGAGGCGTCTCGAACTAATGTATGATGGTTTAGTGTAGGCAGTGTCCATAGATATATACTGACTAGATGCCACCTTCTGCTTCTCAGCGTACGTCAATAGCGCCGCCATCTTGGTCCGGGGTTTCTGACCATAGACATACGTATATACGTCTGACAAGCAGTCAGACCCGGTCAGACCCTTGTAGAACAAATTTCAGTGTATTTATGCATGTGGGTGTGTGTCTGAGTATGTAAGTGTATGTTTAATACATAAAAAAGAAATTATAAAAAAAAATCATATGTCTGACATTTATAATAAACCAAACGGCTTGAAAATCAGTTGAATATTAAAGCAGATATCAGTGGCACGGCCGTTTCGGCTAATGCTGTGTTCAAGGCAGGCTTTTGAAACCGTAAGTTACAGCTTCAAGTCACAACTACGACTTGGTAGCGTTCCAGGTAACCCGTAGCTCGTGTTTTTACCGTCCTGTTGTCTGTGAAAGTTCCCTATAACGGCCACTCGTAACTTCCGACCCGTGAACTCGTACCAGATCGAACTGGTATGACTTCACAGGAAGGAAAAACACAAAGTACGAGTTTCCTTGAACGCACCATGAGTTAGCAGCCCCCGCCCTTGTCAGGCATCAATTGGTCCTCGTGCTACGTCACCACATTCACGCGCATCCCTTGGCTGCACACACAGCCCTTCATGCCGTTCTCTCCCCTCATTGGATAACACTTGTATCCCACAAGGAAAATTTTCTCCTCGGGTTACAGCAGAGCAGAGTGACGGAGAGACTCGTGTTTAGGCTGAAATACTTCATGTAAGTGATTGCTGACGGAAAATAGGACTATTTAGGACTTATATTAACAAAAACATTCCACTGATATCTGCTTTAAGTGAGTTATTCCACTCAATAGAACTGCCTGGGAACGTGGCATCTAGTCTGTATATATATATATATCTATGGGCAGTGTTGGACAAAAATGATTACCTTCAATGACCCCGTGGTGTCTGACAGCCTCTGCGGCCAGGACAGATTTGCCTGAGCCGGCCATCCCAAAGACGGTGACCCAACCAGAGTCTTTCTGCAGCCGATAGAGTTTCTCTCTGACCCGGTTCAAAAGCTCCGGTCGGCTGACAAACACCACCGGCCTCTGCGGTACGCCACCTTCGCTTAGAAGTGTTGTGACTGTAACACAAAGAGGGAGGGGAAATTATTAGGGTCCGGGCAGCTAAGCTGCCGGGACACTATTGTATTCCTAGGAATTCTTCTTCTTCTTTCTTTCTTTCTTTCTTCTTCTTCCAAGGAAGTCATACTTCCCATGGGCGAAAACTCACCAAACTTTGCACAAAGGTTCAGTCCCATGCCAGATGCACTCAACTCCAAGGACATGTGCCCCCCCCTCCTAGGGGGGGCACAATAAGCGTTTAAATTTAAAAACTTTAAAAATTCCTACCATACCAACGGTAGATGCTACAGTGTTGAAACTTCACCACAATGTCGCCTCAATACTGCTGAAACTTTTGTCCACTTAAACTTATTACAAATTATGAAGTCCATCACTCTGTTTTTTTCAATAACTGTAAAACTTTTAAAATGTATCTCCTCCCACAATTTTTGCTCAATTGTCACCAAACTTGCTACAGAGCATCTCCAGACCGTCCTCCACAAAACTTGTTTCTCGGATTTTTGATTAAGCAAAAATTGAGCCTACAGTGCATGAAAACGTTTGACTGTAAACACTACTGTAAACATATACCATCAAATTCTTGCTAAATACATTTTCAAACTTCCTGAAAAAAAAAGAGAATATTCTGGAGTCATGGTTGATGAAGTTTGGCAAATATCAGAATTTTATCTCAAAAACTGAATTTTCTAGAACATTTTGAATTCTGCTCTCATGGGAACAACTGCAGTCAATGTGAGAGTGGAATTTATAAACATCATATTTTCTCTTATGAAGCAAAACACGTATCATTAAAAACAAATCACCAACATTTCCATGCTGTCAAGATGCAATTTATGTATTATCAGATTTTTGTTTAGATGACTGAATTATTGACATTTTGACCATTTCATCACAACAGCTGCCCGGGCACTGGCTCACCTGAGTGGATAAATGAAGCTACACAGCAGGTCTCACTACAAGCCAATTAGCTCAGCGAGTTAGGAGCTGGTTCTTGGTGTCAGAGATTGTGAGTTCGAGACCCAACAAGGATGATGATGACAGATCAAGATGTCACATGTCCTCAAGCTGTTTTGCTGTCTAAATGCAATTTATGTATTAACAGATTTTTGTTTAGATACTTTTTGAAATCTGCCTTGACAACAGCTGCCCGGGCACTGACTCAACTGAGTGGATAAATGAAGCTACACAGCAGGTCTCACTAACAGCCAATTAGCTCAGCGAGTTAAGAGCTGGTTCTTGGTGTCAGAGATTGTGAGTTCGAGACCCAGCAAGGGAGATGATGACGATGATGATCCAAATAGCTTGGACTGGACCATGTGCGAAAGCTCTTAACATCTTAGACTCATAGTAGATGTTTGACAAATACATATCATTATTTTACCTCAAAAACTGATTTTTCTTTTTACTGTGGTTTCAAATCTGCCTACACGACAGTGAATGGCTTACTCAATTTGTGAAGCCACTGTTGAATGCCACTTGTCAAGTAGCTCAGTGCGATAGACAACAGTCTTTGGTTCCCGAGGTTGTGGGTTCAATCCTCAACTAATGCAAATTGAACATTATAAGGTCAACTGTCCTGTCTTCCTATTCTCCTGTTTGTTGCTCAGAATTGCCTAAATTTGCCCAAAAGTAGCCCGGACCCGACCCATCGCTGCGCAGCAGCTATAATCTTTAAATGTGTAACTGCAAAGGACCTTCAGAAATCCAGAAAACAAACATGAAATAATATTTATGTGTCTGCAAGCAAGCAAGCAGGAAAGTGTAGCTCTTGTGTTCATCTAACCTGTCTAACAAAAGCAACACAGTCCTGCAACACTTTCATGTTTTTCTCCAACTCTCATAGACTCCCACACACTGACTCCAAACCTTTCAAACCGCCACTCTCGCCACCCACAACCTCCCCCGTCCTCACCGTAAGATGTTACGCCATCAGAGTTGCCCTTTTGTGCATTTGATGATATCTGCGGAAGGTCGCGGTGAAGTAGATTGGCCAAATCATCATACGCCTCCTTGACCAGGGCATTGTAGAAGGAGATGTAAGCACAGTTGTCCTTCCTCAGCAGCAGCTCCAGCAGAGCCGAGGCCTGGTCCTTCCTGGTGGACTGGTGAGAGAGAAATAGAAGAGACGGGGTGTAAATATTACATGCATGCATAACAAAAATAGTGTTAAAAAACGCAGAGTTTCATAATATAAATGATTTTTCTTTGGTATCCCTCACCTGAGTCCTGATCTTCTCCTCCTCATTCACACTGATCACACCATCACTGATCATGTGGTCCATCAGGTACGGGGGCTTGATGTCTTCCTCCAGTCTGTGGCGAAAGCGCAGCAAACTGCTTCGGGCTCCTTCCTCCATCGTCATCTCTGCACAACACACCAACCATGCAGGGTGGTGGTGCACTGCAAATTAAAACAGGAAGGTTTAAGTGTTGCAAGCTGTAAGCTATATTACTAAAGGTTGTTGAGACCCAAACATTTGGCCTTTGTTGCATGCCACCCGTCACAAAACACTTAAAGAAAGTATGCTTTCCTTTCTTTAGGGCATCCTGTTTGTCTCAAAGCCTAAAATGCTGATCTAGTAGGTGATATGTCCGGGATTTACTGTAGATCTAAATCTTGTGTCATACGTATATCTCATCTGTCCATTTCCTCTACTGTCAACTGCTTATTAAAGGCAAAATATGATTTAATCATAGACTGTAAAAGGATTTAATCCAATAGAAATAAAGGGGTTAAGGGGGCTTACCGTGGAAATGGAGCAAAAAATAATTGGAAATCCAAAACTATTCTAATGAATTCATTATTTGAGGGGAAAAGATATTTACAAGGTAAATGAATAAAATGAGAAGGCAATTGCAAGACGAAAAAAGATCATAAAGATAGCAGCCCTGCATGAAAAACTAAAAATAACTGCTGCATGCAAGGCATATGTAAAAATGTCTGTCTGGTCTTCTAACTATGCGTTACAAATACAAAGAAAAAGAGGAACACGACAGACCACAAAGTGAAAGAAGAGTTGAGTTCCTTATCTACTATTCACACACAGACCTGACCGACGTGAAACAAACTGTATAATGCAGAAGCTTATTGTGTGTATTGTGCTTTATGGTTAATATCACATGTATTCAGTCATTTCTTCTAAAACAATGTCTTGTTACCGACAAAGTCGAGTGGTTAGAGCTCATTCAATGTGAAACTTGACAGCGGTTACGGTTGACAGCGACCTTCCGGCGCCCTATCAGTTTCTATGTTGGACTAACACACACTCAGCTCATTTTTTCAATACTTGTCTCGACAAGTTCACACTCATCCTGACATACTGAAACAAAGACAGAAACTAGATACTTACGGGTATCTTCTTTTCTTGCTTCTTTTTCTTGAAGGTGCTTGCTGTGTAGCGTCGTGTCGTTCAAAGTTGAAATCTCGGTCAACACGATAAAAAAAAAATCTATTTGTCTTCTCTTGTTAATATTAAACTACACGCCCAATTTTAAAAGGTAGTAGCTTCCTGATTCACAACAACAACAACTGCCCCGGCGGGTGTCAGCCAATGGCGTGGCGAGATTTAAATCACGTGACAGATGATGTCATAAATTAGACGAATCTGTAACCAGGCAAACTGGTGTTCCCTTCACGACACTCGTTCATATAAATTTTCCCACATTTAAACATTTTTTGGCATGTATTAAACACAAATACCTGCTCCATGAAGGCATCAGTTATATTAATATACACATTTCCAAATTTTTCCAGTTTTAAAATTAAGTAGTTCAGGCGCAATGTTTGATTTTGAAGCGGAACAGGAAGTGCACATCGATATATTTCATCATCTAATTAATGTAACGATTTTTTGTACGCTACCTTTGCTTTAAACACTTATTATATGATAAATATTACATCTCTAGTAATTTCTCTATTACAAAATCGAATACCAAAATCCGTGTAGTGCATGCAACCCAGAAATGTACAGATTTCCGGATTGTACCTGAAGGCAACAATGCTGCCTGGTGACAGCAAGCGATGAGAGCATGTTTACTTCGCAGCAAAGTGCTGCACTGATAATGCGGCTATAAGTAGCCATAAACAGATTAACTGCATAATGCTGTGAACAAATGACCTTGTGCTCAGATGCAATGGAATGCAATATAAATATACAAATAGTAAAAAAGAAAAGAAAATGTATATTTCTATGAGGAGAAAAGTAGCAAAATGTACATCTCAAATGTTAGGTTTTTAGTCATAACTTCTTTCCTTATTTCAACAGCATTATATAAATCTGATATAATGTATGTAAATGATAATATAGCTGTATTAATAGCATGTATTTTGGTTAAACATAATGTTCCTAGACATACCTCACTTACGCATATTTTTGTACCCATGTGACGTTGCTATTGAATAATTTCAAAGATATTAAGTGGAACCATATCTGTATTCATTTTTTAAATCCAGTGCATAGATCCAGTGCAATTAATTTTTTTTAGTTTGTGTCTTTATATTTTTGACAAAACAGATCATTCTTGAAAACACATTTTTCTCGTATAGATATCAGTGACATATCGTATTATATCAAACTGATGAGCCACATTACAGTGTCAATTAAAAACATAGACATGTTCTAAGTTTGTTTTTAATTGCACTTGAGTTTTGTCCTCTCTAGCAAATAAAGACATGCTGCAATTTGTTCTTTTTGATTTTATTATATTAACTGTGGTACAGAGGAAGTTAACAACAACGTCCCACATTTTCTGTAAACTTTAAAGTACATAACTGCTTTCCTTTTGTGCATATTTCGGTCCGCTGGCAATTCTGGACGCAACATCACTGAATTCAGCCACTCTCATTCCCCAACAGGTTTCAACAACCAATTTAACAATACTGTAACGACTACAGCACCTCAAAATGTAACAAACATAGCAACTAAACCAATATAACAGGTATTTCACTAACAGAATGTAAGTAAAAGTATAGAACAAACAACATATGACAAATACTCCAACAAAGTACTCAAGAATCAACTAAAAGGACACATTTCCAACACAAAGCTACTCATGCAGACACTCGTATTTTATTATCTGATAAATTGGTATCCAAAACCTGCCTACTTCTATTTTTTTTTTTTTTTTGCTGTTGAATAACATCAGTGGATTAAAAAGAGAACATATATTTACCTGGCTGACAATATACTTAAAGGGAGAAATGGGCTGTATTAGCAGTGGTCATAGATAAATGCTACTCTGCTAATATATTGGCTTGATATATATATTCCTCTTTGCTTCATAAAGCTCATCATATATATTTAACATACTAAGGTTTCACCCTTGTTTTCCTATGGATTCCCTCAAAAAATGGGAGTTTAACAATGTAAAGTTACAATTAGGTTCAAATATGAATCGTTGCAACACTGGTTTCCTGGTTTTTGAAGCTGTGAATGTTCGTAGTAGAGCATGTCGAAGAATCAGAAAGGGTGCGGGCAGGTCACGTTAAATGTTGCCCGCGTGGTGCCTTCGCTGCTGCATGCAGTGCACATCTATAGCACACTGAAGGTGACACCAACTACTGAAGTACACAAAGCAGAAGTACTGCCTAGCTACTGTAGCAACCCCTTAGGTTCAGCTATTATCTAGTGACAGAGAGACTCCTGAGACTGCAAGAGCCCACGTTTGGGTTTAATTGGAGGCGACGGAGTCCTGAGCTGTGGTCTGAGGAGGGTCTGCTGCTGCTGGCGGGGCGCTGCCGAACATCAGCTTCTTGATGATGTCCGCATAGAAAGGTCCATAGACACGCCTGTTATAGTTGACCAGGCCGATGAACTTGGCGCCCATTAGCGCAAGTTCAGGCTTGATTGCAGCCAAGCCGGCTGGTACCTGTTCAAGTTTGGCCTGGGGTTTAGGGTCACAGATGAGCGCCATGAAGTACTGCTGCACACGGTCCTCTGCACAGACATGAAAGAGAACGACAAGGTTAGAAAATCCCGACTGGATTCATTTGTTCTTTGTTTTTTTTTAAATCAATACACCCTGTCTTACCAACTAATGTTCGAATGGGGTTGTCTTTCTGAGTGATGCTGCAGATCTGGCCTGTGAGGGTGGCCTGCAGAGCCGGGGACAGAGCGGGGTAGTTCCTCTCTGTCAAAGACTTGTTAAGCTCACAGCAGATCTGTGCACTGACGCCCTCTAGTGCGTCTTTCAGGTTAAAGCCCCTAAAAAGATGGAAAACACAGGAGTTCTGGTTTGAGCTCAATTTTGATGTGAAGCAAACAGAAGATAATCATCAGATGTGTGTTTGAAAACAAAGGAGAGTGAACTGACGGTCTGTGCATCCCATCCAACAGCACGCTAGTCATCCTCTTCAGGCGGTCCGACAAGGAGGGCAGACCCTGGATAGGCCCACCGATGGTGCTGAAGACAATGAGCAGCACCTCATTCACCGCCTGACACTGCTGAAGTTTCAGCTGGATCTCTTGCAGACGGATCTCATCTGTTATCCACGTCTAAAGATGAACCAAAAAAAAAAAGAAAGATAAAATCTTGAAAAACAGCTTCATATTTTGGCAAAAACACGTTTTTTGAAAGTTGCATGTTGCGTGATACTATTCTCTTGTTGGTGTGTAAATATCGAGCCACAGCTTAGATGTATCTTAGCACAGAAGCGGATGCTGTGTATGTTAATTTAGTCACAGGAAGTTTTCACTTTGCCCTGTGAAAGTTGATATCTCACAAGTTTTCTATGAGGAAATGAAATGTTACTCTCTCTCTCTTACACAAATTCAACACCCTCTTACCTCAGGCAGTGGACTCTTACTGTAGTCCCACGTGAGGATACGGAGGAAGGCGGTTTGTAGGATCTGGAAAGGCCCAGGCACAGGCTGCTGTCCCTTCCCCTGGGTCTTCTTATCCGTTGGGACAGTGTTTGACATCAGCTCCTCCTGGGCCGATTTAATCCAGGCAGTGGTGTGGTTCAAAGCATCTGTACCAAATATTGACATGAGGTCGTTTCTGGAAAAGCTGCTGGTTACAAATGTTTAACCATCTGGCAACCGAATTGGTAACATAAAATAATATACAGTATACACACAATAGTTTCTTCTTGTTCACTTACTGGGTGTTTTTTCTATGATGCTCTGGAAGTTTGCCCTCTCATATTCAACACTCTGTCTCTGCAGCACAGGCCGCAGATTATCAATTTTGAAGTTGGCCATATCCATCTTCATCAGGTCCAGCACACGGAAGATCTCCCTAATGTGAGAGAACAACCCAGCTGCTGTAATGGATTGTATTTATATAATGTAGCTAAATAAGAAATCTCACACCTTTCATGCTTTCTCAATTGATTGACATGTCTTATGTGCTTACCTGAACAGTGCCACTATGTTGTCTGTGCTTTCCCGCAGCTTCTTAACGTCCTCATCCCTCACCGGTGCACACATCTTGCCCATAGTGGTGATGATGAAAGAGGCAAGGCCCTGGATGTCTACAGCGTCGTTGTCAGCCTGCTGACGAATCAGGTCCATGTCCAGCACCTCCATGATCTGGGTCCTCATGCGATTGGCACCAGGATTAAGGAATGACAGTAAAATCTGACAAAGGACGAAGATTATGGTCAATTCTACATTATTTCATCATATAACTAATCAGTTATGTTACTCAAAAGAAGTGATGGGAACAAAGAGAAGCAGATGAGTTACAAAAATACTTAAAATTAAGAAGGCTGTTGTACGGGTCAAGCAAAGAAACATTAAGAAAATGCCAGTCGGTCATTTCTATAGATCTAGTAAAGCTGTGTGCTGACCTCTCTGATCTCCTCCAATAGTTTGATGGCTTGCCCATACTCAGGCGGGTCATCGTTCAGCTCCGACTCCAGGATGTCCCAGAAGGCCTTGTGGAGATTATCTCTAACTACCTTCCATAAACTAAAACGATAAATGGGAGATGTTGCTTAGTTAGTAAAACCAAATAAACGGTGACATGTATCACATTTGAAAAATAATGTTGTGATTGCTGCCAGTCATCCTACTGTATGTAGCCTTAAATTACTGCTGTGTACTCTGCTCTGTCTCATCTGCTGCTGTCCCTCTCTTCACACTTCCACTAAAGAAATTATTGTCTTCTCTTCTTTATCTTTGCCTCATCATCTTGTCTTTTCTCTGTCCTCTTCGCTCTCTTGTTCAGTTCACATTGTGCTAAAGATAAACCGAGACAGAGAGATGGTCAGTGGCAAAGGCCTCTACACTGTGACTGAAAACCAATCAAATTCAATCCAGAACATAAAGAGGTGTTTGTTTGAATGTTGTTTATAATATGATGCCTCATAGTATTAGAGGGATATGAACTAAATCCGTCAGATGTGGAAAATTACATTATCTCTGTCCCACTCAATCAGCTAATAGACAAAGCATACAGTAACTACAGTAAACAGCTCTATCTCATCATTAAATCATAATTGTCCCACACTGTGACAAATGAAATGTGTATGTTGATGGTTCAACAGGGTGAACTGGTGTAGTTTTCATATCTTTGTAAAACCTGACAAATTTGGATAAAGATTCACTACGAAGCTGCAAATTATGATCAAAAGGTGAAACGCGATGGAAACACGACATCCTCACAAGCTGCAGCCGGTGTACCTGTTCTGAGGTAGTCTGTCTGGCTCTAGACGAAAGTCACGGTTTACAATGATCTCGTGGGCAAGGCTGAGATTGGAGACGTCTACGGCAGACTCCATGACTTCATCCAGAGTTAAGGTTTTGGGTGGGCTCGCTGTGGGGTCCAAATAATAACAATAACGTTATAAACAAACAAATTGTGAGTGTTAAAGCTGCATGATAAGCGGTGGTGCTGGAAAACAAACATGAACAATGAATAAAAACTGATAAAACAGAGGTCAGGTGGTGCGAACTCACAGGAGGGCGAGCAGTTCTTGCTGGAGCAGTCGCTGGTGAAGCTTTCCCGGGAGCAGTCCAGGTCGCTGGTCGACGTCATGCTGTCACAGCGCTCGGACGACGACTCCACGTCGCTGCCTTGGTCCTCACTGCTGGAAGTGGAGGTGGGTCGCTCATCGTTTAGAGGCATCTTGGATTACAGCTGCACGAGAGAAGTAGTTGGTAAAAATTCTTAGTTTGTTCAATTGTAACTTCAGCAGAAAGTCACATGTCATGGGGCGTTTTATCACTTTTTTTAGACATTTGTAAAGAAAGTTAATCATTGCTTATTTTATTTGGAAGCTATTGCAAATAAACCTTTGGGTCTTGGTCGTACATGACCGACATTCGTAAAAGCAGTAAAACATGTATTAAAAACAAGAAATCCAATGGTTTTTGCTCCCACTGTTGCAGTCCAGCCAATTATCTTTAGTTTAACCTGTGCTTGTGTTAGGAGAAGAAAGCGAGTGTGACTGTCAGTGAGGGTGGCAGCGTGAATTTTTCATTGTACCAATAGTTGCTGTTGCCAAGGCAGTGAACAGAGTATAACAAAAACACCAGTCACACTCAATAAAACAGCTGGCAAGCCCGTCGCCATGGAAACAGAGGCCTTTTTTCTTTTTTTTTTTCCACAGTTCAACATCAACATTTTATTTGACTTTGTACTGATGGTGGTGCATGAAGTAATTTAGTGGTAAAAAAAAACACACACACAAAAAAAAACGTTTCAGTGTGTGTTTACTGCCACAGGGGTTTGGTTGACATTACAACACTAACCCAAAGTCAGGACACACACAGCGTGTATTAACACAACCAGGTGTAAACAAAAGCCTGTGTTCCTTCCTTCAGGGTAAAAAAAAACAAAATAACAACAACATCAGTGTTCCCGGGCCTATCCGAGATCAATTGTGTCTCCAGGGCAACATGGGACAACATAGCGCTTCTCAACGGTAGAGGCGATCCTGTTACACCTGTTCCTTTGTTGTCTGTCACCCACACAAACAGAAATGAGAAGGAGGAAAAAGGGACCAACATTAAAAACAAACACACAAGCTAATACGGTTAAATAAAAACACAAAAACTGTATCATGATTGCTATAACCTTTACAATTAGGCATAGGCAGGGTACTTCTGCCTCTCTAATATTATCTAAGTGCTGACAGAGTGACCCCTTGAGTGTTCCTGTCTTCGGTCACAGTTATCTGCTGCCAAAAATGAATGCACACTCCCTCGTTGATCTTTCGGTTTAAAGATAGCTCGAGGGGTGAGGAGGACGGGTGCGAGTGGCGTGTGACATCCGTCGTGTACCTTCTGCTGTGCCTGTGCTGTGCTGTGCTGTGCTAGAAGCTCATTCATTACATCATCTGCAAGACTTGTCAGCTAGGTCACACAACCAACACAGCAGCAGCAGCAGCAGCAGCAGCAGCAGGCCAATTTTCAGAGATTATCTAGAACGATGGAAGCAGAGCAGTCCAGAAAACTGACAGCAGATTAGGTGTACTCTGCTTCATCTGCTGCTTCATTATGTGAAATCCTCTTTAAGTAGTCTGGATGTTGGGCAGGATGAAGTGTATTATGCTGTAAGAGTCACATTACACAAACACATGAAGATGGGAGATAAAAACACTCGACGTGGAAAAGGAGAATTTGCAATAAATCTGCACTGCTGCATCGCTGCAGGCTACAATAAATCAGAAACAAAGACAAAGTCTTCTTGGATCCAGATTTGACTGCAGCATAATGTAAACAAAGCAGAGGGTCGAGGGGGCTGGGCCAGACACACGAGGGCTTTCCTCATTGGCTGTGGGTCCCTGTCTCTCATCCCTACATGGAAAATCTTTGGTGACATAGCTGTGCACATGGATAAAAAAATATCCACACACGCGTAAGAAGTGGGTACACGTGATCCGAGCTCCAGTCCAAAACAACAACTCCATGCACATTTTAAATAATAGGCTAGTACATACATTTCACTGCGAAGGACAGCGTCGGATGCAAACGAAAAAGTACAGTAGCAGGAAAATGCTACGGACATTTGTCGATAACTGTCAAACTCCTCGCTGTTGTTTTTGTTTTGTTTGCTTCGTAATAACTTACCCACACGCTGTGGATACAATAGCCGAATATAAACTACTAATTTGGTTTACCAGCTTTACTTTGACATTTAGCATTGACGTGCGAGTTGTTGTTCGAAGTGCTCGACGACTGTACTACCCAAGTTTCCGTTTCGCAACAAAGCGAAAAGATTACACACAATAGTTACAAAACAGAGCCAGCCGAAAGGATCCATGAATGTAAACAGAGGTGAAAAGTCTCAACAAAACCGATATTTACCTCATTCAAGTCTCCAAAAGGGGAGACTAATGCCAAAAATAGCTCAGTTCTGAAATAGAGATTCGCCGTCGTCTTGTTCTGTTCGCTTCTCCGTTTAAAGGTCCTTCGTCCTCCCCCGAGCCTGTTCCGAGGACAAACGGGCGATACCATGTCACATACAGGGGTGCTCGACCTCAAAAACGGCAAATAAAAAGGTTTACGACGGATGAACCAACTATTTTATTCTTAATGTATGTTTTGAGTTTTCACACAGGAATCTTAAGCGCATTTTCGGTTGACGGAAAGCAATGTAAGACAATATTCAAAATTGTACCACACTTCGTTAAAATGGTGCGCTCCGCCCTGCTTCACGTGTGGAGTCTGTTTTGTTTACGGATGTGACCTCAGTGTGTTCACAGCAGTGTGTGTGTGTGTGTGTGTGTGTGTGTGTGTGTGTGTGTGTGTGTGTGTGTGTGTGTGTGTGTGTGTGTGTGTATTTAACCACAATATGGGGACAAATTAAGTCTCCACTGAATTTGTTTGGACAGCAAATGCTCCCTATAGACTAAATGAATATCACTAATAATAATAATAATCGTAAGAAGAAGAAATGAGTCATTTGAAAGTATAATAAACATTTCCTCAATAAGTAGCCTACATTAAAATGGATGGTTAATAAGGACATTCAATTTGATTTATTTTATTTAAATCAAATTAAAGATAGGGCAAAATATGAAAGTAGCTAAGTGTAATGTTTGAAAAAAATCTGCCTCAATATTGCATTTACAGTGTGTTTACAGTCTGTTTTAGACAATGAAACTAAAAACGGTAAAGCTAGCCTATGTTTTTCAAAGCTGACTGATTAGTAACATGTAGGAATAGTTCTATTTCATTTTTGTGTGATGGTACTCATGGCAGCGTTAAAGTGAGTCAGCATGCACAACCAAAATAAGTCAGTCGTCATTTGTTTTAATATGTATTATGACTGATTTTTTTAGTGTGCTTTTTCTACTGTAAGATGTAGAAATGGCCACTAGATGGTGGCAAAGATCAACAAGGGACGCACTGGAGGTGCCTCTTTGTAGAGACAAACATGGTTCTCAGAAGTTTGTTTTTACAAATGTATTCATCTGTGGAACTGGAACTGAAATTAGAAATGTTTGTATGTGCATTTTAGAAGCCAGTTATCTTCATATAATTGGCAACACAATAGAAATAAATATTTTGATGTAAAAAATGATTTAAAAAATACAGTGCTTCTGACTTATAAAGATAAAGGATAAGAAAACACCATTACTGTAACTTTTTGAATAAACTGTACTTGTAGGAATAGTTTTAATGCAGCATACTTTTTTATTTTTACTTAACCATCCATGGTCTTGACAGAAGTAAGAGCGCATAGCAGTGCTTTAAGTGGGAAAAAATAAGTGCCGGTACTCCCCTTTTCAGCTGTTGGCTGGTAAATTAGGCGGTGGGCGGTCGATACCAGCACATCATTAAGTGACAGGCTACTTTACATTCAAATATGATGTTGATTAAAAAAAGAAAAACGTTCAATTGAACTTTCCAGAAAGATTTTTAAAAAGTATTTTCTTGTTAAAATCCATCTGTGAATAATGTATGACGGCAAATGAATCAGTATTTGTTATTTTAAGTTTACCCACTTCATAAAGTATCTCTATCCTTCCCTAATTGCTGTCCTAAATTATTGCCAAATTAAAATTTTCACTAAAATCAAGAAGTTTTTGTGATTTGTGGCCAAATAAACAGCCTCCACAGACAGCTGTCATTGTTCTAACAAGCTGACAGCAACAGTTTCACAGTGTTTCTCAGTAAGAGCTTTCATTTTACTCTGCTCTTGTTAACGAGTAGTGTTAAGCATTTTGGGAAATATGACTCACATTTAAGCATGTTGAATACAGTAAGTGGAAGGCTACTTATTGGTAGGCTACCACTGGAAAGTCATGTAAATGGCTTTACACTGTAACTCACGAAGGTTTTAGTCGCTCCACATTCACATCTCGTCTGGACACATGGAGTTATACTATGACGAGGCAGCGGCGTGCGCTCCGTACGTGCATGTGAGAGAGTCATGGATGAGAGAGCGCACAGCGCGGCAGCCCCGCCCCTCAGTGAGAGACAGAGGAGCAGCAGAGAACAGAGGAGGGAAACAGAACCGTGGCGCTCAGGGTGAAAGAGGCATCACTATCACAAATCGGTCAGAGAGAATGAGAACAGGACAGAGTATGTCCAGACTCCCGGTACTCCCCGGTACGCCGTAAAAAGTCCCGGTACGCCGGGGGTTAAAATCTAGAAGTGCCGGTACTCCGTACCGGTGAGTACCGGCCCACTTAAAGCACTGGCGCATAGCAACAGTTTTAAATAAAAACTGCTGCCAGTCTCATCTAGGTCTAATACAAAAGTGTCCCTATATGTCAAATCATAAATGCGGAAGCCTAAACTCAGCAAGTAAAACAAAACAAAATACATTTCTTACCAAGCTTCCTGTTACGACAAACATCTGCAAAGTGTCAGACCCATAACCTACAAGGAGACTAGATGACTCACCTGACTCTGCTGCCCAATGGCCCTGCGTCGCCACACGGCTGCCACCTTGCCTCAGTCAGCTCTCTCCCTCCTATGCCCATGGTGCATGCTCTACTAAAAGAACCAGAACTTGACAGATTTTCAAGCAGTTTGGTTTGTTATGAACATCAGAAATGCAGTTATGCTACAAATAATTTTAATCATGTACTTTTCTAACATTATGCAAATTAGTACAATATGTATGACACAAACAATATGCAAAAAAGTAATACTAAGTGTATTAGGGCCAGCCCACCCCCCCAAAAAGAGCCAGCCAAAAAAATAAATAAAAAATCCGGCACAAGAAAAAAAAAAAAAAAAATTTTTTGCCTGACTTTTTTTTTTTCTTGTGCCGGATTTTTTTTTTTTTCTTGTGTCGGACTTTTTTTTTTTCTTGTGCCGGATTTTTTTTTTTTTCTTATGTCGGATTTTTTTTTTTTCTTGTGTCGGATTTTTTTTTTTCTTGTGTCAGATTTATTTATTTATTTTTTTGCTTGACTTTTTTTTTTTCTTGTTCCTGATTTTTTTTTTCTTGCCCGACTTTTTTTTTCTTCTTGTGTCAGATTTTTTTGTTTTTGCTTGCTTTCTTCTCTTGTGGCTTGTGTGTTTTTTTCGGCTTTTTTTGGGGGGGGGCGGGTTGGCAAGTTGGCAAGTTGACTGATCCAATATATGGCCCCCTGACCCGCCCCCTTGGTGACACCTGTGGAGGACCAGGAAAGACCGTGGCCGCACCTGGAACACCGCCTACAGGTGGCGGGACAGACCGTGAGCGGTGCAAGGCCAAGGGAGGAGGTGTGCTTGCTAGCAGCTTACCTACACTCATGCCAGCAAATGTTGTTCGCTTGCTCCCTCGTCAACAAAACGATTCACATCAGACTGTGGAGTGGAGGGCTTCTCGGCGTAGCGTGAGGAACTGCTGTGGTCACGTTCTCATGGAAACCTGCGCTGAACCAGAGCACCACGTGCGCTGCTGCGGTCCTAGCTGGAGGAGCTAATGCTACATCACTGAGCCGGTAAGCTACGGGGAAGCTGTGTACACCACCAACTGCATTAGTGTAGGATGCAAAGACGGTTTAGAAGCATATAGAGTATCTTTGGTGCTTGTGTGACTGCCAGACACGCGTGGAAGCGCTGGTAGTGTTTTTGTAATTATGTAGAATTCCTCTAGGGGTCGACACAATTATGACACAACTGTTTTTGGTCCATCAAGGTGTTATTATGAAGTGGATGATCGAGTTATCTATCACCTTTAGTGTACATTTCTCCACCACATCGCTCAGTTAATTCTTTAGGGAAACCATGATTAAAGTCTCCTGATATTCTTAAAAGTGAAGAAGAAAAAAAGTCCACTTTCTGATATAGCCTAATAAATTAGGGACTATAGCCTAGATTAAAGTTTCATTTTGTAGTAGTACATGGTTAAAAAACAACAGGCAAAAAGCTGAAGTTAATTAATCTGTCTATCAATCTATATTCTATATCTGTTACCATACCCTCCTGAGACCCGAGCTTTTTTCTGATGTGCATTTTTTATTTCTCCTTGCTATCTGGGATAAATAGGACCTAATAAGTACAATACCTAAAGTTTGTCTTTGTACAGGAAGTAGTTTTTGCAAAAAATGATGTCCTCATATGAGGACACTGGGATTATCTCAACATAAAAAAACTGTATTTGCTGTTTGGGACCAGAAGGGCCCAATTTGTGTAAATTCAAAATTTCAGCTTTCTACAATAAGTAGTTCCCTCAAAAATCAGTGTCCTCATACGAGGACATTGGGTCGAAAAACAATGAATCCTACTGTATATAGAATACAGTGACATATGAAGGTTCAAAGGGGTTTTATTCTAAAATGCCACATCAGATTGGCCTGATTTTTTCTGAGTGTCATCCTGAGGTCAAGTACTATCAGTCTGAAGTGGAACAGTCAAGTAATAACGAGTAGTTTTTAAGAAATGTGAATCCTCCTGAGACCCTTCGTCCTCATACGAGGACATTATTTTTGCCTCTTTGCACCATGATACTCCATTTTTAAAAGCTTTGACCCATTAGCCACATTTAGGGACACTGCCTGCGCCATCTTGTGGTGATATCACAAAAAAAAGACAACAACATGGTAGTCCCAATGTCCTCAAACGAGGACGTGACATTTATTGATGTCCTAGTCTGCTACTATTACTAAAATGTGTCAAATTTTAATGCCATATGAAGACAGAGACATTGTTGTACATAAATACACTGGTTTCATTCATAAAATTTGGATTTAATTCTTACCTTGGTCTTTTATCTTCCGGGAACTGCCATAGAAGGCTCCGGCTGAAATTCCCGCCATTTTTTTCCCCCAAAGAAATTGGTGTAATTTGTGATATCACCACAAGTTGGTGCAGGCAGTGTCCCTAAATGTGGCTAATAGGTCAACGTTTTTAGAAATGGAGTATCATGGTGCTAAGAGGCAAAAATGTAATGTCCTCGTATGAGGACGCAGGGTCTCAGGAGGTGGAGTGCTGTCTACCCATAGACTGTATAGGCTACATGTATTTTGGATTTTAATCAAGCAATTGAACTCCTCAAGAGGATATAATAGGCTATTTCAGGTGAAAATTAAGTGCAGTATAAAAGTGCAAAAAATGAAACATTAGGGGATTGGAATACAAAGCAAAAGCAAAACTAAACTAAATACTAACAGATAAGGTGCGAAAAATACACTATACTGTAGTAGGCCTTTGAAAGCAACATAACATGGAGCAGCGAAATAATAAATAATATAAAAAAAATAAAAAGTTATAGATTAGAATAGCAGAAGATGGGCTTAATAACAGGCTTAATTTCTTGGTTTGCTCTATTCTTTTAAGAGACAAAATAACAAACTTAAAGTTGTTAAGAAAACCAGGGAAGGAGGGCTTGCAGTTCCTCTATTTTGCACAATGGATATTATATTTACCCTGTATACCTGAGGAACCACTGTTTAGGCCTATACATTTATTTTAATTGATGTGATTACTTCGTTTTTGAAATGACATGCCATAGTGGGCTAATGGGGACTGACAATAGGCTATATACTTATATACTGTTTCATAGGCCTTTCAAAACCAGCTGCAGATGAAAACTGTGGGATACACTTATGACCACAAGAGGTCACTGTGTTCCCATGGTTTTCCACTGTGTTAAATCTACTTTTCTTGAACGACACACACTGTTCTTGTGTTCGAAAAGGACTTTGTGACTTAAACTGAGGAGAAGGGCTTGAATTTACTTTTAACATAGAGGAGTCTTACCATATCACTCTTTGATAATTGTGAGTTGTGTTAAGCAGCAGAGAGTGTGGCTATTTATAACCGTGGTCATTTGTTTCCTGTCTTTGCTGATGGACACAGTTGTCCCTTGCCACCAGCAGCCGAGGGTGCCTTGATTATACTGGAGCCACCTGCTGTCCTCATGTTGTGCACAGGCATGTTTTAGTGGTGCTCAGTCCACTCTGGGATGAGACAGGCACCGGGCATTCTCACAGGCTTTAAGACTTGTTTTGTGGCCCTCTAAGGCCACAATTACCCCCCCACTCAGTCTGAGCCTCCCAGAAGATTTATAATAAGACTGCAATATAACCCCCTGGAGACAATGTGTTACAAAATACGTACAAATGTTGTTCCTTATGAGGTGCTTGCTTGTTCTCTGATGCTACATAGCACCTGTCAGTCCCTGTCACTTACCTCATCATCTGAACATTGCACTTGTCCTTTTCCACCAATAAGTCAAAATGTGGTAACATAAGTTCTCGACGTCAGTATTTAGATGTTGCCCCGTGGGGGCAATTACACTTTAATCCACTCAGAGCTGAAAGCGGAAAGCCTCCAATAGCAAGAATGTTTTCATCACATACCAAAGTGGAGACGAGGCCGGACCAGTAAATCTCGTCTTGCACGTCATTGTTCTTATTGACGCTCTTTCATGGCGCCTGTCTTTTTAGTGTTGCTTGTCTACACAGACAAAACTCTTAATGACTGTTGATGGATGGGTATACAGTTCAGCATTTTACACACTCAAATTTACACTTGGTTACTTTTTTGAACTCAAACAAAATACGTTTGTTGGCACTTTATTACTGTGGACAAGGGATATTCAAGGTATTAACTGAACTAGGAGAGTGTGACAGCTGTAACTTCCCACCATTAAAATGCTCTCAGGCTCTGACGTACTTAAGAGATTGCAATTTGCTTTGCTAATGCAAGTTCTTAAACATACGTGCTTTTCACCAGTGGTTTGTATAGCCTCATGATGGATTAGCAAGTTCCTAAATTGCAGTCATATTTGGATGATACATAATCTGGCATGGAAGTCACTGACGTGGTCGTTTTCAACCTCTTTATTTATCCTTTATATTTCTGCCTCCACATTTCTATCTCTTGTCGTTGCAGGTGGGCCGTTAAAGCTTGGATGTTATTTGTTGTGGATGATAGTACGTGTGTTGCTTTGTGGGACTGGAAAGCACAAGTGTGTGCGTGCATCTGTTGTGAATCTGAAATAGTCTCTCATCTTGTCCTTACAAAGGAATGAGGAGCACTGCAGGGTCAGTAGACAGCAGGGGGGGTCTTATGGGGATAAGTGGGGGTGTGTATGTGACTGACAAGACTTGGTGAAGGAGAAAATAGACTATTCCATCTGTCTCAAAATCCGCCCTGCCGCTGACCCACACTCTGGAGACTCTGGTCGGCCTACGGTCACATGGTAAAGGCAAACCTATAAAAACCCCCAAAGCCACACGCCCAAGGCCCCAGTCATCTCTGTTGTGCGAGACACCAGCTGGTCTTGGTGTTCATCCCCGCTTTCTCTTCCCCGGGCAGCCTCCGCGGTAACATCATGTCAGACACCGAGGAAATTGTGGAGGAATATGAGGAGGAGGAAGAAGAGGAAGAGGTAAATGAGGAGGAAGAAGTTGAAGAGGAAGAAGAAGTTGTCGAGGAAGAAGAGGAAGAGGAGCACAAGGACACTGAGGCAGAGAAGAAAGAGGAGCATCCTGAGGAGCCCGAGGAAGAGTCCAAGCGACGACACAAGACAACTTATGTGCCAAACATCGCTCCCCCAAAGCTCCCCGACGGCGAGAAGGTGGATTTCGATGACCTCCACCGCAAGAGGGTAGAGAAGGATTTCAACGACCTCCAGTCGCTGATCGAGCTGCATTTCACCAACCGTCAGAAGGAGGAGGAGGAGCTGGTGGCGCTGCGGAGCCGCATCGAGCGCCGCCGCTCCGACAGAGCCGAGCAGCAACGCGTCCGCACGGAGCAGGATCGCGAGCGCCAAGCGCGGCTGAACGAGGAGCGGGCGAGGCGCGAGGAGGAGGCGGCCAAGCTGCGCGCCGACGAGGAAGCCAAGAAGAAGAAGATCTTCACCAACAAGTCCTACGGCGGTTACCTCCAGAAGGTCGACCAGAAGAAGGGCAAGAAGCTGACGGCGAGGGAGGAGAAGAAGAAGGCCTTGATGGAGCGCAAGAAGCCGCTCAACATCGACCACCTCAACCAGGAGAAGCTGGCGGAGAAGGCCCAGGACCTGTGGCAGTGGCTGCACCAGCTGCACGCCGAGAAGTTCGATCTGGCGGAGAGGCTCAAGAGGCAGAAGTACGACATCTACGTGCTCCGAAACCGAGTCAGCGACCACCAGAGGGGCTCCAAGGCGTCCAAGACCTCGCGCAGCGCCAAGGGCAAGTCTGGCTCCTGGAAGTGAGGCGGCAGTTTCTGGACTATTTGGCTCCTGTTTAAATCTTGTATCTTGAGCGGAACCAACACTTTGAATAACATCTGTGACATTTCTATTGAGAGAAAACGATTAATCTTATTTACCGATTCAGTTTACCAAATTTGAATGTTTAGTTTATCGCCCCACCCGGGTATGTTCTAATCCGTGTTTAATTTCACTTTTGCATATACCTGCAGTGTTTTCATGATTAGTTTTATGTGCCCATAATTTTTCCTTGCTCAAAGTCTTCAAATAAGATGCCAAAATTGCAATTGTTTCCAATAAATTTCAAGTATCATGCTGTTTATTCTGCAATTACTGCTTCACTGATAAGAAACCTGTTGAAACATGTGACTGACAAAGGCAGCTCTGTAACGAGGCAAAACTGTTTTCTTAATACCAGGACTTATCTGAACTGATGATGAGGTTTAGAGCAGCGTGGGTGGGGTTTGTGTTAAATGCCTGAAAGGCCTAACAGGTGTCGCACAGCTGAGCCTTTATGAAGCTAATTTAGTCTCTGAAGCTCAGGACGAGCAGTGTTGAGCCCCCCACCCTAAGAATGGAAGAAGCTTCACAGATGGGTGTTTGATATCCTGAAGGTATACCGCAATAAAATTATTAAGACTTTTTAGTGTTTGATATTCTGCAACTTTTTATTGGACTGATTTGTTCAACAGTAACTCAGAGAGTATACTGTATCAATGACCATAGAACTAAACTCACCATTAGTTGGATAAATATACTAATACTAGCGGCCAAAGTGACATATTGAGCTAAATGTGGTTGTTTTACAACACAGAGCAAAATAGTACTAAGAAAAATGGGGCTACAGTTTGGAAAAATTTATTTTTTTCAGTCACTCTCTGATTTCAGATAAGAGCCGATGTGTAGCACATTTGATAGCCACATGAAAGACTAATGCACCGAGTTCAAAAGGAAAGCAGTTATTTTCATTCATAATTAATAATCAAATAAAACATTGGCAGCGTTTCCCACAACTGACACTAACTTCTCACAGTTTTCTCGTTATGTGACGTTAATAAAGCTTGGGTTGGTCCCTATTTTTGTGTTCAAAACAAAATAAAACATCAAATTCTTTACTGTCCTATCCAATAAAGGCTTGAAAAGCCCAAAAGAAAAAGAAAAACAACATTTAAACTTTTTGAGATTTTACTGACCAGATGAAATTCAAACACAAGTGATACAAATATATATGTGGTCGTTCTGGTAGTCAGTCTTTACTCTCAAGGTAAGTAAACCATGAAATAGAAGATTTGTCTGGAAAAAAAGTCATTTAAATCCAAATTGTCCACCGTTATCTGAAAATATGGCCCCCTGGTGCGTAGTAAAACTAAATGTCCTCTAGGTGGCACTAGAACATCAGTTTGTAGCAATGAAATTAAGACAAACACACATCTGGAAAAGGTGCAGCAGCAGCACACAGCTTAATGTGAGTATGTTTGTGTGTAGCGTGTGATATTTTGTGAGTGTGAAACTATGCAATTAATTCAGTTTCTATAAAGCCAGTCATTTAGTTTTAAACTAAAGTGGGGACACCTTTTTCCTCCATAAGGTTAAACTCTATTTGAACTAAATAAAAGCCAGAAATTAGTAGGTACAGGCTCCTTGTCTTTGAGTGTGCATACCAATTACCCCTGTAAGTACTCTGAGACAGACTTGTTCGGTGCACAGCAGAAAAAAAAAAAACGCCCCTCTTTCTACACCAACAGCAAACTGCAGCAGAGAAACCTGCGTCTCTCTCCCCTGTGGTTTCTCGATTGTCAGTCAAGTTTCCAGTGTTGATGCCTTCACTGCTGCTTCGCTCCCATGGCCGTGACAAGCCATTAAAACCTTCCAGACACGACAGTATGTCAACAGGTTACCATAGAGACAGGGAGAGGCTGTCTATGCAATCAGGTCTCCGACACACACACACACACACACACACACACACCCCTACAGCCTCAACACGCCCACTTGCACAAACACGGCGCTATACCTCAGCTCAAAGGTGTGTGTATGTGTGTGTGGGGTCGTCTGTATTGATGGTGTTGTGAAAAATGCCTGACTTGGCAGCAGCGTGGAGACATACCAGTGCATCAATTGAACTACCCGTGTTGCGCCGGTGGGAACAAGGTGTTCCCAGAACTCTGCAGCTGAAGTTGAAACAGATAACAAGTTGTTCTTTCGGTTTTATATACATCTCGCTCCTGCTGCGTTGTGATGGATCCCATTTAGGTTTGAAAAGAAGCTCGCCACATCAGTCCGGATTCACATGGAGTTGAAACGTGGCTGCTCATATCAAAAAGGATGTGTGTGTGTGTGTGTGTGTGTACCAGGAATAGCAACTACAGGGTCTTCAGGGGGGTGTTGGCTGCTCATTAATACCCAGCAGAGACTAGAGAGTAATGTAAACTCTGTGATTGACAGTTCCTGTGCCACACTTTGAACTCTGACCAGGAACTTATTATCTGGTTCGGTCGTCCACAGAAGATGTGTATTTTAATTAGGGTAATGCAGATCTGTAGCTGTAGTCAGTGCTTTGCATTGCATAGGGATGCTTTTTTTTTTGACTTGTTGGTTTTCTTTCTTTCTTGTCTTCCTTTAACTTTAACTAGACTAAAAAAAATCTAAATTGATTTGAGAAAAATAAGGTGCCAAAGTTGCTTGTTAGTCCAAATTTCTGACAGATGCAGGTATTTATGAACAGGTCTGCCAGCAGCTGTTTTGCACATTATGTGACAGCATTTAGCGATACTTTAAGCAGACACAACTCCATTTTCCACTAACGAGTTGATCTTTACGTCAGCAAGAGTTTGGCTGCAGTAAAAGTAGAACTTGTGCATGAGTGGATGGCTTGTGGCATACAGTACATCTTGCTGTGCTAAACTGACAGACAGCTCAACCGTTAATTGACATGAAGACACACAGTCAGAGTGACAGTGAGGTGGACAAAAATGTCAAATTTCAGTATCTATACATATGTTCTTTTGTATTTTGTTGACGATAAACTACTGTAATGCAATACATTTATATAGATAACCTTGTCTGGTAATTATACAATGACAACTTGTTAGATTCTCATTATCTCCTTATTTTTTTTCCATCTGTTGTTTAGTTGGTTCTCTCCCGGTGGAGGCGTCATGACTGAAATAGTTCATGTAAATATCTGAACACTCTAAAGTCCACTTTCCCATTCTGGCAACGTGGTCTCTGACTTTTAGACCCCCACTGTATAACACTAAACAGCAGCTGGTGGAACGGGCTCTCGGCATGTAAATATAGCCACGGAGGAGCCGAGCAGTTGAAGGGATGTGTATGTGCCTTGATTCATTGATCCTAATTTCCCCGTACGTCTGCCTGCGCGCTTCAGTGTGTTTGTATTTAACGACCACAGAATCCTGCACAATGGCTGCCATGAGCCTTTGTGATAAAGTTGCTTGTGGTTCCTATTAATTATTTGATTATTAAATGGGCGCAGTGAGAGATGAAAACACATTTTCAGACTCTTAACCCGGGGTTTTACATGTTTATTAAAATCGTTCTGTTTTGTTTTGCAGAGTGCAGTGGCAGTGAAGAGAATTTTTCTTTATGATGGGACCAACATAACAAAGTAAAACAAAGTAACAACAATAGTTATATTAGTCATATTATCCCACCCTTTGTGTCTCCATTGCAGGCAGGCAGTGGTTTTATTCTGAAATACATCACTCGTCAGTGTTTGTATCAACTTATTGTGAAGACAATAAAGTGCGAGAGCCTGTTTTCCTGGCACAGACTGCAAATTATGACATTAAAGTTGCCCAAGGAGGAGAAGTATTATATGATTACAGCATGCAGTCTTTTAGAAAATAACCTTGGACATATGGGATTAGTGGTTGAAGTAGTACACTACTAAGATTTAGAAGCATACAATTCTGAGGTACTTGTACATTACTTACTTTTGGCGCTACTTTCCGCAGCTGCTGCTATGAAGAGATTAACTAATTATTTTGGGGGATTTTATTACATGCAACACTGAATGACCAGTGTTTAAAGGTATGCAGCATAATACCATTCTGTCCAAGTTGGTGAAGGAGAACTTGTACAAATTTGCCAAAAGTTGACACAGTGTTTCTGCTGCAAGGAATTGTGGACCAGGATTATTTTCCTTTCCTTCCTTCCTTTGCTGTGCTCGGTCGTTGGTCTAGTGTACCCTGTGCTGAAGGAGATAAGAGACTGAAGCACCTTTTCTTAGCATTTATAGACTCGGAGCTGCTATCATGGCTGCCACTTAGATAATTGTGGGTCATTTGGCTAAGTTGGGAACCTTCCTGAGCAAAAAAACGATTTGTCAGCCACCTCCCTGCAGCTCTCAGTCCTAAAACCTTGAAATAAATGAGCATTTTTGCACTTGAGGGTCCCACTTGTTATTAATTAGGAAGAGAATTGGGCACTTCGGCAGTAATCATGATTTAACCCAAGTTGTGATTTAAATTCACAGGTTACATTATAAAAATCACAACACGTGATGTTGTTCTTTTCTGTGTGTTTTTTCCATGACTTCAATGTCTTATCCTATTATGGACATAAACATGCACGCAGAATGCCAGTAGGGAAACCAGCTCAGAGAGATGCGTACAGTATGTATGCTCCCAGCTCTCTGGATGCCTCTAGCCTGTGGATAAATTAGTCTGCCCTGGAGACGGTGCCGTTTGGGCTTATCTCCAACCTCCTCCAAATTGAGGTGGGAGTTGGTAGCGGCCAGAGGTATAAAGAAGATTTAGCTTATCCGACAGGGCATTAATCTCTGCACCTCCTCAGCATCCTGCAAGTTTCCGAGCCCCGGATCCCTTCGGCCGTATAAAGATGTGAAGTCGCCGTGCATCCTATCAGCACCTCATTGCAGCCCATTGACAGAGAGTTCATGAGTATGTCGCTTTTCATATCTGGAATGAAGCCATCAATCTCCTACATTGTCATGGTGAGAATAGTAACAGTGAAGCCTTAATTGGTGTGATACTTAAGCCCTCTTCAATTGAGACCCGAGAGGTACAGTCTGACCCCTACTCCCTGCTACAGTGAAAGCTTTAATTAAAAATATTTGTTTTTCCTGTTTTATAACAAAGTCCATGATTACTGTACTTCTCTGTGGGGCTCTACAGACTGTATTTTACTTGTTGCAGGTTGTTTCATAAAAATATACTTGATGAGGTCCCTATAATGAAAAAGCTTTTTCAAAATAACTCTGTTTGTTCATAAATTACGACTGTAGTGTCCTCAAGAGACTCTGGCCTATTAAATTAGAAAGATTTATTCGATAAATCATATAAATAGTAGTACACAACACATGTCAGGATAACCCAACAACAGAGCAACCATCAAGACCTTAAGGAAGAAAAATGAATGCCAAATGAATTTTCATTAGTGGAAGTGGTACAAGTTTTTTTATGTATTGTTTTTTATTCTGTGTCCCTTTCAAGACTGAGAGAATGACTCATTTTCTCTTTACTGACCATAATGTACCTGGCTTTGTTTGTAGCACCTGTTGCTCAAAGACAATATTACAATGGATTACAGTGTTCACTTTCGTCACACTTACTAACCACACAATTTGTTTTAGCAGTGTTTCTGCTTTTGTTTTGCACATTTCAAATCCTACACCAAGAAAGACAGCATTCATTATATGAAAGACTTACAATTAAGCAAAAACGTTCTCATTTAAAAACAATCTCTGGTGGTTCAACAATGGCTATCTAGACTTCCCCTCCATTGTTTCACATGTTTTATATAGTTTATTGGTAAAATAACAATATTTTACAAGAAAAAAAATCTAAAGTTTTTAGAAAAGTGAATCATCTTCATTGCTTTTTCTCACCTTTATCAAAAAGTTGACCAAATTGTGTAATGCACGTCCACTTCAAGGCTAGACAAGAAAGCCATAATACCATTGAAGAAAGTAAAAGCTTGATAGTGTTCTTGTGAGTGAGTCATGTTGTGTGTGTCTGTTTTGTCGTCATGTGTCCCAAGCATACACTATTTATATAAACTGATGCAGTTACCTAACAGTTTCCTGGCGGCGGCGCCCACAGACACATTGTAAGTACACAGGTCCAAAATATGACTCACCGTTGAAGTGTAGGAGCTCAGGCTGTTCATTCATGGAAACAACAATACAAACATCTGCTGACTGCTGTTTGCAGGGGCTTCAGACGGAGACGGTGAAATACTGTGAAATACTGTGTGGGGTATGACGTGTTTTCAGGATGTGGTGCGTGCTGAAACGAACACGGTGACGACGTTTTGATCGAGCTTTAACAGAGTCTAGACCAGAACATACAAATACAATACTAATTGGCTGACTCAAAGTGTAAATCACACTATAACAGTCTCTCTCTGTGTTAAAGGCGCAGATCTAACACCTGTTTACCCGCCAGTCTAAAGGAAAATTTACAACTTAAATCCTTTACTCACCAAAAGCATCTCCATCTGTGAAAAGCAACCCCATTGTTTTGCTTCTTCCTCTACAGAATCACTTCTTTTTGTATGGCTGGTTTGGCTAACCTAGCTAGCTCCATCATTTTAAGATAAGATAATCCTTTATTTGTCCCCCAATAGGGAAATGTACAGGGTTGCAACAGCAGACAACGACAAAGAAATGTATAGGACAGATAATACAATTTGTAAAGTGTAATGTAAAGTATGATTAAGACAAATCATAAATAAGAAGAAATATAAATGTGTACACATTTGAATTATATTTAGTGCTGAGAGAAGCTCTTGTTGTGGAGTCTGACAGCTTTTTTCCTTATTTGATATTTAAATTTTCCGGTACTAGCATCCAGTCTGCAGTGAAGAAGTAGTGCAGAGCAGATGTTGTAGGCCTATTACGTCTTGTCTTCTAACCAAAACTATATCTGAAGCTCTTTGGAAACACAATTTTCAGTGCTAACAGACTAGTACATTGGCTATATAGCAATAGCAAACAAAGCTGCCCAGTTGTGGAGCTGATGTCACTCATTTGTGGGACTTGTCTGTACTAGACAGAATTTCTATCATATGGATCTCTCGCTCCAGTGATTTATCAATACAGTAATCTCTCACCACTCAAGTTTTTCCAGCAGCATGAGTCGATTAATAACAAATATCTGTTTGTTTCTCTGTCCCCCATTTTGGTGCATGTCTAGACAACTATGCTTCTCACAAAATGTGGTATGTTAACATGATCCCACCTGGATGACTTTTAATAAGTTTGGTGATTCCCTGCACCAACATCCAGGCCAACTAATCCACATTTTAGTTTGTCATTGCAGAATTAATGACATTCCCAATCCCAACAGCCTTAGATAGATCAGTGAAAATGAGAGGCTCTTCAATTGTTAGCATAACACTTACATTGAGAACATGGTAAGTAAGACTTTTTTGTTTTGTTTTGTTTTATCATGAATTTAAATCATGATTAATGAGGTTCAAAAGCAAACTTTAGATCTCAACAGTTCATCTTATGGAGTTATTTTCAATTTCTACAGCATCACCGAGCTGCTAGCATTGACGCAGTCTTGTTTAAATTTAAATAATCTTTATTTTTGTGTTGTGATAACAAATAGTCCAACACTGTGAGTGAGGCGATGGGTTGTAAATGTCATCAGAAGCGGACCACTGGCTGAGGATGCAGAACTCCCAGAGACAATATTTGCCTGTATGCACTGGCTGTTTGTCTAGACGGAGGCAGAGCTCTGATGTCTTTATCTGTATTCATGCATTTTTTTGGCAAAATGTTTCCCTGTGTTTGCCGGCCAGCCTGTTTCATCTGGTACATTGGATGTGTCCCCGGTTATGAATCGCCGTACTGGGCGGTTGAGTCGTACCTACCTGTGACGGAACGAGTGGTATCTGATAAACGGCTGTGTTTAGATTCAAGCTCACGTCCCCACCGGTGTCCTCTCTGTCTCCTGGGTGATTCATTTCGACTCCTCCACCTCTGCTTGCCATGTAAATCAGCAGAGCAGCTGGAGTGGCCTGATCGCGCAGAAACCTTCGCCTCCCAACCTGTTATTACCTTGTCTTCCCACCACTGTGACGGCACTGATGATGGTACCGCTGCTCACACCTGTTGAACCCACAGTGAAAGCCTTTGTTTCCCATCTCTGTGGAGCTCACGTTGTCTTAATTACAATTCCCAGACTCATTTGGAAACAGGACTCTTGATGTGCGTCTGAGTCAGAGGATATCAAAGGCAAACGGAGCAGGATGATCTCACAAAAGAAGATCTTTAAGAGGCCTTAAAAGGCTCTATCTCTGGCAATGTGAGTGTGGTGACCACGATCTGGACAAAATCAAGTGGTTGAAGCAAAGACATTTACATTTTATGACAAAACAGTGTCGACACACAGTATATTCTTTGTCGTTTGTTTGATCGGCTCTTAAAAGGTTTCATTTCAAACAGTGATTATCCAAGAGAGAGCAAAAATATCTAGACTATAACACTTTATTGGTTATAATTAAAGGTAACTGCATTATATTTGGCTAGTACATTTGTAATGGTGTACAACACAACACTGTATAATGACAGTAGTTTGTGTTGTAAATACTAAACAATCTCTGGCAGTGAGTTGAAATGAAAAAGGGCTAATTACTCTATCAAAGGAGAACCAACATTAAAAGGGACATATTATGGAAATATCACTTTTTGAAGGCTCTTTAACGTGTTTGTCTTGCCTTCTGGCCCCCAAAATGTGAGAATTAACAAAAAAAAATCTGTAATTTGCAGGCTCCCGAGGTTGAAATCCATGTGGTTTTACAAGCCGTTCCCTCAGTTGTCATACAATGATGTCATTAGTTTTCAAATTTGCTTAATACCACTCCTACCTGTGAGTGCCGTTACCATAGGGACAGGCACTGAAATGAGCCGTGGTATCTTGACCGAAGCATGTCATGTCAATGTCTTTCAGACACCTGGGAACTATTTTAATTTGTGGGAAAGGAACATAATATGTCTCCTTTAACATTTAGCTCTGTCCCATTCTCTCTTGTTAGACCTTGTTCTCTGTGTTTTCTCCAGACATAACCTAAGGAAGCAACTTTGGAGGAGAAGTTAACCGTGACATGAAGGCGCAGTCACTGTGTGTAAAATTCGATCACATGCAATTTTGGATTGGATGAATTTCCGATTAATTAAGCAGCTGTTGCACATTGTTTTGTTGCCAACTGCTGATTTTCTTACTTTTCTTACTGCCTCGTTTTCCTCAGGAGGTGGTGGCTGAGGCTCATGGGTATTGAAGTATTCCGACTAAAACCAGTATTGAAATAATTAAAATTAAAAGTCATTATATCAGCCTCCTCCTCTACATGTCAGTCTGTCTCTGTCTCTAATTCAAAGTTCGTTTTTTTTTTTTTTTTTACTGTCTATTAATTACAACACTCGTGCTTCAGGGTCATCCTGAATGCCGCCACAATTAAAATATTCACACTTGTAGGTTCAAAAGTTCCACGGCTGGATTTAAATATGAATCCACGTCATGGTTATTCATTAGCTGGACGTTGCTGTCAGGACAAATCACTCGAAGGAGGCAGAGTAATGAGAGAGGATTCCTGTGCTTTTCCCCCCGTGGGGTAAAACATCTATTTATAGCCACTCACTCACATCAATACGTTTTCCCTCCTGTGTCGCCTCCATCTAATGCTTCATAAAGCGAGCGTGGCAACCTTTCATCTCCCCTCTGCTGGTAACGGTGATGGTCGGTTCTAGCCGTGCACCGAACGGCTTCTGACGCTCTCAGTTTTGTTCTTTTGACATTTGACATCCTGTAACAGGTTGGTTGAAATTAATCTTAAACGTAGTTGGATGCTTTTATTTTCAAGATTACATAATGCAACTAGACTTTTTTCCCCCTGTCGGCCAACACAGACAAGCGCCGAAAGCAAGGGATGAACATCTGACCTCGCATTCTTCATTCAACCACAACGATACATCATTAAACACCTTAATACAACAATTTTTAGTCTTGGAGCCCTCCAGGCCAAACCAAGGCTCTCAGCCCAGGTATTACTCACCATCCAAACCAAGGCAGGAGAAGACTGTTAATGTCAGGTCAGTGCCGAGATGTAGACGAGCTCTTGATAGTTTGCCAGACAGAGAAATCATTAAGAAACCACAAGGCTGCGTCTGGCTCTGAACAGATGTTCCAGGGTGGGGGTTTACATTCACTTCATGAAGATGACCTATCAAGATAGAAATACAGAGCGTTTTGTATCTTTTGGGCATTGAATTGATAACGAGCATGTGTCTGTGTGTTGTGTCCATCCCTCCCTGCGTCTATGGTGGAATAATTTTTATTACTGTAATAATATACAATTTGTATATATGCTGGAAGTGTTGCACACCATCAATTTGACATCTGAGTTATGTAACCCAGCTCCAACCTGATGCACTCTCAGCACGACCACATAGCCAGCCATGATCTTTCTCTTTTTTTCCCCTTTCTTTCTTCTTTTTTTTTATAATAGAGACACCGAAGGCCATAAAAACTACCGTTGGGCTGTAATGGGCGGTGGCGTTACATAACTGTCTGTCCACTTACCCCTTAAACTGTAATTGTTCCCAGAATAGAAGCAGCCCCTGCTTCCTCGCCATTAATGAGTTGACCGACGACCCTCTGTATCCAATGAGCCGGGGCAAATCCAGCTATATATAAGCAAATCCGAGCGTGCACAGCAATACCTTGAGCTGTGAAATGGCAAAATGTGGTAATGTGGTAAATAGAAGCATTGTAATACCAGTACTGTGTGACATAACATGATTTGCTCTTGATATTTGGGCGCAGGATTTGATATGGAAAGTGTTGAATATTTTTGATTAAATAAGAGAAAGGAAATGGAGTTTTTAATCATACTGGCATTACTGCGGCTCTTTGATAAGCCAGTAATGGCGTTAATTAATTAAAGATTCCACGGTGCCATTATTTAAAACAGGGTATCTCTTCAAAGAGTAGACGTTAAAAAGAAACTCTCATCTTCATGTTGCATCTTTCGTGTTGACAATTTGAAACTGGCATGGGTAATTGCTCCCCAAATCATGACTAATCCTGCAGGTGCATTGTTGACGGCGGCCACGAGGCCAGTCCAAACCCCCCCACCGCCAACCCCCCACCCCTCCAAGTCTTCATACAGCAGTGGTGTTATAATCCAGCACGAATAAGCATTCAGGAAATGACAAAGCGTTAATTACATGCATCACCACATGGAGCTATTAGCCCCTCGCTAACTAAAGATACAACTCCACTCTAAATATGGGTTTAGCGTTCAGAGAGTGGGCAGCTTTCATTGCCAAGGAAACTAATGCAACAAGCCCCCATGCCCCTCTTGTTTTTTTTTCATCTGTTTTCTATCCAATATCGTGGATCAAAAGGAAGTTGTGCTGTGTGTCACGCTTCAGGAGAGATCAAAATGTTCTCTTCATGTTTAACCATCAAACGGATGCAGGATGAGAAAGAAAGAGAGAGACGTCTATCCGCCAAGCTTTTCATTCTGTCTTAAAGGTTTTTTACAAGCACGACAGCACAAACTCAGGGTCTTACGTTTTGTTAGTGGAGTGGTTATGTAACGCTTATTATTTGCTGAGTGTGAAAAATGGTGTAAGAAGGCAGCTTTTTTTCCCCCCACCTCAGATACAAACGAGTATTATCCCACTTATAAAAAAACAACAATTTGTAGCGGCTGGGGAAAAATGGAAATAAAAAATTGCTCTACATTTGTGGGAAAACACAACCTTGAAATGCTCTGTGTCATGTCAAGCTGCTCCGAAAGAGTCAAAGCCACATCAGTCTGAATAATTATTTCATTTTAAATTGAGGCAACACTTCTTGTTCTCGTGTCTGGGGAGGAAAAAAAAGAAAAGAAAACGTATTCTTATTCTCTTGACAGCAAAGTTGAGACACCACTTACAATAGGCTGCATTACACAACACTTGAAGAAAGGAGCAGCACAAGAGAGCCCCAGTGTGTGTGTGACAGACCCATAATTAAACTGACTGTGTATTGATTGATAATGTCTGTCCTGTAATGTACGAGCCAGGTGTGAAGAGCTCTGTCTGTCTGGCGGCTCGTTGTTATCACTCGCAGATGTGAAATGAATTTTCGCTTCGCTTTATTTGTCCAATTTTGAGCAGCGGGGTGTTTGTGTAGTCTGTGTGTTTTCACCACAGAGAGCCAATGTAGCAGCAGCTCAGACGTGACACACTGATCCTGTATTTGTGTGTGTGCGTGTGTTTGCTCCAGCTTGGACCATTTTCCCAGCTTTGCAGACACTTATTTCTCTTCTGGACTCTTTTCTTTTTATCAAGCTCTTGGAGGAGAGCTGCAAGGCTTTTTAGATAATGAATGTTGTACCATTTCCAACTTGCACTGTCTCAATTTGACAAACGTGTGTCTTCTGCAGAGACATGATGAAATGCCGACCAGAAAGGGCCGGTTGATTGATACATCCATGAGTTTTAAGCACTGCAGCTGCACAGTGAGTTATTAAACAGTAAGAGAGAGTGACAACTTTTACAACTCTTTAAACTTATCCATGCTGCAGAATATTAACCGAGTCACAGTGATACAGTGTTTAGCACCGTCACTCGACAAGAAGAAGATTGATAGTTGATAGATGGGGGTGACACTAAATTGCGAGTAGCTGTGAATGTGAGTGTGTGAGGTTGTTTGTTCCTATGACAGACTGCTGACCTGCCCTTGCCCTATGTCAGAGGAATGGACGGATGACATGATAACTATATTATGTATCATATAGAACAAGGTTCAGCTTCATCGTGTGTCTTTTGCTAGGACCCCCCGACTCTACATTAACTCATTGAGGAGAGGGTGAAGGGGCAGCTACTGCAGGAGGAGAAGTAGGAGAGCAGGCATCACTCTGCAGAGTAGGACTCCTACTTGTTGTTTTTTTTATTGTACAATGAAAAAACATGTGAAATGAAATTTTCAGATGTCTTACATGTTTTTGAAGCCAAAATTAAAACGGATAAATCACTGTTTTTCTTGAGAGACTCTCTTTAACTAATATGCATTTTTCTCAGCTTTCGAGAAAAAAAGTGGTCTTTTTGGTGCAACCAGGCTCTATTCAACTTAAGATAAATCAAGAATGGAACAAGGTACAATCAAATGGTTTTTCCCTAATTAAATAGAGAGTCTCCTCTTTCCTTTGAGCTATTTGGTGTTTTCAGAGTCATAGTACAAAATATTCTGTGGGTCTCGAAATATTACTCAAAATGCCTCGAAATGCTGGCACAAGTCACTGACCATTTTATAAAAGGGCTGGCACTCAATGAGTTAAAATAATAACCTTTTCAAAATATGTAAATTCCTTGACAAAGACAGGCTCACTCAGACTCTTTGTTTTTTATTTTTTATTTTGTTAAAATACATATGAAACAGATACAATAAATTATATCCCAAATATTTACTTTGAATCGTTACAAAAGTTATCACAAACTGTACACATCATGACAGCAGTTGCAGTTGTTCTTGCTCAATATAGATTCAACCAATATGCAAACGATTACAGCTCAAAGCTCTAAACTCCTAAACATGGAATAACTTGATAAGGTAGAGTTGGCTTCACTTGGTTTCCAGTTTGACTAATTGTTCACAACTATTACAGAACGTGTATAAATTTCACTCGAGTACAAGTCTGAGCTGTTCAAATTATCACCAAACAATAGAAATACATTGTGATGTCTCTATTTTCTGTAAGTGTACAACAACTTTTTTAAATTTCACTTTTCAATATATATATAAACAGTGCCAGTGACAAGTGTATATATATTTATATATATACAAATGTAAACACAAAGATTGAAATTTGAAATACTAACTTATCCATTGCTTACATTTTCCCTCAGTTAAGTGTGTTTTTAAGTGGTGACACAACATGCTACAAGTAAAAATATTTAATATTAAGGGCAGCACAGGGCAAAAAGCATCATTATATATGCATGTGCAAGTAAGATAACAGTACATAGCCTTTTTTTCTATTTGCTATGTTGGTTTCTTATTACTCACAAAGAAGGAGAAGCTGAGTCAGTGTTCTGAGTTTAGATGCACTGAACTTAATTTCATATGGCTTCATGTTTAAAAAAAAAAATATTTGCAAATGTTTGAGTGTGTTTGTAGCTTCTTCTCTCATGGATAATAATTCCCTGAATTTGTAGCAGGAGATGAAAAGTTGTACAATTGCCATGATTTCTTATTGAGATTTCATTAGTATCTGTATTACTGCTTTTGTTGTTGCTGTTGTTGTTGATTTACTATTCAGGTCCATGATTGGTCCTTTTACAAAATCAGGCTTCTTATATTTAACTGGGAAGTGTTGATTTTGTTGGCAGATTTCATATATCAACTTTAGCTAACTAATTAAGCTTCAAGTTGGTTAAAAAAGGCTGTTTGTTTCTTTTAATAATTTCCAGCTGACTGTATTTAAAATTACAACATTGTAAGGGTATGCAAATATGCACTTGCTGCAAACATGATAGAATGCGAAAGACTGAGGCTAAAGCACCATCATCAGCAAAATGTCAAAACCCTTAAAAACTGAATATCCATGTAGAAAAGTGTACTCTTTTTTTTTTAATTATTTATCTTAACACAAACCCGTGAACCTGCTTCAATTACCTGTTTTATTTTTTTGTATTTTCAAACTGTATGTCTCCCTTTCAATCTTGGACATGAAAATGATTTGATCAATGTTCCTAGTGAAAGTACAGTAATGCAGTCTTGAATAATAATGAGTCGGGCTGTGGTTGTTTTGAGTGTAAAATTGTTCAATACAGCAGGACAGACACTTGAATTTACTGTATATAGGCTATTAACTTAAGGACCACCTGCTCTTACACTTTTGGTCTTTTTATTTTCACTTTGGAGCCTGAAACACTTTGTGTTCCTGTCACTGTTTGGAGGAGTTTTTTTTATTCATTTATTTTTTTCCTTTTAGTCAAAACTCAATTTGGACTGAAGGCTGGAAGTGCTCGTTAATTAGGCTACTAGTACCACTAGTGACCCATAAATTTACATTAATTAACGTATTGCTTTCCCAATAAAGTCAATTTACCGTTTTTATGCATATTTTTTAGTCGACTTTGGAGCTAAAATATCAACCAACTGTTTGCTTCAGTTTCAACACGAGGGACATGTGCAGTGTAAACAACAATAATGTTTGGTTGGAAAAATAAGTTGATGGATGAGTAACTAATATCTATATGCTGCTTTTTTGGGTCGCAATTATCTGCTGAAATTGATCTGTGGTAGAAAATATCTAAAGTTGGGTTCATTTTTAAACTCTTGCCAGGTTTTTGGGGAACAAATTCATTGAAACCTACTTTTATTTTTGTGTTTTTCTTCATCTCTCTTTACGTGCGTTTGCTACATGTATTTGCTACAGTTTCTCTAAATCTGAGAGACCTGTTGAGTTTTCTCATAAATGCAGGTGACAATAGCTGGTTAATGGCCGGTTTCACACATCTGTGACATTTGTGACTGGTGATTTTTTCTAAGAAATTTATCCAGCCCTTTTTATTTGACGCTCAATTACCTGCGTTCTTCAGCCAAAAGAGCTGGAATCACGACTCGCTGGATTTATTGACTGATTCTTTTTTTCTTCTTGTCCTTCTTTCTGTCTTTAAAGTAAATGTTTCATGGCACTGAGCAGCATAGCCCTTTTACCTTTGTGCCATTTCAAAGTAAAATGCTTCACTGAAGAGCTCTCGGGCCAGAAAAAGATTGAAAAGGTTGCAAGTGAATCACTGAGGACTTCTCACAGCGACGTCTACCATTCATGTGGTCTATATGTAAATGTTTTGGCGAATAAAAGCCTTTCTGAAAATTTCCAAAGCAGATGTATGAAAAACAAACTCTTGAATGAAGTGACAGTTTACTGCTGTGCATAGCCAGCTCTGTAGAGCACGAGTTTGAATGAATTTATGAATGAATGAAAAAAAGCAATTTCAATACAACATTGTTTTCATAAACACAGAGAGAAACATGTTGGAATGAATTCAGTTTTTCGTACAACATGCTCACACGAGACTGATTGGCAACACGACTCGTCAGCGACTCTAAACGAACGTCTGCTTTCTTACAGAGGCGGTGTCGTCACTCTACCTGTAGATCGTCACGGCGTCTGTGGAGGTTTAGGCGAAGGACATGAACCTTGACTCTCAAAGCTTGCCGCTCTTCCAGGCCACTGCAAGGTAAGATGTCACACCAAAAACACAGCTTAATAGAGGCCGCCCCTTTTTTCTTTTTTTTTTTGAAAAGCTAAGCAGGTATTTCTCACAGTCCTGAGAATGCACTGTGATCATGGGCAAATTGGTCATTTGAGCCCAGCGGTGATCTAGCGTGGTCATTTACAAGCAAAGCATTTTCTTTGTCTGGTATAGAGCTGGCTGTGCTCACCGTGGCGCCTCCAAATAATTATATATTCTCCAATATGTAACTAAATCAGTCTCAAGACCTAACATGGGATCCTAACAAGCAACTGTGTGCACTGGTGGTGTTCTCATTAGAGGACGGGGCGACTGCTGCTCTCAGACGGTTCACCTGGAGGGTCATACCGTTGCTCTGCAACAGCACAAAGCATCTCAATGAGTAGATCCAAAAATATAGTAATAATAATAATAATAAGCTATGTCAGACAACTACATTAAATTGTTCGACAGCAGCTACACAGGATAGGCACTCTTTTTTTTGCCTATGATCACAGTTTTACCAAAGCATGAAGTAGTTTTACCACTGAAAATGGGTAATCACCTGTATCTTCCTATGCGTCAGGTGGGAAGTGGATGTGGCAAAAGAGGAAAAAACATTGATAACATGTAAAATATAATAAACATTAACCGGAGTGAAGCAATTGGCCTCTAAAAGATGAAATTGTCTTATTCAAACATGGTATTTCATCAGCTATAAAATGAGTTTCTCCTCAAGTACAGGACGTCGGAGATACTTGGGTCCAGTAACTCCTGTTAGCATGTTTGCTGCTCATCGAACCTCTACTGTATATGTCGTCTTCTTTCTCTGCATGCTAAATACATACATGCAACGTGTAGGTAAGACAGTGTTGGGGGTTGTTGGAGAGTGACTTTTGCATCCGGTTTCAGAGATTCTCATCCGACTCTTCTCTGAATATTCCTTCAGCCCAATTTTTGAATAGGTGGACTGAATTAAATTCATCAGAACAAATGCAATAAATGGGAAAGTTTAATGCAATTGTTCTTGCAGTCAGTGGAGAAGTGAGGAGGTGAGAATATGTTTTCAGAAACAGTGAATGAATCAGAAAATGAGTTGCATGTTATTCTGCAGGTCAAAAATTTAAGAATATAAATGCCAACAATGTTTGCACTGTATACTGAGCTGAGTTTTTTTTTACTGTTTGCTTTTCATTTCAATAATTACATTACATGCATTTGTGCATTTTGTCATCCCATTTTTAAGTGTTTTTCAATATTCACGAATAAATACAGGCACATTGATGGATTTTATTCTTATAATAGGAAAAAACCAAAGGACCATGTAACGTAATGTGTAATATGCATGTAATGCGATGTCCATGAAGGAAATGGGAGCTGAGATAACATTCATACTCAGATATGTTGTTTCCTAACACTGGGTAGTGGTCACTGGTCACTGTCACATTCAAGAGCTTGTAGGGAACTCTGTAAATGTGAGTTCTTTAAGACTGGGGGGACAACACAGTGAGGGATAGAAGAAGACAACATATCTGTACCTCTCCCAGAGCATGCCAGTGTGTGATGGGCTTCCGCGGATAAGCCAACATTTCATTCCAGTGATCCCGTCCAAGGCCCTCAGCATCTGGCCCGGCATGACATACACCAATCACCTCATTGTGTCCAACCCTGTTAGCAGCACAACACACACATCGACATAGATTTTGATGCACATAGTAATGCTCCTAGTAGCCTGGGTGCAGACATTTAAAAATTATGAACATATACTGATAAATAAAAGGATATTTCCCCAGATTTGGATAAAAAGATGTTATGAAAAGACTCTGGATAAAGATAACTGGCTTTAATTATACCACTTATAAAAAAAATTGAGAAAAGAAGAAGCTCCAATTAGTTATTGTGTGTTTAAGAGCTCCTGTTGAGCAAAATATAACTTGCTCATCTTGTTATCATGTACCCAAATCCTACAAATGCTCCTTGTCCTTGTAGATAATTTCTGACATAAAGAAAACAGAGACGCATACAGAGGCAAGCTGGATGAGTGAGGAGAGTCTTTTATGAGAGAGATATTCACATTTATAAGATGGGAACAGCAGATGACAGTGGAAAAACAAGCTCAAAAAAGAAAGAAAGAAAAATAATTCAACCAGGAACAAAACTGATTATCCAACACTCGAGGTACATGTGGGAAACAAGCAGACAACTTAAATAGACGAGGAGGGCCGGGGTAAAACAGACAGTATACAGACAGTGACTCACCGATCATAATCCATCACCATGATGGACAAACTGACTTGTTCGACGTTCTCCGGGGGGATGTCGAAGATGATGGCCTCGTTGTACACTGGATTAAGTGTGCTTTTCTTGGTTGTTGTTTTTCGCTTCTTCAACCTCCGCCCATCGCAGATCAGGTAAACCTTCACATACGGGTCTGAGAGACACGCTCACCGTCATTTGAAAGGTTTGTACACATGTATGTTGTCAATGTAGAAGAAATGGCAAAAGGGCTGGTGAATGTGTAACACCTAACCTGGGTTACAGAAGTTTAACACAGTTTATAGTAAAGCTCGTACCAGTGTTGGCTAATGGGATAGTTCAACATTTTGGCAAATTGGCCCATTGCCATAAGGCATAGTTGCTTTAATTGTCGGTGCAAGCTATTTTTAGAACGGTGGAGCAGAGCCACGAGTTGCTCAGAGCTACACTATGGAGGCGAGATAGAGTTGTTTTCAAGGCAAATGCAGAGACTGCTTGCTGAAAAACTGTAGTTTTGCAGTTTTGCATGAATTTACCTCTGAAACAACTCTGTCTGGTAACGTTCTGTTATTATCTCATAGCGTGGTGAATGTGCAGGTCACAACTTTGTCCACCAGAGTGTTTTGGAGTTGTTGGATTGTGTATTTGATCAGTTTGATGAGGGAAACCAAGAAATCCCATGAGCCTCCGTAGCGTAGCTCTGAGCAGCTCGCGGCTCTGCTCTGCCGTTCTAAAAATAGCTTGCACCAATAATTAAAGGTAATGAACCTACTTCTAAGACTATATGGATTATGGTAATGCCAATTTGCAAAAATTGTGAACTATCCTTTTAAATAATTTGTTCTCACTGGCCTCAATACGTCTCTTTCCCTTTTCCATTCTGTGAGGCCACCTGCTGCATGTTTTCAGCTAAGTTTGATTTATGGCCCAGTTTGAGCTTTTGATGTGCGCTAGTCTTATTTTGCTGTCGGGGGTTACCTGAAGAGCCTGTGATGTCCATGGCTTTGAGGTTTCTGCATTTGATGACTGTGAGGGTCATTCTCCCTGCTGTGGGGAGGTAGCACAACGAGTACATGATCTCTCCCAGGTCAACACTCTCCTGAAGGACGGAGAAAAGAAACAGAATGAATGTCATCCATTTTACATGTGTTGACCACATTTTGTGAATCAGAAGGCTAAAAGGCAAAAGAGTAACGAATTATGTAAATAAAAGAAAATTTGTATTTCTGTCAACCGCTGCTAAACAAGCATGGCAGGTTGTCAACCTATTTATCTTTTTAAATGCAGTACAGGCATGAAAACTTAACTGTCGGTCAACACAACAGAACTTGCTTTGTGTTTTAGATATTATGCTAATTACCAAAGAAAATTTTAGCATTTCTATACTATAGCTGTTAAAACTAGAAGGTACACCAGTAGTAAAGACAAAGAAGAATTTATAGCGAGTTCGATAAAGGTCTAAAGCCCTCACTGGTATCTGAAAACAACGCTGTTTAACACATAAATTGTACAGATTAGAATAAAACTGAACTCAGAATATTAAACAGCTTTGGATTTACCAACTTCTACTCTAAAAACCTTTGGACGCTATAACGACTCTCTCATACAGTGACGATTAATCAAACAGTTTCACTCAAACTATTAAATCCACAAAGTAACTGAAGCTGCCCTCAGGTGTTTCCACATGGGAGTGGGCACCTTCAGGTTAATCTGTGGCCTGCAGTTAGAGGAAGTAAATGACACCGTCACACTAGACCACACAACCAAAGCTAAAGTGATATTCTGTTGAGTCAGATAAGCTAAAAACACAATTTAACACATTTTAGTACACCAGCATTGAGGGTATATAGTGTATACTTTTCAGAGTTTTGCTCTTTAAGCAGCAAAACTAACCACAGGAACAGTTCACAACAGTTAAATATCATCTATACTGGTACTAAAGAGTAGCATTAATCAGGTAAAAACATAAATCTGCATTGGTCTCCATTCAAAGATGCAAGATGCACATGTTTGCTGACCCAACTCTGGAGATAAAATAGATCTAGAAACTATGGTATGATGTTTGGGTTATTATCCTCCTGATAACTTATTAACAAGACTATTATTGATGGGGTTAATAATGTAGACCATTAGACACACTCATAGTATGTTCATAGTTTAAACTCTGGCTCTCTTGTGTGCCTGTGTTAATAATATACTGGAGCAGGGGCTTGGTTGTCACCTTGCCTTCCATTATTATCTCTTTCCAACCCACCTAATGGGATAATACAAAAAATCATGGAGGCAGTCAACAATAGTGGCAATCTGTTGTGCTATTCTACTCTTATTCTGGTACTGAACAGAATAGCACATGAACTTTGGCAATCTAGATTTCAAGTGGCTTTTAAATGAACAACCTAGTATGAAAACAAAGCCCTTTGTCAGTGAAAACCAATAAATAAACCACAGCCATGTTCACTTGAGGTTATAGAGATTCATATCTGGTCAGTTTGTTTGCATGCAAAAGACCGAATATACTGTTGTTGTTCTGTTGCTATTAATAAAGTTTACAGAAGCCAGTGTGAACCTGAAAACAATGGCTCAATGTTTATCACACTGAAAACACTCATAAATAAAGCAGGGGCTCTTGAGGAAACTGTGGTGAGTGTTAATGTAGGAGTGAAATGCATTCTGGCCTATATTATGACTTATGAGTTCTTATAGTTCTCGTGAGGACGTACGACTGTACATGCCTGGTGTTAAAACTGTATAACCTGTTTGTTTAGTGACATTATAAGTTATAGCGTATGTATGTCATGACGGGATAATTTTACTCTCTGTTGCTATATTTACGTCTGTAAAATACCCAGCAGTTTCTGGAAAGTGCGAGTGGGTGGTTTGGCTGATGAGATGCATTTCCCAAAGCATTTGAATTATGCAATGTGTTCCACCTGCCACTTTTATGGATGAGTGTTGATGAATTCTCTCAGGCTCTCTGAAGTGACTCAGTGCAACACTTGTGTTTGTTTAGACCTTTCCCAAAAAGAAAATAATAAAAACAAAAAAAAATGTAGTTCCCATTCCCTGTGTGTTTTCTCTTCAGTGTCAAGACAAGAAGTTTGGTGCAACATCTCTAACTTATAGCGACAGTGAGCGTTGGCGTTGGTTGGTGGTTGGTGTGAACTCACAGTAGTTGCTGCGTGGATATCCTTCCACACCACCGCCTCCCTGGAAAGATCAGAGAGTTCAAAGAGGTTGTCCACCACCACCTCGCCAATCATATCGTGGCTGGTGAAGCGGTCGAAGTCGTAGACGCTGAAGTGCAGCTTGCGGTTGCAGATCTCGTCGTACACCACCGGGAAACGGAAGGTCTCGTCGAACATGGGGTTCAGGTTCTTGCGGTGGACGCGCGTCTGGTACTTCTTCTTCCTCTCCGGCAGCAGGTAGATCTTCACGTACGGGTCGGAGGTGCCCGTGAAGTCCTTGGCGGGCAGGTCCAAGGCCTTGAGGATCCGCACCACCAGAGCCTGCTCCTCGTAGTCGTAACGCAGCGAGAAGCTCAGCTTTCCGCACGTCTCCACGGGCTCTTTGGGCTCGCCCTCCGAGTCCACAGACTTCTGCTTGTAGAGTTCGGGTTTTATTCTCCCGATGCTCGCCGTGGAGGACTGGCGGAGAGGCACTGTGTCCATGCTGAAGTCGACGCTGGTGACATTCATCTGACGAGGCAGGTGGCGCCGGAAAGAATTGTGCCTGTTGGAAAGGGTAGAGGGCATCTGGTAAATGTCTCGAGTGTCAGTGTCATGCATGAGCGGCTTTGTGACGGTGCGGGGCCTAATGGTTTGTCAGGAGAGGGTACGTTTAAGAAGAAGCATGATGCATAATAATGTGCAGTGCATGGAACTCGCTTTGCATATTACACTGTGTCTTTGATGTTTTATGGAAGAAAAGCAAAATATATTACAGAGAAACCACCTCATGTTCACCTAATATAGACGAGAGCCGAATAACCAGAGGCCTCGAGTGGCTGTAGCTCCCAATGCGGCTCAGTTTCAAGACAGCACTTAGCAGGAACGACTCTTTAGGGCATATCGTACAGCCTGCTTAATGCATGTTGACAAGCAATAGTTTGAAATGCTAAAAACGACTGAGCCAATCACATGATGCACATAAATTGCCAATGTGACTCTGCCAAAGTGGATGTAATTGCCCTAAGATTGACAAGCTGAAAGATTTCCTTCATTCGTGTGTCCCCACTGACCAAGATTCAAATTTGAGCTTTTATAAAAAAAAAAAAGATTACCTGAAGGCTGGTTGACATCTTTTGAGAAACACCACGTTTCCCCCCCCCCCCCTCCCCGACTTGCCAATCTTGTCACCTAGCAACTGGCCCTCCTCCTTTCTTACAATAAGACAATCACAGCAATCTGACAGCCATGGCACAAATGATATAGCACAGGAAGCACGGCTGAAAATTAAATAGTACGCTCTAGTATTGTCGTAAACGGCAACACAGAGATCAAGAGGGAAAAAAAGAAAATTTCCATCGAATACAAAACATAAGAACCATTACTATATGCAGACAGGTGGCAAATTAAAGGTGCATGGTGTCAGTGTATGTGTGTCTAATAGTGCTCCCATTCCTGTGCACAGGGTGAGATGAGGTTGGACAAAATGTTCATCTTACTGTAATTGTGCAAACTTTGTGTTGCACCAACATATAGGAAGTCAACTTTCCTGATTTGGATGGTGCTTGTAGGAATGCGGCACTTTTCATTGTTTAATTTGATGAAATAATAATTGTCGGAAGCAGAAATCGCAATCAAAAATAAAACTTGATTAATCGCCCACTTCATCACTGAGAACAGCTTTGTACTGTGTTATGCCCCTCCCCCCTTATAGTGTAACAGCCACTGGATATTCCTCAGTGTTGGGGTCAAACATTCACTCCCAGCCTCACCTCCCCCCACTCAGTTATTTCTATGTCTGTGGTTTTTGTACCACTGGACTCTCACATGTGCCTCTGTCTTTGTAATGAGAGGATTATCCTCTATGTAATTCTTCTATGTAATTATAGACGGACTCTTGTTTCTAGTCACATCCTGTTCACTTGAGGAAATGCTGCTCCTCTGTTTTTCCATACGCACTCCTGCTTTAAATTATGACCCTATACTTGCCAATGCGTCTCCCATATATCTAAATGCATATAAGTCACATTGTTTCTATTGACACATGAGGCCAGTTGAACAGTGTTTGGGACTGAAGCTCCTGCTGTCAGTGCCTCCAGTAATTATCTCCCTCTTCCCATCTTGATACGAAATCAGAATAAACTGCACCTGCTCAGCTCAGACCTTTAAAAGGTCACATGTGTTTACATGGCTTTTACTGGTTGGATGCTACTTGCCTAACTCTACCATGCAGTGCACGTGTGGAAGAATCTGTATTTGTTATCTTTCCCTGTTCATTTTATCAGTTTTTTCCACATATATACAGAGAGTGGGTACTTGAGCTCCCAAAACAACTTGATAGCATTATAAATGTGCCTTTTTTTTATAATTGATGACCAGATTTGTTGGTAGTATAGCCCAATGATGTAAGAAGGTTTCACTTTGGGCTGTTTTCTTCACTATTTTCTGACATTCACCATTCACTGCACCAGATGATTGATCTATCATCAAAATAATCTCTGGTTTACCTGGCCAGTTGGTAAACACAACTAAAAAGGAGAAACAATAGAGGTAATTCACTTGAGAATATCAACTTCTCTTTGTTGTTGTAGTTTCCTTAAGCTCAGGGGTGCTGAGACTAAGGTGTTTGTTTTTGTTCAAAAAGAAAGAAAAATAATCGATGAAAAAGTGTAGGCGGAAAGGATTGAGAAAGTAGACTTTGAAATCTATAACTTGGCCTGGTGGGTGTGTAATTCATGGAGATGTTGGACTGGATATAATTTAATTAAAGGCTCTTAACGACAAAAACCAAAGCGGGGCCCGTCAATAAGGTTATCCTTGTGAGAAGCCGAGCGCAGCTGCCTGGTGCGTCTCACCAGAAACCACCCCTTCCACCGTGACAGCTCCCACCCCACAGCGCTGCTAATTATGGACGTTCTAGTTTAAACACAGCGCTGGAAAACAAAGGGGAGCACGAGCTGATTGTTTAATTACTGTGGATGCTTCCCGCCGTTACCATAGCAGCTTCACTCACACGTACAAGTGATCATAGGGTTCGAGCTGTACTGTAAGCAGGGAGGTTTGCCTCTGCAGGATGAATCTTATTCACCCTCGAGTTAAGACACAGAGAGAGAGAGAAAGGGAGACTATTCAACATGCTTTTCAAGGTCACCAGCCAGTCCCTGATGCCAAACCACCTCGAGGACAGTGTCCATGATGTCACGAGCTGTCTGCAGTTTCAGGATTGTGTGTTTCCTACTTTCATGTGAGGGGAAAAACAGATGAAAGTGGGTTGAAAATGCTGAAAATGACTTGTCTGTGGGTCCTAAAGCAGGAAAGGGGGTTGACATGTGGGAGTAGCTACCTGGAGGAGGAGGTTGGTTCTGTGGTCTGCCTCTGGATCTTAGCCTGCTGGCTGAGCTTCTCCCTCAGGGCCGTTTGCACCTCTGCGGGGATGTCCGGAGACGTCTGGCTGATCTTCATGGCGGCCTCCAGGAGCTTCACGGAGCTCCGGCCGTTCACCTTCACTTCCGGCGGCGGGTAGTACTTCTTCTCCACCTCCGCCGCTTTGCTGTCTGTGACCGGCGGCGGGGAGGAGCCGGGTGGCGGAGGAGGAGGCGCCTCGGGGAAACCCACGTGGAGGACATTCTCGGCGTGGGCCGACAGAGCCTTGCTCCTCCAAATGGGCCAGCACAGCTTCCAAAAGACAAAGAGAGAGACTACCAACAGGGCGAGGCCACAGAAACCCACGACCACAGCTAGGAGACTAATAGAGATGTCTACGTGTAACCATGGAGAAGACCAGTAGAGGAGGACAGAAGGAGACACATAAAAAGGAAAAAAAAGGAAGGAACCAAGCGAGGGACAAAATATGACGGACAAACATGCAAGGGAGAAAGAGAAAAAAGGAGAGAGAGCAAGCTGTAAGAAAGAGGGGGCAGCATACGCGCCTGTTTGATAAAGCAGGACAATTTAAAGTCATATATAAAACCACAGCATCAAGAGAAACACACGTTTAATGACTGGAGAGAGAAAAAGAAACATTTAGTGCTCCTGACATTTCATGCCCTCACTGATATTTAAAGGTAAAGTTTGGTTTGCACAGATTAATCAAACTGACTCTTTAAATTCTCCCTATTTGCAAAGTGGGAGAAAAAAGAAGGAAGGAAAGAGGAGAGAAAGAAAGAGAGAGAGGGAAATCATTTCTTCAGTCAGTCTATTGTCCACCTGTTGCTGCTGTGCTGAGCTGCAGCAAGATGCGTAACAGACGGAGAGACACTGTGGTAACAGTTCAACACGTAGAAACACAGGGAGCTGAGCGAGTGGAATAAAGTTTTAACAGGAGAGAGATGAAGTGCAGGTTCACTTTTTTTTCTTTTCTCTCTCTTTTTTTTATAATCCAAACGCTGCAGCAACTCAGTGTCTTCATTTCAAGAGGAACAGGGGGAAGTGATCAATTGGAGGAGATTAGGGACAATAAAATAATGACTTTATTCTATTTACCTGCGTTTCCTTTACCTGGTATGTTGCTCTCCAGTGGAAATATATCCGAACATTTCTCCCGGTCGACGTGTCCCGTGAGACAAAGTTCCGTGACGATCTGGAGAGCCCTTTGGCACAAGGTGATGCTGTCCTCCGTCCGGACACTCATGTCTCTCCTGTTAAGCCATTGCACGCCGGAGGAGCCGGGAGGGCGGCGGTTCATTTGGGCACCTGTTGTCTGTTTTTTCTTTTTTCTTTTCTTTTCTCACTACGAGCCGCAGAGCGCAGCCGGTCCGCGGGAGACAGCAGGGAGGCGCGCTGCGTCCTGATCCTGATCCATGTCCAGAGCGCAGCGAGGAGCGACTGGCCAGACGCGCTGCCTGCGTTTGAATACCAGGAGTCCAACCCTCGCTGCGTCCAATAGCTATGCGCATCAGTCTGAGAGTGAGTCCTGCAGTAATCGGATTACTTTTCTCTCTCTCTCTCTCTCTCTCTCTCTCTCTCTCTCTCTCTCTCTCTCTCTCTCTCTTTTTTTTCTAGTAACAACTACAGTCCCCCCTCCTCCCCCCGTGCACGCAGGGGACTGGTGACCTGTCGGTGTCCCCGCCCTCTGTCTAACACATAGTACTGGCTGATAACACTCCTCCCATGACCCCCAACGGGGTTTTTACCTCCTGTGACCGTCGGTATAATAATTAATCAGAATAAGAGTCATTACCTCCCTTCATTTTTCTCAGTGTGATTGAACACAAGGTTCTCAAACTATTGGATGGAGTCACGTGGCTGCACTTGCTCCATGTTTTTTTCATGCAGTGGCAGGGAAAGTAACAGGTTGTTCTGCATTTGAAGGAATGAAGTAGAAAATTGAAGCCTGCATACAGTATATGGCATGTATATTATCTGGATGGACCACTGCATAGTAGGTATTATCCATACCTGCTTTTACATAATACATAGCCTGCAGCTACCTGTCACTATACACCACTATTACTTCATATTATGTAGATTTATTTTTGCACCTATCTGCACAGTTTATTTGAAATGATATAGGCCTAGATAGCTTAATTTGATCAAATTGGTGTGTTTTCCAGTTTACCCAGTTTTTATAAAGTCATAATCACTTGATTTTGAAATAACTTTTGTTACAGTATAAGTGTGATCTGCAACTTTAGCATTTTATGTACATTTTTTTTCTTTTTTGACTGAAACATTTGTAGAGAGAAGAAAAATGACTAATTAGCTCCCAAAGGAACAATACCACCAATATACAGTATCAATAGAAAATCAATACTTTGATCTGCATTTGCCTGTTGAAGATGCTGCCAATCAATCTAATTTAATTTTCAACTGCAAATTTAAACACCAGAAGAAAAAAAAACTGCATGTGAACAAAAATTTGAGAAACCTGAACACAAAAGTCAAAAAGTTCAGGGATCTTTTTTGTAACTGTTGTAACAAAAGGGGCGACACTGCTGTCGGAGCTCAGTCCTCACCTCACCCAGCTGCTTTTCATTGGGTTATTTCTATTATTCACACTCCATGCCAGTGGGGGGGCACGAAACCGTAGCCAAGGGAAACTGGAAATTGCATTGGAAAAGGAGAGAACAACAACAACAGCAGTGAAAGTGTGAGAAATACAGCTGACGGACGGCGATTCAGAAATTTTTGGAGCCATGGTTACTACACAGCACCTGTCCTGAAGGAAGGTCGTCAACAATGGAGGCGGATCAGAGGATGAGAGAAAAACTCTGGCTCACCGTCCAAACACAGCTGTGTGACGATCAGGAAATTCAACTAGCTTCTCTACTTTTTTTTTTTTTTACACTATTTCCACGTATCCTTACTCATTTATTTGTCAAAAATGTATCTCGTCCACTGAAATATATCAAATACAAATAAGATGTTGATGTTTCCTCGACAACTAGTTGATCCCTTTTTAGTGCACATAATTCTGGTCTTTATACATTTCCACCCCTGGAATCAGACATATAACAAATGATTATTTCCATTATCAAATATTCAGCTGCTTGTTAACTATAAAGTTTTGGAATAAATCACACTTTTCTTTTAAAAATGACTGTGCCCATTATCAAAGTTTTCTCTGCTTTTCCTTCTGATCTATTTATCATATAATGACACTTTCAGCTCTCAGGTCAAAACTATTATCCATTATTTAATCAACTTTTTTTAAAGACATATTTATCAGTTTAATGAGCGCTACAGCCTCACAGATCAGCTAGTCGTCAGTCTGTATCTGTAGCTCCACAGTGGAGCATGTAGAGTCATCAGTCCTTCCCACTCTAACTTGTGTATGCACGTACAACTGAAAAGCTTCCCACTTTCCCATTATGAAAGATGTATCACATATTTTTGTTTGAGTAGCATGGCCAACGCCATCTTCAGCCGTGGAGCCAAAACCAGAAAGCTGTTTGGCAGACCTCCAGGACGGGGAATTAAGAAAGCAGAAGGGCAAAGATAATCAACTGCTATACTGAATTTGAGTTGAGCTATAAGCGAACCCAATCCACTGGTGCATACAGTACGTTTGCAGCCGCGGTGCAGCCAGTGGTTTTGGCTTGTGTGGATTAGAATGAAATCATTTAATTAGACGCTGCTCTTTGCAGGCAGAAGGACAATTAAAAACATGCTCATCTGCTCGGAAGCCTCCTGTGGCATTTTGCAATCACAGATAGCTCCCGTATCAATACCAAGCCCCTGTACCAAGTATTGTATGAACCTTTTTTTTGCTGCTTTTGTGCGTCCAACACAACTGTTGCCTCTCTTGCTCCCAGAGTGTTTTTATTTCCCCAGGCAGTTTGTTCCCCTGACGGCACGTCAGGGACGTGCCGTGAGGGACGTGAATCCAGAAGGGGGCTGTCTCCTGGACAGCGGTGCATGCTGCATATTGTCAGAGTGTAACCTGTCTTGGAGATTGCCTCTAAGTTAATGTCCCTCATGTTTGTCTCTGGAGAAACATTGTGAAGAGAGAAATGAAACGTTGGCCCGATTCCTGTGCAACCAACTCTGCTTTAAAATGCAGCGTAATGGCCGTTATAGGTTACTAATTGGTACTCTGAAAAGGAGGGAGTGCTGGATGATGAAAGGTTAGTGTGTGATTATGTTAATGCTAACGTGCAAAGACGCCACATAATGACTGGCCATGTTTGTCTGTATAGTGCCTCTAAAGACAAACCAACTGCACCTCTTAGCAAAGCGATGTGTGCAGTTATCCCATCAGAATTGACTTTCATCATAATCATGTCTGCATTTTAGTGTAATTGGGTAAAAAAAAAAGTACTCTGGTCTTTGTTTTTTTTATTTTTAGAAAGTGCTTTTTGTTTATTCTCATATTAGGACACAAACAGCAGCAATAAATTGTCCCTAAACTTGTACTTGTACCTGAGGATAACGACTGTGAATGTCTTCTGATCAGGCACATCTCTGGTTAATAGAGTTTGTGCAACTTCAGCCACCTATTTTAGGTCGAGGAAAGTCTATGATTATGGTTTAATCAAACAAATGTTGATTGATTGCAGAAGACAGATTGTTTGGTGGGTTAAATTTGCAGGAGTTAACTCAGTTGCATTCAAAAATCTGTATTGGAAGGTTTACAGTACCTGGACGACGCACCTGAATTTGAAGGTTTGCATTTCACCATGAAAATAAAAACTTGCTGAATATACTGATTATCAGTGTATTCTCATTTCAGTTTGCCTACTACTGTAACACACTGACATCGCTCCGTAAACTTCAACCCAAACCAGGTTCTTTCCTGAACACCACCTCGAGTCGTTTCTGTACTTGAACCAAACCAAACCTTAAAGGAGCTGTATGTAAGAAATGTACGGCAAGTAATCATGTTACATACCTAATACATACATACATACCTAATATGTCACCAGAGACTAAGGAATTATGTTAATTTTGAAATACTGATCTCACTGACAACAATAGTACAGCCAGAATAGTCACATTTAAAAAAGTTTATTTCCAGCCCGCAAATCATGTTAATGTTTTGATTTCATGTTTTGTCCTGTTGCATCACCCACTGTAGCATTTCAGCATCCAGGTTACCAGTTACCACTGAGCTGCAGCTACAAGTGTTTACTAACATTAAAAGACCTCGCTATGACTCTGAAAAACGTTGATCAAAACCAGGATCTGCATAGGAGATGCATTTGAAAGATGGAGACAGCTGAAAGTGGAGAAGCATTAGAGGACAGATGCCAGGGTGGGTTATTTTCTCCCAGACACACAGCCAGCTTTTTGCACAATGATCCGTTTTCCCAGTGCACAGGGGTACTTTGACTCTGACTGCAGCAACAGCTTTGGCCTCAGTCTTACATATAGCTCCTTTAACTGAAGCTGTGTCGGATCAGAGAACAGGTGTTTTTTCTTCCATCTGAGCTTTCGAAGGCGCTGGGAAATGTTGGCCTCGTGCCAACGGTGGCGTGTGGCCACAGAAATGTCTCTCTCTGGAGGGGAATGAGATATCTTGCCGTTTGATTCGGAGGAAAACAAGATGTGAACACCATCTGAGACCAAAGGCTTTTTTTTAAGCTTTTAGAAACATCTTAGGTCTGTCTGTGTTAATTTGAGCACAGTATCTCTATAGAGGTTAACATAACCTCCAGGGATGTTTAGGATTTTACTGCAATCAAAAATGGCTTTGTTGTTAAAGTCATATCTGGGCGTGTATGCGATGTCTCATTGATTATTCCTTCGCTAAATCCTCCGTCTCTTGTATCATTTACCACTGACACGTTGAAGCCTTTATCCTTTTGAAGCCAGTTTACTAATTAGATAAAAGTACTTTGACAATTTCGGTCCCCAGGAGAATGAATTATCTCTCCACAGATGTTCACAGAGATGATATCAATCCACTGAGATCTTTATTCTTATTAAATCATGGGAGAGATGATTGACTGTTGCACTCTCGGTAAAACAATTATCGCTTTATCTTAAAGCTTTGGTCTTATTGTTTTCAAATTTCTTCCCTTTTCAGTCTCAATATTCTTACATGACATTGTTTTGTTTGGTGAAATCTGACACTGACACCAGTTGATGCACATCAGAAAATAACAGGGTGGAAAATGAGTGTGACAGGTGAACCAAACACATGCACTTAAGGTTTTGGAACAAAAAAACAAGACAAGATCTCCCGCAGCGACGCTGCCCGTAGATAAAACTGTTAAAAGCAGAGGTTGTATCTGTATTTCTAAACTTTTTGGGTGCATTTCTTTCTTTAGGGGTTGTGGGAAAAGACGTAGACTAAGAATGTCAAATGTCACGGTAAATGTCAGTGGCGGAGTGGCCACCGAGGCAGCCGTTTGAAGGTGTTCATATCTCCGACACAGGGTACAAAATGTTCTGTTTCTGCTACTTACACAAGAGGGTAAACAGCAGCAACAGCAGCAGCAGCAGCAGCGGTGGGGATATATCAAGCAGAGCAAATATAAGGCGAGACGCTGTTCGGCTTCGAAGTGTTATAACATCAGCAGGAGGTTTTTTTTGGCAACAACAAGCAAAACTTGCATTGAATTAAAAAAGAAAGCTGTTTATCATCTTCTCCGCGTCGCGATGCTGTTGTCATGAAGTGTCTGCGGGAGCAGGAGGAGGCAGAGGAGCCGTATGGAGACAAGACAGACACGCTTTAAGGACAAGGGCTGTTACATTGGCTGACATTAAGGGAGCCCGGGAGTGAGAAAACGATTTAATCATTAACATTCATGAGCGGGAACATGGGTGGCTTCCAGCACACTGCGCCGCTGCCTGAAACAAAAACACGGCCAGCACAAACACCGAAATTACAGCCGTAATTGATTATTTTGGAGACAGTGAGAACCTCATCAGAAATCTGAATGCATCAGCACAACTTCGGGAACAGAGCCAGTCCACTCTGAATGTCAACAGCAAAACGAATTCACAACAACAAAAAAACACTTAGGTTACACAACGTTCGTAGACTGGACTCTCGTGGCGGATATTTAGCGATATTGTGAGACTGGATCAGTCTGTTACTAAACAGTTTGATGACACCCCAGTCGCCCTTGTCGCACACTACTCAAAAGACTGTTGCTGTGTGTTAATTATCCTCACAACGCTAACACTCGAAAAAGAAAAAAGCCGCTGAAGTTGGGATTTGTCGCCCGTGAGTGCCATTTGGCAGATTTAAAAGCTGACGGGTCGACATGACTGGGATTATTTTCTTATGTTTACACACACTCTGGAGAGTGGTGGCTCTTTGCTCACTATGTTTTTGAAATGAGAAAGACATTGAGCTGATTAAACACAAAAAAGAAAAAAGCTGCGGGAAAGTGAAGCTCTTAATTCTCAACCAACAGCGGGAGTAAATGAAAATGAGAATAGATTTTGACTTTGTAATGTAAAGAACCACTTTACCTTCAAGTCTCAGGTTTGTTGAAAAACGTATTAATATAGGTGTTATATTGCAAGTTTGAAGTGAAGTGTAGATTGATGTGAGGAGTCATTAGATTATCTTGTAATCATGATGAAAGTTTGGATTCGCACATCTCACAGGAGTTTCATACAGTATTCTGCATAAAGTGCATAACAAAATTGCAGAGTGCTTCGTAGTAAATAAGGAGATGGAGAAATTAGCTCATCTCAGCCAACTTAGGGCGAGAGGCAGGATATACCCTGGACAGGTCGCCAGTCAATCACAGAACTAAAATACAGTATACAGACAGACAACCATTCACACCTACAGACAATTTAGAGAACTATGCAAGTCCAGTCGCTTTTTTGCTGTTTTAGTTGCTTTTTTTCCTCTCTGGAGCTCCCCCTACAGTTTCATAGTGCATATTTTCACTGTCGCAAAAACTCACCGCTAACCATCCTCCTTTCCCCCTGGCCATGTGCATTCGTTTTCAATCCGTAGAGCGATGTCTACTGAGGTGGGTCACGTTGACAAGAGATTACCTCACCAGCGTGTTTGTGTTGTAGTGCCGTAAAGCAGTCAAAATTCAATTCAGAGGTAAATTCATGCAAAACCGCTGATGCGCGTTCCCGTCAGGGGCAGTTTTTCGGCAAGCAGTCTCTGCATTTACCTAGAAAACAACTCTGTCTCATAACATTACGTTATTATCTCATAGCGTGGTGAATGTGCATGTCGCAACTTGTCCATGAGAGCGTTTTGGAGTTGTTGGATTGTGTATTTGATGAGTTTGATGAGGGAAACAAAGAAATCCCATTAGCCTCTGTAGCATAGCTCTGAGCAGCTTGCCGCTCTGCTCCGCTGTTCTAAAAATAGCTTGCACCGACAATTAAAGGTAACGAACCTACTCCTAAAACTATAGGGATTATGGCAATGGGCCAATTTGTCAAAATGTTGAACTATCCCTTTAACTCTCCCATCACCACTCTCCCCCTCTATTAAGTTTCAAGCATCTCTTCCTCCTCAACTGTGCAACACACACCAAACAGGTCAGACTTATCCTTCTTTTCACTCCCATGCATTAGCTAGTTATTGCTTTCTTACGCCTATGTTAAACACGTGTTGTAGCTGTTATTATTATTACAACATTAAGGTGAAAATCTTACATAGTTCCTCTTTTTTTCTATCCTGCATGTGTTTGGTCTGTGGGAGGAAGCCGGAGTACCTGGAGAGAACTCACACATGCACTGGGAGAACATGCAAACTCCACACAGAGCAGACCACCTGATGGATTCAAACCCAGAGCGACAGTGCTACAGTAACACCTGAAATGAGCTCACACACAAAAAACCACAGCAGCAGCTCAGACCTGCAGCACCAACCACTCACATCCTGCACATGAGCCAACAACACACAGATTCTCCAAAGCTGTTGCAAATGAGAAAGAAATACATTTAATAGCCTCCTGTTAAAGAGCGGAAAGAAAAAAAAAAAGAGTCTTATTTGCAGTTAACCTGTTAAAAAGGCATCTTTCATTCCCCTCATGGTGCAGCTCTTGATTTAATCACAGATTTCCTAATGGCTCTGTGGTTTAATTAGGCCATTTAAAGGTTAACTGCCAGGTCTGCACCCACATCCACAACGTTCAGACATCTTTCACCGGCGTGCAGCTCTCCTCCACTCTGCACTGCTGCTGCTGCGGCGGCTCCGCCTCCTCTCAGCTCCACCTGTGCCTATGGAAACCAGACTCGGTTACCTTGCTTCCTTCACTTGTATTCTTTTCATATAAATATTAAAGAGTTTCCCAGCATGCGCTTGCTCCACGTTGATGCCCGCAGACTCGTTTGTCACAGCAGGTCTCTGCAGAGATACCTCCTTATTGTTCACTACATCTAACACAGGATGCAATTAAACTACTCTAACTGGAACCATAAATCTTATCTTTACAGTCAAGCTAACCTATTTCCTTTTTATTCCATCACTGATTGATAAGGCATTTCAAGCAGCTTTGCATTAGTGATAATAGTTTACACTCAATGTGATGTTGTCTACACTCTGCATACATTTTCTGTTCCTTTTCATCTTCTAAATGTTTAAACAAGCCTGTCTGTGGTTCCTATAGCATGTTTCTGAGTAATGGGTCAGTGGTTAAACTGAGGAACGACTGTGTCGGAGATCTTTACCACAGTTTTATTCACAATGAAAAGTGTCAGGCGCTGTGGTGCTGCATGATTGTGCCTGAGTGCTGTCGTTAATATGTGTATTTTTATTGTCCTGTGCAAGACTCTTGACATCTGGAGAGTGGCATTAAATGAATATAGCATATGCATTGGAGATAAATCTCTGTAATTGATGAGTTATGAGACAGTTAAGTTTATTATTGACCATTTTTAAAGGTTTTTTCCAGATGATCCATGTTCCTCACAAACATGGCAAAAAAAAACAAATGCATCTCCATATGGTGCCAGGAATACAAAGCCTGTAAATTAGAGCTAAACTTTATGGAGCCTGAGCTCATGATAAACCCTGGTATGAATTAATAAGGAGCCAATCTTTGCCGCTCTTCATCTCTGTTTCACACCGGCGAGCACACATACTCTCAGCACGGACGCACTCGGGTAAGCGGTGACTGATCACGCTGAGAGCGCCTCACTGGGATGTTCGGAACAATTACCTCTGCCTCGCTGCCACTCAGGACCCCTCAGGTGAAGTCATTATCTTAACCAGAAGCTGCTCACTACAGTCACAATTAATTCACATTAACAGTGGAGCTCGGGCCACCAGGGCCATCTGGATGCATGGCTCTAATTATACCCATTACTGGACAAGGCAAGGTCCTCGAAATTTGGACTTTTTTTCTTTTTTTAATATTCCTGTTGCTCAGAAGCTGCAGATCAAAAGGGTTAGCGCTTTTGTTGAGGCTGCTTTACAAAAAGGAAAGGTAATAGCTGCTGAAGTTTAATGGTAGGTGTGAACTAGAACTCAGAAAAGTAATTTGCATCATTTGCTTTCTCAAACCCTCTTAATACGGGAAATGACCACAGTGTGCGGGCTTTGGAGAAAGTTTAGAGAGGATTATTTTCACCTCTAATGAGAACATATATATTGTGTTGCATTCAGCTCTGACCCAAACCACTGACTTTTTTCAACACTGCGGTTGTTCATTTCCACATGTTCAATTATTTAGCAGCTGCAGAGGAGGTCTGGCACTGACGGGCTCTGTTTCCCCTCTCAGGACGATGCACCTCGAACAGTGAATCGTAGACAGGTCATGGTGGCATTCGAACAGGTGAAGCAATCTTTAATTTAAACTTTCTTATAACTCCAAAATGTGTAAATCCAACTCCCACTGAAACAAAAACACAGTTGCCTTATTTATTCAGAATAACAGATAGGAATAGGAATTTATTTATTTAAAACAAGGACAATGCACAAAAACATTAATCTCGTGAGACAAGAGAAGACGCCTTCAGCCAGGTTGTACAGTAGCAACATTTGCTAATTTCCACCTGTAGTCCCTGGGCAGGTAAGAACAGATAGATAACTAAAAAATGACAGATTAAAGTGATATGATGACCATAATATTTTAAAAATAGACAAAATAAACTAGCTACTAACTAAACAGGGAGCAAAAGCACCAAATCATGAAATGCACAATAGAATCTTGGATCAACAGACAATAGTCCAACTATCTCCATCCCCATCCTCACCCTCCTCTAATAACCACACTCATACACATATTAATAATAACCACACACATATGCATACACACCTACATGTAACTCAACAATGTGTGCAAGCTTAACCAGCGCTTTGATGAGCATGGGAATGTGTGGGGATTTGTACATAAGATAAATTCTGTGGGAAGGACATACCACTGACTCATGGCCACACATGAAAAAGAAGAGCTGCCAAACAGAGTTCTACGTTGTGGGATGCTACACTCACTTACTCGCGCTGTGTTTTCAGAGCAGAGTGTAACAAACTTTTTCAGAGGGGAAGCATATAAGCATTGTAAATAATTTTGTGGAGTCAACAGACATTTCAGTGTATAATCAAGTTTTTAAAGCTCAAAATACCATATTTAGCAAGTAGTGTACATGATGACAGTGATGGTAATGCTGTGGTTTTTTGGCATGAGTCTTGAGGCTACTTTTATACAAGTGGTTTTGTAACTGTTGTAACGTGTCTGATGTGTTGACTGTAGCAATATGTGTTAGTTGTGATATAGAAAGTACAACTTATCTCAGTCAAGCTGTTCTATTAGTTTGTAATGTGCTTGGATCTACATGCTAACATGTAGCGTTTTTTATGTGTTTAATATTCACTATCTTAGCTTTTCTGTGTCCGCATGATAACATTTGCTAATTTGCAGTAAACAAAGCAGAACTGAAGCTGATTATAAACATATACATCAATCATAGCAAGATCACTGAAGATCTACACATTCATCCTGATGGGGTTGTGAGCGTGTGTGCACACCACATTTAATCGCAATCCATCCAATAACCGGTTTAGATACGCCAACCAGTGTCTGTGCCAATTGTGGACTGACAGACATTTCAATCCCTAGAGCCACGCCGTTAGCATGAGTACAATTTTTTTTACAGTTTTAAAATTTACATAAAGAAAATTGTCAAGCTACACCTGAAGCAAAATGTCATCCTTCTCCATATATTAATTATTTTTCAGACAATCCTCACTCTGCGAATCATTTTCTAGTGGAGCTATCAGGACGTTCTGGTGCAGCTATGGAGGCACCTCATGTTGTCACACTGTAGAGAATCTGTGCAGGTTCTGCAAGAAGTGCCAGGTACATTTAATTTTTTGCCTCGGCTTGCTTTGCATTGAATTCATATATTATATCCTTTTACATGAAGGACAGATCCTTTAGTTAGATGGAGGATAATTGCTCCTGTTGCCTGGGAATATCTGTTTTAAGCATTGTGACATGTCAGGGACTTGGCATGTGATCTCTAGTGTGTGTGTGTGTGTGTGTGTGTGTTGGTAGAAATACACTCCTATACTTTGTTAGCCTTGTCCTGGAGAGACCTTTAACACCAGCTATGGCTTCTGTTCTGAATGCAGCGGCTTCTGAATGCAGCGGAATAATTGTGATGCGGTGTCTTTGTGTTGTTGATTTTCATGTTTCAGAGCATCATGAGTGCATTCAAAGTGCACATTACAGCCTTACTTTGCCGTGAACTGTCCTCTACTTGTCTTGAATTGGGACAGATTATCCTTTTTTTTTTTCACTGTACTGTTCGGTCTGTAATAGCAAGTCTGACCTTCGGACGCTGGAATCATGATAATCAATGTGCCGTCTGCAGTCACGTCTCTCTGATTAAAGGCACAGCAGCGAAGCTCAGCTGAAGTTTGCAGGAGCTACAGTATCTGAGCGTGGACTGCTAGAACAAAGAGCCTTGTGTTTGCGGCTGCTTCCTGCAGACTGTATCTACTCCAGCATCCACCTGTTGCATCAGTACATCTGACAAGAAGATATTAATTCAATAACCGTTTCCAAACTAATAAGAACCGTAGCCTACAGTACATGGTCCTTATTCCCACAGCCAAACAAATGTGTGTGTGCTTTGCATGTAATGTATTCTCTTTCTTATTAACTAATCAATAACTCTGTGCCTTCGCTCCTGCCAGGAGATGGAAATGAAACACGACACTATATAATACATGACATTTGATTTTCTTCTCACCTCTCATAAATCAACACTCTCTCCAGATATTAGTCCAGAGATGACAAGATCCACATTTGAATATTATAGCAGACACAGACATTTGTTATTTGTTCTGTCTGATTGACAAACATCTCTGATCTGGTAATCTCCAGGCCTCTGCACAGTGGGGTTTAAGTCTGGGCTTTTTTTTTTTTTTTTTTAATGTATTTGTTTATTTAGATTGGGGACAGTGCATATTAATGGACATTGTACACATGTAAATATACCAGATTATAGCCATGGCTAATTTCTGTTTGTAGTCCCCAGGCACGTTGTTGTAATAGTAATAAAGACACATGAGAAATACATAGAGGAACCACAGAAGACCAATACAAGGAATAACACCAAGAGGGACAGAATACTGACTTAACGAACATACATACACACGCAAGTACAATAAAACAGAACAAAGTACATATCAAAATCAGCAGTGACCATAACAAGAAAAGAAAAAAAGAAAAACTGTTCTCATAAAGTTGCACTAGACTTTTGTTTCCCACCCTCAAACCCGAGTCAGAGATTTGTCCTGTAGCCCGTTGCCACGACTCTGTACCAGGTTTAAAAACAACCAACTATGTTTAGCTGAAATCAAGCTGAACAGTCTCTCTGGTCCTTGACACCGACATGGGAGCAGACATTGTGTTTGAAGTTTCTGCCCTCTGGGTCATGATGATGGTCAGATCAGACGACAGACTCTTTCTCCTCGTGAGTCCTTTAAATGTCATTGGGCAACCTCGAAGCAGGCCGTCACATGCCTTTCACTCCTAAGTGTCCTCCATCTGGGGCCTCATTTATCAAAGAGCGTGTAAAAGTCCTCTTAAATTTTCAGTACGACGGAAAGGCAAAATGTGCGTACGACCAAAAAATATACACTCTTTTCAGATCTATCAAACTCCGCGTACACACGGCTGCACGGTATTTCCCTTGATAGATCACACCGGACCTGAGAAAAGCGTGGATGAGAACACGCCTCATACCCAGCCCCCTAAACGGCCCCACGCAACCATATGTGGTCAATGCAAATCAGTTACGTGCATATTAAGTAGCCATGTGCACTCTGGAAACGTGTGGAATGACGTCAGTGGAAGACGGTGAAGACAACAGACGGACGGAGAGCGGAGAAAGAAGCGGAATTTCTCTGAAAGCGAGATACACGGTAACACGGCAATATCAGTCAGAAACATCATCTTGCATTGAAAGGCTACAATAAAAACAAAAAACTCCCAAATCTAAATGAAACAGAACAGAAAGAAGAAGAATCATATTTATTCTGCCCCTTATTTTAGATTATGTCATAATAATTTAAAGCAGGGTTTCCACTGCCAGTCAGTACTACTTTGCACCCCTTTCCACTAACCCCCAACTTCCGTTCACTGGAAGACTTTGATTTTCATTTGTGCATAGCTATATATTTAAAAAAAAAAAAAAAAAAACATTGAAGTCCACCAGTCTGTGACTTTTCCTAAAATGATGTTGGGCAGCACCCAGTTTTGTTAAATACAATAAATATTATTCACACAAAAAATATCGATCATGTTTTCTCATTTGCTTTGATTTGCTCCGACATTATTGGGCTTGCTGCTTGCTTGTGTGTGTCCAGTCTGGCTACGTAACACACGCACGTCGCAGAAATTATTTTCCAGACTGGACAGACGGGTTGTGGAAGAGTTGTAGCCTACATGCAAGGGAAAAATATCAATATGATATCAAAAGAAAACGAAATTCGTTTTATAAAGCCAGTATTTAGGAGCAAACTAGTGTAAATGCACAGGGGAAAAATCTGAGTCGCTGTGCTTTTCATGTAAAGTGCCGACGTCAACACGTGTGCGGTGGTGGTGGTGGTGGTGGTGGTAGTGGGGGGGGGGTCATCATCACCACCACTTGCTACTTCAAACAGTGTCCGCGCTCCTCTCTCCCTCTCACACTGCAGTTCTCTGACTCTGCAGCGGCGTCGCCAATTCCTCCTGTTCTTCAAAAAGCGTGTAAATGCCGGTACGCCATGGTCGGACTGGTCGTAAATTTTTGCTCTTACTCCCGACAAGTTTTGGTTTGATAGATCCCAAATTAGGCGGAGAAAAGTGCGTACGCACAAAATGGGGGAAAGAGCGTGTAAAAAAACGTGTATCCACAATGATAAATGAGGCCCCTGGTCGTTCTGCCATAAGAGCCTGATTGATCAAGTGTTGCTGAGATGGTTCTTCATCCCTCTACAGTACAAAGGAGTGATGAAGCTCAGTGGAGTCACCGCTGGGTTCTCGGTCACCTCGCTGACCGAGGTCGTTCTTGGTCGGGTTCACCTGGTGACACGCAAAGCTTTAGAAATGGTTTAATACCTTTGACTCCCTTGGCTTCCCTTGAATTTACCTGTTTGTTTGTTTTTTTAATCAAACTAACCTACCTCTAGTTAATTTGATTTGTTTGTTTTTGCTGTAGATCAGAGCTGGGTAACCATGTCTTTTTTTGTTTTTCTGGTGAATCTCCAATGGGCTCTGAGTAAATCTTTGGATAAGCTGCAAAACCCAGTTAAACATCATTAAGAAATCAAGTACTGCAATTAGATTTTATTGCAAAGGGCTAATACAGAAGGGTCTAAGGAAAATAGAGAAAGTGCTACGATCAGTATTTCAGAGGTCCCATTTATTTTTCATTTTTCAACTTGCATATCCTTGTCTCCCCAGATAGGACACATCTACACAGTATTATAAATATTGAAATATGGACTAATGCTATGTTTGCAACTTTCCATATAATAACATCTGCTTTAATTTGTCAAACTAGGGTTAGGGTCATTTGTCATTTTCTGAGACTGTGCAGGTCTACTGTTACCAACCAAGCAAAGTATAAACAAAGCAGATCTCATGCCTGAAAAGGTTGCTCGCCTCTGATGAAGATGGACTCAGATCAAGTTTTCCGGGCCTGTTTTCAAATTTGACATGTTTTTACCATGTCATTATGGGATATTAAGGTATTTTTTATCCAATTAAAACACAATCGAGTGCTGCAGAAGTGAAAGGACCCTGTGAAGCACCTCTATACAGTACAGTAAATCATCTTCATAAGATAATAATATAAAAAGAACAGAAGGTGATACTTTGATTCTAAGACCAATATATCACCTTCTGTTCTTGCATATATATGCACTGATTAGCCGGGGGGAAACCACACATATGGTCGATTCCACTTCTCTGCCCAGTGCAGGCACCCACCACAATTCACTGTTGGTTCTTTGATTGAGGTGTTGTCATGGTTACCTGGATGTTCGATAGATACCGGGTGCCGGACCGGAGAGAGAGAGAGAGAGAGAGAGAGACGCTCCCCACTTCTCCCACCAGAGCTATAATTAAACTCAATTTAAAGCAAACGGCAGCGTTAATCCCTCCGAGTGGCGGCGGTGGGAGCGGTCGGGGTTTATTGCAGCAGGGATGTGTCGGCTGAGCATCAGTCAACTCCACAAACTCTCACGGTCCTCTGGAGAATGGGTTGATGGCGTGCTGAGATGAATGGCATGATTACCTCAGAAGCGTGGCATTTATTGTTACCCTTTAAAAAAATAAAAAAATAAAAAATCAACATGAAATGCTGGGATAGTTGGGGTTTGGTTTGTTTTGTGCAAATCAAAGTCTGATAAGTGATGAATATTGAATAAGACTTGATCAGCTCGGTTGAATGCTGCAGGCAGATTTAAATAACACTGCAAGGAAACACAGATGTCATGAGTCAGACCTTTTTTTTTCAATTATGATGTTAGACAAAGTGTAAAACCTCTCGTAATATAAACAACTTGTCCCGATTGTCAGAAAATCAGAGAGAGACGACAATGTAAGTCGTTCATTTGTCTGAGGCGACCGCGTGCTCTTTCACTGAAAAGCTTGAAAATGAATCTCATGAGGCGGAGAGAGCAGATGAGACCGGGAACACATAATCCCCCTCGAAAAAGTCACAAGGCCTCGGCGACTTTATTAGAATCCGGAGGTACATTTGACAGAAATCAACAGCTCAGACACCAAAACAAACAAACTAGCGCGAGCAGAGCTCAGCGCCGCAGCTATTTGGACTTCATCTTCTATCTACACTGACAACCCCCGACGAGCACCGGGTGACCTATACTTAAGCCCTCGCCCACGTGTAAACTACAGCCCATGAATGAGTGAATGAAGCTCCCTGTGAAGGGCTCTTCATCTCCACCAGCAATATGAGTTCGTTTTGTCCCCCCCCCCCCAAAGGTTATTGAAGGAGATGGTGAAGGACGACGCTGGCTAATGAAAGGTAAGGCGAGGTGGAACGTGGTGGTTACATAAGAGCGGATGACATAACACCTGTTGTGAAGCACCTGCTGTGATGGACACATCTTTTCACTCAGAAACACCCAACGCTGAGTCCTGGTTGACGGGCTGAAGCTTTTTTTTTTTCTTTCCGTTTCCCACCTCTTATATCTGAAGTCTGGAGTCAGTGTCGAGCCATTTAATAGACTGAACAACTCTCAAAGCTTCACATGTTGGTTGTTTTAAATTGATTTAAAATGATGGATTGCAATCCGTTGATTAATGTGTCTATCATAGATATAAAATTAATTAATACATTCTGCAAGTTGGCCATGTGTGCGGGAACTCTTCTTTTTCTATCATAGATATAAAAATAAGCAGGTATGACAACAAACACAAAAACTGCTCTGAACTGAGTTCACCAGCTTATTATTTATAATCTACGTAATTGGTTATGATGTAGTTTGAGTAAAAAACACAAAGAAACCGACAACAACATAATAATTTCAAGCAATCGAGCAAATTACTAATTATGCTAAAAATGTGTTATTGCTCTATACTGTATGTAATTATGCAAATCTCTGCATTGCAACCTCATCTACAAACATACAATTTTCCTTATGTTAGATGTATTGCAATATAGAGTAGCCTAACTGATAATAAACTTTTGTACACTAACTAATAAACTTTTGTACAGTATCTGTTTACATGCTCAAACTCCACCTCCCTACATTTATATGTGGGTGCAATTAATTTACAAAAAAGGTGATAAAACACACATTAATAAAGTTGAAGTTTAGTTTTTTTTTTAAATATCTTCTTATTGGGACAATATTAACTCTTGACATAGGTCACAGAGCCACTAGCCAATCTGAGAGTATTCCTGTCCGTCAGTGACACTGCACCAACATCCTGCAGCAGTGAGCTAAGGCAGCCTGTTTGTAGTCTGTCAGGCAAAACCCAGGACAATATAAAACCCATTCTGCATCGCTAGCTACGGATCGATACAGCTTGCTTAACTGGAATTGACTCAGAGGAGCATATCAACATTTCATATCAACTCACATCTTCTCCTGTGCGGATTGCGGTACAGCTGGACAGTGAAAAGAACAGCGTTTAGAGAAATGTCAGTGAGAAAATCAACTGATCGATCAATACCAGTGTGTGTGGTGGAAGTTACACCCCTGTTGAAAACATTTACTTACTGTAAAGGGATAGTTCAACATTTAGGCAAATTGGCCCATTGCCATAATCCCTATAGTTTTAGGAGTAGGTTTGTTTCCTTTAATTGTCAGTGCAAGCTACTTTTAGAACGGCGGAGCAGAGCCGCGAGCTGCTCAGAGCTACGCTACGGAGGCTAATGGGATTTTCTTGGTTTCCCTCATAAAACTTAAATCAAACACACAATCCAAAAACTCCAAAACGCTCTCATGGACAAGTTGTGACTTGCACATTCACCACGCTATGAGATAATAACAGAACGTTACGAGACAGAGTTGTTTTTGAGGCAAATGAATTTACCTCGAAAACAATTAAAGGTAAAGAACCTACTGCTGACTATAAGGGAAATGGGCCAATTTTCCAAAATGTTGAACTATCCCTTTAAAGTCAGGGCGAGATTATTGTAAGAAAATCAACATTTTTCATGCAGGACATAGACGCTCCAAAATGTGCATTAATCTCCATAAACTCCAGACTCCGTCCATATTTGTGTCACTTGTTGATTCTTCCTTTGCCTCACAATGACTGTGACTGTGTGAAAAGAAACTGACAAAGGACAGAGATGAAACCAGCAGCCGTCTTCTTGCCTGTGGCTCAGGCCTCTCGCAGGCGATGATGCTATCGGGCTGTCTGCGCCCTGTGTATGGGTGAGCCGGAGAGATAGCGTGCCTATGGGGAGAAGCAGCTCATCAGCACATCACCTGGGACAAAAGGCCAAATCAGAAGGATGGGATAACACTGTTGTGTAATCACAGCTAACAGAGACGCCCGCTCAGTTTGGCTCTATCTCCGTTTTATCTAGACTAGATTATCAGACTGGAGGGTAAATGGTTTTAGGGGGAATGGACGAGGCAGGGATGTAAAGAGCCGGCAATCTGGGTTGTCAGGGTCTTCTTTATTTCACTCTCAGGCTTTTGGGATGCAGAGATTTGTCAAGTGGAGAAACAGAAATAGCAAAGGACAGGAAGGAAGAGAACCAACACTGCAAAAGAAACAGCTTGTCCATGGACGATTTTTTTAAAACTCAAATTTTAGGAGATAAAATGAAGTGCTAGCAGTGGTGCAGTTTGATTTAACAACCCTATAGATATCTGTATGCACATATGGGTGTATTCAGACCTGGCTCATTTGGAGCAATTGTTCCGAAACAGGGAGCGTTAAACCCAAAAGAACGGTTTGTTTGGTTCACATATGAACACAGCAATCGCACTCGGGTATACAGGATAAAACAAGCTTCCATTCAAGCCTTGTAGTGGTTTGTTTTGCAGTGAGAACGTAATCGACTCAGCAACTGACACAACTGACTCAAAAAACAAGCAAACAAGCCAACCACGCTGCTGATGCTCCATGGTTTTTCATTTTTTCCAGGTAAACTCGTCCTCCTCCTTCCAGGTAAGATTTCTGACCAATGAGGGAACAGTTGGTTCCCACATTGCATTTGCTTACAACTTTGGACCGCTTGGGACTTTTACCTTGTTAAAGTTTTTTTTTTGACCAATTTTTTTTTTTTTTTTGACCAAAAATTAAAATTTCTCCAAACTCGGATATATCATCTGGGGGTCCGAGGGGAGTCCAACGCAGAAGGTTTGGTTGAAATCGGGCCGGTGGTTTTGGAGAAAATGACCAAAACCCACTCAGGCCATTTTGAAAAAAAGATCCACTCCGCGGGTTAAAGTTTTTTTTTTGACCAAATTTTTTTTTTTTTTGACCAAAAATTAAAATTTCTCCAACGCAGAAGGTTTGGTTGAAATCGGGCCGGTGGTTTTGGAGAAAATGACCAAAAACCAAACAGGCCATTTTAAAAAGACGACAGGCGCGCGCGGCTTACGTTTTTTTTTTTTTGACCAAAAATTAAAATTACTTCAAATTTCTCCAAACTCGGATATATCATCTGGGGGTCCGAGGGGAGTCCAACGCAGAAGGTTTGGTTGAAATCGGGCCGGTGGTTTTGGAGAAAATGACCAAAACCCACTCAGGCCATTTTGAAAAGACGACAGGCTTACGTTTTTTTTTTTTTTTGACCAAGAATTAAAATTACTTCAAATTTCTCCAAACTCGGATATATCATCTGGGGGTCCGAGGGGAGTCCAACGCAGAAGGTTTGGTTGAAATCGGGCCGGTGGTTTTGGAGAAAATGACCAAAAACCAAACAGGCCATTTTAAAAAGACGACAGGCGCGCGGCTTACGGTTTTTTTTTTTTGACCAAAAATTAAAATTACTTCAAATTTCTCCAAACTCGGATATATCATCTGGGGGTCCGAGGGGAGTCCAACGCAGAAGGTTTGGTTGAAATCGGGCCGGTGGTTTTGGAGAAAATGACCAAAAACCAAACAGGCCATTTTAAAAAGACGACAGACGCGCGCCTGTCGGTTTTTTTTTTTGACCAAAAATTAAAATCTCTCCAAACTCGGATATATCATCTGGGGGTCCGAGGGGAGTCCAACGCAGAAGGTTTGGTTGAAATCGGGCCGGTGGTTTTGGAGAAAATGACCAAAAACCAAACAGGCCATTTTAAAAAGACGACAGGCGCGCGCCTGTCGGTTATTTTTTTTTGACCAAAAATTAAAATTTCTCCAAACTCGGATATATCATCTGGGGGTCCGAGGGGAGTCCAACGCAGAAGGTTTGGTTGAAATCGGCCGGTGGTTTTGGAGAAAATGACCAAAAACCAAACAGGCCATTTTAAAAAGACGACAGGCGCGCGCCTGTCGGTTTTTTTTTTTGACCAAAAATTAAAATTTCTCCAAACTCGGATATATCATCTGGGGGTCCGAGGGGAGTCCAACGCAGAAGGTTTGGTTGAAATCGGCCGGTGGTTTTGGAGAAAATGACCAAAAACCAAACAGGCCATTTTAAAAAGACGACAGGCGCGCGCCTGTCGGTTTTTTTTTTTTGACCAAAAATTAAAATTTCTCCAAACTCGGATATATCATCTGGGGGTCCGAGGGGAGTCCAACGCAGAAGGTTTGGTTGAAATCGGGCCGGTGGTTTTGGAGAAAATGACCAAAAACCAAACAGGCCATTTTAAAAAGACGACAGGCGCGCGCCTGTCGGTTTTTTTTTTTTGACCAAAAATTAAAATTTCTCCAAACTCGGATATATCATCTGGGGGTCCGAGGGGAGTCCAACGCAGAAGGTTTGGTTGAAATCGGGCAGGTGGTTTTGGAGAAAATGACCAAAAACCAAACAGGCCATTTTAAAAAGACGACAGGCGCGCGCCTGTCGGTTATTTTTTTTTGACCAAAAATTAAAATTTCTCTAAATTCGGATATATCATCTGGGGGTCCGAGGGGAGTCCAACGCAGAAGGTTTGGTTGAAATCGGGCCGGTGGTTTTGGAGAAAATGACCAAAAACCAAACAGGCCATTTTAAAAAGACGACAGGCGCGCGCCTGTCGGTTTTTTTGTTTTGACCAAAAATGAAAATTTCTCCAAACTCGGATATATCATCTGGGGGTCCGAGGGGAGTCCAACGCAGAAGGTTTGGTTGAAATCGGGCCGGTGGTTTTGGAGAAAATGACCAAAAACCAAACAGGCCATTTTAAAAAGACGACAGGCGCGCGCCTGTCGGTTTTTTTTTTTTGACCAAAAATTAAAATTTCTCCAAACTCGGATATATCATCTGGGGGTCCGAGGGGAGTCCAACGCAGAAGGTTTGGTTGAAATCGGGCCGGTGGTTTTGGAGAAAATGACCAAAAACCAAACACGCCATTTTAAAAAGACGACAGGCGCGCGCCTGACGGTTTTTTTTTTTTGACCAAAAATTAAAATTTCTCCAAACTCGGATATATCATCTGGGGGTCCGAGGGGAGTCCAACGCAGAAGGTTTGGTTGAAATCGGGCCGGTGGTTTTGGAGAAAATGACCAAAAACCAAACAGGCCATTTTAAAAAGACGACAGACAGACTGTCGGTTATTTTTTTTTGACCAAAAATTAAAATTTCTCCAAACTCGGATATATCATCTGGGGGTCCGAGGGGAGTCCAACGCAGAAGGTTTGGTTGAAATCGGGCCGGTGGTTTTGGAGAAAATGACCAAAAACCAAACAGGCCATTTTAAAAAGACGACAGGCGCGCGCCTGTCGGTTTTTTTTTTTTTACCAAAAATTTAAATTTCTCCAAACTCGGATATATCATCTGGGGGTCCGAGGGGAGTCCAACGCAGAAGGTTTGGTTGAAATCGGGCCGGTGGTTTTGGAGAAAATGACCAAAAACCAAACAGGCCATTTTAAAAAGACAACAGGCGCGCGCCTGTCTGTTATTTTTTTTTGACCAAAAATTAAAATTTCTCCAAACTCGGATATATCATCTGGGGGTCCGAGGGGAGTCCAACGCAGAAGGTTTGGTTGAAATCGAGCCGGTGGTTTTGGAGAAAATGACCAAAAACCAAACAGGCCATTTTAAAAAGACGACAGGCGCGCGCCTGTCGGTTTTTTTTTTTTTACCAAAATAAATTTCAAATTTCTCCAAACTCGGATATATCATCTGGGGGTCCGAGGGGAGTCCAACGCAGAAGGTTTGGTTGAAATCGGGCCGGTGGTTTTGGAGAAAATGACCAAAAACCAAACAGGCCATTTTAAAAAGACGACAGGCGCGCGCCTGTCGGTTTTTTTTTTTTGACCAAAAATTAAAATTTCTCCAAACTCGGATATATCATCTGGGGGTCCGAGGGGAGTCCAACGCAGAAGGTTTGGTTGAAATCGGGCCGGTGGTTTTGGAGAAAATGACCAAAAACCAAACAGGCCATTTTAAAAAGACGACAGGCGCGCGCCTGTCGGTTTTTTTTTTTTGACCAAAAATTAAAATTTCTCCAAACTCGGATATATCATCTGGGGGTCCGAGGGGAGTCCAACGCAGAAGGTTTGGTTGAAATCGGGCCGGTGGTTTTGGAGAAAATGACCAAAAACCAAACAGGCCATTTTAAAAAGACGACAGGCGCGCGCCTGTCGGTTTTTTTTTTTTTTTACCAAAAATTAAAATTTCTCCAAACTCGGATATATCATCTGGGGGTCCGAGGGGAGTCCAACGCAGAAGGTTTGGTTGAAATCGGGCCGGTGGTTTTGGAGAAAATGACCAAAAACCAAACAGGCCATTTTAAAAAGACGACAGGCGCGCGCCTGTCGGTTTTTTTTTTTTGACCAAAAATTAAAATTTCTCCAAACTCGGATATATCATCTGGGGGTCCGAGGGGAGTCCAACGCAGAAGGTTTGGTTGAAATCGGGCCGGTGGTTTTGGAGAAAATGACCAAAAACCAAACAGGCCATTTTAAAAAAACCGACAGGCGCGCGCCTGTTACGGTTTTTTTTTTTTGACCAAAAGTTAAAATTTTCTCTAAATTCGGATATATCATCTGGGGTCCGAGGGGAGTCCAACGCAGAAGGTTTGGTTGAAATCGGGCCGGTGGTTTTGGAGAAAATGACCAAAAACCAAACAGGCCATTTTAAAAAGACGACAGGCGCGCGCCTGTCGGTTTTTTTTTTTGACCAAAAATGAAAATTTCTCCAAACTCGGATATATCATCTGGGGGTCCGAGGGGAGTCCAACGCAGAAGGTTTGGTTGAAATCGGGCCGGTGGTTTTGGAGAAAAAGACCAAAAACCAAACAGGCCATTTTAAAAAGACAACAGGCGCGCGCCTGTCTGTTATTTTTTTTTGACCAAAAATAAAAATTTCTTCAAATTTCTCCAAACTCGGATATATCATCTGGGTGTCCGAGGGGAGTCCAACGCAGAAGGTTTGGTTGAAATCGGGCCGGTGGTTTTGGAGAAAATGACCAAAAACCAAACAGGCCATTTTAAAAAGACGACAGGCGCGCGCCTGTCGGTTATTTTTTTTTGACCAAAAATTAAAATTTCTCCAAACTCGGATATATCATCTGGGGGTCCGAGGGGAGTCCAACGCAGAAGGTTTGGTTGAAATCGGGCCGGTGGTTTTGGAGAAAATGACCAAAAACCAAACAGGCCATTTTAAAAAGACGACAGGCGCGCGCCTGTCGGTTATTTTTTTTTGACCAAAAATTAAAATTTCTTCAAATTTCTCCAAACTCGGATATATCATCTGGGGGTCCGAGGGGAGTCCAACGCAGAAGGTTTGGTTGAAATCGGGCCGGTGGTTTTGGAGAAAATGACCAAAAACCAAACAGGCCATTTTGAAAAGATGACAGGCGCGCGCCTGTCGGTTATTTTTTTTTGACCAAAAATTAAAATTTCTTCAAATTTCTCCAAACTCGGATATATCATCTGGGGGTCCGAGGGGAGTCCAACGCAGAAGGTTTGGTTGAAATCGGGCCGGTGGTTTTGGAGAAAATGACCAAAAACCAAACAGGCCATTTTAAAAAGACGACAGGCGCGCGCCTGTCGGTTATTTTTTTTTGACCAAAAATTAAAATTTCTCCAAACTCGGATATATCATCTGGGGGTCCGAGGGGAGTCCAACGCAGAAGGTTTGGTTGAAATCGGGCCGGTGGTTTTGGAGAAAATGACCAAAAACCAAAAAGGCCATTTTAAAAAGACGACAGGGGGGGGTGTTACTTTTTTTTTTTTTGACCAAAAATTAAAATTTCTCCAAACTCGGATATATCATCTGGGGGTCCGAGGGGAGTCCAACGCAGAAGGTTTGGAGGAAATCGGGCCGGTGGTTTTGGAGAAAATGACCAAAAACCAAACAGGCCATTTTAAAAAGACGACAGGCGCGCGCCTGTCGGTTTTTTTTTTTTGACCAAAAATTAAAATTTCTTCAAATTTCTCCAAACTCGGATATATCATCTGGGGGTCCGAGGGGAGTCCAACGCAGAAGGTTTGGTTGAAATCGGGCCGGTGGTTTTGGAGAAAATGACCAAAAACCAAACAGGCCATTTTAAAAAGACGACAGGCGCGCGCCTGTTGGTTTTTTTTTTTTGACCAAAAATTAAAATTCTCCAAACCTGGATATATCATCTGGGGGTGCGAGGGGAGTCCAACGCAGAAGGTTTGGTTGAAATCGGGCCGGTGGTTTTGGAGAAAATGACCAAAAACCAAACAGGCCATTTTAAAAAGACGACAGGCGCGCGCCTGTCGGTTATTTTTTTTTGACCAAAAATTAAAATTTCTCCAAACTCGGATATATCATCTGGGGGTCCGAGTCCAACGCAGAAGGTTTGGTTGAAATCGGGCCGGTGGTTTTCGGAGAAAATGACCAAAAACCAAACAGGCCATTTTAAAAAGACGACAGGCGCGCGCCTGTCGGTTTTTTTGTTTTGACCAAAAATTAAAATTTCTTCAAATTTCTCCAAACTCGGATATATCATCTGGGGGTCCGAGGGGAGTCCAACGCAGAAGGTTTGGTTGAAATTGGGCCGGTGGTTTTGGAGAAAATGACCAAAAACCAAACAGGCCATTTTAAAAAGACGACACGGGGGGGTGTTACTTTTTTTTTTTTTTGACCAAAAATTAAAATTTCTAGAAACTCGGATATATCATCTGGGGGTCAGAGGGGAGTCCAACGCAAAAGGTTTGGTTGAAATCGGGCCGATGGTTTTGGAGAACATGACCAAAAACCAAACAGGCCATTTTAAAAAGACGACAGGGGGGGGTGTTACGTTTTTTTTTTTTGACCAAAAATTAAAATTTCTCCAAACTCGGATATATCATCTGGGGGTCCGAGGGGAGTCCAACGCAGAAGGTTTGGTTGAAATCGGGCCGGTGGTTTTGGAGAAAAAGACCAAAAACCAAACAGGCCATTTTAAAAAGACGACAGGGGGGGGTGTTACGTTTTTTTTTTTTGACCAAAAAATAAAATTTCTCCAAACTCGGATATATCATCTGGGGGTCAGAGGGGAGTCCAACGCAGAAGGTTTGGTTGAAATCGGGCCGGTGGTTTTGGAGAAAAAGACCAAAAACCAAACAGGCCATTTTAAAAAGACGACAGGGGGGGGTGTTACGTTTTTTTTTTTTGACCAAAAATTAAAATTTCTCCAAACTCGGATATATCATCTGGGGGTCTGAGGGGAGTCCAACGCAGAAGGTTTGGTTGAAATCGGGCCGGTGGTTTTGGAGAAAATGACCAAAAACCAAACAGGCCATTTTAAAAAAGACGACAGGGGGGGTGTTACGTTTTTTTTTTTTGACCAAAAAATAAAATTTCTCCAAACTCGGATATATCATCTGGGGGTCAGAGGGGAGTCCAACGCAGAAGGTTTGGTTGAAATCGGGCCGGTGGTTTTGGAGAACATGACCAAAAACCAAACAGGCCATTTTAAAAAGACGACAGGGGGGGGTGTTACGTTTTTTTTTTTTGACCAAAAAATAAAATTTCTCCAAACTCGGATATATCATCTGGGGGTCAGAGGGGAGTCCAACGCAGAAGGTTTGGTTGAAATCGGGCCGGTGGTTTTGGAGAAAAAGACCAAAAACCAAACAGGCCATTTTAAAAAGACGACAGGGGGGGGTGTTACGTTTTTTTTTTTTGACCAAAAAATAAAATTTCTCCAAACTCGGATATATCATCTGGGGGTCAGAGGGGAGTCCAACGCAGAAGGTTTGGTTGAAATCGGGCCGGTGGTTTTGGAGAAAAAGACCAAAAACCAAACAGGCCATTTTAAAAAGACGACAGGGGGGGTGTTACGTTTTTTTTTTTTGACCAAAAATTAAAATTTCTCCAAACTCGGATATATCATCTGGGGGTCCGAGGGGAGTCCAACGCAGAAGGTTTGGTTGAAATCGGGCCGGTGGTTTTGGAGAACATGACCAAAAACCAAACAGGCCATTTTAAAAAGACGACAGGGGGGGGTGTTACGTTTTTTTTTTTTGACCAAAAAATAAAATTTCTCCAAACTCGGATATATCATCTGGGGGTCCGAGGGGAGTCCAACGCAGAAGGTTTGGTTGAAATCGGGCCGGTGGTTTTGGAGAAAATGACCAAAAACCAAACAGGCCATTTTAAAAAGACGACAGGCGCGCGCCTGTTGGTTTTTTTTTTTTGACCAAAAATTAAAATTCTCCAAACTTGGATATATCATCTGGGGGTGCGAGGGGAGTCCAACGCAGAAGGTTTGGTTGAAATCGGGCCGGTGGTTTTGGAGAAAATGACCAAAAACCAAACAGGCCATTTTAAAAAGACGACAGGGTTACGTTTTTTTTTTTTGACCAAAAATTAAAATTTCTCCAAACTCGGATATATCATCTGGGGGTCCGAGGGGAGTCCAACGCAGAAGGTTTGGTTGAAATCGGGCCGGTGGTTTTGGAGAAAATGACCAAAAACCAAAAAGGCCATTTTAAAAAGACGACAGGGGGGGGTGTTACTTTTTTTTTTTTTGACCAAAAATTAAAATTTCTCCAAACTCGGATATATCATCTGGGGGTCCGAGGGGAGTCCAACGCAGAAGGTTTGGTTGAAATCGGGCCGGTGGTTTTGGAGAAAATGACCAAAAACCAAACAGGCCATTTTAAAAAGACGACAGGTGGGGTGTTACTTTTTTTTTTTTTGACCAAAAATTAAAATTTCTCCAAACTCGGATATATCATCTGGGGGTCCGAGGGGAGTCCAACGCAGAAGGTTTGGTTGAAATCGGGCCGGTGGTTTTGGAGAA